>NW_017728918.1:24385272-24395707 GCF_001723895.1 Crocodylus porosus | reverse complement strand
GGTATCAGCCCTCAAAATCTCTATCAGTGCACCCCTAGCACAATGAGTAGACCCTCACACAATCATTCCTGGCATAATACTCTTGGTAAAACCACCTCGTCAAAATGTGTCACTACCAGCCGACACACGCATAGTACAATTTTTCAAATCTGGTAACTCATTCAAATCAAAAATAACTTTCAACAGAGCAGTCAAAGGGTCTTCCCATGAATATCACAAAAGGAATAATAAATCATGGCTGTCAAATTCATGCTGCTGAGATGGCAATATGTAACCTTCAATTACCAATCCACAGATTTAGGCCAACACATGATCTTAGCCAAAAGGCCAAGAAGCAATTGAAACAGAACTGCAACCAGTGGCTGTGGGAGGTTTACATATGAAAGAGTGGTAGTGTGGGTTTTATGGAGCTGTTAAAATTTTGGCTGAATATTAGAAAGCAATTTTGTAAATACAGGAAGGGAAAGGCTGAACACTTGAAAACTCTACCTCTTACTCATTTTTTCAGTAACACTTACTTACCATCCATATAGCATGGCTCAGTGATTTCTTTTTTTGTTAAGGTCAGCCTGTTTTGACACTATTTCAGTTGGTTGTTTTTTCCCTCCCCCCATGCTCTTTCTTTGCACCCACTTCTCAGCTGCACACTTCTTTCTTCTACACTACTTTCCCTGTAAAAAGATAGGAAATTCCAAAACTTAGGTGGCCCACATAACCTTAATTCTTTCCCCTTGTGGATACAAGTTATGGTATAATGGCTAGGAATGGGGAATTATTTCAGCTAGTGGGTTACTTACAGAGTTCTGGTGAGCTATTGAGGGCCGCACACAAAATCTTTCAGAAGATATAATTTTAACAAATTTTAGATAAAAAACAAATGATATACTAAGAATCAAACTTCTACTATATTTTAATTTTATTTCAAAAAAATATTTTTGTCCTGATTTATGTATTTTTAAATAGTGTATAGAGAGATGATTACATTTAACTCAAAATAAAGTCTTACTCTTGTATATTGTTGTGTGTGGAGTGGGGAGCACATGTGGAGGGAAGGGGAGGAACTGCACACAAGCTAGTTCCTGGGAGCTGGCTGGGAGTGGGGGTGGGGGTGCAGGGGGCACATGCAGCAGAGCTCACCAAAGCAATGCTGTGCAGGTGGAGTCCACCCCCCACATCTGGCCAATAGTGCTCTGCATAAGGCCAAGCCCAGCCTGCTCCTGTCCAGGAAAGCCTACGCTGCACTCCCACCCACCTATAGCCCTGGTCCTGGCCAGAGTGCACAGCTTCCCAGTAGGGCTGCTGCTGGAGTGGGTGCAACTGGCCAGGTACTGCTCAGCACCCCTGCCTCCAGCAGCATTTTCTCCTGCACCCACACCGCTCCAAACAGCAGGTAGCACCGGGAAAGGCAGCAGCTGTGGGGATGCGTGCTGGGCACTACATACCCAGCCAGGCAGGGGGAACCTGCAGCCAGGCAGCTCCTTCCCTAGTGTGTTGGGCTCCAGCTCCAGGCCACCTTCTAACCATTCAGCCACCTGCAGGTGACTACTCACATGGCAGACCTAGGCCAGATACAAATCAACTGGGGGGCACCTGCCTACAGGCCAAACCCAATCAGCTGGCAGGCCAGATCTGGCCCACACGTGTATTTTGTCCACTCCTGGTATAACCTCTTACTAGATGTTCCCATATTACTATATATTAGTTACACAGGAAATGGAACTCCTACCTCATATAGTACTTCAAATGGATAGCAGTCAAAAAAAACCCCAAAACAGAGGCAGCTGTTCAATAGTTTTACCCTCATCATTCAGCATAAACCACTCTGCCTTATTTACTGCACATCATGCAAAGCCTGCAATAAATAGAGTCTCCAGGGCAGCTAGGTGCCTGCCAATTATTAATGCATTCCACTCCTCAGACAGAATGCTGTATTTTACCATTTTACAAAGGAAATTACTGAGATGGAGACTGGCAAGATAGCACAGGGGCAGAGCCAAGATTAGAACGCAAAGCTTCCAGGTTACTAACTTTGCACACTTTCCTCCACACCACAATACATCCATCCCTAAAGACTGCAGTTTTAGTTAAGAAACTAACTAGAACTATTATCACCAGACCTAAAGTACCACATGTAGCGTTGGATTTACCCAAAACCAAGACTATTTCAAATTTAAGACATACCTCTCCTCCCCAGTAAATTTATTAGACTCTACACATGGAAAATTATAAATTTGCTATAAATTTTCCATGTGTAGAACCTATTTAGTGGAACGCTGTCTTAAATTCACCACCCCTACTTGTGCAGCAAGGAAAAGTAGCAGTAAAAAGGGGGCAGAGAGGAGCCAGTCCTCTGCCCCTTGTCCCTCCGTGCCTGCCCCATTCTTTCCATCTCAAACCATGTGTGCCCATGCCTGTCCCCATCTCTGCCTTCACCTTCTGCTCCAGCTCCAATCCCTCCAGCCACAACTCAAGCTATCCAGGAGCTTCCGCTGCCTCTCCCCTGCCAGGTCTGGGCTACAGCCTGGCCAGGGCTGCTGCCTCCAACTGCCCCAGAGATGGAACAGAGCTGCAGCAGAAAATAAAAGCGAGTGGGCAGGCATGGGCAAGACAGGGCAACAGGGGGCAGGCATGGGCATAGGAGGACAAGGCTGGAGAGCTGGCTGGAGCTCCCGACCAGGCTGGGTCAGGGCTGCAAGGATTGGAGCTGGAACAGAAGGTAAAAGGGAGAGGGGGCAGCTGGAGGTCAGGGGGACAGGCTGCAAGTTCCCCCTCACATCCTATGGTCTCTGATGAGCTCCCCCTCTTCCCACAAAAACACTCTACCCAATGGGACTCAGTGCTCAATCTAGAAGATCCCCATTAAGCATCTCTGTGATGCTTGGTTTCAGTTCTCAAACTGTGGATTTGTGTCTCCAGAGACAATATCCTTGTTAACAGAGATGAGGGATAACAGACCTGATTACCCACCCATCAGCCCTCTTGTCTCTCTGCAAGTTTGTATACATAGAGTCAAGCCCTTACCTCTCTAAAAGTGCAAAGTTTCAAGAAGTCAAATGAATAAAAGATATCAGACAAGAAGAACGTACTTTTTGTAGAAAACAATGATTTAATCGAGGCTTCCTGACCAGGGATTTAAATCATTATTTAAGTTGATCTGATTTCAATCAAATCCACCCTATCATAACACAAAAGACAGCACAAATAAATTAGAGTTTTGTGCAATCTAAATTCTAATATTTCTCAACTTCTGGGTGCTTTTCACCTACATAAAATTTGAAGAAAAGTTTTTTTAAAGTGTAAACTGAGGAAAAAGGTAAATTCTAGAAAAGACAAGTTAACTTTTTCAACATGGGAGGTGAGCACACTATCTTCCATGTATTCTAGGTGGTGCTCTATGGAGTTCTTTCCAAATGTGGGGTCCAGAGAAGTGGCAGGGACAAGGACGAGGACCACTGAGACCACGTGCTGGTTTGGAAGGACTGTTAGGAAAAGTCTAGCTTGGTTTTTTCACTGACCTAGAGAAACTTACTCCCAGGGTTTGCAGAATATTTAACAAAACTGCAGCACTGGCCCAGCCTTAGATTAGAATGTCCATGTTCAAGAATTATTTGTGCATGCAGTAAACATTTTCTGAAGACAGAAGTAACAGAAAGGAAATGACCATTTTCAAAAATGTCTGTCAGCCAAACCCTAAGTGGAATTCTGTCGCAAGGGCAGGGGAGAAACTGCCTTCATCATCTATAGCTTTCTCCCTGCAGAACACTGCTGCAAACAAAAAATACTAGAGCGTGTCAGGAGTTCCAGGAGTCTTTCAGAATAGAAAGCATTAGGGAACCTAGATATCGTGGGAACTGACAGGGATGCATATGAAGACTGTCCAAACCACTGACATTGTATGGCAACTTAAAAGGCTTAAAACAGGAATCACCTACTTTTCTATGATGTTAAACAGAGATTGTTCCATCATCAAGGCAGCACTAAACTATCAATCATCAGTGGTAAGTCAGTTATAAAATGCATGTTAATATGCTAAACTATGTTCCCTCTGAGCATAACAAGGCATGTAGGGTATTTCCACTTACACTTTATGGTATTGGATAAAAATGTTCTGAACAAGTGAACTATTTCAGTAGTTTCATTACAGCATGTGCCTTCCAAAAAAAAGAAAGGGGGGGTGGGAAATGACACGACAGACAACTGCAAACCACATACCCCACCATAACTGAAAGAAGCTCCATCTATACCAGGGGTGTCAAATTCACCTGGTGACCCAGGCCAGATCTTGGCTGGGCAACCATGGGGGCAGAAGCAGGCAGCCGCCTGCCGTGGGAGAGGAAGTAGAAGCAGCAGTGTGCCAAGCGAGGGCTGTGTTTATCCCTCTGCTACCAACAGCCATATCCACCACCAGGGCCATGGGGCCCTGGATTCTGCAGTATGCCATGCCTCCAATTCTCATGCTCACCAGAAACCTGGTATGCTATCTGTAGTAGCTTATCAGGTTGTTTGACACCCCTTATCTAGGCTATAGGAAAATTTGGACAATAAATAAATAAATAAATAAACAAATAAATAAAATCACCAAATAGCACCTCCACACAGGCATCTCTGTACAGACTGAATAGTGGCCAGTGCCACAGTTTAGGTAAGCTTATTTACATGGCAGAGCTAGTCAACACAATACTCAAAACAGTAAAAGCAGCTTTTACCTCCACAAGAGTAGGACTTCCTGCATTGCTAATCATGGAACTGAACTGCCATTAGCAATGTAGGGAATTTTTGTTTTAAGTTTTCTTAGTGCAGGAAAGGTCTGTCACACAGCTCATCTGATGGAGGAACGAAGTGCTGCATTCAGTGTTTTGTTTACATAGCTAGAAACTAATTAAAAAGCTTTATACCCAGCAAAGGTTGTAAAAATAAACATAGTACTCTTATTCTTAAATAGGTTGCATACCACTGAAAAAAAAAATCTATTACCAAATATATATTTATGCTCTAAAAGCTTAAACAAAGTTTAGTGTCCACATGAATTAGGAGTTTAAACTTAATCCAAGATTTTTCATCTTTAGTGTGCAGGCTATGTCTTCAGACAATCATTTACATCCTTAAAATTCAAGTACAGCTTCCTCATATGAGTGATATAATCACGGTTCATTTCTACAGATTGTGTTAATAAGTTAGCAGCTAACATTTAAAATGTGAAGAAGCATTTAATAATTTGTTTTATGAATATATATTTCCACTTTCCATTTGGTGGGAGGGAGGTCAAGCATAAGTAAAACAGCTCTGAATTTATGTTAATCTATATTTTAAAGTTGAAATCATCTGTTATTTCACAAAATTATACAGCTTGTTTTTCTTTCTTTTCTTAAACTTTAAACCATTTCAAATGCTGAATAGAGAAAGGATTCTAAGACCCAAAATGAAGAAGCCAATCTATTTAGGCATAATCCTGCACCCACATAAAGACCCTCCAAATCAGCAGGGCTGAACAGGAGTCCACTTGCATATTTCCATTTGCAAGAATGAGACTGAAGTGAGCAAGTCTTTCCTGCCCAGGGCAGAGGGTCAAACTCAATGACTGACTGAGGTCCCTTCCGACCCTGAAAATCTATTAAATCTATGAAGTCAAAGTACAGTTTTCTAAAATACAAGATGTGTTTTCATACTGCACTGGAACAAAAAATAATATTCCAGAACTTGCACAGTTGCCACAGAAAGAATGCTCATGTTCTCAGTGGCTTGAGAAATTTGCCTTTAAGACTACAGCAAAAGTCTGCCAACAACACCACTTTCAGACTCATCATCTTCAGGTATTTAACCGAGCTTCCAGAATTATAATTTTTGTTAAAGAAAGATGGAATAGATTTGGGATCAAAAGAAACAAGATTTAAGAAATGCAACACTATCTCTAATTAGTTCTCTGCACTTTTACCAAAAACTGCATTCTTGATATGAGAGGAACACATGATCATTTGGTCTCCCCACTATCTTTTTGCATCTCTTCAAATGAAAATCTGCCAGCTACTACATGTTGAATTCTTGCCAGTGTTTGATGGTGCAACTAGCAAGTGGACTAGTGTTACACATTTGGAATTCAGTAGCGGAGAAAAAAGAATAGCAATAGGACAGCTTTTCTAATGAAAGAAAAAAATGGGAATGGTTTACTTCTGCAGTGTCATCCATCTAAACAGACCTTGGTGACTACAAGAAGCCCCCATGCCAATAGGGCTCAACTCAGTGATCTGCTAAGGCAGGTCAGCTTTCAGGACTGGGGCCCAAATTAGCAGAACTGGAATAAAGCTGATATCTATTCCGTTGATGAGATTGCTGCAGATAGACACAGCTAGCATACTTTCCTCTTACCTACTCCAGTGTGTGTGTGTTTCATATCCCACAAGCTTCTGCTTGATATTGGACACAGATTTGATGTTTTACCAGAAGTATATGTTTTCTTTCTTCATTCTACCATTCACTGCAGTTCAACTTAAAAATGTATAAACCAACTTTACTATCAAAGATAAATACATTTTAATTAAAATTAAGCGAGCCATTTTAACTCCTTAAATACTGCAGAGATGCATGTGCCAAGAGATTAACTACTATTATTTCCTTTTAACTTCTTCTTTGCCTCAAACCCATCTAAAGCACATGCTTAAGTCCATATTGTGCTGCTGAGGTTTAAATTTCTCAAAACCTGGAGACACTCTAATACGATGAAATTATACAGCCAAAGTGAAGAGAACGGCCAGCCTGCATTGCCCTAGCTATCCCTGAGCCTTAGAACATGGTGTTAGCCAACACCTATCAGAGCACCTTTAAGTCAACACAAAAACTTATTCAAGTGTTGCAGGGATAAGCTACGTAGCTGGCCAGGCTGGGCCTAGAGGGATCAGGAACTGGAACAGAAGGTAAAGGGAGGAGGAGCCAACTTTGGGGAGAACACACATTTAATGTATTTGAGACATTACCAAGGTCCAAAAAGTAGCTAGCAATGGGGGAGCAGTTTTCTAAATAAGGCTTCCTACGGATTCTTACATGACTTGATGCCATCCAACATTTTCATTGATGATACAAAAAATGTGCACTTTTACATAAATGTGCACTTTATAATCATGTGTGTAAGTGATTTTATAAATTATATAAAATCACTGTTAATAACATTTGTGGGGAACACAAATATTGTTAGAATAGAATATGATTGGGATATGGCAGATATACAGAGTAATCTTGATCATCTGATCAGCTGGGTGCATTCAAACAAAATTCATTGTTCCCGGATGTGTAACAAGATGTGCTGTAGGTGTGGCCTGCATTCTTTGCAGTACAAGAGACTATATAATAGAAAACAATGGATTTATGGGTCATAGTAGGCAAGATATTGAACATGAGTATCCCATGTCTTTTTTCCAACATCACTATAAATTTAACAATCTAATAAATCAAAGGCAATAGAGTAGAAGGTGGGAAGCGATTATATCTCTGCACATGGTACTGCTGAGACTATACAGTATTCCTGTATTATAGTTCCGATGTCACATTCATGGAAATAAAGCACTTTTTTTTTTAAACACAGTAAAAGTAGTTAATCACCAGGGAAAACGACCAAGAGAAGTACTGGATTCTCCATTTCTTGATGTATTTAAATGAAGACTGAATATTTTGCTTCTTTAGACATACAAATTATTTGGCTCAATACAGGGATTCTAAGTAAAAAGTTAGGGGTCTGTGCTACACAGGAGGTCAGACTAGATCAGCAGTTCTCAGCCTTTTCACGAACTCAAGGTACCCCTTGGAAAATGCCAGCTCCTAGTTTTCACTGGGTTTTTTGGCTACAGAAAAAAGATAGCACAATTCTGCTGCAAATAAATCAGGAAGACCACAACAGGACAGAATGATCCGGGGAAGGGGGGGCGGGGGCGGTGCTGGTTAATACTGGGAGTTCCTATTTGAAATCGCTAAGTTTACCTTGCAAATCATGTATAGGTTTTTGCACACCTAACAGGGCTAATAAAACATAACTCTCCACAGCACCCTTAAAAGGATTACATGGCACCCCAATGCATCATAGCACCCTTACTGAGAATCACTGGACTAGATTATCCAACCACCTCTTCTCATAAAAAGACAGAAAACAGAAAGAAAAAAGAAAATCAAGGCATTTGTTTTGGAACTCCCCTGACTCTACTTGTGTTCCACTTCAGACAATACAGATTCATCCATTTAGAAGAATGATTCTCAACCAGGGTGCTCAGGGCTGACAACACAAGATCCTCTGAAGGGTATCATGAATTGTGAAGAAATATGCAAGGCACAAGGAAATAAGCATTCCCCACGCCCCCAGTGCCCAGACCCTCTGCAAGGACGTAAGTATTGTACTAAACAAGTTATTTCTTTTTAAATCGGCTGCTGCTCCACTCACAAAAGTTATGAGTGGTGTGTTGAGGCTAACGGTTGATTTAGAAGCTATCAAACAGATACCTAGAGCAAGATTGTTTTTTTACCTCCGTTTTTCATTTCTTTCAAATTTCAGCATATGTTACAGATTAACACGATTACTTTTCTCTCTTTATGGCTTACCAAAAATAACACACACACACAAAATGCAGAACAGCAGCTGTTTTATGACTTATTAGAAGTACAGTGCAAGGAAGTAAATTCCACTTTGAATACCTTTCTATATTTTAAGCTCTAAACTCTTCCTACTCAGACAGTAATTGGCTACATTATTTTTGGTGGATGAACTAATAACATTCTTAACGTAATTAGCCTTTTTAAGACTCCCTCCCCCACTGACTCCCAGGTTCTGCCAGTGTATTTCCACCTCCATTGGAAATATATTTCTTTTTATTACAATTTGACCTAAAAGTGACCTATTTATAAAGAAATCTACTTCACAACTTGCATTTCATGTTTCTGTGCTCCAAAAGTCAAGCTTTGAGAAAAATAAATATGGACACACAATGCCACTTTTAACCATATCGGTTTCACAAAGCCACAATATCAAAACGCAGGAGTAAAGATATTTGGATAAAAATTTCTACAATAACTGAAAAAACCACACTAAACAACTTTCATAAATAACTGAAAAAAAATATAATAAATGCATTAATTTCATAACAAAGGAAACACATGGTTTCAAAATTTACACACTAGTAATCTGCCTCAATAATTACATAAAGGGATTCAACTGCCTTACACTGTTGTAAGCTGACAAATGTATGATTTTTTTTTGGTCAGGCAGACACTGGTTTTAATTTTGCATTAAGTATCTTTTCTTCAGGATAACATTAAAAGCTTCATTTTTACTACCTCTACCCATTCAGACCCCAAAAGTCTGTATAACAGGCTGAAAGTGTGAAAAAAAAAAATCAGCCAGGGTTAAGTATTAACCTGATGAATTTTTCAGATCTGCTGTACTATTTTTAACTGCTCTTTCTGGCCATAGGTCAAAGTTTTCCTAACAAAATACCAAAGTGAAAATGCCGGGAGCGAAGCCCAGAGGCGCTCTCTTTGCTTTGGCCAAAGCTAGACCCCACCAGAGGCCAGAGCGCCCTACAGCACCCTTTCCCACTCCCTCTGCCAAGCATCTTGGGCATCAGGAAACCTCAGTGCCCATGACAGGAATGGCATAATGCTCAAACCATGACAAGAACTTCATGCCAGTTACAGGAGATCCCTGTAACTCCCCCCCCCCAGCACACATGCACGATTCAGTCAGTTCCTGTACTTCGGCCAAACGGGGCTGAGTCATTTTTGTAACGACTCCGATGGCCTCTCAGGGTAACGAACAGTTTGAAACCCAGAGGAAAAAAATTCTAATGCTCCCCCTGGGGCGGCAGGGCCGCTCTGAACCCGAGCAGCGTCCCCAACAGAGAAGACTCCCGCAAACTTGCCCGACGCATCCCCCAGTGGCCCGCCTAAGGGGGTTTGTGGTCCCTCCCGGACCCCATAATTCACCAGGCGCATCCAAAGGGCTGACAGAGAAGCCTCCCAGCTCAAGAAAAGTGATGTGACACCCTTTTTCAAGCCAGGACATCTTCCCTCCTTCTTCCCATTTCCCACAGAGGAAAACCTTCACTCAGCCCACCCACACAGGAACAAACCTACCCACCAGCATCCCCAAGACACGCGTGTGCCCCTTGCCCGCGCCGATTCTCCATCCCACACAGCACGTCCCCACCTGGGAGCAGGGACCAGCTGGGCTTCACCCCCCTGGCTTGCCAGGAGGCGCCCGCAGGATGGAGGGAAAGGAGAAGGGGAGGCGGCAGGGAGGATTTGTTTCCTAGTCCTCGACTAAGCTCCAAGTCAACCCCTGAGCCCAGCAGGAGCCAAGGATAAAGCCCAGAGCCGGGGGACGCTGCCAAACAGCAGCAGCTCTGCCCCACATCCAGTTGCAGGCGTTTCCCCGAGGCAGCCAGGCCCCGACCACAACGAT
>NW_017728918.1:24362500-24385102 GCF_001723895.1 Crocodylus porosus | reverse complement strand
GGCCGGGCCGAGCGCGGGCTCCCACAACCCCCCCGGCCTCCCCTACCCACAAGTCCCCGCTCGGCGCGATGGCCGCGGCCCTGCCCTCCTCTGCCCGCGTGCGGTCGCGGGCTCGGCTTCACCCCGACGTGCGGGTGGACGGGCCCTCGGCAGGGCAACCTGCCGCAGCGGTGTCGGCATGGATGGCGAGCCCCGGGACAGCTGTGCCAAGAAAGCTTTGCTTGCACGCGGTGAAGGCGCACACCCCGCCTTGAACTGGGCACACAAACGCCTAAGCCAGGGAGGAAGAGCAATGTTGTGCCCGTTGCTTCTGATGTGTGCGGTGGCGCAGCGGGGTTTCAAATGTCGGGGTCGGTGCGGTTCGCCTTCCCCGATGTCACCTCGTCACTCGGGTGATGAAACCTCCTGGAATAGAGTCAAAGCGCCCTGCTTAGGGTGGCCGTCGTAGAGGACAGTCCGGTTCGTTGGTGACACGGGGGTGCTCATGGGTGCAGCCGCTGCGAGAAGGCTGTCACAGCTGCTCCCCACCCCACCCCCGCGCCGGCAGTGTCGCCGGAGTTCTGCAGTTGCTGCTATCCACTGGCAACACTGCCAACAGCATCTGCGGGTGGTTGCCAGCCACAAATTGGCACTTGCCACCACCCTGACAGCGCTGCGACCGCCAGTGGGAGCTCTCCGCTTACCGCCACCATGCCCCACCGCCGACCGCACCGCCACCAAGTGCGAGAGCTTGCCGTGCCCCCCCAGGCTCCGGGAGCACGCAGTGTTCATGGTCCGGTTGTCCTCCGTCCTCCATTGACACGAAACTTGGACCCCTTTATGTCCTCTGTTTTTCTCTTCCAGAGAAAGATAAGAGGATGTAAAGGACATCTTTCTCTGGAAGAGAAAAACAGCAGATAAAGGCACCAGTAGAGGGCAGAGTAGCAGAAAACCGGAATATCCTCTATGATGGCCACCCTACCACTGCTGTCTCCCACAGCCCAGGGCTACTGGGGGGGGAAATGCCTCCTGCCCCTGCCCCATGCCCTTGTGGAAAGGGCTTGGGTTCACCGCAGTGTGTGCCTCCGCCTCCCTCTCTCCATACATACAAGAATCATAGAAAAGTTAGGCTTGGACAGGACCTCAGGAGGTCTGGTGCAACGGTTCCCAACCTTTTTTGGACCAGGACCCATTTGTAAACAGCAGTGGCCAGTGTAGGGTTGCCAAGCCTCCAGGATTGCCCTGGAGTCTCCAGGAATTAAATAGAAGTCTCAGGAGACTGCTGGAAGTCACCCAGGAGATAAATGATAGGGCATTCATGAAAATAAATCATAAATGTTGAATCTGGCTTATCCAGTTGGCCAGTGGGTTTTTAAAATGTGATAGTAGTGTGCATTTACCTTCCTGACGTAAAGTCTACGCACAGTAGTCTGTAACTGATACAGGCAAGCACGCGGGCATTTTCGTATTGTGTGTCACGCACATGTTGGCATTCCGGAAACCTCCCAGAATAGATTTAAACAGAGTTGGCAACCCTAGGCCAGTACAGCCCAGTAAATAATTTAAGTAGAAAACAGCCCCCTGACTATGCTGGTGGCCCTCACTCCCAGCCCACTGGCTCCAGCCCCACAATGCGTTGGGCAGGGGCTGGGCCCCCAAGCAGCACCTTGCAGGCTGGAGCTCTTCCAGCCTTCAACAGAAAAGCCAGTTTCCCACATTTTTCTCCTTTAAAGGGGAACCCATTTCTTACACTTTCTGATCCATTTTTAAAGTTTCTACGCAACCCTTTCATATATTCCTACAACCCACTTTTGGGACGCAACCCACTGGTTGAGAAATGCTGATCTAATCCAACCCCTTGCTCAAAGCAGGACCATCCCCAATTAAATCATCTCAGGGCTCTGTCTATACCCAGGGTTTAAAAATCTCTAAGCATGGATTAAAAACCTGTAAGGATGGAGTAGATACCTATATGGATACACACACACACATCTTCTTTATATAGTCTGGGAAGGGGCGTATCCAAGCATGTAGTCACTGCAAAACCTGGTTGATTTTAAACAGCAGAAGAAATTGTTAGCATCTCAGATTCTCACAGGGAGCTGCTCCCAGGCGAATCAGGCCACACATGAGGGAAGAAGATCAAATGGGATTTGAGGCAAATGTGACAAGTAGGCACCCAGTGCTGGCTTCATGGATAGAACAAATGGGAGCCGACGTCTCCAGCCTTTCATCGCACCTCATGAAGTGAACCTGGCTTCACCAAAGGTTGCGCATTTGGTCTCTGTTGCTCTCTCCTCTCTCTCCTGTCTCAGTCAGTGAAGGTGCATATTTATCCTGTCTTCCAAGTGCTTTCTAGTCATTGTGAATCTTGTTGTTTTTCAATAGCACTTTTAACAGAAAAAAATTTGGCCTCACAGGGAACTGGTGCCAGGTATATCAGGCCACATGGGGATGAAGAAGCTCAAAGGTGATTAAGGGCAAATTTGACAACTAGGCACCCAAGGCTGTCTTCACAGATATACCAAATGGGAGCTGATGTCTCTCTAGTGCAATAGACAGGAGATGAAGGGTAAGATGGGAATAGGCTATGAAGAGTCTAAAAAGTAAAGATGAGTAACTGCAGCTTGAGGCACCGTAAAAGGGGCATCCACTAGTGGGACACAGGGTGTTGATTTGATCAGAGAAACCAGCCAGAAAGATGATTTTTCTCAGCAATATTTTGTATAGATTTAAAAAACAAAGAATGTCATTTAATGAAGTTGAGAAAAGAAATTGCAGTAGTAGGAACATAAGGTTACCAGGATGTGGACAAGAGCTTTTTGCTTTGTAGTCGAAGAAGAAAAGTTGACTCATAGAGATATTATATACAGAAGAGATTTCGACACAACTTGGATGTGTTGGATCTAGTGAAAGGGGCACGTTGAAGACACAGTCAGTATAACTGGCCTTAGGAACAGAAAGTTGTCCCTAATGGTGTTGTCCACAGTGACTAAAAATGGTAGAAGAGCTTAACTCAGGAAAGATCAATGGTTCAATCTGGCCATGTTGATGGTGAGTAGACAGCTGAACATCCACAAAGGGATATCAGAAAAGCAGGCTGGTATTTTAATTTGGACAGAAGGAGACAGGTCCACAATGCAGAAGTAACTGTGTGAGTCGTCTGCCCTGTTTTGGATGACTTCATTGCTATACAGTAGTGTGAGTCAGAGCCCTGGAGCTGAACAAAGTCAAAATATGGGAAAGTTCAGATCTAAACCTGGATGTCACAGCTGGATTCCATGGTTATGATAGTGTGAACCAGACTTCTAAATCTGACACACACATATATCTCTGGACTTTGTGAATAATAAAAATCCAAATGTTGTGGCCAAGGCCATTTCTAATTGTAATATGTATGATGATTTGAAAGAGTTTTCTGATGAATGTGTGAAAAATTCATTGTTTGGGACATTATTAATTTATATTATAGTAAGGCCTCCTCCCCAGTCAAGATTGGGATTTTGGTGGAACTATGGAAACAGATGCATACACAAAAGATACATTCTGTAGCTTACACAATTTATAATCTAATTTGGGGTAAAGCAAGTAGGGGTGTGTGTGTTGTAAACTGCTCTCAGCCTTTCTGGATAGGGTGGGATATAAACCTACTAAGAAGAAGTAAGAATAAAGAGGTGGCAAAATGAGGATAATAATAAGATCATGAAGTTACATAGATTAACTCTTCAATAACTTGACAGTTCTAAATCAAGTGAAAGACTTAAAAATTAATAAACAAATCTGCCTATTCCCAATTGCTACAGAGTCTAGCTCTAAACAATCATCTTGTTTCTTCTAAGCTTCACAAAAAAAGTCTTAAGAGAGGATTTACAACTGACCTGGGACAAAAGCCTAGAATATGTAATGAACAAGCCTGGAGAGAACACCAGGAGTCTGATCCAGGGACACTGAAGTCACTAGGTAACATTTTAATGATTCCCATGGCTTTCACTTAGACCCCAGATTTTTAAAACCACGTCTTGTCATTAGGTTTTCCAGTGACAAATGTTGAATCACTTCTCTGTTCTTAAAACTCCTTACCTATAAAAAGTGTTTGTGCTTACTAATGTTTGGAAAGGTGTTTGAGATTTACAGTTGTAAAGCACTTTATAAATGTTAAGAATTATTATTTTCTTTATCATGAATTAGTGGTAATACTTAGGGCATGGTTGTCAAACTCACAATGCCTCCTGGGCCAGATCTGGAAGCAGTGGCAGCAGGACAAGCAGTTTCAGGGACATACTGGGGTTAATGCAGCCACCACTCTCCTCTTCTGACACGTATCCCGCCACAGAGCTATATGCATGCATCAGATTTTGGTAGTGGGTCCTAACTTTGTTCACACTATCCCAATTCCTGGGGCCCTTTTATGAACTCCTTGGGCCAACTGTTTGACTCTCCTGACTTTGGGTATGAATTAGGCTTGCCATAGCAAAGACATTCTTAGCTAAGCACAGCAGCTTTTTTGCATTCAGTTTAGTTATAGTCTGAAAAAGTGACTGTAGGAATGGTACCTTCTTAAAGATCTTACTTAGTGCATATGTTTTGTCTGCTTTCAAGATACCAGTTTATTTCACTGACAAAAGTTTTACTATTTTAAGTATTGTGGAGGGATTTGAATTCTCTTCTGGTTGTCATCAAAATCATCTGAGTTTCTACTGCAGAATTTTTATCCTCAGAAAAAAGAACATGCATTTCAAAGCACTTTACAAAGAAGGTGTGATTATCGCTATTTTGCAGCGTGGAAGCTGGAGCTATATGCAAAGAAACTTGCCTAAGATTACCCAAGCAAGCAAGCAGCAATGGAGTCAGTGATAGAACCCCAAGTCTCGGAGGAACACTGAAAAAATTTGTACTTTAAGATTTTATTGTTTTAAAGAAATACACTTTGCTGTGAAACATTTTTAATTAAAAATAAATGCATTCAACTATTGTGTTTGAAACTAAACCGTGGGTTGGGAATTTTCTGTCAAAACAATTTTGTGATAAAAATTATCTTTGCACAAAATCAGAGATGTCTGTAGGAAAAGCTTAGTTTTGCCCTAAATGCTGATTTCTAGATAAAAAAAAGAACAGATTGACTTCTTTCTCACGTTTTATAAATGCTACAAACAATGAAAGAATAAAATAGTTAATATGCAATTCATGTGAAATCTGACACAAATATTGATATGAAGTACAGAATATATATCGAACTCTGAAGCCCAGAAAGACAACGTTTTCCTTGCCATTTTCATTATTTTTTTCAATGGTTGTATTGAAAAATTATATGCAACTACTATTTGTTTTATGTTTACACTTATGATACATAGGTATGAACAGAGGTAACTAAGACTCCAGTTCTGGACAGACCTTGCCACATGCACATGTGGCGAGTCCAAGTATGTAGTTTTATACTAGAGACACAGATGCATATTAAGTACAGAGATATTTTTATAGTGTTGGGCTATTTTGTATTCTCAAGTTTCAGTCTCCATCATCACACCTCTGTTTAAATTTAATTTTTGCCTAATTGACAGCTGTTTCTCTCTTTTCTAAATAGATCATTAATCAAATAACAGTGATACCATGAATAATTCATGCTAGGTAACCAGCTATGAAATAACTTCTCACATTAGCCCGTGCCAGGCAATTCTGGAGTCTGATTCAGAACAATTACAGACTAATTTTTAACACTTTTTTGTAGCTTGAAATCCAAGGCTTTCAGAGCATTTAGATGACATTAATGGATTAAGCTTCACAATGCTTTTGTTCAGTAGCTAGTATTATTAGGTTAATTCCACAAAAAAGGACTCGGGAACCTTACTGCAATTTTAGGAATCCAAATCCAAAACTTAGATCCTCAGGACCATTTCTCCACTGTCATCCAACCCTGGAGGTAGCTATATTGCCTAGGTGCCTTTGTTTCTGCCTATAAAGTTCCCTAAGCATCTAAATTTTTTGCTAGCTAGAACTGCCTGAGTCTTGATGAGCAGTTAACAAATGAAGTATTGTCTACCTGCCTTGCCTGCAGGGTTTGGCCCAGTAGCAGAGAACTCCTATCCCTAAAGAAAAGTCAGAAGCTGTTAACCAAAAGCTCTGTAGTTAGAGCTCTCAATCATTCATTTGGGATGAGGGAAACCAAGCTTCAAATCCTCTTCCCCCTCTCCCCCAGCTAAATGCCCTAACCAGTGTGCTATAAAGTCATTCTCATACATTTTCTCCTACTCTCTGTAATCTGTTGAATATTTAATTAGGCTGTGCACTTTCTATTGAAAGTGGAACAGTTTCAATAAAAGAGACTGAGAATATACCCCACCTCACAGGCTGGGGGTTAGGGTACTCTCAGAGGACCTTTGGGTTTAATATCCGTCAGGCACAAGAGGGATTTGAATCGGTCTCCTACATCCCAGGCGAGTGGTCTCCTGAGCAATCAAGGAAATTGAAGGTGAGTACAATTTTCTTGGTGCCTCTACATTTTGTGTTGAAAGGCTAGCTTTGGTTCTGCAGTTCCTCGGCATTTTTTGTCGGCTAATTTCAGCTTGCCACTCAGCCTGCTGGTATTTGTGGTTTCTTTTTTAGAACTCTAACTTTCCCAATGCATTGTAGATGGAGCATATATGCTCTAACGTAGTTATGGATTCCATTGGATCTTGGTATCTCAGTCTTGCAGAGTACCTCAAGGGTAGGCAAAGCAATGCTTAATCCATTTTGTAGATCTGCCTGATTTTTTTCCATATTTCACAAGTGGGGAAACAGAGGCACAGAAGGATGAAGTTAGTTCTCCAAGGTCACACAGGAAGTCTGTTTGAATTAAAAGCTCCAACCAAGAATGTTAAACAAGCCATGGCAATGGAATAGGCAACCATCAATCTTCTGGATCATGATGTACACATAAGAGGTCTAGTCAGGTGCCTGATGAATTTGCTTGTGGCTGTTAAGCCCAATTCAAGAGCAACACAGCTTATTACAAGTTTCACAGATCCGTGTGTTGTATGAGTTGAAATCCAAGTTTACAGCACGCTGTTTCTTCTTCACTTTGCTTCCATCCTCTAAATCAAAGCAGCTTCATGTTGTGCTGCACACAGTACCAGATGGCTCTTCAGACAGGATTCTGCATGCTTCCTCCAGCTTTCTACGTTGATGTTGACAGACTTCACACCATTTTTACACACATCGCCATAAAGAGCGACCCTGCTTTGTAGAGCCACCTTGACTCTCCCTGTACAAAATATTCTTGAGGATATGGTCTGCTCACATTCTCCTGACGTGGCCAAGCCATTGCAACCTCCTCCTCTTGATAGTGCTTTTTAAGTGCATCAGTCCTGCATGCTCTAGCATCTCTGTGTTTAGTATTTTGTCTTCCCACTTTATTTTCAGGATGTGATGCAAGTATCTCATATGGAAGCTGTTCAATCTCTTGATGTGCTTGGCATATCTAGTCCACATTTCTGAACCATAAAGCAAGGATGATAGCACACAAGTCTCATGCGTTTGCATCTTTAACTTAGTTGATAATGTGCTGTTATTCTGTACATGTTTTTGCAATAACCCATAAAAGCCATGGCAACATAGTAAGCAAAAACAAGGAAGGTAAAATAAATAAATAGTCCTTGTTGTATGTCTTAAAAGCTACCCCGTTACAGCCAAGATAGGCAACCGGGGCCAATGATTCCAAAGGTGAGCACCTTCCTTAGCACACTCCAGAAGAGTTCAGTTGTAGGAACTGACAGAGTAGCCTAGGTGGTCGGGCCCAAGTTAAAATTGTTTAGCAACACTCTGAAGACGGAAAAAAATTATGTAAATTTATTGTATTAGCATAATATACTTTATTTTTAGATACATAAATGCTAAATAGGAGAAATCTCAGGAATTAATTTTAATACCTTATTTTCTCAGTTTAACACACTGTCAGTTAATGACTTGCCTTTCCCAAGTCTGTTTGTTTACATATGCCAGGCAATAAAACCATAGACACATAAAGGAAAGAGTGTATTCTGGCTCTCCCTTTCTGGACAAGTAATAAGAGGCTCCAAATGTTAATTCTGAGTCATAAAGTTAGAAGATCAGTCAGACTCATAATAATTGGTGGTTTTCCTTTCCAGTGTTACTGGTTGATCATTACAGCTGGGCAAGGTCCAAAGAAGCAATCTCTTGATGCTCTTTCATTTAATTCATTATTGCATCATTTGCTGAGTTGCAACTAAGTGCATTCAATACTGCAAGATTTGTTAAAAGCCATATAGATCCAAATCAGCCCTTTGTAAAACTGACACGACCACATCTATCACCAGTGCAGGCCAGCTATAAGAATACAAAACCAGCCAAGCCATGTATATAATTAAATACAAACCAAAGCAATCAACCACAATGAATTAGCCATATATAGAAAACTAAAGGCATGCATATATCTCCAGTAATTGAAATAGGCATGTATGTCCTTATCTCAGTCAAGCATGCTTTTATTGTTGTTATGACTTCCTATTGTTGCAGTAGCACCCAAAAGACATTAGATGTTGCATGCAATTATATAGAAGGATATTCTTCATGTTACACAGCACTTACAACCTTAAAAGGGAAGTGTTAAAGCATAGAAGAGAGGTGATACAACATGTAAGCAAAATGTTTGAAGTAATGCCCAAGTATGTTTTAATGATACAAGGCTAGTTCCTTTCCTCCATGAGTTTTTGTTGTGATTAGATATATAAACTACCCCCAGTTGCCCTATTTAACTTGCCATTGCTAATCAATTAGTTCCTTTGAGGCAGTGAGAAGTTAGCAAACCTACAAAATCTTGGTCCATGGAAATGATCCAGGACATTGGTATTCCAGATTCAGTGCTGCACTTTTCAGAAGAAGCACACAAGGCACAGCCTGGAGTGTTGGAACAACAGTGGGTGAAATCTGCTTCGCTTCTTGCTTGTTTGTATGCATATATAGCCCAAGCAGTAAGTTAAAGCAGAGCTTCCCTGACTTGCACCAGATTCCCTACAGGAGTTAACACCTCTGAATGGCTGAAGCAGGGAATGCTTTCCCATTCCTCCAGCTCCTGTCCTTGACATCCTTCTGGCCATAGTTGGCTAAGGGTGGGGGTCCAATAAAACAGAAAGCTGAGTGTATTAGACCTGTCCTATCTGTGTGCTGTGGACATGTTGTGCTGCCTTTTATTTTGCCAGAGCAGCATGAACAGAATTAGCCCTGTCATCTGTACACTGATAGCACTACAGCTCCAAAATGTCATAATTCTAGTACAATGAATGCATGCATGCATGCACACACCCAATGCAGCTGTGTTAGTTCATTCAAAAGACTATGCTGGATTTACAAATGAATATGCGTGACTTGGCATGGCTGGGGGTGGGTGCAGGGGCGTATAAACAAACTACATGGCAATAGTGACAACAGCACAGGTAGATGTAAACTACCAAGAGCAGGTGTCTCCACAGGACAGTTTAGATAAGGATGATCATTCTGGTAGATAGGGCTGCAACTCCTAATCCTCATGTTGTATTACAGAAATACCACAATACTAGCAAAACCATTCTCAGAATCAATTTATCTTTTACCGGAAACTAAGTGCTGTCAAGGCTTGGGCTTTCCTACCATTTTTGGGAGAGCTTAAGCCAGCCTGTTCCTGCCATAGTCACTGCTGGGGAAGTCACAGTGGCAGTTGAGCAGGAATGAGAGAATTCTTGAAAAATGCTAATACAGATATGGCATTAGAGATAAGAATTTACTCACTGGGGACAATGACGTCATTTTATATTTAAACAACAGTAGTCAGGCAGCAATTCAAACACTCAGCACGAGCAGGGGGAGGCAGAAAATAACAAGGATCCTACTCTCTTTCAGGTGAATTTCTGAGCCTTTTTTTTTCTCTTACAATTTTCTTTCTAATTTCAGTGCTTTCTTCTCTTGCTCTTTCCCACAGCCAAAACTTTCAAGCTTGACAATTGTTATTAGACTTAACTGTGGTCTTGCTAGCCTGTAAGAAAGCTTAGTCCAGCCCGAATTGAAGTGAAATCAAACTATGTTAAGACTTGGGTGGTGGGGAGAACTGATTTTTTTTTCCAGTTCATCAGAGAAACTGAAAAAAGGAAAATTCAGTTTTGATCTAATCAGATTTAATACTTATGGGGGGTTTTTCTCACCATAAGAAAAAAGGTTTTCTCTTCAATCAAATATTCCATTTGAGGCAAGATAAGACATTTTGTTTGGTTTAAAAGGCGGATGCCCCCTTTTTACACAAAAAGTCATTTTTCCGGAACGTGGAAGACCCATGTTCAATCCCTTCTTCTGTCTGAGATCATTTTAACCTACAATTCCTACTTGCTAGGAAAGTGTCCTTATTAAAGCTCTCACTCTCTTACACCTGTTGAAGATTTTCTTCTGTGCATAAAAGAAAGATTCACTGGACCAGAAAGCGAGTGTGAGAATGACTCCCCGGTCTGAAGGTTAGAACATTCTTCTGGGTGGACGGTTCCAGTCTTTGCTCAGGTTAATATTTATTTATGCAAAGTGGAATCGTGTCAACACCGCTCTGCTATAGAATAACCTGGCATGTGGGGTTTATGGTTCAGGCACTTTCCTGGGAAATGGGTGTGGTGGTGGCAAACTGCATCAGGAAGAGGGAATTTAGCTTGGGTCTCCTGCATGCAGGTGCATACCCTGGTACTGACCTATTAGATAAAATTAATTGAATTCCTTCAAAATCTGGGCCCTGAAAAAATTTTCCAGTTGAAACTATTCATCTAATTAGACTCACATTGGTAAATACTTTTAAAGATGACTGAAGCCACTTTTCCCCCCCAGGAAATTGTTATTTGCTGAAAAACATGCATCCAGCTCCAGTTATGAAAAACCTTATGAGATGTGGCTATGTAAGCTAATCTTACATAAATATTAATTTTTGACACGGCCACGCCTTTGAAAGAAACAGTGAAAGAAATAGCTCATGAATTCTGCTGTTCCGTGGGTGCACAGAAAGCCTGTTTTATCAACTCGCATGCTGTTTTTTTCCTTAATGCAGTGCCTTTGCAGTCAGCCCATTTTCTCTTGTTTTTCCTGACTGTGGCCAGCCAGCTCATTTCAATTAACCTGTGGAATTATTGGTATGAAGTATGAGGAATTTCCATCCTGCAGGAAAATTTTGCATTTCAAAAGAATAATTAGTACCAAATTGGAACAAGAAGTTTGCAGTGAAGAATTTCTTGCTGAATAGAAACTTGAAACAGAATATTTTGAAAAATGTAAAGCCTGCCTTTCTGTCTGCCTGGCAAGCAAGTCAGCTGGGGAGCTAGCCAGCTTGCCTTCCTGGAAAGAATTTCAGGGAAGCACCTAACAGGCAAGGGCAGGGGTTTTCAACATTTTTTAAGGACCTTCTGGTTACGCTTGTGGCAGAGCAAGGGGGTATGTGGTGGCAGTGGCCGGACACAGAGCAGGGAGGGGCTTGCACACAGTGGTGGCAGCAGCACAGGGTGGTGGATGGCAATGGCAGCTGCCACATGCCAGCTCCTCCCCTCCCACATGTCCAGCTGGACAAGCTCCTCCCCCCCGCCCCCGGCCCTGCCTCTGGGAGGCAGCAGCACAGGGAGGTGGGTGGCAGCGCTCTGTCCCCACCCGCCTGCATATACCCCCAGCTCCTTTCCAAGTACCTCCAGTTGACAACCCCTGGGCTAGGAAGTAGACTGCATGAGAACCATGGGACGCCTGTACACGTGCAGTGAAGCTGCTCTGATGCACTGTAATTACAGCGCGTTGGGGCAGACACAGTTAATCAAATCTGCTGGAGCGTGGGAATTACTGAGATCCAGCAGATTCAGCAGATGTTCAACAAGCTTTAGTTAAAGCG
Source organism: Crocodylus porosus (assembly GCF_001723895.1). Taxonomy (NCBI): domain Eukaryota; kingdom Metazoa; phylum Chordata; order Crocodylia; family Crocodylidae; genus Crocodylus; species Crocodylus porosus. Next base: position 24,373,254 of record NW_017728918.1, on the reverse strand, counting down.
CCTCTACAGCCACTTGATACACGAGACACTCCAGGCGCTTTAATTAGAGTGGCTTTTACCTGTTCTTGACCTTAATACAATTACCCATAAAACAAACCCCACCTACTCACTTTTACTGAGGCTCAGAGACTGTCACTCATGACAAGTTGACAGCTTTGAGCAACCCTGAGTGCACACCTCACAACTATGCTTAGGCTGTGTCTTGGCAGCAGTGCCTGGGAGGGGAAGCATGCAGATTCACTCCAAGCCAGCTGGGGTCACCTCTAACACCTCCAGTCTGCTTAGTTGCCAGTCTCTGGTGCACCCAAACAAAAGCAAGTGGTTGGAGTTTGTCATTTGTGAACCTGAGCCTGGGGGAAACTATGTTGCTCGGGAGCCCTGAGATGTTGCTGCCAGGAGTTCTCAGATGTTGCTCAGGAGCCCTGCCTGCCAAGGAGCTTAGGGCAGGTGACATATGACCTGTCAGGAAGCTAGGTGGGTTTGACAGTTTTCTGCACAAGGGCCAGGGACAGAAATTACAGATGAACCGGTATAAGTGAATAGAAACCAGTTCACATCTGTAACACAACAGAAGTTCAGTACACAATAAACTGCTTTCAGATGGCTGAAACTGGTTTACAATAAACCTGGATAGATGTAGTTTCAGACTTAACTGATTTAGGGTAAATCTGTTTATTGAATTTCTGTCCCAGATCCCCTCCACATTCAAATTAACTCAATCCCCTAGTATCCCAGAACGCTTTGCACCTCCCTCCACAAGTCTCCCCCACACCCTGCAGGGTGGGCAGGCTAGCCTTGGCTCAAGCTGTCTCTTCCAGCCCAGCAGGGAGCCATGCCCAAGCGTGTGGCTGCATTTCCAGAATCAAAAGTGAATGGCTATTCATTTGCTTATAGGTTCAAATCTACGCAGCTTCTCTGCCTGAGAAGATTGAATCGATTCAGCCTCAGGCTTTCTGACTGTCCGTACTTGGCCTCAGTGTCAATTCCATCACGTGGTTCTGTGAGAGAATTTTTGACAAGCTATAGCGTAAACCTATATAACATTTAGGAATTAGGTAGTGTCCCGCCAGGTAGTTTGTGAGCCCTCTAGGGGCCGTCTCTATCTTCTGTGTTTTGGAAACTATCCAGAACAAGCGTACATCTATGTGCGGACAGACCAAGAAAACTTTGCTTTGTAAACATAGCTAGAATTGGCTCATCTTGATGCCTGTGCCCGTGTCTGTTCCAACCTTTTACACACATTGTGTCAGTAGTAAAAGAGGCACAGATATACAGATAATCAAAAGAGATCCAATAATATGGATATAAGCCAAATACTAGGTAGCAGGGGCTAAGAAGAATTTTTTCCTATGGGCAGGACATTCTGGACACGTCCAGATGTGCAGGCACATACGGCCTGTAGTGCCTCAGACCACATGTGTTTCACCTTAAACCATGAGCAGTGCTGGTAATCTGCAGTACGGGAGCAAAATTTGCTACCAGGATTTCCCAGTAGCAAAAATAAAAACCTGGGGAAAAAAAAGGCAGGGCAAAATACATGAAAATAGCACGTGCCGGGACAAACATGGAGCCTCCAAGCTGAGGCAGTGTGCCTCAAGACAGGCTCCACGGCCAGAGTGCAGCTTGCCTCAAGATGGGGGAGCAGGCAGCCTTATGCTGGCTGCTCCCTTGTCTCCACGTACCTCAGCGTGGGGCCCCCACGGTGGAGCCCCCACGTTGAGACATGTGGAGATGGGGGAGCCCCCATACTCAGGCATATGAAGATAGGGGAGTAGCCAGCCCAGGGCTGCCTGCTCCCCCATCTCAAGGCGCACTGTGCCCCAGCCAGCCACAGACCAGATGGCTGGGTCACCGTCACATGGTGCCTCAGCATGGAGGCTTCCCCATCTCCACATGCCTTAGAGAGGGTGCTCTGCGGCTTGTGCAGGCAGGAGAGCAGGCAGCATAGGGCCACTCCCCAGCTGGGTGGGACTCAGGGTACCTCAGTGCAGGCACTCTGCCGGCTGGCCCATGGGGCACTGTGTCCCAGCCAGCTCCCCCTAAAGCACATGAAGCCTGGATGGGAGCCGGAGGAGCTGGGCACAGCCCACAACAAAGGGCACCTGCAGGAGCATGCACTGCAGCACAAAGCTGCAACACAAATTTGTGCTGCTGCAAGTGCATGCCCCTGCTTGTCTGGACACAGCCTCTGATGCTTCTTGCAGGTTTGCCTGAAGCTTGAGATACCTTCTGCTGCCAGAAAAGATGAGGAACAAGTGTTCTAATTGGTAGAATAATTCTTGTTTTTCTAAGGGCATCAAATCAAAATTTGTAACCAGAACAGTGGTTGGCAAAGAGGAAGCCAATGATATGGAAAATATTATGATACTACACAAAACAATGACATGACCTTACTAGCTGTACTAAATTCAGCACTAGTCTTGCTACAGGAAAATATACTAGAGGGTGAAAAAAGAGTTGGAAAAACAGAGACAGCGATATCAACTTTTACGTAAGAGTGGGGGGTGATTTAACCCCGAGAGAAGACAGCTTTGCATTATTGCTGACAATGATTTGGATTATATTAACAATTCATCAGATGTTGCATTTTTCTCATCTCATGATATCAGAACAAGGGGATATTAATTAAATGCAAAATAAAAACAAGGAAACACTTTCACTCATCCTTTGGAATCCACTGCTGCCTATAGCTGTAAAAGGTTAGAGTACTGTTTTAGCCATGATGCTCCAGGAAATATGAAAGAAGGGTTTTGGGTATATCTCTTATTGGACCAACTGTATTTTTGGGAGACACCAGAGTTTGCCCCTCTAGGATAGATTTATAAGGGGTAGTCTTGGCATTATATCTGTAGCTTTTGCTTCAGGGCTTACTGTGTTAGTATTTCTTTTACCAGCAGGACTCACTGCAGGGAATAATGATGATGATGAAAATAAAAATATATGGTTCTTATATGGCACTTTTCCTCAGTACTTCAGAAAGCATTTAACAAAGTGGCCAATATTATCATTCCCATTTTACAGATAGGAAAACTCAGACATAATGGCAGAATAACCTGTCAAAGTTCACCCAGTAGGTTAATGGCAGAGTGCTTTCTGCCAAGGCCTCCAAACTAGATATAGTTTTCCTTTCATGGGTAGAATTATCAGGGGAACAACACTGCGATTCTCTCTCTCCTATTCTGGTAACCATAGATGCCTGCAAATGAACTGGGAGGCTGCTCCAACGTGCTGTAATTACAGTTCATTGGAGCAGACTCAATTAATCGAGTCTGCAGGAGTGTGATATTACCGTGCTCCAGCCAGTCTCTGTGTCTCGTGTATCAGCATCCTTGCACTTTAAAATGGCAGTGGGGGTGCTTTATCTAAAGCTTGTCGAACAAGCTTTAGATGAAGTGCCCCTGCTGCCATTTTGAAGCGTGGGGATGCTGATACATGAGGTGCTTTAAGTGGAGCAGCTCTCAGAGATAATTCATTAGAGCAGCTCTTGGAGCCATTCTAATTAAAGCACTCCCCCTACCCCTGGAGCATGTGTAAAAACACCCTCAAGCTCAGGGATGGGCGATTATTTTGAGCGGAGGGCCACTTACTGAGTTTTGGCAGGCCATCAAGGGCTGCATGATAGGCAGCCAGGGGCAGGTAACTATTAATTTTCTAAATTTTTTAGAGGCCCTGCAGGCCAGATAGAATGGTCTGGTGGGCCGCATCTGGCCCGCGGGTCACATTTTGCCCACCCCTGCTATACCTCGAAACAGTAGGTCTAAATCTAAGTTCAGACATTGTTATTTTAATGTACCAATATGAATGCTATTATTAATCTGTTAACTTTGCACCAGAACTTATTGGAGAAACAAGAACATTTTTGAGAAAACAAAGAACTGTGTACAAACCTGGCTCTAGGTGTCATGCCCATTTCAAAAGTCACCCTCAGTTATCGTTGCCAATACCAACTGTAATTCCAGTGAAGTATATTCAATGGCTATTTCCAATTTAATATTTAGGCTTGTTTAAAATATATCACTTTTACTGAAACTGGTGCAAAAAAATTATTAATTGAATTGAATGCAAGAAAGCTAACCTTGTAGAAAAGGTACAAAGAGGAAGATTTTTTTAAATTCATTTTCCCTACCCATAACTTTATAGCGCTTCCTTATCTTTTATGAATAACTTCTGCTTGTCAGTGTTTTTGCAACAGGATCTATTAATTGCTCCTGCAGGACCAACAGAGGGAGCATGAAAATATGGCATGTTTTCAGCCAAGTTCTACACAAACAATTATTGTTGTCCTGTTTTCATTCCTAGTCAACAGATTTTCAGAAATATATATAGAGAGAATATGGAGAACATTGTGACAGCCACCTTTCCCTCCTCTCTGGATTTTAACAGTTTTAAGATACCAGAGCATAAATCTGAAGTCTGTACTTTTCTCAAAATTTAAAGGAACTATTTTTATATTCGATATGGAGCTTTTTTTGGAAGACGTTTAAGAGTGCATTAAGTGACCATTTAAATTTACTCCCACGCATCACATTTTTATAAATAGGAGAAGTAATGTTTCAGGAGAATGAAACATAAACATGGGAAATGTTCAGCATGGAAAAACAAATATATATATTTATACACACACAAGCACTTTAAGTATAAATAGTATAAATGCATAGACTATATTTATGGAAAATTGTATATTTGTGTGTATGGGTATATACATTCTCATATAATCTATATATACACATGCACCATTTATAGAGAGGCCTATTGACGTTCACGCAAGCTTAAAGAGATATGAAAAACAGAGGCCTGTGTACCAAGGAGCTGAAAACATATCGGTCAAATCAGGCAAAGGACTTTGTGGCCTCAGTGCCCACGGTAATTATTGATATTCGTATTATCCCTTTTTCAGCACTCAGAGGAAAGAGAAAAAACATATATGAATTAGTAGCAAAGGTTCGAACTACAGAATACTACTAGGGGTACAGAATATTACACAGAAGAGCAGGTTTGATTACATTATACCTTCAAATTTGATCTGTTTTAAACTTCTAGTCTAGTCACATGAAAACCCTATTGTAATTGATCCATCCTGCAGTTCTTATTAAGGCAAACGTTTCTTATAGACTTAGGGACTTTCCCCAAACTTGAATCAGTTTGTTTTATTTCAAAGGTGCTTGCCTGAGCTTCAGCTGCAGTAAGAATGTTAGTCTGCTTCAGCTCCAGTAACTTCTGATCACTTTGAATATGTATGATTAAGTCTGCAGCAAAACCACAATCTTGTAATCATTTCGGGCTACTTTGGACATACGTGTCAGGAGCAATCACCTGCAGTTAAATGAAAAAACCACAAAGATCCACGGTTCTAGTCAAAATATGTTATTCTTGATATGAGTCACTGCTTTAGGTCACATCAGTCTGGTAAGGAACCTACTATAGCAAGGGTTCCCAACCTTTTTATACTGAGGACTGGCAAATATCTAATTTACATATTTAAATTCAATGTACACACTTAAATTATTGGGGGGGGGAATTGCGAGGATTGGATCAGGTTGGGGCACCAGGGGGCCTGCAGGGGAGGGGGCTGCACAGGTGGTGGCCCAGGGGAACCCAGCTGGGGCTGCCTGAGAAGAAGGGGCTCTGCTGCCTTTCCTAGGAGCAAGCAGCAGAGCCACCTCCCCATCCTCCGCCTCGGGCATTTCCCTGCCCACATCCCCCGACTCCCAGCTGTGGGAGGAGCTGGGGGGTCCTGCCTGGCCTAGCACGGGCCCTGCTACCTGGTGCGCGTGCAACGCCTCGCCAGGCACGGCCATGGTGGTGGGAGCAGGACGGGGAGCACAGAGCCAGCTGCCTCCACCCTGGGGCTGCCCGCTGCCCAGCTTTAACTCCTCATAGAGCATGTGACTGCTGGCAGTAGAAGCCATGATCTGGCAGCCAACCCGTGGCAGCCTGGTACCAGGCCATGGCCCGGTGGTTGGAAACCCCTGTACTATGGAGTTTATTTCTGAGGCAAAATAATGCTGTTTATTGCCACTGTTAAGTCAGGATTTTTAATAGGGCATGCTGCATACAGGTTTCCCTCACTTTATGTGGTAGATGAGTTTCTAAAAAACTGTGCATAACTCAAATTTGCATAAAGGAAACCCACTTTACAAGGTAACAAATAGGGATATGTCCCAAGACCTCAACTGCATCAGCAGCAGGTAAGTCTGCTGGGGCCAGTGCAGTGCTGGGCTCCCTCTGGGGGGGGCTGGGCTGGGCTGTGCTCTGGCTGGATGGTGCCAGTGCTGGAAGGGGGCTACGGGGAGGGCTGCAGCCACCCCAAAATTTGCCATAGCCCTCCTGACCTCCCCTCCCAGCACCACTGCCACCGCCCGCCCTGAGCACAGTGCAGCCCAACTCTCCCCACTGGGAACAGCCCAGCTCCAGGGGCTGGGGTGAGTGGGGCCTTGATCTGAACCCCCACCAGTGGTGAGGGAGGGAGTGGGGCTGGGGCTGGGGCTGGAGGAGAGGCAGGCGCGGGGCGGGGCTATGGTGAATTTTGGGGTGGCTGCAACCTCCTTCCCCATAGCCCCGCTCCCAGCACCACTGCTGCCTACCCCAAGCACAGCCTGGTTCAGTCCCCACTGGGTAGAGCCTGGTGTGGCCCACAGCCCACAACAACAGCCCATAGCAGCAGAAGTCACACCCCCATCCCATGCCCAACAGCCGGGGTGGGCAGCAGCAGTGCTGGTGGTGAGGGAGGGAGTGGGGCTAGGGCCAGCCCCAGCCCACTGCAGCAGCCTGTAACAGCAGGAGCCATGCTTCCCATCCTGCACCCCACCCCAGGTTTTTCAGTGCCTGCCTCTGCCCTAGCCCCAGCCCCAGCCCCAGCCCTGGCCCCACTTCCTCCCTCACCACTGGCAGGGGGTCACCCCAACCCCTGCTCCTGCCTGTGCCCTGCTCCCTCCATCATCAGTGGGGCCTCAATCTGCCCATGGCCCTTTCCCCTCCCCCCACAAACTCACCTGCTGCTGATCACATAAGAGTGAATTTACCTCACTATAACAAATTTGGGATATAAAAAGGGTTTCATAGTTTCTAGAGTCAGAAGGGACCTGAGCAGATCATCAAGTCCGACCCCCTGCCATGGCAGGAAATAATACTGGGGTCAAACGACCCCAGCAAGGTGTTCATCTAACCTCCTCTTAAAGACCCCCAGGGTAGGAGCCAGCACCACTTCTCTTGGAAGTTGGTTCCAGATCCTAGCAGCCCTGACCGTGAAGTAGCGCCTCCTGATGTCTAGTCTGAATCTACCCTCTGCCAGCTTGTGACCGTTATTTCTTGTCACTCCTGGTAGTGCTCGGGGGAACAGGGACTCCCACAATGCCTGCTGGTCCCCCGACTAGCTTGTAAAGTGCATAAGAGCAAATTCACGTATACAGAACCTGCATAAAGTGAGGGAAATCTGTATATGTGCTCTGCTGACCTGGGGCACAGTAAAAGTGCAAAAGCAGATAAACCTTCACTTCTCTGGCCTTCAGTTCTGTTCAGGTTTCTTCAGCCAAGAAGAATACTACTCTTGGCACTTTCTTTGGTTCTGCTACCACAGATGACTAATGGAGAATTTGGTTTGAGTCTTAGAAAGAAACTGAACCTAATTGTGACATCCAGGCCATTGCTTGTACTATGCCTGATGTTGTATCAGTGTTTTCATGGCTTCTGAATAGTCAGGAGTTTTTGGACTGCTTAGTGGGAGGTCAATTTTCTAACGTCATATTTACTTACATTTTTTTCCTGGTTTCTTTTAAAAAAAGGATTTAGGAAAAAAATAACTTCCTAATTTCAGAACCTAGAAACAATCTTACCAATTTACAGCAAAACTGTGGCTGTAAGACTTTTACATGCATCTCAACATGCTAAGTCCTCTTTCACATCCAAATGTTGCTGACAATTATTACCACTTTTACATAGCATGTTAGAGTCTCTCTTCCTCTCTTTCTCAGACAGTGTTGCTGGAACATTTCTTTGTTGATGTATTCTTTGGCATGGCACTTCATGGAAGTAAAAGTAGAAGCTAAATGCCTACAAAGAGCCTAACATGGTATCACTCTAAATAACAAGGAAATTCTCCTTTTGTTGATGCTTTCAGATCCAGTAGTTTTGTGTCCAAATCCTAGGTTGTAAGTACCGTATTTTTCGGACCATAAGACGCACTTTTTTCCCCCCAAAAGTGGGGGGAAAACGAGGGTGCGTCTTATGGTCCGAAGGTGTGTGTCCCGGGGAGACGGGGCGGAGCTTGCCCGCGGAGGCGGCGGAGCCCGAGCGGGACATCCGCCGCTTGTTTACACCGGAAGCCGGCGCCCGTGCCGGTGGCCGGGAGCCGGCAATAAAAATGGCCGGCCACCGGCACACATAGTCTCTCCTGCCATAAAAACTGGGTGCGTCTTATGGTCAGGTGCGTCTTATGGTCCGAAAAATACGGTATTTTGTCTGTGCTGAGCATCAGTTAAAACCCAGAACTTTCAGGAAGTCTGTATTTAGGGCCAACCTTTTTGTGTTAGTAATAACTTTAGTAATAAACAGGGGCCCAAGCAATGTTGGACTGTCTTGGAGTTTGGGGATATTGGATGATAAACTGCATTTTATGGCTTCGTCCTATTTATAATTTATTTTAAAACTTTATTATCCTAATAAACTCTATGTTTCCTTTGGACATTAAACTTTTGTGTTGATGTGTCACTTTTAGTTACACATTTAGAAATAAGCCCTTTTATTTTAATAAGGTTATGCTTTAAGCCAGAAGTGGGCAAAATATGGCCTGTGGGCTGCTGCTGCCCGCTCAGAGCTTGCGTGCTGGGCAGCCCAGAGGCGGCAGTGGCAAACACTGCCCGGTGCAGCAAGCGCGGGGGCCAGAGCTGCTGCCGCCATTGCGCAGCCCCGATGGACAAGCCCAGAGCCAGCACAGGGCCCAGGCTGGCTGTGGGGGCAGGTTACAAGCTAGTGCTGAGTGTGGGGAAAAGTGGCCCCTCATCCACCCCATGCCCGTGCCCGGTGCCCCATGCTGCAGCTGCTTGCAGCCCGTGTGGAGCTGCCTGTGCCTGCTCAGGACAGGCCCGTGCAGGCTGCGAGCGGCTACAACAGGGAGCCCTGGCCATGGGGCGGGGGAGAGCCACTTGGGCCACTTTTCCCCATGCTCAGCACCAGCTCCTTTGCTGCCAGCAAGCAGGGGGTCAGGGTTACATGCTGCCCCCTGCCTCTACCACGGGGCTGGGGGGCACTGGGAGTGAGCGGGTGCACGGGATCCGCACTGGTGTCCCAGGGCCAGCTAACACCAATGTCTTAGGGCCACCAGTGGTGGGGCCCAGAGCAGGGCAGCAAGAGTACAGGGTCCTGGCTAGCCAGGCCAGGTCCCCCCTTGCTGGTGGTGCAGCCCAGCCCAGCCCAGCTCCACAGACCCCTGCCAGCCTGCGCCCTGCTCTGGGCCCCACCACTGGTGGCCCTAAGACATTGGTCTCAAGACATTGGGACATTGGTCCCAAGATGGTGACCAAGGGGCGGGACACCTGGCAAGGGGCGGAGCTACCCAGGTGGCCCTCGACAGCTTGTCAAAACTGGGTAAGCCTCCCTCTCCCCAAAATAATTGATAGCCCCTGCTTTAAGCCCATAGAACCTATTGGAGATTTGCAAGTCAGTAGACTCATTAAGAGTTCCTGTTCCTCATGAGTAATTAAGATTATAAAAGAAGAAATTCCTGCTCCTTTGTTTTACTGATTGTTACAGCTGACAACTTTCTGCTCCACAAAAAAACTTCAATCCAAATTAAGCATTTAATTTTTTCCTGACATCTGCTATAGCTGCATTTGTCAGAGAAGCAAAAGCACCTGCTATAACTTGTTACTGGTAAACAGACACTATCAAGGTTTACCCACAACCAAGACAAATTCCCAACAAAATGGCAAGTTTCTCTTCAAAAAGTTACTCCATATGGGGCAAATTGTTCTGCTCTCTAAATTCAGTACTGCACTTTTTTCACATTTGACTTTCTAAAAGACTTAAAGCAAATCTATCCCAGGAATTTGAATTGGTTCCTAAAACAATACTAAGCAGCTACTGATCCTTTCAGTAGCTAATCTCAGTACTGATCCTTTCAGTAGCTAATCAATACTAATCTCAGGTGCTGACACTAAAATCTAAGGTAAATGCTGTGAATATTATAAGAGTACAATCATACAAATAAAATAGCTAATAAAACATTATGCTGTTTGGAGTTCTCATCCTAAAAATACCCTTTAAACTCTTCTGGATCTGATGTTGACATATCAGCTTAATAATTACTGTCCCTAGGTGCCCATCACTTGATCTGCATATAGAATCAGAGGATGTGATATCTACTCCCTCCCTGCATTGTCAGCATAAGCAGCAGGTGCTTCCGTGCCCTTCTACTGAGCCACCACCCCACACACAAAAAAAGCCAGTTGTACGTAAACAGCTCAGCTGGTAAGGGTTAAGAAAGGAAAAAGAAAAGGAGGGAAATAATATTTTGTGTTATTCCAGTTTGAACCTATCTAGAAAAATTATATAATATTGGCAGATATCAGCAGCAGAATCAAATGGTTAACCATTGCTTGGGATACACTCTGAAGCTGTCGGTTCCTTTCCATCAGTGTATTAGAGCCAACCAACATATCTTTGAAGGAAACCATTTTAAACTAACTAGACAGGTTACAAGGGCGGGCGGATGTGAATAGGATGGGATTCAACACAGACAAGTGCAAGGTGATGCACCT
>NW_017728918.1:24349849-24361915 GCF_001723895.1 Crocodylus porosus | reverse complement strand
GATGAACACCTTGCTGGGGTTGTTTGACCCCAGTATTATTTCCTGCCATGGCAGGGGGTTGGACTAGCTGATCTACTCAGGTCCCTTCCGACCCTAGAAACTATGAAACTATGAGAACAAGAAACTGAGGCCTTTTCTATAACCAGGTTAACTAAATTCAGTGGCTGGTGATGAAATTAAGCAATCTACCTATTTGCACGAATTAAAATTAGTCCTAGCCAAACAAATCCATTTTTATACTAGTTGAACTTAACTGTCTTATAACTTAGTAATAGCCTCATTGAAAATGTTTTCAAAGTGTTGGAATTGGTATATGTACAGGCACCTGTCAGAGCGTATTATTTTTTTTAAGTACTTTTGATGCCAAATCATATTGATTTCAATACTTGTATTTACATTTGAAGACCTTGAGCATCTTTTCTCTCCTGTTTTAAAGCCAAATAAGGTCTCAACTGGCAAAAAGTACTGTTTTGCTCCAATTTTGGAGTCTACAGAAGCATATTTTATAATCATGCATTCTAGTTGTGTCTATCCCTGCCTAATGCAATTAGAGATGTTCAGTCATTCAGTAGTGGAATTGAATTAATAAAAGCTTAAACATTTCTCTCTCTGAAAAACTATAAACTGAAGAGCTATGAATGTAGCCTGGGCTGTGTGTTTCCTTGCTCTTTCTGTAGCCCCAAGGTCTCTGGGATTTACCGTCCACAATCACAGTAGCAGGACTCTCAGGGTTGTGTGTCACTTTATCTTCCTGCTTTCAGGTGCTTCTGGGATTTGTAGTCTAGTCACAGCAGCACTAAGTTTTAGCAGGACAGAGCAGCTCTGTACTCAGGGGAAGGTGAGTTTAACCCCTCTCCTTGGCCCCAGCTGGGGCTTGCCTGGAGGGGCCAGTGAGCCAGCCCTCACTGCCCCAGCTAGGGAGCAGAGGGGCAGGGTTAGCCCTGCTCTCTGGAGCAAACACCATAGTCCAGGACAGCCCAGGGCTGAAAAGCATGCTGGGGAACTCTGATTTCACTTGAACCAGGAAGGGGTCTAGGACAGAAGCTTCATAAACCGGTTTGACTTAAATCAATCAAATCTGATACTACATTCAACCAGGCTTATCTTAAAGCAGTTTCAGCCATTTTGAAAGCAGCTTATACTCACTGACCTTCTGTTCTGTTACAATTTTAAACCAGTTTCTGATCACTTAAACCAATTTATGTGTAATGTACATCTCTGGCCCAGAGGCCTTGGAGTTCAGATGCCCCTGACTCTTGCTTGCTCTTAGCCAAAGGGCCAAATGCCACAAAATTGTGCAGTCCCACATTTGGGGAAACTCACAGGGGTCAGCCTGCCCAGAGTACAAAGGACATTTATCCTTGGAAAACCACCTTCCCATATTCCCCTGATAATTTCATAGCTTTACACTATTTCTTAATTGTGTTTTCTCTCACACTGTAGATAAAAAAGCAATACAAGTAGTAAGAAAAGTAAATAAATAAGTAACAAAAATGTACAGAGGGGTTGTCAAACTTACATTGAAGTATTTATAAGATGGTGATGTTGCTTTTAGTAGCATGACCAGGACAGGCCAATCATCCCACGTGCCAAGTTGGTAGTGGGGAGGGGGACAAAAAAAACCCCAGCAACCGGTGCTGGCAACCACACTATTGTGATTATGCAGGCAGCGCAGCAGCAACTGGAAGTCATTGCTGTCCCAGTGCCCTGGGCACTCATCTGCTTCACTAAACAGCTGCTTGTTCCTTATTTCACACTGAACAGTACTGTGAAGTCATGTTAACAAGAGCTCATCCTAATGCACAAGTTTTGGATTTCCTTGTTCTTTTAATAAGCGTTGCTTATGTCTCACCAAAGCAGACAAGGCTGCCACCTGGAGGGAGATGTCTTATTCTGCTGGAATTCTCCTAAAACCTTGCACCTTAATTTAATCTGGTGTCTACCCATTTGTTCCTCTACCCAAGACAATTTTCCAGCCTCAAGATAATATAAGCTATCTTGTCTCATTTAATATTTGACTCCTGACCTTTTACGATGGCCTTCCCCTCACCATCCCTGTTGTAATTATGTTAAGTGCACTTGTAGGTCCACCCCTTCCCATCGCTGCATGGCTTCTACTGTAGATCACAGCAGTATAGGAAAGAAAACTTCTACAGGAATGACATGACATTAGAGTAAGACTTGAAGTTTCAAGGCTTCACATTAAGAAAATGTTTTCCATTCATTGTTGTTCGATCTTCATTTAGTTGTGTTTAAATGATTATAGATCCAGCTGTTTCTACCTTCATTTAAACCGGGACTGTCAAGTGTACAGCCTGTTGAGCCCTGCCATCTGATCTCCCATAGTGCCCCTAGGTCTGATCAACACTACCTGGGATATAGCCCATGCCCACAGTGTAGCACCAGTCTGCAGGCCAGATCAGGTCTTTGGATCCCCTCCCCCTTCTCCAGTATATCTGATCTGGTGGCTACTGTAGTCGGTGTGAGACCTGTGCTGCGTGAAGTGTGGGTCCCAAAGCAGTTGGAATGGGTGCCTTGTGCAGCAGTCTGGCCAGAGCAGAAGCTGTGCTGCTTACAGTGGATACCTGGTGCCACACATGGCACCTGATCCAGCACCAGAAGGTCCAGAACCCTCACTTGACATGGCGCTTATGGGTGCTACATGCAGCACAGGTCCCCGGCTGGCTGGAGCAGGCACCACATGCAGCACAGTCCCAGAGCTCATTGGGCAAGCAACATATGCAGTGTGGTGGCCATGGCCATGGCTTCTGCTTCGGCCAGACAGCTCTGGTTATACAGTAGCATTTCAGCAGCTAGAAAATGGCAATTCTGTTTTTGATCTTCATCTAGTTTAGGAAAAAAAACTCTGATTACAGTTGAAGACTAATTCCTCATGCATGATTTCAAACGAGCCTTCATATGCAAGCAGATTTTATACCAGTGGTGCTCACCTCATCTGTTTTGCAGGCACTGTCAGTTAGCTTGCAGGGCTCCCCACTGCTCTAAAATTTAGTGATGGGGAACTGTGGTAGTGTTAACTGGTGGAGCTCCAGGCACCTTGGCAGTTAATACTACAAACACTGGTCAGGTGGGCCAGATGATACAGACCCATCTTTGAAAATCCCTTGTCTACACAATAATAAAATGAAAGGGAATTTTACTATTGTTGGCAACCTAAGCCAACTCATTGGGAAACTAATCTCAGAATAACATATTTTCCTTAAATATTTACTTCCTATTGCTTTTCATTTTTAAACTAAAGAAACAATTCTAAATAATTTAGTAAGTTTTGCCTGGTGACATTATAAAAAAGCAGCTGTTAAGCTGAAGCACTTTTCGTTAAGTTCTAGGCACATGCAGCAACCTTAAGCGATCATCACTGGTTATAGTCAACTTGACAGTGCCATGCTATTGGCATGACAAAGTAGTAGTTAGTATGTCTATGCAATGAAAGCATTTCCTATACAGTGTTTATATCAGGCAAAAATTACACCTTGCAAACAGACTTTGCATTTATTTGAAGACAAAGCTAAGAAATTACGATCAGACTGACCACTTCACTATTTACAAGTTTATTTCAGGTTTTGCTGTACAAAGGCAGAAGTGCGATTCATCTAGTCAATAAATCTACAACGACGATCTAAATATGATACAGATATGTACATAAAAGCCACTTCAACTTCAATGTTCAAACCACAGTTACATGCAGAGCTGGATGCAAATAATGCAAACAGCATCTACACAGTATAAGGCATAGCTTCACATTTTCATGATGTTCACAAGTTTTAGTCTCAAGTACAAGACTTTCAATGCAACAGTTCTCCATCCTTACATTTCACAAATGTAGTGACAGTGCAGCTTCAGAATTAAAAGTGCATTTTTCAATTATGTACATTCTACTAAGATCACATTTTGGTTTTTTTGTTCCAAACTGTTTTAACACAGAACCTACATTTTTGGAAGCAATTTTTTGTCCATAAAAAAAATAAATTTACAGTCATTTCAATTATTTCGTAAACAAAACTAGGTCATTTCCCCAAAATGCTGCATAGCACACATAAGTCTAAAAACACAAGCTCTGAAAAATGGACTCCTTGAATTGCCTGCCTGCCTTTAAATTCTGAAAGACTGAAATTTTGTGAAACACTTAACTGAGTTATTGCTGTTTGGAAGTTTGAAAAATTTATATTCCAAGCTGAACACATTCAGTCCCAAAGCTGCTACTTTTATGAGTTCTGGAACACAGATATTCATAATAATCTACCCAGGATTTTAGGCGATAATGGTTTCTTCACTTTTCTCAAGTTGCTTTTGGAGATCTCACTGTAAAAGGGAGATAAAAAGAGAACTTTTATTCTCTTTCAGAGGATGTTCTTATTTCTGAAAACTAAGTATTTGTACCCATATATATATAGTTACTGTACTACATAGAGCTGGAAAATTTACACATGGATCTACCGCCCTTCCTACCATACTAGAGATCATAAAGATTTCAAGAAGAGAGTTGGATCCACACAAAAGAATGTAAGTGCTAATAACCACAGCAACAGGGAAGCAGAGAGAAAAAGTGTAAGACAAACAAGAAAAAAATATTCTTTAAATATAACCGTTTATTTGAATAGCTTACAGAAACAGGCAGTAGTTAGACTTATATCTGTGTTAATTGTTCAAGAATAAACTCATGGTGTACTGCATGACTTAAAAGACTGTAATACTTCTTAAAGTTTCAAAAATGTTTCACATAAATGCTTAATTCAAGGTTTCCTGTATCTTAGCCCCCCCTTACATAACAGGTACATGCAAACAACTGGTTAACTGCTCAATTACTTTGAGACCAGCTCCATGTGCAAAGTACCTAAACATACCATAAAAAGCTCCAACCAGCTATGAAGTTAGACCTGAAAATGTGTACAAACTTTACAGCTGATTGCTATCCAACTCAAATTTGCACCTGCAGCAGGGTCTCCCCATCAGGTGAGAGGGCTCTCATCTGCAGAGATGTGCAGTGCCCAGCTGAGACTAGAAACTGAGGGGACTCAGCCCCAGCAGCCGCCAATTCTGGTTCCTAGGAGCACGCAGACCTTGAGTCTTGCAGGTGTGGTTACTGGATTCCAGCAGCATACTTCCAAGTGCCAGGACCCAGCTGGGTCCTGGCAGCCACGAGGTGCGGCTGTAATCTCCAGTCCCAGGGGTCTGGGAAACCCCTGGGGCTGAGAGGCTGCAGCAGTCAAATTGGGCTTCTCCTGCACTGGCAATAAGGCATGATGGGATTTGATGCCCACAATCACACCTCCTGCCATGCACATGTACATACCAGTCTTTTGGCAAAAATATCAGAAACTCTGCCACACTGGATCACTCATCTAGTCAAACTATTACAACATGGTTGACACTTCAGAGTCTACCTGGCCAAGTGAACTAGCTCTTGGAGACACACCAATGGCCTCTCTTAGGGATCAGTACTGGTACCTCTCCTTTTCAATCTGTACATTAATGATCTGCCTGCGACTAGCTCACAAAAAATTGTTTATGCTGATGAGAGCCCCTTTGCCACTCAAGCTTGTGACTTTAAGTGTGGAAGTCACACTTGATGGAGACACGAGACTGATGTCAGAGTACTGCCTAAAATGGCGCCTCAAACTGAATATCTCAAAGACTGAATCCAGTGTTTCTCATCTGCTTAGTGCCAGTGCTAATCTTGACATCACTATCACTTTTAACAGTCAGCCTCTCAAATTCAAAATGCATCCAATTTATCTTTGTGTTTCACCCTTGACCAGATTTTAACTTATAAATCACATCTCCAGAAAACTGCTTTGAAAATTAAAACAAGGAATAACCTACCTGCCAAACTTGTAGGCTCCACTGGGGGTGCCAATCCCTCCACACTACATTCATTTACTCTGTGTTTTCAGTTGCAGAATACTGTCCCCTGTATAGGCTTGTTCATCACACAACTAGTGGACCCCCAACCACATGCTACAATGCATCTTGTGTCAGGCACACTGTGCCCCACTCCACTCCACTCCCATTGTTACCAGTCCTCAGTAACATTGTTTCCCCTCATTTCCACCGCACAAATGCTGAAACAAATTTACTAGCCAGACTCAGGAATAATCCTACACTGCCAGTGCACTGAGACATATTCCACCCACAAATAGCTTGGCTTCCCTCAAGAAACCCAATATGGTCCACACTTTGACTTTTCCTGACTTAATGGCATGAAGAATGGTCAGCACAAGCACAGTCAATCAACTGCATTATCTCTGACCATCAGTAAACCAAGATTTAAGTGGCCACCCTGTTATTGGGCACTTCTCAAGCATTTTTGAATTGGATAGGGTCACTGTGCCTCAAACCTATACCAATGGGTCCTCCACAAAGACAAATGCCCTTGCAGACAAGTTCAAACCATGTCCCACATTGCTGACTTACAATGCTACCTGGTGGCCTTCAGGCTCCTCACATTGGTGATGACATTGCCTTAAGATGGCTGAAACAAATGTGCCAAAACCAAATACACTAAATAAGTGGCAGCAGGCACCATTGTGTGGATCAAGAATTAGATCCCATTGTGCCTTCACATGTACATGTAGAGAGGGTCCTTACTCGGATGCATTTTAGAATGCTTTATGCAAAACTGTAACATCAATATATTTAGACTTATAATCTCCATCATCAAGGTGGATAAGGAGTTCAGATTTATTGTGATGGGCAAATAGTATAAAGCAGCAGCTGACAGCCTTTACAAGCCACAGACCAGAACAGTAAGACTCCAGTATGATATGGGCCAGGGGGACCTTTGCCTGCACCTTCAGTAGCCAGATAGCTGGGAGCTATGCCTGCACTGCCACTTCTCTCTTACCTATATTTCCACAGATGCAGCTTCCATCCCCAACAGAGCTTTCTACCAGTGGGAAGCTGCATCTGTTTTGCCACTACTTCTTCCCAACCTATTCCCTTGGCCTCCTGGCTGTGATGCAGATGCAGCTGGGGAAGAAGGGACAGGGAGAAGTGGCAGCCATGCAGGTGCAACTTTCAGCTACCTGGACCTGGCACAGCTTTTAAATGCCTTGTGTGGCATAGGCACAGATAAAGTTCTGCAGTCTGGATTCAGTGGCTCTGTGGGCCGCAGTCCTCTGATGTAATGTGCAAGGAAAAAGAGAATTCAACTCAGAAATCGTTATAGAAATTTGTTACATTCTGAACAATAAGACACATTGATGAATGGTGACACTGTTAAAAGCAGCTGCATAATTGAAAAACTTAAGTATCTGGATAGTTTTGAAGGTATAATTAGGAAACTTTTGAAGTTGTTTAAAAAAAAAGAAAAAAAAATCTGTAAACTCTTCTTTCCATAGCAGCTTTAATCCCATTTGTGTAGGAACATCCAACACATTGGGAGTTGGACTAGATGACCTCCTGAGGTCCCTTTCAACCCTAACTTTCTATGATTCTATGAGAATTTTAAAGAAGATTAGCAATATCATGGCATACAGCAAGTAAACTAAAATGTTGCTAATCCACAATTTCTTCTCTATATTAAGTACAGAAATCCTGGATTCCTTGATTAAGTACATGATCATTTTTTATTCCTTAAAAAGTTATTAAGTCTCCATACACAACAAACTTAGGACTTCTTTTTCCTGTTTTTCAAAATGTTAAAAACTCACTCCAGTAGCTTTAACTTTTAGTGGAAGAGGAGGACAGGAGAGGAGCTGCTTTAAGGGAAATGGCTGGAACAGAATTATGTCAACAAAACCCCATTATAAACAGAATAATGTCATCAGCAGGGAACCTGGCTTTTTCTGTTAAAAGAAATCCTAAATTCTCCGATAAAGCCCCCCAAATCTGTGTTTTTCTGTGATTAAAATGAAATGCCACTGTGGGGGTATGGTATGTGCATCTATCAGTTGAACTCAATGTTTTATTCATGTATTTACAATTTTAAAGCAATTTGAAAGTTTACCAGTGCCTCAGTCATTACAGTAAAATAAATTCTAAATACCTTATGATGGACATTCAGAGCTCTGCCTGCCACCTTCAGTTACCAGGATGCAGGTCCAGCTGTGGTTGTCCCCCCTGCTGCTTTTTGACACTGAGCAGCCCTGATATGCCATTGCCTCTCATTCCCAAGACACAACCCCTCCCAGCCCTGCTGGTGCCCCTCACTCCTGACCCACAGCCCCTGCTTACCCCCCACTCGCTCCCTCCCGGCAGCAGCTCCCCCACGCACCAGGACACAGGTCCAACTGTGGCTGTGCCCTCTGCTGCTTTATGGTACTGAGCAGCTCAGACATGCCAGTGCCCTGCCCATACTGTTGCCCTTTGCTCCCAAGCCACAGCCCCTCCAACCCTACCAGTGCCCCTGACTCTTGATCCACAGCCCCTGCCCGTCCCACACTTGCTCCTTCCCTGCAGCAGGTCTCTACCCTGCACCAGGACACGGGTCCAGCTTTAGCCACCCCCCTTGCAGCTTTGTGGCTCTGAGCAGTGCTGGCCTCTGCTGTTCTGCTCCCTGTGCCTGTTGGCAGCAATAAGAGTCAGATTCAAGTTGGGAGAGGAAGAGGGAAGGGTGCAAAATAAGTTTAGTTTTGGCTTGAGGCTCCACCCAGAAACCTGGGATAACTAGATTTAAATTGGGTTATCCTAAATGAATAGAATTCTCCCTTGCAAGCAACATACCAACAAAACCAAGGTTTATTATAGGACAAATAGAAAAGAAACATAAAGTACAGCTTAAAGCACTTTTAAACTTTAAGGCTTACGTTCTATAGTCCAGCCCCACCTGGGTTTTCCACTCTCCTCAGCCTTCCTGGGGACACTCAATCATTCCAGGGACTCCTGGCCCTTCTCCCTGGGTCTATTGGGACCTCCATCTCCCCTACAGTCCTGCCCACATTCCAAAAGATGTTACCTGGCCAGCAGAAGACCATCTGCTCTACCTTCTGGCTGGGGCTTAGACTGCTAGCCCCACTCCTAAACTGTCACGTGACTGGCCTGACTGCCAGCAGCTTCCCCATAGAGTAGCTCCTGAAGTCTGATTTGCTCCTGAAGTGGCAGGTGCCAGGAGGGCCCTGCCACACCCTACCCCACCCCTCTGTGAGCTTCTACCAAACCCGAGCACTCTGGACTTAGGAGGTCGACCCAAGTGGGGGGAGCCCTGGGGCCTACCACCCTATACCTGCCTCACCCTAACTACCTGGATAGAGGGGCCACCAGTGTGCCCTGTAAGCTGCTCCGGGGACATGGCTCCTCAGTGAGCTGCTGAGGTGTGCTGCTGGGATTCACTGGGCTGCAAGTTGCTCCTGGGGGGGTCCCTGCTCAACTAATTGCTGGTGTGCACCAGCCCTTGCTGTGATTCAAGCTGCTCCTGGGGGGCAGTCCTACCCCTCGGTGAGCTGCTGGGGTATGTTGGTCCTTGCTCCTACCTGAAGGCTGTTAATCTCTGCTAGTCACTGGACCCTGGAGCAGAATCAAAGACTCTGCAGAAGAAACTCGCTGGCTGGGCCTTTCAAGTACAGAATTAATACCTGTAAGGTATTCTTCCTCTTAAATAAACAAAGTCCTCAGGCTAGTCCAGGGCTCTGCCCGAAGTTCTAGCTGCTTGTTTTTAAAAATGCACAGAAAATTTAATCGCTTTGAGTTAGTCTGGGTTGTTAAAATAGAGTTGCAGTATTCCAGCCACATTTTCCTCTTTCAGAGACTGGTGTTGAGCACTGAAAAGAATCTCAAGTTTGCTGAAACTTCTTTCTACACCAACTGAATTTACAGTCAGTTGGAGGAGAACCACCGCGTATTTTGCCAGGTTGGGAACGTGATCTTCAACAGCCATCCAGAACTGAATGGGATCCTCAACATCTACAAACCCATCTTTGACAAGACCTAAATACACTGGCCATTCCATATTGCATTCACTGGACAGCTTTAATTCCGGTTTCACAGTTTCATAATCTGTATAAACAGCGCCAATTTGTTTAGGATCCAGCGCACGAACAGCACGGAGAAAATCAATTGCTGGCTGTTTACTTTTTACGTTGTACTGCCTTAGTTTATCAGCAGTGCTTTGAGCTGCTGTGGACCCTTTTGCATTATCAGTAGATGATGCAAGATGCTCTAGCCATGAAATTAAATCCAGGACAGTGTTGTACACCTTGTGTATTTGACGTTTTTGGGACTCTAAAATGTTCAGTGCTGTCACCAGGCGCCCACAGTTTTCTGCAATATACTTCAGGTCAGTGTGCAAGTCTTCTACCGCTAACAGGTTAGCTAGTTCTTGCAGAACAGATGCATCCCCTTGTTCTGTTCGTTCATACTCCACAAACCCATGGTAGAGCTGATAGTGTTGTGCATGGTACTTTACACAATTGAACCATGTATTCCACCTGGTCACAACTGGCTTGGGTGGAAGTGTTGGTGAATCAACACTCTGTTCCTTCAGGTACCTCAAGAACCGTGCACGACAACCTGGAGCGTTCGCTAAAAGTGACTTCATCAAAGCCACTAAGTGATCCACCTGCTTGAAGGCATCTCGCCAAGTATTTCCTGCCAGAGCTACTATATGTGCATAGCAACAAATGTGTACACAGTTTAACCACAGATTGCGAAGCACATCATTCCAAGCCTTCACCATGTAGCTTGTGCTGTCTGTTACAAATGTTAATATTCGCTCAAGTGGGATGCTGAATTCCACCATACAAGAAATCAAGGCTTGTGAAATCGTGGCATGATTAACTTTCCCCAGGCACACTGTCTTTACCAGCTGTGGTGCAGGAATGTCAGCATGCTTAGGAGGACGTACCTTGAGCACCTGAAATAAAATGTTGAAAACTGGTCTATTTTGGAAGTCAGCTGTTTCATCGGCGATCACGGCAATGAAGTTTCCCTCAAAGTCATTAATAAGGCGCTGTTTTTCCTCTTCAAAAAGAGCTGGTAGGTGAGAATAAAACTTGTTGGACTTGGGAATAGCACTGCCTCCCTTAATGTGCTTGCTCAAAAAATCCCTGACAACAGGTAAATCCATTTTATGCAGAGGAAAGTCTGCTTTTAAACACATTCGAAAAAAATCTAAAGTGACAGTGTCACAGTGGTCTTTGGCAACTGTAGAACTCTGGAATGGTACAGTCACAGTGCATTGTTTCTTTAATGTTGCCAATGGCCCTGCAGTTTCAGCGTCTTCTCTTTGTCTCTTTTCATTCTGTTTATGCTTAGCGCTTTCGACGTGTTCTACAATCGTCTGCTTTCGAACGTGATCTACAGCCTTGCTGCATGCAGTGCAGAATAGCACAGAACCATCAGTGTGAAATTTATCCTTGCCAAACTGAGCGACACGTTCTTTAGGGGTGACTCTTGCCCTCCTTGGCATCTTTTCTAGACTTGAATGCGATGTCCGGAGGCTGAAGTAAAATTTGAGATGCATCAAAACACGAGTCCCTGTACATAGGGACCGAACTCAATTCATGATTGCATTTTTTTCATGGAAAAAGTGAAATCAAGCATTTTCCATGGAAAAAAGCAAGGAAGCTGCATGATTTTGTTGGGGTTGGGGGCAAAACAGGACTTTCCAGTTCCAAGCAGAAAAGGTGGGAAGCCTTCCCACCCTAGAACGAAGTGCAGCAAGCCCCAATGGAGCCTTGGAACACAGGGGCAGGGGACTGCCAGGTGCCAGCTGGCACTGCCCAGGCACAGGCCATACCCCCAATGCAGAGGAAAGCAAAATGCCCCCAGTCTGCACCAATCTGACCAGGGGAAAATTCATTCCTGACCCCAATGCAGCATCAGTCTGACCCTGTAGCCAGGACCCTCCAGGGGTGAGAATCTCAGCAGGAGCACATCCCCGACCGGTGGCTGACCAACCTCTTCTTGAACACCTCCAGTGTTGGAGAGTTCACAGCTTCCCTGGGTGTCTGTTCCACTGCCCCCTGCTCTAATTGGGAGTCGGTAACAGCAGCCTCCCAGGCGCTGCTGGCTTTCTCCCTCGGCTCTTGGGGGAGAAAAAGAAAAAAAAAAAAGTAAAAGCAGAAACCTCCCATCACATACTTCTCCTCCGGTCCTTGGAGGAGGAAA
>NW_017728918.1:24331199-24349749 GCF_001723895.1 Crocodylus porosus | reverse complement strand
AGATTAAGCTCTGGGCTCTGCAAATTAAGCCTGTCCCTATCAGTCACCCAGCTTAGGAGCCCTGAGCTGGGCAATTGGGTCTCAGAGTCCTGCCACTGCTGCAACACTCCATGCCTGCCCCCCTCCCTGCCCAGCCATGTGGCTCAAGCTGCCCACCCACACACCCCTGTTCTGCTCTCCACAAGCCCTGCCAGGTCTCCCTGAATGCCCCCACCAGACCTGGCAGTATCAACCACATCCCAATCTGCCAGCTCATCCCACAGGCCCCTACTCCCCAAGCTCTGGCAGTCTGACCCACAGGGTCCCCCCATCTCTGCTGGTGTCCCTCATTCTCACCCTGCAGACCCCTGCCTCCCCCAGCCCTGATGGCGGGCTCTCCCAGCTGCTTCCCACCCCCAGGCCTCAGCCCCTCAGTTCCTACTTATCCCAAAGGCTGTAGGAGGCAAAGCAAATCTGAGCCAGACTTGGCTGGTCTCAAATTCTCAGGACCCACCGCCTCCAGACAGGGCTTAGGGTTTCACACCCTTTTTTCAAGCAGCTTGCTGCAGGCTGGAACTCCACCAGCCTGCAGAGAGCTGTTTGTTATAGGGGAAACCTGTGGTTTCCCACTTCATAAAGGGAACACCTGCCTTTTCCTTTTTTAAAGGGGAAAATCTGCACTTTTCTGCAGGAAACAGAAAACCCAAATCCCTGGTCATAACACTGTTAATCCACAAATGTAAACAAAGAAAAAAATTGCTAATACTACAGCTAGCAAAAAGACAAATGCTTTTTCAAGCAGAAGTGCTGAAAACAAATGCTATGTTTATACTACTTCCATAGTGCTATTGGGGAGGGACACACACTTAAATATGGCCCACCCACCACACTGGCACTAGATCTGGAGATGTGGCAAAACTATTGAAGGGTTCCCCCCTCTACCTCAAACTGCTCTTGAAATACAGTAGATGCTCCCACAGAAACTTTGCCACTTTTCCTGGTGCAGCAGCGATGCTCAAGAGCACTCCTTAAGAGTGCTGTGGAAGCAGTGTAGTAATGCCCTCTAGATGTGGACATATTAGTAACTTTCCATGGCTGAAAGGAGAAACGATTCTAAATCACACACTAAATGCTATGCAGTAATTGTCCACCTGCACAGAAACTGCATTGTAGTAGCTTACCCCATTTCATTGACACCTAGGCTACAGTAATTTAAACGTCTACACGCTGCAATGGCAAAACATACGTGGGCAGTAACTTTAGAGCAGCTGACTTGACAAGGGATATGTCCCATTTTACTTGACAGGGAATTTTTCTTAAGTCCATACCCCAGTTCATCTTTAATTGTCCTAGCCCATGTTATTACAGATTTTTTTTTTTCAGACAGCAGTCACCTGCAACACAAGATCGGTTATCATCCTGTTAAGGGGAAAATAGAGCAGGTCTTGCTTAGGTCTGTGTCCTTAGTTGCAAAATGGAAAACATTGACAATCTGTCCACTGGAGTTTCACTAGAGCCAGTTTATATTAAAAACTAGTATTAAAGAAAGAGGAATAATATATATGAAGCAAAGACCAAATCTTAATTTAAACTTTTTTATATCCTGACACAGATTAAATGTTTAAGTAAAAAAAACTACAGAAGTTTCAGACACCTTCATATCTGAGCTGTCAAAAGACCATGTTTTTCCAAAATTTCATAGTATGTGCAAGTCTCATTTTAGATGTCTTATTACCTTCATCAAGAGCTCCTGTTGATTTAGTTTCAGATGTCAGAGTACCCATATCTTCAAAAGTTTTGGCACCTGGCTTTTCTTGTTCCACCTCACACAAATATACATCAATAGGCCCCTTTGTGCTTTTTATGCGTACTTCAATGCAATTCTGCAAGACAAATATTAATATACATATAAAATAAAAAAAGTATACAGATAAAGCCAACCCCAGTTTACTTCCACATACTTGCAAAACTGCAGAAAGGACACTTATAGGGTTACCGGGTTGACTTTACCAGATCAGGCCATTTTAACAAACATTTAGTTCTTAAAAAACTTGATGGCAACTACCTAGGTGACCCTGTAAGTGAATGATTATCTAATCAATTGTTTTTATTTGTGTGTGTGCACACATGTGCACTCTTAAGCAGTAAGGAGTTTCATTTTGAGGGGTACCTACCTAATGACTCTTTGGGTGGACATTTTGCAGGCCTTTACAGAAAGGCTATCACACTGTTTGGAACAGAGATAGCACAAGTGAGAAGTATAGGGTCAATATAATAATTCTACCGTGAGAAAACCAGTGGGTTGTCACAAACGTTACAGTTAGCACAACAGTGCAAGTCAAATTAAGCAAGCTGGAGATATATTGTTGATACTAACGTGGTGGGAGTTAATAAGTCTTCTCTCTGTTTAGCTCTTGAAAGCTTAAGTCACCCCAGATATACTCCTCAATTAAACTTTTAGGCATAGACATCACAAAGAAGCATACTTTGTTTTTTTTTTTCCCCTGGTCAAATTAATTGTAACAGAATAGAATATCTTTAGGAAATTTTACAGCGTGTTGTACTTAATAAACACGTGGTGATGGCAAAATTATTTTCTGTGTGTAAATGGATTATTCTCTTGCAATGTCTTGTTTTAAAGCTTCTGTTGTCTTAAAGGGATGAGTAGAAATGTACCTCTTTAGGAGCTGGCACTTCCAGTTTAGTTTCTTCTGGAGCTTTGATTGCAATAACAATCTGTTCTTGAAAGGCCTGAATACTATGGATGTCTTGATATGTAACATAAGCTAGTGTACACCTTAGTCAAGGAGTCTGTATAGTCTTTTTAAGTTATCAGAAAGAAGAAGTACTCTGTTAACATGTGTTGAAACAGAAAACCCTATATGGTGCTCTTATATTACATTCAGTTATACCTAGCAAAGAGTGCCAAAGCCAAAAGGATATTTTGCATTTTCTTTATCATCCGTTAATTCAAACAACTGGTGAGCGCAGTCCTTGATTAATTCATCAAGGGCTTCTTCCATGGCTGATAAGTCAGAAAGTTCATCTCTGAGTTTTTGTTGCTCTGGTGCCTTTCCAGCAACATGATCAAGGTCAGATCCTCTAAAAAAATATGAGAATTATCAAGAACACTGTTTGAAGTTTTTGTTTCAATTTAATTTGTATATGTGAAATTTTCTAACTAAGGAAGAAGTGAATTTAAAGAATAGGTTTTCACTAGGAACCTCTATCTTGGCACTTCCATGACAGCTAAATGATGTTTCACAATTGGTTTGTTTCCAGGTATACTATGTTGACCTTTCATGTAAGCATATACTACCATATTTACTCAAATCCAAAGTTTTCCGGGGAAAAAACCCTCTTGCCTTGGATTCAAGTAAAAGGCAAGAGGTGGAGGTGGGGGCAGGCGCATGCAGTGGCTCCAACTCTGGCCCCAACTCAGGATCAGGGTCAAAGTTGGAGCTATAGCATTTGCCTGCCCCCGCATCACCTCTGGCTCCCTCCCTGCCCTCCCACTGACCCTCCTTCAACCAGGGCTGGCACTAGCCCATGCTCTATGCTAGAAACGGCCCAGGGCCACGACTGACAATAAGCAACAGGGGAGCAGAGGCCAGATGCTGATGGGATGCAAGTGACAGAGTTCAGGCAGTACAAGGATGGGGAAAGGTTGGTGGCTCAAGGGGGAGGGGAGGGAAACAGGGGCCACAATTGGTGAAGCAAGGGTCAGGACAGTTGGGGGGGGGAGGGGCAAATTTAAGATGACCTTCCAACAATTATAGTCTACATATGGAAAACTATTATAATTCCCTAAATTTTCCATACTTAAGAATTAATTATTGGGGAGGCTGCATAAAATCAGGGTCATCTTAGATTTGCATAAGAATGCTGTATGTTTATTCAAAAAAAGTATTGCAGAACTCTAGCAAAATTAAAGACAATATTCATTATTACTAGTCAAACATTATACAGTGTCTGTACTTTTTTCTTTTGCAGAAATTATAAGTTTCAGTGCCAACTCACACCCACTGGATAAGGTTCTTAGATCTTTTCTGTATAAGGTGAATTCCATCCAATACATTGGTGATGTCATATACTCTTCTTTTTCGCACTCCTAAAGTTGTTGCTACCTCATTCAAATCAAGTACACCATCTGGAGCAGTTTTTACAAGATCCATGAATTTTCGGGTCAAGTAAACTAGGGACGCATCAAAACGAGGCTTTGTGACTTTCAGAGTTTCTGTAAAGGAATGACACGAAATAATTTAGTATAAGCCAGTTCAGCTCAGTTTGAGGTATTTCCATACTTTTTGAAAAATATTATTCATGAGAAGCGGTAGGTTAAGTACTGTAATTACCTACAGCAGGGGTGATCAAATATAAGTGCATGAGTCATATCTGGCCCGCAATGTCATATCATCTGCCCCACAGGGCTCCCCATGGGTCTGGAAATTTGGCAGTACGGCAGCGGTGCACACATGGGAGCCCTGGGCCCTGCATGCTCAACAGGGTGCCTGATTCCAGCATGCATGGCCAGACGAGGATGGTACTGGGTCCCAGGGCCCAATCCCAGTGCACAGTAGCCAGCACAGGGCCCAAACCTGGTGCACAGGGCAGGGACCAGGCAGTGATGGGCACTAAGGCCCAATCCAAGCCTCAGACCAGCCCTGTGCCACTCATTTGGCCCATTTGGTCAAAAGGTTGAGCACTACTGACCCACAACATGATACAGAACAAGTAGCAAAAAAAGGATATCCAATAGATGTGCCTTTAATTGCAGAAGTCATATCTGGAAGACCAGAATGTACCTTCATGCCTTGAAGATCTTTACCTCAGACTGCCAACAAGAATATGAACTTACATGAAAATATTTCTTGTCACAACAGCAGCATGTGCCCTCTTCTCCCCTTTGTGCCAATGACATGTTAGAGGGTGTTCTTAGCGTTTTAGATACTGTGACTTGTAGCTGCATATAAGAATGTAAAAAGGCCAACTTTGGGAACTCTGCATGTTATCAACTGCCTGTGAATGCAGGGGATTCCAGAAAACCCTTTTTGGCCCTATGCTCCTATAAGTTAGGTACAAACTCAGAAAAGTAAAAATTTCACTGGTAGGCCAGAGATTTGTTGCTGTTACAAGGCAGTAAACTAGAGATTAAAGACAGTGTCCAGTGCTAACTACCTAGAAGAGGTAAGCTTGGGGAACCAGATGACAACTACAATACAGCACATTCTACTTTACTGCATATCAGTTATTCCCATATTTCATACTTTTCAGTAGTACAAAATACAATTAATTTCAACCAGTTCCTTGTTTATTGATTTTTAGCCTGCTTCAGTTTTTCCATAAGCTGAAACTAGAAAAAAAGAGAGCTGAGGGTTAGTTAATGAAATAAGGCAAAGACTGAACAATCCATGGAAAGAAACTTTTTTGTGATCTGGCAAATTATGCATAGCTTTATGAAGCATATTTAACATGCTTTCTGTCATTAATCACCTTTAATAATTCATTTAACAGCCTGTACAAGATAAAGAGAACTAATTTGTTACTCATGGAATTTTCTTTTCATTATTCATACATGCGGACAAATATAAGGGAATAATGGTTGAACAGCTATTGCTATAATTTTCAGTTTATGTACTAGTCTTTAAGAACTCTCTCTCTCTCTCAGGCAACCCACAAGTAGTGTCCTGCTATGATAAGAAACTACGTTACTTATTTCAGCGTTTTTTAATTATTTTTTCCTATTCAACTTACCAGCCAATTCTGCTTATATGCAAGAAGACAAGGCAGGAGAAACTGGCAGAAGTAATTCACACCCTTTGGAAGAAGTTCCCTTGCACTGTACTGTCCATGCAATTTATTTATTTTTGCTGAGGGCAGGGAGGGGGGAGGGAAAAGGAGAGACTAAATTCATGTGCAGTTGTGAGTTCTGACTTAAGAGACACTGCTTACTCAAGAACCAGAAATCTTAACAACCAAGCAAATTAATGTTTGTAGAAATATTGCTCAGAAATAGCCAAGTCAATCTTAAACTGATGCATGAATTTGCTCAAACATGCGATTTTAAGGTTAAAGTATCTTAGATACTAAAGATGCAGTATTCCAGAATACCACACCTCCCCCCCTAAAATTCTGATGACTGAAACACAATGAAAGATTGCTCCATACTCTTAGGCTATGATCAGTAATTCCTGTCTTAATCCTTGCAATTTTACTTAAGTGGGTATTATTTGGATGTAAAATATTAGACAACACATAGTTCAAATATTGCATGCTTTAGAAATTTGCATTATAAGATGCCCACTGACCTATGAAGTATAATGCATCAAAACATTTACCACACCCTTTCCAATAACAATCTAAATGCCTAACCTTAATACTTGAATCCATGTAGGCAGATGCACACCAAGTTCAAACAAGTTTTTATGAGCCCGTAAATTTTCCTGCAAAGATCTTACTGCAAGATTCTATTATATGGAATCAAGAACTACCTCATCCATTCATCTATGTAACAATCTATAGCTGTACCATACAGCCAAAAAACTCCTGAAATTCCATTAAAAACTATAAACTAAATAATTCCTTGGCTTATTCTCTGCAGCCCACTGACTTCAGGGTAATCACAGAAAGTGTAATTCACATTTAAAAAGTATATCATTAAACTACCTGAATCTGCTCTTGGGTATCTGTACATTTATTTGACTTAATCTTAAAATGACAAATAAATTAGTTCAGGATTGACAAAACACTTACTCTCCATTACTTCTTCATAAATAAAGTACTGTAAGTAGCATTAAAGGGGCGGACAAAGAATCACTATATCAAATTAAGCTTCCTAGTTAATCTTCAATTGGCATTTTATATCATTACTCACAAGATGGTTTGAGATCATGTTGTATTTAACAGTTACTACCAATGTCTTCTATTCCTTTTTCTGCTATGGCCTGCAACCCTGTGTCCTTGACCCATCCCAGCAGGCCTCTACAACTCCTCTAAAACTCTCTTCTTTGGCCAATTAACCACGCACATGCCTACACCCCCATTACTACAAGTAGAATGGAAAGAGGAAAAAAAACCCGACAGTGGACCATATTAATAATTATGCTAGTTCTTTAATTTACTGTGCATCTCTCTTTGTTTTGACCAGATTACAAATAAATAAAAAACTTTCACATATGGTGCTTTATAAATATATGAAATATTCATTTATTCATACAGAAAAAAGGAAAACCTTTAGACTTAGAGATTGGGGACTTACTTCTTACAGTCACAATTTGTACATCATCTTCCACATTAAGCCTGATCTTTTGTGGCTGGAAAGAAAAAGGATTGACAATTTAACAAAAAAAGGCCATTTAAGCAAGGGAAAAAAGAAAAACTTAGCACAACTTACTAGGTAAGATGCCATTTGATCCACAGAAGCCAGCAGAGTTAACATACTGGCATTCAGATGGCACCAAAAATGTTCATATCTAATCAAACATGTGCTTACCAGAAACTGAAAGCCTCACCAGGAAGGAACCCCCCAGCACCCATTCGAGATCCCCACACCCTGGAAGATGGGCAAAGGCTTCTTTCCTGCTACCTGTATCCCTGGCTGACTTCTTGATGGGGCAGAAGATAAAGAGGTCAGAGTCATGGAGGGCCCGCAACACATTCATATGAAAGCTAGATAGCAGCCAGCTCTACAGGTCTTATACATTTTCAAGCACTAACTTTGTACCCAGTAATTTCTTTTTATAGCCAGAAACCCATTTCACTTGTTGAAGTCCTGTTTCATTAAACACAAACTAGGTGTTGACAGACATAATGGCAGCACGAGAAGTTTGACACAGACTGGCAGACTGTGCTAAGCCAGAGGTTCCCAACCCCTGGGCCACAGCCCGGTACCTGGCTGTGAAGGGTTGGCTGCTGGTCCACAGCAAGCTGGTCACTTCCAGACTGCAGTCTGCCAGTTGGCAAGATAAAAAGGTTGGGAACCCCAAGAATAAGCTGCCCAACCATTAGCTTTAAGGATGGGTGATTGGTACCTTCCAAATGTGGGGGGAGGGGGGCACCAGATCCCCAGCAGGGGGCTGACCCCAGAGCTGCACTTCTGGTTTCACAGCCTGAGCTCCCAGGGGTGCACCACTGATCTCAGGGGGCGCATGTGCACCCAAGTGCCCCCCCGCTACACGTCGCCAACAGCCTTCAGATACACTCAGGCCCCTGCTACATGTTTCACAAGTGAATGGTCAACCATGCCACACTTTTTGACCAGCACAATAAATTTACACTGTTCCGTCCCTCAAGCGCGGCTCACAGAGGGGACCCGCTGGGGCAGGTGTAAAGGTAGAGGCTGCAGGCATGCAATGCAACTGTCACACAACTGGCCAATGCCAGGATAAATTTTAATGCAAAATAAGACCAGCCGCCTGTGCAACGTCAATGTCATCGCGCAAAGTAAGGAGCTGGTGACTCGCAGTACACGTTCAGACCCACCACACCTGCACCGCAAGGCCTGTGGGGCCAGGAGCCAACCCCTACGAAGTTGGGGCTCCAACATGCGGAGCAGCTGCGGCCTCCAGCTTTCGTGAGCGTAACCGCGCTCCCTGCTCTCGCGGCCGCGGTCCCCGCCCGCTCGCCCGCCCCACCTGCCCGGGGCCGGGGCCCACAGGAGCGGCATCGGGGGCGGGGCGGAGGCGTCCCGGCCGTGCCGGGGGGCTCCCGCCCGCTCACCCGCATCGTGTCCGGCTGCAGCCGCCGCAGGCTCTTCCCCTTGCCGGCGGCGGCCATGTCGCGCCGCCCCGCTCTAGCGGCCCATGCCCGGGGCACGCCACCCCCTGCCTCGCCCCGGCCGGGAGGGGGCAGGGCAGGGCCCGGCGGCAGCTGCAGTGACTCCAACTGCGTCACTGGCACGGCGACCCCGCCCCCTTTACCCACCAGCCCCCGCTGCCTGACGCCCGCCCAGTCCCCAGGCAGACAGACCCCGCCCTCTTCGACGGCGCTCAGGGCCTGGCGGCCGTTGTGATTGGACGGTGCTCGCAGAGCACCACCCCCCGACTGTGACGTACCGCGCGGCTGAGGCGGGGGCGGTGTGTTTGTGCTCGCTGAGCCCTCTGGGTCCCGCTTTGGCGGGAAAAATCTCCCCTCACCCCCCCTTCTCTGCCCCAGGCGCAGGGCGGCACCACGTGCCAAGGCAGGCACTGGTTGCCTGCTCTGAGCCTTGGGGAGTCAGGGGTCACGTGGGGCTGGGAGGGTGAACCTCAAGCAGGCAGAGCACAGGGCGTGCTCCAGGCATCGGCTACCATCCCTAACGCATACGAGCTAGTGTTTTGCTGATATCTTCCCAGATCCTGTCAGGTATCCAGGTTGTAACCATATTGGTCTACAGGAAAAAGCAATCCCGGGTCATGGTAGAGGCGATCCCTTTTATTAGCTCAACAAGATTTTTGCAAAAAAAAAAAAAATTTGATTGCAAGTTTTTGGTCACAAACACCCTTCAGCGGGCATGGGAGAAAAGACTGTACAAGTTCTTCTGGCTAGAAATGAAACCTCACATTTCACAGTATTTCACAGAGGGGCAATGGTGAGGCGTAGAAGGGGCAAGGGGGTGCATGTGCACCCCCTGAGAGTGCTGGCTGGTGCTCCCCCTGACAGCCAGCTCTCCCTGCTTCGGGGAGTGCTGGTGCCACCCTCAGAGTGCTGGCTGGGGCGCGTGGGCACCAGGAGAAGCACCGCTGGCATTTCTGGGTCAGTGTAAAAACCCTCTGGGCAGCAGTTCTTAGCTGGTAAGGAGTCTCTGCTCTCCTTACCAGCTCCTTACAGCTTCACAGGAGATGCCTGCACAGTCAGATGGGTCACAAATTGCCTGGAGGGCCGCAACCCAGAGAGTGGTGGTGGATGGGTCATTTTCAACCTGGAGGGATGTGGGCAGTGGGATCCTCCAGGTCTCTGTCCTTGGGCCCACACTGTTCAACATCTTCATCAGCAATTTGGACAAGGGGGTGAAAAGAACTTTGTTCAAATTCTCGGATAACACTAAGATGTGGGGAGAAGTGGGCACACTGGAGGAGAGGGACAGGCTGCAACTAGATCTAGACAGGTTACAGGGGTGGGGGTGTTAGAAATATTATTAAAAATGCATTATCAATAGTGCTGTTAGAAAAACACAGCTCCCTGTCTCCCTGGTGTAAGAAGGAGGGGGTTAGAGGGGAGAACACTAAGGGCTCTTTGTACTAAGGTATCACTCTCTCTTTGTTCTGCAAATTTACTATCTCTTTGTTACACTAAATCACACTTTCTTTCATGGCTCCCACATTTCTTAGGCTAGATAAAAATAATTGCGATTTTAGCCTTGAGCTTGAACCTTTTGTAACCTCGAGTTCTTTCTAAGCACGCGTAATAAGCTAATGCATATAAGCCTATCCGCCCCGCATACTTAAGTAGTTAATTATAATACACATGCGATGTATGATGTGACGTATTCACATGCATGTTTGTATGAACCAG
The DNA here is from genome assembly GCF_001723895.1 of Crocodylus porosus. Lineage (NCBI taxonomy): Eukaryota > Metazoa > Chordata > Crocodylia > Crocodylidae > Crocodylus > Crocodylus porosus. The sequence continues at coordinate 24,339,279 of NW_017728918.1, read as the reverse complement.
AAATGAGTTGTAAGAGTCCTGCTTCTCTACACGTGCTCAGGAGAGAGGGGATAAAAGCCTGCTGATGAGTGTTCCCCGCGGGCAGAGTGTTTGATCTTTTGTCTCAATCTCTGACCCTATTTGCAAATATATACCTTTTGTATTGCTAATGGAGTGTGTCTGTGACTGAGAGTTTTTTTCGCCTCCCGAGAAACGAACCATAGCAGATTTCTGCAACAGGGGGATGAGAACAGGATAGGATTGAATACTGACCAAGTGCAAGATGATGCACCTGGGGAGGAAGAACCAGCAGCATACCTACAGGCTGGGGAACTCCCTTCTCATCAGCAGAGGCAGAAAAGGATCTTGAAGTCATTGATTCCAAAATGAACATGGGCTGACAGTGTGGGGCTGCAGTTAGGAAGCCTAATCGCACCTTGTCATGCATCCACAGATGCATCACGAGCAGGGCCAAGTAGGTGATCCTCCCCCTCTGCGACAAGGGTCAGGCCACAGTTGGAGTACTGCATCCAGTTCTGGGCGCTGCACTTCAGGAGGGATGTGGATAGCATTGAGAGGGTCCAGAGGAGGGCCACTCGCATGATCAGGGGTGTCCCAGGAGTCAAAATCACGAGCAGCACTTACCAGCAGCTCGGGATGGGACGTTCATGGGGCGGAAGGAGGAACCCGCGTGGCTCGTTAGCCGCCTTTTTGTGAAATTACAGCCGGACGGTGACGTCAGTGTCAGACGCCAGCTGGCAGAAATAAAAATGGTGGCCGCTGCTGTGGAGGGGGCGGATAGCCGAGGAACGAAGCCACGGCTGATGCTGGCAGCAGGGAAGACCCCACGCACTGGATCCAAAGAGCCTGGCAAGCGGAAGCAGATGCAGGCAGTGGAGGGTGGAGTACCGCGACAAGAGCCCGCGCAGGACAATGAGGAAGCGGCAGGTTTGCCGGCCAGAGGCGGAGCTGAAGTGGCACCTGGAAGCAGAGCAGAACCCAAGTAGGAGTGCCGGGATGATATGGTGCAGAGGAATGCACGACAGGGGGCGAAGACCCTGGGAGAGCCCTAAAGGGGTTTGTGGTCCAGGTGGGTATCGCCTCCAGGTTCCACTGGATTGAGGAAAAGATGGGAGTAGATCCAGAAAGCGACGGGTCAAGAGGAAAACATCCTCTCCCTGTTAGGCTCCAGGGAAAAGGATAGAAAGAGGCAGGGAATAGCTTACGGGTTGGTTTTTGGGTAACGTGTTTATTTTATTATCCCGGGCAAAGGGGCATAGGAGATAGGGACGAGTGCCCAAGGGGCGGGGCTGTGGAGAAGCCTCAGTAGGGCTCCCCCCTCATGGCTGTATGTACCCTTGAAGGAAGGGACAGAGGTGTGAAGGGCTGTGTGGTAGGCCCACACGGGCAAGCAGGTCCTTAAGCCACTGGCATCTAAATGTAACAGCGGAGAGGGTGACCCTGCAAGTAGAGGCCATGGATAACGGCTTGGCGGCACACAGAAGGAGGCATGACGCTGGGGTGTAGGGGTGGTGGAGCCCCATGAGTGACCACCAAGTATCCCATCAACTGACCCCACCTACTGAGAAACAGCAAGTCATGGCAGGAGAGAATGGGATTGGCGACGCAGGAAGAAGAGAACTACTCCAGCAACGACATGAACCCGGGAGGTGCTTGACATCCACCAGTAGAATAAAGGCCGCTTGAGAGCAATTATTCGAAGCCCCGCGGTCACAACGGGGTAGCAGGTCAGGCCTTACAAGGAGAGGCTACGGGACCTCAACCTGTTCAGCCTCCGTAAGAGAAGGCTGAGGGGGATCTAGTGGCTGTCTTCAAACTGGCCAAGGGGGACCAGCAGGCAATGGGAGAGTCCCTGTTCCCCCGAGTACTGCCGAGTACTGCCGGGAGTAATGAGGAATTACGGCCATAAGTTATTCAAAGAGTAGATTCAGGCTAGATATTAGGAGGCACTACTTCATAGTCAGGGCAGACAATAGTCAGGATCTGGAGCCAACTTCCAAGGGAAGTGGTGCTGACTTCTACCCTGGGGGTCTTCAAAAGGAGGCTGGATAATCACCTAGCTTGGTTGTTTGACCCCAGCATTCTTTCCTGCTATGCCAGGGGGTTGGACTTGATGCTCTGCTCAGGTCCCTTCCGACCCTACCAACTATGAAACTACTGCCCAGGGTTTTTTTTTCCATCTATTGAGCCCTCTGTGAAATCTTATAAAATATGAACTTTCATTTTTACCCAGAAGAACTTTTACAATCTTTTCTCTGATGCCTGATGAAGGGTGTTTGCAATTAAAGATTTTTTTTTTTGATAACATCTTGTTGGTCTAATAAAATATATCACCTCTGCCATGAACCCTGATTGCTTATATCCTGTCACACTTTTAGCTTCCCCCATTCCTGTTTTCCTGATCTCCAGCCATTCCCTTTTTCACACAGCCTCTTTTCTACCTCGTATTCTATACTGTACTATCTTCCTCTGACTTTTCCCCACTCCCCAATTTCTTCCCCGCTCTACCTTTCATCTTGCTTATCTCTACCTATTTACAGTCTCACTGACATCCTGTCACACTTCTGATTCCTTGGAGTCGCAGACAAGCAGAGGCTCCCTATGCCTGACGAAAGGTGACTGCTCCCGAAAGCTTGCTAAGAGCTTCTTTCCAACTATTCCGTGGTGTGGACTGTGGAGAGGCTAGGATCAGGCAGGAACAAAGCAGGAACAGGGCTGGAGCAAGGCACAGGTCCAGGGAGTGCACACACAAATGATGTTACTGGGACAAGTCCTACAGGAAGTAGGAGGATTTTTTTTTTAGCTCTCGGTGCCTATAGGTTCCCTCTGTTAACCTGAATCCTTGTTAATATTCTCATGGGAGAAACCAGGTTGGGCTGGGCTGGTGTTTGACTGGCTGAATGGTGGTGCTAAGGACCTAGCCTGTCTATCACGGCTACCCAAAGAACCTTGTTTGCATATATAATACGATAAATTCATTGGTGAATCTCAATAAATATAGCCCAACCACATATGCAAAGTAATTATGTGCTAAAAATGACTGTCCAGCTATAAAAAAATAGAGCCAACCAGTGATAAAACTAGTGCTTGGAAATAGTATGACAACTTTATAGCGGTTTCTATCTGGCTTTAATTTAATTTGAATGTAGCAGGGCCCCAAGTGTCCTGTCTGCACTCTGGTTACCAACAGGCCATGGCTGTTGTTGCCAGGACACCAAGGAAATCACTAGATCCAATGACATTGCCACTAAGTTGGCTACATGGGCAGTGGCTGCAGGAAGGGTGGCCAGCTCGCTTCCAGGGTGTGTGGGGAGGAGCTGAGCTTGCAAACTTCAGTTCCTTTCACTGTGCTGGAGGGATGGAAGTGGGGACTCCCAGCTACACCTTGCCCGAATCAGCCCTGTCTTTGTCCCTCTCCCTAATATTCTCTCTCTCATCCTTTTCAATGTTCTCTTCCTTGGAGCCTGACCACTCCTCCCTCCCCTGCAACAGTCTCCATGGCACTGGCCTGCACATTTACCCTCTGCCAGGATCTCAAACTGTGAGATGCAAGGCAATTCTGCCATCTACAAGAGCACTGAAAATGCTTACCGCCTTTTAAGCATGTAACTCAAGTCTTCATCAGTTAAAATCTTTTTGCACTGGTTATTTCCATGGTCCTTGCCATTTTTAAGGTAAGGACCACTGATAGACAATGAGATAGGGTTTCTGTGCACAAAATACTTCTGAATTATGCTGTTTTCCAGTATTTTATACTGTTTGCACTATATGAAATTAATGATTCTTTCTTAGCACTGGTACTTTCACCATGGTTTATATTTTACGTTGCTATGGGCTATAAGAGAGTACAGGTAACCCCTGCTTAATGCTGTTTCACTTAGCGCTATTTTGCTATAATGCTCATTTTAAATGCTTATTTGATATAATGCTCATTGATACCTGATTTCACTTAGCACTCAGCGAGTTTCGTCAAAATGCTTGCAGTTGCCGTCTTGGGTCATTAAAAACAATTGAGGTCGCCATCTTGGGTCGTCAAATACTTCCGGTTTTGCTTAACACTCGTTTCGCTTAACGCTCATTTTTTCAGGAACCAATTAAGAGTGCTGAGTGGGCGTTGCTTGTACAACCTGAAAATCAAATGCTTTTGTTGATCATGAAGGAAAGGGAATACTCATCAGTTTGATATGGTATTAAAATCACTTTGATATAACATTGAATTCATTTGATACAAAAATTTAATTAAAAAATTATCCATATTATATTGACTTTTATTTCCCCACAGGTTAAATGCTCCTTCATGGAAGCACTTTATCAGATCTCCTGAAAGAGAGTTAGATATTTTTTGCATCACAACCTCTTTTTTTCTACTTTGCATACTTCGCACATTGGGTCATAATGGATTGATATAAATGGAACCGAGGTAAGCTGTTCTTCTCATGCCTTAATCAGTTAATGACAGCATCATACAATATGTTACACCTCTTTAAGTTTTGATGTCTTGTAACAGCAGATTTGAAAGCTGAAGTTGGTCATTTGAAGGTGACGATAGGGGAAGACCAAGAGGGGGCCATGGTCCAAAAGGGGCATGAGTACACCTCCCTTTTGGCCCATGCTGTGGGAGCAGCAGCTGGGGAGTTTTTTTAAATTCCTGAAGCAAGTAAGGATCCCCTTTCTCCTCTCCCCAAGCTCAGCTGCACACCCCCTTCCCACACCCACTGCTTGCACTATCCCAACTGTTCCCAGCTGACATGGGTGGGGGAACTCCAGAGGTGCTCCTGCCCTGCTCCAGCTGGCTGCGTGGGGAGCTGGACTTGGGTTGAGTAAGGAGAGGAAGAGAGAGGCTGCCAATGGGGGAGTGTAGGATTGTTACTCGATTCAGGGTTTTTAAAAAAATCCCTGGGAGATCCTCATGTGGTGTGGTCTTGCCTCCCCTTGTGGGTGGGGAGGGTACAGCTACCATTTGCAGTTCAGTCACTGATTCTGCACCCACCTTTACGAAATCCAGGATATGTCCATGGAGGCTGATACGGTTTTCTGTGCTCCATGATAGTACTTCAGACAGTCATGTAGCTGAAAAGGTTTCCACTCCATAAGGCACCATTCCATTAATGACAGGCTGAAAACCTAGCACCATGTTTTCTCCTCATATTCCTTACTCATTGGTGCAATGTATAAGCTGTGTCTTGCTTGCCAAGCTCTATGGTGATAGCTGTAGCCCTTTGAGGAATCAGGGGAATCTCTCTGTGTTTCACACTCACGGCTAGGATACCCTGAAAAGCCTTTTTCCCCCTGCACTGTGAGCTCCTCCTCCCTCAAATCTACCCATAAACACACTTCACCATAACAGTACTGTATAACTTTCTCCAAATGTCATGGCAGAGTGGTTTGGGATAGATGGCTAGGGACACACTACATCAGGGGCCCAACAGAATGGTCTGCATTTCTTTTCAGAGAACTGAGATACTGAGTGGGCAACTCTAGGTGTCTGGCTGGCAGGCAGACACTGGGAAGGAGACTTAATAGTCACACTTTGCTAACAGGCACCTGTACAACTATAACAACTCATGTGAAACATACTATACAGGTTTCCCTCACTTTATGCAGGTTCTATATATATGCAAATTCACTCGTATGCGATGACTCTCTTTATACCAAAAATTTGTTATATGCGAGGTAAAAACACTCTTATGCGATTGATGTAGTGGAAACGCTCAGTCAACTGCTTTGTGCGGTGCGTTTTGGGAGTGACACGCACCAAAATATAGTTTTCGGTGTGGATCTGTGCTCTTCACTTGTTGTCTGCGACACGTGTTTCTATAGTTGCCATCCCCATTATGATAGTGCCCTGTGCACCTGTGTGTTTGCTGTTGGTGAGTGCCAAAATTGTCTTGTAAAAGTGATAGAAATGGGTGTGGGGTCAGTACAGTTGAGGTCTTGGAACATATCCCTATTTGTTACATTGTAAAGTGAGTTCCCTTTATGTGAATTTGAGTTATTCGCCGTTTTCCAGGAATGCGTGTACAGCATAAAACAGGGGAAACCTGTATCTGTGTTTACAAACTTTAAGACAGTCTCTGAGCTACATCATCTGTCATAAGATTCAAATTAAAATGTTTATCTCTTCAACAACATGAGGGTTAAAACTCTGTTATCTTTTTTAAAAGATTAGATTTTGCAGCGGTTGATGGAATTATCAGAGATAGAGCTAGCATATTCCACTGAGCAAAAGATTCTGATTCTGCACTTAGTGTTTAGTATCTGGTAATTAAATCCCAGCATGATACGCCATTGAGAACTTGGGGATGGGAGATGTCAGGATCTCAGCAGCTGTAAAGATGAAAGAACTCCAGCGAGATGGAGGTCTTTTTTTACCTAGGATTGTCCTTACCACTGGGTCCAGATCTCCATGTTGCTTAAATTCTGTGGTTGTTGTTTCTGTGCACTAGCTTTCACAAATTTGACCTTCCATATGCTGATGATTTTACCATCCTTGTGCACACTGAGGAAAACCTCTAGATTGTGTTGGATCTCTTATCAGAAGCCTGCAGAACTTTGGGACTCTCTCTAATAGAGAACCTGGGACTCTCTGGCACATTAAGGGAAAAAGACCCTAGGGAGATCTCTGCCGGGAAGACAAGGAACAACTGTAGCTGGGATGCCATGGAGCCTAGTTAATGGGCCTAAGAAGAGGCCAACTCTGTGGCGTCACCTGACTGGAAGGGAGCAGGACCTGTGAGGGGTATGTCAGGGCCAGAGTCAGGGCAGTCAGTCTGGCCCTGGAGGCTGAAAAGAGCTTAGCTGTGAGGTTCCTGTTGAGAGGCAGACTAGAAGCATGCTATGCCTGGAGACAACAATTGAAGGGTTGAAGGCTAGCAGTGGACAAAGGCCTGAAGTTGGGTAGGAGTCATGGTATATATCCAGGAGGCTAGAGGTTTAGTTATAGCTAGTGGGTTTATGTTTTGGTTACAGTTTGGTCTAGTGGTTTGGGTGGGACTGTGAGGAATGGTTTTGGAGGTCCCATTAGTGCCTAAGAGGCACAGACTGGGCCAAGTGGGCCCAGAGGCCAGAGCAGGGCTATACTTGAGCGCCAGAGGGCCCAGAGCCCAAGAAGAGCAGGACGTAGACTTGGGGGCCAGAGGGCCCAGCAGCCCAAGACAGGGCAGAGACAAAGGCCTGATAAAAAGCTGTGGCAAGATAAAAAGCTGTGACCCAAAAGCTCAGCTACAGTGGGCTGGAGCTGGTGGATGCAAGAAAGGAAAGGGGTGAAGGCCATGAAGGTTGAGGCCTGCCATGGGAAATCATTGCACATAACAGTTTATAAGGCTGCAGATGACCTGGGGAGGCACAGACAGTCAGGAGGACCCACTCTGCCAAGAGGGGCAGAGTTGAGACTACAGCGCAATCTGGGAGGGACCTGCTGGCTATTAGGCAGATTGAGCTAGCTTGAGGACCCTTAGGCAGCCTCCCTCTCAATAAACCCATAATAATAAAAGGTGTGGCAGGCGAGTAAGAAGGGGAGGGCACCCTAGAGCTGGAGACAGGCAGGGGTTGCTTAGCCACCAGAGGGTGTCCCAGCCACCTCTGAAATATGAACCTGCTGCACTCTGTCAACATCATGAAGACTAAAGTGCTCTATTAGGCTCCTTGCAGATGTTAAAAAAACCAAACAAACCCCAAAAGTACACTTTACAGGAAGAAGCAGCGCATTATTTTGACCTGGTTCTGTAGTGTCTGTATAGATCAGGCGCTTCAGCAGGGCTTTTTGGAGCTTTTAGCTAAAGCTGATTCAATCTGCTATTAGATAAAAGTGCAAAAAAAGCTGCGAAAGCCCCACTAAAGTGCCTGATCTATACAGATGTTGTGCGAAGATGGTTGTCATGGTTGTCACTTCAATTACCCGGACATCTTGTGGGAGGATCACTCAGCAAAATCCGAGTGGTCACAAAGCTTCCTCTCATGCATGGATGACCTCTACATGACTCAAGAAGTCTGTGGGCCAGCAAGAAGCAAAGCACTGCTTGACCTGGTACTGGCTACTGGGGATGACCTAATTGGCAACTTAGTGATCGATGGGAAGCTG
>NW_017728918.1:24297735-24331099 GCF_001723895.1 Crocodylus porosus | reverse complement strand
AAATTGGATGCTTATCTTGCTGGGATCCTATGACCCCAGCTGACTTCCTGACCCTGGGGTGGGGGCCTGGACTCGATGATCTTCCGAGGTCCCTTCCAGCCCTAATGTCTATGCAATTTATGAACTGGGTCCCTTCTGAGCATGTGCTGGGCTTGGCATGGGAGTATATGGAATTTAAAGTAAAATGCCATTTTTTTTAACGTCTGCAAGCAGCCATGACTTGATCGAGGTCATGAATGTGACCCCTCCTCAAATGACCATTGAAGGAGAGACCTTCGAGATAGTCAAGCAGTTAGCACTTCCCTTATCTCAGTAGCCACTTTTTTGATGAGAGACCCAGCACAGGATCCAGTGTGCAAGCACCTCCTTCAGGAAATTGCTTTGGTTCATTTTTATTGATTGCAATCTCTGGAAAGACATCAAGATCCAGGTCTATATGCAGTCATCATCCCTAGTGTTCTCTACAGTGTAATGTGGGGAATCTACTGTTGTCATCTCAAGGGCCTGGAGAGGCAGTGATACCTTTGGAAAATCTTCTACATCAAATGTCAGTATCCCTGCTGAGCCCAATGTTACCAGCATTGAGTCAGTGATCCTTAAACGCCAAGTTTGCTGGCCTACATTGGCAACACATAGGGGGTGCACATGGGTGCATGTGCACCCCTTGGAAGCGTCAGCCGCAAAACTGGAAGTGCCATTGGAAGCAACAGAAGTACCACCCGTCAGTGATCTGGTGCCCTCCTCCCCCAAAGTTGGGAGGCACCAATCGCCCCTGCTGGCCTGGATATTATATGCGGATGCCTGACTCAACTGCCAAAAGAAGTGCTCTGCTTCCTGCTTAATTGTGGCCTGGTATTTCACAGCCCCTAGGGGAAAGGCCGCAAGGACACATTGAAGGCATACCTCAAGAAAACAGATGCTGACATTAAAAGCTGGGACATGCTAGCTTCTAGCTGACTTTAATGACACTTCAACCTCAACCAAGTGGCAGCCTGCTTTGAGGTAAACTATCTTGAAACAGAGAAGAGAGAGCAGAAGAAGGAAAAGAAGAAGAATCTCAGCCTTCAGTGTACTCTCTTCTGCAGAAAAGCCTGCAACTCTGTGGGTGTTCCTGGGCTTAAGTATCCACCGAAAAAAATTAGCAAGTGCTCGGCATCCACGAGTCATGTGACTACTGGTGCCCCAAGAAAAGAGTCTGGAGGCAATCTGGGAGAGAAGCCTTCAGAGGAGTGTGACCTGTGTGGAGACACAGGACCAAGACGGCCAAATGAAGGAGTTTCGGAGGAGCCGGGATAAGACCCAGCGAGGACCAGACTGAACCAGGAAAGAGAAAGCTAAGTGAAGTAGGTGGCTGGGATCCGAAGGGCTAGGTAGTCAAGCCAGGGGCCGGCTGGAGAAGAGATCTGCACCCCGAGATCCACTGGCAAAAACCAAAGTTGGCACTTAGGCCTGCAACTTCTGCAGATGGATCTGTGGCTCAAGGATTGGGCTCTAAGTCACCTCAAGTCTCATCAATGAGTGTGGTAGAGATCATCCTTGAACTGGGGGTTCACCGACCGTGAATTGAATCCCTTCCACCTTAATTCATTAGTTTTTAGTCCTTGTTAATGGGAAATATAAAACCCTCTTACATTTACAATGTCCACTTACAATTACATTATAATTTATGCAAATTGCTTTCATGTATTCTACAAATGCCCCACAACTGTGGCAATACCAGCTATTGATCCAAAGCTGAGGGGAGTGGTTTTTATCAGTTTGAGGCTGTTAATCACTGATCAATCAATCCCTTTATTATCCACCAGATGGCAATCATTCCATTCAAACCTGACATGAGTTAATATAAGTGCTTTTTTTCCCAAAAGATTTCCCTGAAAGTTTTCCTTAAAACGCTTTCCCTAAAAATTTCAATGTCAAATTAAAACTGCTACATTGTATATATACCTCACTTGTGTAATTAATGACCTCTTAGATTATCTACACTGACCTCACACTTTATTGTGCTATATATGTACTGTTGGTTTACCTTTTATACTTTTCGGTTGGACAATGAAGTTAACTTGCTTTGTATAGTGTTTTCATTAATGGTTCATATATGGTAGCACAGTGACACAATGATTAAGTTGCAAGCTGAATAAAGAAATGCTTACATTAAAAACATGGCTGTATTAATGTCTTTAATGGACTGCACTGAAAGCTGTCACATCATTCTTTAGTATTCTCTTATGTTAATTTACCACCAGTTTTGAACTGGTATAATCAAGTTCAGATGGGGATTGGACAAATTCTTGGAGGGCATGTATCCTCTGACATCCCTAAGCTAATGATAGCTGATGCAGGATTGATGTGATAGGGGATGGATTATTCTAGAGCATGCCCTATTCATATACTCCCCCTCTGAAGTACTAGTTCTAGAAGATATTTGGCTAAATGGACTAGTGGCTAGATACACCAGTATCTATTGCCTTATATTTATTAGCCAGTGTGCCTAAACCTACATTTGGGGCTTAAATCATTTGACGGATTCCTTTAAATGCCCATATTTGTATTTATTTGTTTTACATGTTCATATTACAGCAGTTCCAGGAGGTCTCAAGTAAGATAAGGGCCTCTTTGAGCTAGAAACTGTACAAATATGAGAGTTACTTTGTAGCTAATATTGTCTTCTGTTTTATGGCTCTGATCCTGCAATTGGACAGATGGACATTTGTGCCTCTGTGAGTTTAGTCCACTATATAGTGGTCTGCCTGCAAAAGCCCTAAACTAGAATCAGGCTGTCAAACACAGAAGCCAGCAGTAACTACAATATATCTCTTTGGAAATTAAAAATACACGTTTCCTATTTCATGCAAGTTTTTCTGTGTCATGCTGAGCCTCTCCCTAAAGTCTCGTTGAAGGTTCTCAGCACCTAAGCAGTCTTACCACTTTACAGGATAACTGCCAGATATATAATGTAATGAATATTAGCCTCTATTTCTGGTAGCAACATGGTCTGTTTCAGCTTTGTTGAAGGCCACTAGAAAAAATGATATAATCTAGTCATAATGTTCAAGATGCTATTACATGCTTCATTCTACATCCTATGCTTTTGGTTTTATTCTAATTCAATATTTTATAATCTGAATTTTAGGACAAGTTGTTATACTAAAAGTGTTCCCTAGTGGATGCAGACTCTGGTATATTTTCCATAGATTTTGATGATATTTTAATATAATCGCTTGCCAATTTCTTTTTTAAGCAGTAACATTTTATGTTTTTAATCAGAACAATTCAGAGCAAGACTTTTGACACTATCTCTTACAACATTCCCATTAATAAACTAAACAAATACAAACTAAACATAAGTCCTGTAAGTTGGATACAAAACTGGATGGATCATCATGCCAAATGGATAGTTATCAATGGCTCAATATTTAGTTAGGAGGAGGTATCAAATTGAGGTTCCCCAGGGGTCTGTTCTGGGTCCAGTATTGTTTAACATATTCATGAATAATTTGGACAATAGGATTAAATACGTCCCTCAAGCTTAACATCTACCATCAGCGCTGACAGTTCCTCTCCTGGTTCTGGATAAATTCTTGCACCATACCCACAAGTGCCCATGGAGGAAGCTGTGTTTGTCTGTCTGTCTCTCACCCTCTTCTCTCTCAACACCTGTTGTCTCTCTGACTGTGTCTGCCGGCCCTGGACCACTTGGCACCTGAGCTCCCACCTCAGTTGTTGTACCCATACATCTGAGCTGTGGGTCTGTTCCGTCTTGGACCCAAGGAATCTTTCTTTCATTCGGGTCAACCATTGTCACAGGGTACACATTACCTTGGAAAGTTTCCCGGCCAATGCACCACTGTAACAGGTTGCCCTCCCCAGCGCCATCTTTCTGGTTATCCATGCCTTATGTGGGGCACCCTTGGAGCCTGCTTTGTAATTCTTTAGTCCTGCCCTAATCTCTCCTGCCACGTCTTGACGGAAAATTATTTTTATGCGAGCGGGAGACTGCCTATTATATTGGGTATGTTGGGGTCTCTCCTATTATGGCATGACCCCTGTTTTCTCTGGCTAGGCCTCCCCGTCTGAACCCACTAAACTGGGTTTGACTCTGAGGCTCTAGCTATTTTTTTTTTTTCTTCCAGTGCCTGGAGGCTCATGGCCCCCTTTCCTGCTCCCTTATGGCACCTGGCCTAGAGGCACAGGTGCTAGACCCACCACCAGAGGGTCATGGGTTCAAAACCAGGGTGCAACCCTGAACTGCCCCTGCCAGTCCAAAAAAAGACAAAATATAACTTCACTGTGGTGCACTAGACCTCCCTGGCCTTTTTAAGATAGTCCTTCAAGTATTGGGGTTTGTGTCCCCCAAAAGCTGCTCTATCACTGGCACCAGGGTCTGCCCCAAACTCTATGCCCTCACTGGTGCCAGGGGGAGGGGGTCTGCCCCCAAAAGCTGTGCTGTCACTGATGCCAGGGTACCCACTCCATACAGGGTCCCCAAAATGAGGCCTCCTCCACCCCTAATAGCCTCACCCAAACCACTGATCTCAGTTACCAAAAGAAATATGGACAGTCCTGTCCATGTGTAATAACTGCCCTCAATAAAATAATTTAAAAAACGGTGTGATCATGTCATCTTACATTTACGCCAGGTTCGTGTTTTGGCTCCCCTCCATTGGCTTCCAGGGCGTCTGCTGTCTCTCAGGGTCCCCTCTTTCAACTTCTGGACTGCTCGCCAGGTCTCTCCCTGGAGCTTTGGGATGCACACCTTCCCCTTCAGCTGCCGGCCTCCCTGCTGCTGTTCTGCCCTGGGTTATTATAGTCCTGCCCCTTCCGGTCAGCTGACTAGTTGGCCTGGCACAGCTATTAACCTCTTCCACACCAGTTCTCTGGGCCCAGAAGGTTTGGGCCTTAAAGGGGCAGGCCTGCTTTCTAGTGACGGGGCTAGGGTTCCCTGTTACAGTGTGTCTGTAACAGGAATGTCTCTTGAAAATCAAGGCAAGTGATTCTTTTGCTCTATTCAACACTGGTGAATCATCAGCTGGAGTATTATGTCCAGTTTTGGGCCCTACACTGCAAGTTTGGAAAGAATCCAGAGTGATAAAAATGATTAGAGGTCTGGGAAGTGTGACTTACGAGGAAAGCCTGAAACAACTTGTGTTATTTAATCTGTAAAATAGAAGATTGAAGGGTGGGTATTGTAATAGCCTTCAAATGCTTGAAGGGTGATTACAGTAAGGATTGACATGGGTTTTTCTCTGTGGCTGTAGGGGACAGGACTATGAGCAATGGAAATTAGGTTGGAGATTGGAGAGAACTTTCTGACTATAAGGGTGGTTAAGTGCTGGAACAAGCTACCTAGAGAAGCTGTGGAATTTCTAGCAATGGGAATTTTTAAGAACAGGTTGGATGGACATTTGGCTAAGATGGTTTAGTCAGTGAGGAACCTGCCTTGAGTAGGGGGCTGGAGTAGATGACCTCATGAGGTCCCTTCCAGCTCTATTTTTCTGTGATCCAATATTACCAAATCTAAGTATTATTCTTCTAAATGAGTCATAGTCTGCAGTTTTACTTGGACAAATCCCGTAATGATGTCATGATGAATATTACATTAGTGACGACTAACAAATTTGGGTCTATGTTTTCAACTCCAGTATCAGGAATGCAGAGGTCATGAGCATCTAGACTTAAGCACATTGGAATTAAGTAGAATGCTGCAAATTCTCCCTAAAGTTTTTCAGCCAACCACCTATCATCCTTAAGCCACTTAAGTCATGCCTGTTCAGACAGGAAGACTGAATTTTACCGTTTGTATTTTATTTATATGGGTATTTGCCACTTATTCATTGTTACTATCTATGATCTTCGCAAAGCAATTAGTGTCACATTACTTCTCAAAAATCCTCCCTCCAACAGACTCTGTATCATCTAGGGCTGGCCCTGGGGAAGTGGTGCCCTGGGTGAACTTGTATTTTGGCACCCTGTTTTTGAGTTTAAATATATAGTAGTAGTAGTGGAAGTTTCAGAAATAAATCCCTGGTTCAAATCCCTGTGGGGAGCTGCTGGGCTAGATCAGGAGACCTGGTTCCTCAGGAGCAAGCACCACTGCTGCTGTGTGGGACTAAGGAGAGCAGACTGGAGCAGGCACCACCCTGCCCACACGTGTGTGGCTCAGCTCCTTCTGAGCAGCAGCTGGAGGCAGGTGGCAGGCTAGGCTGGGCACTGCTGCTTCTGCCTGGGGCAGGAATCAGCCAGCGCGGGGCAGGGTGGGGCAAGGTGGGGGAAGAGTGCTGTTGTGAGCACATGTTGCTCAAACATGTGTGCGCATGTGTGTGGCATCTCCGTGACCATGGTGCCCTGCGTGGTCGCCCAAGTGTAAGGCCAGCCCTGCCCTCATCAGTTACAGTCCTATCTCTTATCTTTGCAAACACCTGAAAGAAAAAGAGTGATCATTTTTTCCGTTACTTATTTAATGATCTCTTCCATCAGCAACTCTTCCTTGATCACTTAATGTGACTGATGCTCCTTTCACAGTGATGAAATTTCATATGTAATCATCATGGGCTTTCTCTGACTTGACCTGACCTCAGTTTTTTCTCTTAAGGTTCCAGGACAGAGGGAGGGAGGACAATGTCATTTAATCTAAAATAAATAAGAACATACAAAATGCAGCTTGGGGTTGACATGGTAACTCAAGCAGATTCAATCTACAACAGATTCATCCAAGATAGGCGGTCATATCAGCTGTTATTGGATCCTGGCACTAGTGCTGCCTGTACACGTGGTTGGGGGTGGGGACATTTTAATTAGAGTGGTTCCTGGAGACCCATTCTAATTAACACACCACAGTGTCACATGTATTAAGCCCCCGCACATTTAAAAATGGCCATGGGACACTTTCATTCAATGATCTTTAGTTAAAGTACCCCAGCGGCCACTTTTAAACCTGTGGGGGCTTATACCCATGATGCTGCAGGAATGCTAGAGTGTTTTCATTAGAATGTGGAGCAGGTTCAATTAATCAGCACCTTAGTTTCTTAGTGAAGTTTTCCAGGAACATAGTTGTCAGCTCTATAATCAAACACGATCATTTTAATCAAATCAGAGAAAATTTGAAAGATCATACAGCACCTTGACATCATAAACTGCACAAAGATTTTTTGTAAAATCTAGTCCTTTTTTTATGGAAATGGAATGTCTAGTCAAGGTACTAATTTCTTTCTGCTGCTGAACTAGGAGCTAGGACAGTCATATGTTTTAAATGGGTGAACATGCTGCTTTTTGCATGGTTCATATAATTAGCAGTTATTAGTAATTAGGTTTAATAGTTTGCTTGTTCTGTGAGACTCGTTTCCTCCAATTTCTTTTAGTATTTAGGACACCAAGCATTATATAATTTTATCAGTTCATTAAAGCCTCATGCTCACTGATAGCAAGAGTCTATCTGCTGGTACAGGCCACTGAAGAAGCTTTTAAGACAACTGGTTATTCATTTTAGAAAATACAGTTAAGAAGTTTGTTGTTTTAAAAATTATATAGAAAGACTGAACCTGGCTTTCTCATCCTGTTGTTCAGTCTAAATGTCTATTCATATGCTATAGAATTATCATAATTCTACTTTTAAATATATGGTATTCCCATTTGCAGTGTCATTGATTATACTACTGAGGTTTTACTATCAATAAATACATATTGATTTACCATATTTACTCAAATCCAAGACAAGGTTTTTTCCCCTATTCAACATAGGGAGGAAAAGCCCCTTGTCTTGGATTCAAGTACAAGACAGGGGGAGGGGGTGGCGCAAGTGACTGCTGTGACTCCGACTCCAGCCCCAACTTGGGCTTGGGGTCAGAGACAGAGCCACAGCTGCTCCCAGCCCATTCTACCTTCCCCCTTTGCCAGTCCACCCCTCCACTTGTCTTCTTACTACTTCTGCCCCTGCAACTATCCCCCACAGTTTCTGTCCCAACCCGCACTCCCAGCTGCTTATCATCAGTCACAACTTGGACCTTATTCTGGCCCAGGGCACAGAGCATGTGGTAGTTCTGGTCCTGGCCCAATCACACAACAACTGTGGCATTGACAGCAGTTCTAGCACCCCAGGGCCAGAGCACGCTGCTGTGTGGCCAGGTCAGAGCTACCGTGTGCTTCATACCCTAGGCCAGAATGGGTCTAGAGCTGCAACTGGCAGTAAGCAGCAAGGGGGGAGCAGAGGCTGCAGAGAGGCAGGCAAGGGGCCAGAGGCTGCAGGGAGGGCAGAGGTGGTGGGGGAAGGTGCCAGGTGGTGCTGGCACTGTGGGGGAGAGAGCAGACAGCAGGCAGCAGTGGGCACAGAGGGCAGGGGTGGGGGTCTGGCTGATTTCCCCTCTTCTCCTTGCCCCCCTGCTGTCCATCCCCCTGTTGCCTGGCCCCTTTCTGCTGCTTTCCCCACTGTAGCAGTGGTGGGGATGAATTCAAGATGACCCTCCAATAATTAGATTCTATACATGGAAACCTGTAAGAAATTTATACATTTTCCATGCGTAGGATCTAATTATTGGGGGAGTCATCTTGAATTCTAAGTTTTCTTTGATTCTGGTTGAAATGGTATATAGGAATCCATTTTAAAAAAAGGAAGATTCAATATATTAACCATAGGAAAAACTGCACGTGAGCTTTTAGACAAACCCTCATATCTTTGGGATAGGATAAGGTTGTGTTGAAATGAAAAGATTAAAGTTGATAGAAAAATTTTATTCTGACACTGATGCCCCAAGAAGGTCAGTCAGGTTCCTTGCTGGAGTTTGAGCTGTCAGGGCTGATTGTTCATACGGATTTTTTTTTTTTTAATTGACTTACAATTTCGTAGCTCAGTGATTCTCAGCCAGGATGCTACAGTAACACCTAGGCGGGCTAGCAGCTACACATGATTCATAAGATAAACCCTGAGATTTTGAATAGGCATTTTTCAAGGGGTGCCTTGAGTCTAACTTAAGGGTTTCTTGGGTCAAAAATGGTTGAGAACCACTAGCTTAGCTACTACGGTAACCAGGAGATTGTACCAGGTCGCTCCACTCATAAGCTTGGGCACAGTATGGTTCTGTGCTTTAAATGATCATTGTCTTCTGTTTGAGTTAGTGGTGTACATATTCTGATGTGGAAAGGAACCTGTTTTGATTATCTACTGCTGAAGATAGATAGGTCCAGCAACCTTCCAGACAGTTGTGAGCAGGACCAATCCAGGAGGTTTGGGTAGCAAGCTCCACTCAAAATATAAAACAAAACTGAACAGCAGGGACAACTGCATTTCTATTCAGGTGGAGCTAAGGGAGTAAACTGACTTTGTAGCTCATTATTATCTACTTGCTTTCTGCTAATCTCTTCACTCCATGTGTAGTAACAACCCTTGATTTTTCTTTAATCAAGCTAACCTTTCTTCTAGAATCATCCTGTCTGTTATCTGCCCTGGTAATGTTTCTCTGCTCACCCCCCAGCATGGCCAATAAAGATACACTGCTACCTAGGAACCTGTACTGGGGGCTTTGTTCCTAGGGGTTTTGAATCCGCGGCAAATCAGAGACAAGGAGGGGAGGGGCAGAGTAAAAGCAGGCTGAGCTGTGCAGTGGCACAGCAGTCAGAGACAAGAAAATTGCAAAGGTGAGGCAAAGAGGTGAGCTACTGCAGTAGCTCTTTTCTGGGTTACTCATTGCAGCAGATGACAGAGGCTACGGGAAGCTGAACCAGTGGTATAACCCAGCAGCATAACCAGGGGTGGGCTAGAGGAGCAAGTTAGGACAATGCAGAGATATATACTCTTATGTTTCTAAAGATGTATCTAGTGTTGTAATGACACCTAGCTCTATGTATTTGATGCCTGGCTAGAGCAGCAGAGGAAATAAAAGGTAGAAGGTAAGAGATTTGGTTATCAGGTTCATTACCTGCAGTAGCTTCGAACTAATTTACCTGGTGGAACAGGATGGGTGAAAGTCAGGGTACATTTGCACTTTACAGATTAACTAAATCAGAGATGTCTGGCATAAGGTTTTGTGCCTGTGCTGGCTTTATCAGATACTATGAAAGAGTGACATATATACAATGTAGGCATCAGAAAGGAAAGAATTTATGACTATGATTTTCCACACTTCCACAACTGTTATTCATTCCTATTTCAAAGGGACTGTGAATATCCTGTGATCCTTAGGAAAACTGAGAGACAAGTTTTCAGTCTTACTGCGTGGTTTGCATAATCATTTGGTTTAGCTTTTCTTGTTTATCCCTGAAAGGAAAAAGATTAGAAACTTAGTTCCCTCCCTCCCCCCCAAAGGAAAGAAAAGGTAAACAAGCAACGCAGGATAAACATATACAACTTGGATGATTTCAGGTATCTCTCTGATTTGTACAGATCTACAAAGATAATTTCTAGTGGAGGTTTTGACCACTATAAATCATGTACATCACACACATGCATACAGACACACGCATGCACACCTGTGCATGCACGCATACGCACACTTGCACACACACACATGCTTCCAGTTCTTTAGATTTCCTATGTCTTATTCACCTTCTTACCCTGACAACTCTTTGCCTCCTACAGCGACTGAAATTGTGCAGACCCTAGAGCCAAATTAGGCAGATCTGTTTGGGAAGATACCATGTGCAGTGGGAAGCAGGGGAGAGGAGGAAAGGGGCTGCAAGGGTAGCAGTAACTTGTGCTCTTCATCCCCAGGGCAGCTGATGGTGAGAGGTGGTTTGTTGTACTGGAACCCAGACAAAGCTAGACTGTATGTATGGGAGGGAGGAGGCAGGAGGAGGAGGAGGAGGCTGAGAGAAAGGGAGGGAGGAGAAAGCAGCATCTCTATCTCTCCACAACAGGCTGTTAGCAGCAAGGGAAGTCTTAGTCGTCCCTAATATCCATCACTCCCTGTTCCCAACGTGGTCGCAGACAGAGCAACAAAGAGGGAGTCGGAGGTAAGATCCCTTCGACTTGTAAATCTGTAGAGTCTGCCAGAAACAAGGAGAAACAGCAGCAGCACAGAGGAAAGATTAGCAGCACCTGGAAATAGCCAGGGAAAGGGATAAGTGGAACTTGCACTCCTCAGAGGAAGAATAAGGAAGTGTGAGCAACAGAGTAAGGGGGTGGGGGGGAGTAAGGGAACAGGTCAGAGATTCTTATCAACTAGGAATATCCCAGTGTGGGCAGCTTCTGTCCCAGCTCTCCGTACATGAGGAGGGGTGAACAGAAGGACAAATGCTGTCCCATCTGAAACATAAGGAACAAACTTAGAAATAGGCTTGGTGAAATGTTCTGGATGAATAAAATACATGTTTAAGGCTGTGTAAGTTATTGTGAATTCATATAGCTTTGGCATAAGGCTTGGGGTAAAACAAAAATAAGTGAAAAATTTCAAAACTGACATACTAGGTTTTGACGTATTCTAATAGCATGTTTTGTTTTTTAAATTTAGTCTGATGTTTCATTTCCAAATTGAGCTACATTTGATGTTAATTATGATGATTTAAGCACATCTAAACAGTGATTTGGTTTTGACTGAAGAAAATATTTAGTTCCACCTTCAGATTTTTTTAGGTTTAATGAGGAAAGAAATATTTTGGGTTGATCCAAAATTAATTTTTAAAAATTATATTATTTTGGTTACTGATCCAAAGAAACAGCTGTTTCTATTGGTCTACATATGAAGATTTCTTAATGTTGGATGAAGCTGGGGTGAAGGAAGTCAAATCTCTATTAACAAGCTTGGTCCCTTTTTCCATGCACTCTGCCATGCTTGTTTATTTTCCTCTGTGGGGTAGATGTTGCCCCTTCTTTGGTGTTTGTCCAGCACCTAGTACATTGTGAACACATCTGGAAGTGAAAATGAGTAACAGTAACATATGGTTCTACATTTAAATGTTATGAAACTTTCCAAGAACTGGGCAGTTATTAGGGAATCTAGCATTTGTTTCATGTCTTATTAACAAGGTTATCTGGGAACTGTATTTCTGTTTTCATTATGAAAGAATGAAATAAGGTTCAAAAAGTGAACTTGAAATATTTGGGCCCTTTGGAAGTTTCTTGTACTTCTTCCTCAAGAAATCAGCAAATGGTTTCAGTCTGCAATCTAGAAATGGGAGAAATTAAGGTAAAGGGCCCAGATTAGATTGCAGAACTGCTGTAAAGTGATTTGAGGTGGGGGTGCCAGGATGATTGAGTTGTCACTCTCTGCTGTCTTGGTGAGCTTGGAGGTGATAGGTCTGATGCTGACTTCTCTTACATTTGTGTAAATCTGTTGACACCAACATAAGTGTGATCAGTATCAGGTTTTATATTGCTCTTTTTTCAGTTTCTGATCTTTCCTATAATCTGTGAACAAGGACTGAAGAAAAGAGGAGCCACTTAATTCACAACAATGGGACTTTTCTTTCACCAGCTTTTATGACCACATTAATTGTTATTTCAGGACTCACAGTTTATTACCTCTTTAAAACAATAAATATATGAGTGTGACTTTGGGCCTGGTCATGCTTCCTTGAAGTCAGTGGGAGTTTTGTTATTGACTCCACTCAAAATGGATTATGCCTTTTATCTAGGAAACCACCAGGCTCCCTCCTACCCTCCAACCTGTATTTAACACAGAATGAAGAGTGTCTTGTTTATTTATTTGTTTGATTCTGCTTTGGTTTTACTGAGTGCAAGAAAACCATGCGCCCTCTTGTTCTATGAACAACCCCTTATGAATACATGTTTTGAAAGTTTTATGGTGATCTGATTTCTAATGAAATAAACAATTTTGAATGCAAAATGGCTTTAAGTTTCTTGCTAGTAAACTAGTTTAGATTTTTTACTGTTTCATTTTTGGAAACCAAATGTTCTGACTTTGAAAGGGCGTAACTGTGATACATATAATGACACCACAGTAAAATAACATTAAGATCTGACTTTAACTCATAATAGCAAGTCAATTCTACTGAAAGCTGACTCTTCTTAATTAGCTCTATTGTGACACCTCCTGGTTAGACTGTGATTAGCTGTGATTAGCTATATATGAACAACATTACGCAGGAATGTATGTTTTATTGTTTTACTTCATAGGGTCTGATACAAAGCTCCTTGAAGCTGGTAGGACACATGTCATCTACTTCAATGGGCTTTGGATCAATCTTGTGGTGTGAGATCAGGCCCTGATGGGAGATCACATAACCACAGAAGCAGAATAGAACATCTTAGGGATGGAATTTTACTCATTCTTCTGAACTTTATTGCTTCTGTGGATGTCAGTCTGACACCATGCTATTGGTACCTGTTGGCTCCTTTTTTGTTGTTGTAATTCAGTTGAGAATGCCTGTATTTTTTGGTCTGTTAAGTATGTACGTATATATTTTTTTTAGAAAATATTCTGCTAAACCAAATCTTGTCTACTTGTCTCTATATTTTAAGTCTTTAGGGATGTCTATTTCTGATGGGATGTCGATTTCTGATGGGATACTTCATAATTTTTCAAATATTGCAAGATTTTATTACCTACGGAATTGGCTTAGGATGATATGAATAGTGTAGTAAATATGAGAAAAGTTTCTCTTGTGAATTAGTTATTTAAGGACTTCTTTTTGCCTTTGTTATTTATTAAGGACTTCTTTTTGCTTTTTTGTTTTTTAAATGAGGACTTTTTCAACATTAAGGGCCCCTCACTTCCAAAGCTTTCCTTTTAAGGTGTTTTAAAATGGCAAGTACATAAAATGCTTCTCCAAATTGGTAAACTTCATCTAATTGAATGCTTTTGTTCTGTGTGCACATGTACACATGTCTGCAGGGACTAGCACATAATGTGCCTGCATTGAACAACTTAAACACGTCTGCATGAAGTCCTCCACAGCTCAGTAGAAAAATTAGGGGTTTTTTATATGTATTTTAGGGATTTTCATATCACATTTTCAGTCTAAGACAAATTGTTACCATTGAGTTATGAACTCTTAAAGGTGGTGCTTGTTCAAAAAAGAAATGCTGGCAGATCCTGAAATATGGTAACAGTAGTAGCATAATTACCTTTTGAAAGGAAATATTTTTTTTTATTTACTATTGATTGTGACTCTTCTAGTAAATGAAGTCTGAACAGAGAATGTGATACGCAGGGATCCTGTTTTTTCTCTGATAAAAAAATCCCCAATTTTTGGATTAAAAAAAGTAACCCAAAATCCAGTTTTCCATGATTAAAATGAAAAGCCACTAATGTATAGGTATATATATATATCTATAATGGTGTTTCATTTTAATCATGGATCCCCGATGATAAGTGATCTGTCACACTTTTTCACCTTAATTCAAAAATAAAGCATGTTGTACTTCATAGTTGTGATTCTAAGGATAGAAACAATCGTGTGAATAAGAGTCACCATAAATGGTCATTAAAAGACTTTGTGTAACTAATTTTAGATATGTTTATTTAATAGAATAACCTTTTTTTCCCTCAAAATCCTTTCTTTTTCTCTTCTAGACCATAGTAAATGATACAGTTGCTCTGCAAATGTGGTTAATTACTCCTGGGGCAAAGGCAGCAGAGCGCAGAGCCCCAACCCACAGTGTGCATCCTGCCTCTGCCCCACAAACCAATCTGGGGGGCACATGCCCCCCCAGGCTTTCCCCAGGGGCGCACACAGCGGCATGGAGCTGGCCCCCCCGAAACCCTGGACAAGTCACGCATGGCTCCATCCCATGACCTGCCCTGGCCCTGAGTCCCATTCACCCCAGTGCGTGCCTCTGCCCCAGCCCCACTCCCTTCCTCACCATGGGGGCCTCAATCTGCCCCCCTGCCCATTCCCTCCCCCATGCCCCTTCTCTCCACAGACTTACCTACAGGACGCTCTGTCTGTGTGTGTGTCTGTCTGTGTGTGTGCATTTGTCTGTATATGTGCGTCTGTCTGCCCCTCACTCCTAAGCCACAGCACGCCCAGCCCTGCTGCTGGCCCTCATTCCAGAATCACAGTACCCTGCGTCCTGCCAGGGCGTGTGGGGACCTCCCCTTCTCGGGCTTCAAACCTTAGACACACGCCCACAGCCTCCCTCACCTTCACAAATTCCCCCTCCCCCCATACACAGTACCTGCATAATTTTGCAAACTTTTGAGTTTTTATGCACATAATTTTGAGTTTTTAGCTGTGTGATTAAAATTGTGATTAATTGTGACTCATTTTTTTATATCATGCAACTGCTTAATTGCGATCAAACTTCTTAAGTGTTTGACAGCCCTAATAGTCTTGGAATCACATTTTTCTGTCTCTCCTTCTGCTAGTGTATGAGTGGGCTGTAATGAATAAACAGTAAAACTGGTCAGAGAAAAAACGATGTCCCATGTACAAGGTGGAAACATGGGCAAAGAGAAAAGTAGATATAATATTCTTGGATATCTCAAGTTCTGTTTTTTGTGGGGGTATTACTTCTAACAGTAAGTAGTACTTAGCATTTTCTGAGGGTGAGAGCAGTTAAGCACTGGAACAGGTTGTGGAATGTCTATCCTTGGCAATTTTAAGAGGAGGTTAGAAAAACACTTGATTGGTATGGTTTAGTCTGTGATGATCCTGCCTTCATCAGAGAGGTTGAACTAGGTGACATATTGATGTCCCTTTCTGCACTAGTTTTTATGATTTTTAAGTGTGATTTTTTTTTCAGTTGAAAAATTTAATCCTCACATATTTTACAATTATGTTGTCCTTGTAGGACATTTGGTGTTGTTATTTTTAGTTATGGAAGCAATGAAATTGTTGCTCACTGTACTAAACATCAGTGCTGTGAGCATCTTTTATTTCTAAAGACATTTATAATTTGACAACAGTGACAAGGATATTCTTATTAAGGTCCTGAACCAAAACTCATTGTGATGTGTATTTGTCAGTGAGGTTTGGTTTGGGCTAGATCTGTTTAGACATGCAACTAAATGTTCTGTAAAGATGTATCTAAACCAGTGTTGCTCAACCTATCTGGTCTTGTGGACCAGAACCTGTGCCTGGGGTCAGTCCATGGGTGTAAACCAGTGTGCTGGCCTGGCACACTGGATCTGGCTGCAGCCTAGCCCTGTCTGCTGGCATACTCTGGCTTGCAGGGCCATGTCATCCAGCCTGTAGGAATCCCCACTGGTCCAGAAATTAGGTGACAGGGGAGCAAAGGCTGCCGCCATTCCTCTACAACCATATTAACATTGCCACTGCTCCCCTGCTACAGTTTCTGGACTGGTGAGGAGCCCTGTGGGCCAAGTAATGTTGGTCCATGGCCAAGATCTGGCTTACATGCCATAGTTTGACCTAGACCACAGGTTCCCAAACTGTGGTATGCACTGGGGGTTACATGGGAGAAATTGTGAAATGGTGGTATGCACTGGGGGAGGTACACGGGACAACTCTGGGGGTACATGTGAAAAATTGTGTAATGGCAGATTTAATTTTCATTATAATAATAAATAGCATTTAAGGGGTTAAAATATAAAATGTATGCTGGTAGGGGTATGCGGGCAGCTAGTAAATCTGGAGGGTGTACGGAATAAGAAAAAGTTTGGGAACCTATAACGTAGACCATTGTTTTTTGGACTGAGGAACTTCATCCAATGAACCTCTTAAAGCAGTGGTGCTCAACCACTATTGCCCTTGGGTCAGATGAGTGGCATGGGCCTGGTCTGGGGGCTGGATCCTGCATGCAGGGTCCATCCATGGGCCTGATCCAGTGCAGATTCAGTCTGTGGTTGTGATTTGGAGTACCTCCACATGCCAGTTCTGACCACAGCACAACTCCATGCACCAGCCTGCCCCCAGGTGCCAAGTTCAGCTGTGACATGACCTCACATGCCGGTATGATCTGCCGTGCAGGGCCACGTCATGTGAGCTACTCCCTGGGTCTGGAAATCTAGCAGTGGGGGAATGGTGGCAACATTAATTACCACAGCTCTGGGAACAATTAATACTGCTACTGCTTCCCTACTGCCAAATTTCTGGACCTGTGGGGATTACCACAGGCTGGATGACATGGCTCCATACTCTGAATCTGGCCCATGGGCTGGAATTTGAATACTACTGTTCAACACTGAAACAAATGAATGGGAAAAGAGAAGAAGAGAAAGGGAAATTATAAATAAAGGAAAAGACAAATAAGAAAACTGAAAAAACTCTTAACTTTTTTAGGCTTTTGGAGAAGTTATACTGAGGTGGTAGTGCAATGGGGCAGAATTCTGTTCCCTTTTATGTAGCTAAATGACACTTGTGCAGCCAGATAAGTAGTATTTTAACATTTAAGCAATGTTTGCAATTTTATTGCCCGTGCATTGTGGACATACTCACTAGGCTACACACTGGCTGGGCAAGTATGTAGCTATGCAGGTGTATATGCTGCCCTTAAGGTCCAGAAAAAATGAGAAGGCAGGAACTCTATGTTTTAGCTCCAAAAGCTAAGTGGTTAGGGCGCTACCCAGAAGACAGGAGAACTGTCACTGATAGTGTTGAAACTTTATTCTGATTTCCCATCACCATGTTCTAACTGCCATGCCACAGATTAAGTATCACCCAAACTCCCCTCAAGTATGGTTTTTGAAGATAATTCACTATTCCTTGCATTTAATAGTCTGTGGATAAAATAGATGGAGCACAGCGGGGAGGTTGCTGCCTCACTGAGAGCAAGAGTCCAGGCTAGAATCCTCATTGAGCCATCTCATTGAACTACAAACCCTCTAGCATGTTCTCTTCCTCCTGGCCCCACTTATCTCCTTCTTGTGAGATGGTTATATAGGTTGTTCCAGAGATATTGCCAATCAGAATAGTGGAAAATCACCACCCTGAAGCTGCACTGTTGATTTTGTTATGGAAATGTGTACTGCTTTTGAGAGAGTTGCCCTGTTCTAGGTTATAGAACTTAGCAGTGCACAAGTTAGAGATTGCTTTGGCTATTACAGTGTCAGCATTTTACATTGAAAGCCCAAAGCCTCAAAATTCATCAGCAGAAACTGGAACTGGTATTTTCTGTGGTTACACAGAGGTACATACAGAAGTTTGGGGAGGTTAGGGGTAGATTAGATGGCATCCAAAATGGCCACTCAGTCTATCTTAGATCTCCCATGTGTACACCTTATGCTTAGATCCCTTGTTAAGTCCATCTAAATACAAATTGTACTCAATTTTCAAGAAGGGTAGATCAGTCTAAAAATGGTTGATCTGATCTTAGTTAACCCTACCTCTGAGATAGTTTAACCTAGAGTGGGTTGGCCATTTTTAGACTGATCTAACTTTCCTGAACTTCTGTATAGTTCCCAGCACAGTCGTTGGGGTGGGAAAGTCCAGCCACTTTTCCTACCTACTGGTCTGGCACCAGGCTGTTTTTAGCCCTCTGGCCCCCTGCTTTATCCCCCAGAGACCCCCCAGCAGACCCCATGAACCCCCCTGATTCTACCAGACCCCCCAATTCTCCTTGCAAACCCTGCCTGCTCCCTAATTCCCCTGTAGACCTCACTTGCCTCCCCAGTCTTCACTGGATCCCTGCGGATCCTGCCTGCCCCAGCAATCCCTCCCATGGATCCTGCCTGCACCCTTGCTCTCCCCACAGACTCTGCTTGCTCCTCCAGTCCCCTGCAGAACCTCCCCGATCCCTTCCCAATCTCCCTTGTGGATGCCGCTTGCTCTTCTGACGCTCCCCACCCCTGTGGACCCCATCTGAGCCTTCTTGCCTCCCTGATCCCCCCAACCCATGCACTGCTGCAGCCTGGGGACTAATTGTCTAAGCAGCAGCTCTGCAAAAAAGAACCTGGGGGTTACAGTTGACAATAAGATGGATATGAGTTAGCAGTGTGCTCTTGTTGCCAAGAAGGCTAATGGCATACTGGGCTGCATTAGTAGGAGTGTTGCCAGTAGATTGAGAGAAGTAATTATTCTGCTCTATTCAATGCTGGTGTGGCCACATCTGGACACAGTACTGTGTCCAGTTTTGGTACTACAGGCAGGATGTGGATGCATTGGAGAGAGTCCAGCAGACAGCAATGAAAATGGTTAGGGGGTTGGGACACATGACTTCTAAGGACAGGCTGAGGGAACTGGGTTCATTTAGTCTGCAGAAGAGAAGACTTAAAAGGGGATTTAATAGTAGCCTTCAACTACCTGAAAGGGGGTTCCAAAGAGGATGGGGCTAGACTGTTCTCAGTGGTGACAGATGACAGAATAAGGAACAATGGTCTGAAGTTGCAGCAAGGGAAGTTTAGGTTGGATATTAGGAAAAACTCTCTCACTAGGAAGGTGGTGAAAGACTGGAACAGGTTACCTAGAGAGGTTGTGGAACCTCCAACCGTGGAGGTTAAGGCCTGGCTAGACAAAGCCTTGACTGGAGTCATCTAGTTGGGGGTGGTCCTGCTTTGAGCAGGGGGCTGGATTAGATGACCTCCTGAGGTCCTTTCCAACCCTGATTTTCTATGATACTGTGATTCTGTGAACCTCTCTACTAGCCCCCCCCCCACTTACCTTAGATTCAGTGACCATTTTTAAAGTGATCAAACCTCCCCCTAACCTCCCCAAATGTCTGTATGAAGCCACAGTGACTATTTGATCACTGTAGTACTTTCATTAAAATTAATGTTAGTTTTTTCCATTATAACCCATGATGTAAAGTTCTTTAGAATGCCGCTTCTCTATTAGGCAATAA
This sequence comes from Crocodylus porosus, assembly GCF_001723895.1. Classification (NCBI taxonomy): domain Eukaryota; kingdom Metazoa; phylum Chordata; order Crocodylia; family Crocodylidae; genus Crocodylus; species Crocodylus porosus. Next base: position 24,311,472 of record NW_017728918.1, on the reverse strand, counting down.
AAATGTCGGTTTTCACCTCAAAATCTCTATGGACATGAATGATTCTGTGCATTTGGACAGGAGAAATAAGCTGTCCTGATCAGCTGCAGAAGTCAGGACTGTGCCAAATCAGATAACTAGCTTTGTCTAAAATTCCCATTTTTAGTTTTAGCTGAATTTTATAATTTTATCATTTTTATTTTGAATGTGTAATTGTAGCAAATTGCATGGGGAGATATATAGTATTTTGCAGGCATGATGAACATTTTGTAATGAGTTTAGCAGTGCAATATAGTCTGACACATGAGAGCTTGGTAAGAGCTGAATAGGCACTTTTATATAATCCCAGCAACTACAAATGCCTAAAACCCCTCTGTAACATCAAATGGCCAATTTATTTTCTTTAATTTTATAAATATTTACAATTTTCAAATCTACAAAAGCCAATGCATTGGGTAGATACTGCTCCTCTGTGCATTTTCTATTGATATATTTCTTGTATCTTCTTTTGCTACAATAATTTTTCCTCAGATACAATTTGTAGTGTTATGCATGGCTAGGTATGGGCAAAGGCAATTCAGGGGGTAGGAAAAGTAAATCATCAAGCAGCATGGAGAAGACTATTGTGGGTGAAGTGTTTTGGTTTGCAGCCCAGGGATTAAATATTTTTTAAACACATTGTAGCTTTCAGCTGTTTAATTTCTAAATTAATTATTCCTTTGGGTGTGCTCTAGGAACTAGAGAAAACCTGGACAAATAGAGAACTAACAGCGTAATGCAAAAATGGTTGCCTCTGCTTTCCACTGTAGCAATAGCCACCAGACATAACAGCACATAGGCAGAATCTGATAGAACATTTTTTAAATTCCTTGTTACAGTACCAGAATAGATAATTGAAATACAGCACTTATTACTTACTGGATAAATCCCTTCTGGAGCACTGTCACTCTCTGTGTTTTCATCTGAATCTTGGAGAGTGTCTTTGATTGGGTCTCTAGTGTCATCTGCAGCTGTGTCTGTTGTCATCTGCAGCTGCATAAATTGCTAGGTGCAGGATAATTGGTTGTTCAGGATAATGGGAAGTCACCCTAGCTGAAAACCATGATTGCCTGCATAGTTTCTGAATTTAGGTCTGCCTCAATACAGGCTGTGGCCAAACTGTCCCAGATATATTGGCCTTTTGTGATGGTCTCTTTGGCAAATATCCAACCCAGCTTTTCATAGCCTGGATGTATACTGGAAACATTATTAGAGGACTTATATTTGTCTTTGCAATTTTTGCAATTTTGCCTCAGCTTCTTCATCTTGGTCATGACACTAACACATTTCTTGGGAGCTTCCCTCTGCTTAATTTGCTTTGCTAACTGCTGGCACGTGGATGATAGCATTCTGGTGACTGATGGAAGTATCCTGCTCTGGTGGCCTGGACACTGGGGAGAGTGGTTGGAAGCCCAGAGGTCAAGAGTTAGAAGCCATAGCAGATGCACTCACAGTGTGGCCACGTCAGCTCCCAATGAATCCGTGAATTCTATCTGAAGAAGACACAAGGTGAGATCATTTGTTTGGAAGCAAAGCAGCTCATGTCAAAAGATACGCCAGAAGAATATTGTCATCTGGTCAGTGCCTCAGGCACAAACAGACTCAGACAAACAATTATTAAAGATTATCATTGACCTCAATAAGAATGAGATCCAACACTTCAGTCTTGCCAGTCCTACCTGTGCAGCTGTGGATAATGGAGCTTGGGACTTGTCAACACAAGGAAGTTATGCTGGTATAATTTGAGTGGGCCTTTAAACAGATATAATTAATCTAGTCCAAGAGTATGTGGGCACAGTTACAGATGGTATACCCAGGGATGCTCATGATATATATCCTAAATGAGCACATCCACTTTAGACTATGTTGTATTTTCACAAAACGACATCAAGCCATTAGTTGATTGCCTGAACTTTCCTGAGTGTTCCCAGGTAGATGTGGTCTTGTGCTGGCAAAGGAGTGGCTTATCTGAATTTAGTTTACAGGAAAAAAGACAGGTTTGAGTAAACCTAAAATAAATCACTCCTATATGGAAATGTGTCCACACAGTATTTTGGATTGATTTGACTGTGTCAGGACACACAAACAAATTACCATAAGAGAAGAAGAGCATGGCATTAGCCTGCATCAACTGCTCTGCAGGATCTGCTTTTTTTCAGTGAGGGCTAAGCTACTGCAGATCAGCTTTTACTCCAAAGTAATATCAAACACATGGGTGGAGGGTCAGATTAGCTTTGTGAGACCTATGAACCAGGATGTAGCTGGAACCAGAAATAGTATGCTGTAGCTGCCTTCCTGCAGCACTGACAGTGGGTTAATTAGCTGAGAGGGAGTGCTAATTGGCCTGGGGCAGTTCTACTTTTAACATGGCTACATTGCTTTGTGCTTAAGGCATCATAGTATAATTATCTGGACTAGCTCTGTATCTTCTTCCTCTGCCTCAGAGAGAGCTAATTCACTCACTTGCAGCACCCTTCTAGGGCAGCTATGCTGCTTCCCATTGGGGAGTAGATTACGCAGAACATTTCACTGCCTCCTGTTGCCAAAAACAATCCCTAATTTTGGACTAGAAATGGATGATGCACATGGATAGTTGAATAATAATCTGGAGATCCTCTAAGATGTTCAGGCCCCTGCTATCATCGAGGATCTGATCTTAAGGTCTTAGGATCATAAAGAAGTAGGTCTGGAAGGGACCCCCACATAATTCAGTTTTTTGATTTACAAAGGTCTAGATTTGATAATATACATTCATCCAGCCATGAAAAATATTTTCTGAGGTCTATATTCCTTAAGAATGTATACCAGCTTGTATTTGTATGTCTGTATTGATATGGATCTGAAAGAAGGATAAGTTTTAAATTGCTTCAAAATTATTTCCCTCTCTCTATAGATATGCCACACTTGTTTCATTGTTGCATTCAATTTACAACCCCCATAAAAAGGAGAGAAGCATAACTCTTCGACAGTAACCAGCATCACTTTTTTGTCTTTTGCTTAAATAGAAATATATTCGGGTTGGAAGGGATTTGTGTTGGAAGGATCATCCCTATCCAAACCATCCCATACAAATTCTTGTCCAACCTATTACTAAAACTCCACAGTCAACCCTGTCACACAGCCACAAGGCATAGCACCCTAACCTTCCACAGGTAAAACAGAAGGGCAACAGTAGTTAGTGTGCTGCTGCTGAAAGAGTTGTTAAAATATGCTCAAGAGATCCAAGGAAGAGGGCCACAGTCTCTGCTGCAGAGGAAGGCAAAATCATCTACAGTTCATACCAGTCTGGCCATGGGGTCAATTTCTTTCCTGACCCCACATGTGACCCTAAATCTAACAAAGTGAGGGAAATGAGGCAACTTTTCACAAAAGAAGAATAAAAAAATATGGCCCCTGCAAGTGTTAGTGGATATTTTACTTAAAGAATTTCCAGTTTTCCTGCAACAACAGTATTTTTGTATATATGGAGCCGTATGATATATAGCATATATGGAGTCTAAGAGATCATAGGAAAGTATGGAAGGGACCTCAGAAAGTCATCTAGTCCAGGCCCCTGTTCAAGGCAGGATTGTCCCTAACTTATTCCAGTCCCACGTATCTAACCTGCTCTTGAACATTTTCATGGATGGAGATTCCAAATCTTCTCCAGGTGTCTTGTTCCACTGCTTAACCAACCTCATAGTAGAAAGTTCTCCCTAATCTTTAACCTAAATTTCTTCCGCTGCAGTCTGAGGCCATTCATCCTAGTCCCCTATGGACACAGAACATATGAGGCTTATTTCCATCCTGTCTATAATCATTATTCTGGCATTTGAAGACTGTTATCAAATCCCCCCTTCAGTTGTCTCTTCTCCACACTAAATAACCCTAGTTGGATTCTAGACCTACCCTCCAGAGTAACTGGAACTCCACTCAACTTGTTGTCATCCACAATGTCATGGGGCGGGGCCTAGGAGCGGCTGTGATTTCTCCTGGCACCCCCTACCGTGCCAAGTTAGTGTCCATTCACCCTTGTTCTCGCCTGCCACGTCTTTGATGATAAAAATATTACGGGAGGCTGCCTTTTATCCTCCTTGGCACGGTGCCTCGGTGTACTCCAGCCTCTGCCCTGTCTATGGTGATTCTGTGCACTCCCTTCTCAAGGGCTATGCATGGCTCCTACCACCCCTAATACCACGCCCCAAGCCTCTCAGATGTCCCAGACATTGTCTAGTTGATTACTGTTGCCTGCCCTCGTGGACGCCGTCTGGCCTCTTTCCTTACAGTCTCCCGCGCTCCCCATGGACGCTCCCAGGCCTCTCTAGGCCAGGCCCATACCAGTCCCTCCTCGCTCGTGTGCCCTCCCTGGGGCTCCTCGCTCATGCGCCCTCCCTGGGGCTCCCTGGCTTCTCCCGCGGCTGCTGCCGGCACTGGGGCCTTTTCCCCACGGCTGCTGCCGGCACTGGGGCCTTTTCCCCGCAATTGGGCTCAGGTGGCCATAGCCATGCCTGGCCCCGAATCCCCTCCTTGGGCCTTAACCCAAGCCCCTCTGAGGTTTACAATTCCTGTACGGCTCAGGCAGCCTCAGCCTTACCTGGCCCCTAATCCACTGTGCCCCTTTTCAGGGCTGGGGTCAGTACCCCCTTAATGCTGTGCCCTCTCTGGCACCGGGGTCTCCTCACCCATGCGGAGCCCCAGGAGGCCTCCTCCAACCCCTTATAGCCTCACCCAGTCCTCCAGTGTAACAACAAAGCAAAACCATAAGCCAGTCAGCTACAACTCAAAACCAAGCCTCCTGGCTAAAACACAAACTCTAGCCCTCTGGCTAAACCTCACTCAAATCCCTACCAGGGGTTTCTCCTCCCAGTCTTCGTGAACCGAAGCTGTTCAGGCCACCAAGCTGCTCTAGGCTGCATACTCTAGCAGAGCTCCTTCTCCCTGGGATGTTAGTGGAGAACTGCCTGCTTGGCCTCAGCCTGGGCTGTTTATATAGGCCAGGCCCTGCCCCCTTCTGGTCAGCTGACCAACTGTGGTTGCCCTGGCAACCGGCACCTGTCCTTCTTCCTAGGAGCAGGGCACTTCAATGCCCTGTGACACACAACATTGCTAAGCATGAACTCATTGCTATTATCCAAATCATTAATGAATCGACTGAACAGTACTGAACCCAGGATAGACCCCTGGGAAACTCTGCTTGATACCTCCTCCCAGCTAGACATTTAACCATCGATGAGTACTTGTGCCCTCCACAATGATCCAGTGAGTTAGGTAGCCACATCACAATACTTTTATCTAGTCTCTATTCTCTTAGCTTGTTAACAAGAAAGTCATGGGCAACCAATATCAAAACCTTTGCTAAAGTCACAGTATATCACATCCACTACTTTTCCCCATCTACACAGCCTGTTACCTTGTGATAGAAGGAAATCAGGTTGATCAGACATGACTTGCTCTTGGTGAATCTATGCTGGCTGTTTCTCTTCATCTTGTTCCCCTTGGTGCTTCAGAATAGATTGTTTGAGGACCTGCTGCATGATCTTTCAAGGTTATCAAGGTGAGGCTGACTGTTCTGTAATTCCCCAAACCCTCCTCCTTTCCTTTTTTAAAGATGGACACTGTATATGCCCTTTCCCAGTTATCTGGGACCTCACCTAAGCTCCATGAATTCTCAAAGCAGATAGATAACTAATGGTTCTGGAATTAGACAATATCTTTGGTACCTTGCGGGGTATCCCATCTGACCCAGTGGACTTGAAAGCATCTAGTTTCTCTCAAGTAATCCCTAACCCATTCTGCCATTTCTCTAGGCTGTGTGTCTCCTTGCTGCCAATTGCACTTGTCAACTGAGAGCTAGTATCACAAATCATGGCTGTTTGTGGGAAAGGTTTCCTTTAACTGTTCTTCAACCTACGGAAAGTGTTTCCGATCTCAGTCATGTGATTGTGTTTTAGATCATTATTAAAATCAGTGGAGCTGAACCAACATGGAAGTGGAGTTAGGTCAGAATCGGGTCCAAAGTAAGTAGTTTTATTCCAGTCAGGTGAATGATTACTTCTTCACTTTAATCGAGCATCCTGGGTGACACCTTTGACCGTTTTTTAGTCCATTGGTGTATAGCCAGTGATTTGAATGGGGCCAGAATTACACATGCTTTTAGTCAGACAAGTGTCCTACAAATTGCAAAAGTCACTTAAAAATCTTTAGTATGGGTAGTTATACAAATACCTAGCAAACACTAGGCAAAGGTGGCCAAACTGCAGCATGGGTGCCACAAGTGGGCAGCATGGGCAGCCATTTGTGCATGACGCGCAACAGAGTGGGGAGGGGGAAAGTAGCACAGTAGCAGATATGGCAGGGAGCAGGAAGCAAAGCATCAGACCAGGTAAGGGAAAGGGATCAGAGTAGCACTCGAGGAGGATAAAGGACTAATGTGTAGCATGCCTGCCAAAAAGATTCCCCCCCACCCCTAGTGTAAGACCTGATACTCCCAGAATGTATCCATTCAGGGTCTAATCCAGCTCCCATTGCCTACAGTGGAAGCTGAATCAGTCCCAAGCTTGGTTTTATTTGAACGACTCAAGCAAGTAATAATTTGTAAAGATGGACGCGTAAGTTTTTGTTCTTTGTTTTGTTTTTTTCTATTTGCTCCTGCTCCCTGATTATTTAGATTATGCAGAGGAACTTTTGCCTTAACAAAGACCACAGACTCTCAAAAAGAAATGTGACATGTAATAATATGGTTAAAAAGTTTTGTTGAATACAGCAGCTTTTCAGGTTTGCATGGCTAAGGCACACCAGCTTCTATAGCCAGTGACTCTCAAGAGAGCAACGTGGCTAGCATTATGTATAGACTAGCCAGTTGTCCCTCAAGAATGATGGAGCGCTGGCACCCAACACCCTGCACCGCCGCCACCTCCCAGGAAGGCGGTGGGGGGAAGAAGCCTGTATGTGGCAACTGCCGCTGCCACTCACTGGCTTGTGCTCCAGCCGCCGTGTACCTGGCCGCGCACAACTCCCCCACGTTGGTCTGCATCCAGCCCCGTGCGCCCCCCACCCCCTGTCACTCCACGTGTGGCCCTGTGCCATCTGCCGCTCTACCTCCGGCCCTGTGGCACCCACCCACCACCCTCCTCCTGCTTGGCTCCCTCCGCTGGAGCCCTGCCCCGCTCATCATTCTTGACAGGCATGTCTTCTTCAGTCTCCGGTGCAGCAGCTCCCTCCCCCCACCTCCCTGCCTGCCTCTGCGTCCTCCCCCAGAGCAGCCTGAGGCGATGGCGGCAGCGGTTCTCTCCCCCGCACCTGCCTCCGCCTCCTCCCTGCAGCAACTGCAACTGCCTACTTGCCTCCGCCTCCCTGCCTGAGGCGGCCGCGGCTCCTTCCCAGGAGCAGTGGGGCTTGCAACCAACTCCCTGTCTGAAGCTGCAATGCTCTCTCCCTGCCTGAGGAGGCGGACCCCGCACAGCCAATTGCTGCTGGACCTCCCTGCAGTGCATGCGCAGTTGCCCAAAAGCATTAGGGACAGACAGACAGGCAGACTAAGCCCTTTATTATATCAGAATGCTACTGATTCTGACCCAAGCAACCAAGTACCTTTTTACAGCTGATGTGATTGGAAGCAGTCTCTGGCCTAAGGCCAGAACAGGGCTTGAATTCATATGTCTTCAACCATTCTGCAGCCATAGTAATATGACTCTACATAATTACTTGAGTATATAAAATAAAAGGAAGTGGACTAGGAACAAAAGAAAGGCTTTAGCAAATGCATGTTAAAGTAAGAATTGTTTCTGCATAAATTAAAAAGTTATTACAACTTTATAGTCGTTAGTGAAACAAAGTGAGATTTTTGAGAATGGTTTTTGAAATAGGGTAACGTAGTTTCCCTCACTCCGTTTCCACCAAACTCCTTGTTTGAAATCACATTGTAATTCCAGCTGGTATACTAGGACACAAAGGTATTATGGAAAATAAAAGAAATCCCTAGCTTATTGCCTAAATTTGGAAAGAATTTTTACCGTGGCTGACCATGCTTCAAATAAGATCTTTGTGTCAGAGTGCAGAGGTCAGGGTATAGAAGCCTTGGGATATCAAAAGGTAGTGAGAAGAATGGCTGGGATTTCCAGCAGCCGGAGAGTGCTCTTTTGTTTCTATTGGTCAGTTGTCGTGGATGATGCCTGTGGACATCAAAGAAATGTCTAAACAGTGTTATCTAGCTCTGTCCTTTGCCCCCTGCCATGTAATGGGCCTCTTTTCAGGAAAACATTGAGAAAGCTGAGAAAGCAAGTTGGTCCATACTAGTGCTATTAATTCAGCAAGAAAGCAGATCGGTAACATTTGCACTAGCCAGTAAAACAATCTTTTAGCTTCTAAAAATGCAAATTGGTCAAGCCTATAAATTACGGATCCCACATTCAAGGAGGATTTTCCATGTCTGATTTTTCATACAAAAATAAGAAGTAATTCTTTAGTGTCACTCTTGCATGTCATGGGGGATTAGGAAGAGCTGTGGGTTTTTTTGAAAAATTAAACATGACACAAAGATCTTATTTGAAGCATGGTCAGCCATGGTAAAAATGCCTTTTAATATTAACAAACTGTTTATTTTACTTTATGGGGAATAAAACAACAGAAGCTGGTATTTGATATATTGTAAGCTTGAGACATTGACTCCAATGGTAAGGGAAATTCGCAGTTTTCAAAGGGAGCAGACTTTCCTTAGAAACCAATACAAATGGCAGTACATATTCCAACTATTTCCTGTTTACACTTCTCTTTCTGCAGTTTCAGTGGTTAAGGAACAACCAGTTAACTGTTCCTTCAGTGGACTTTTGTTTAGAAAAAAAAGGGGTGGCTGTTCTGTGAAATAAAAAATATTATTAGGATAATGTTCAAACTTAATATGCATTTTGAAATATGTGGTTGGATATTATGAAAAAGGGCACAATCTGTCAATTATAGAAATTTTGGTGGCACCTATGCTAAAAGTGAACTTTGTTATACTTTTTCACTCCCTAGTTCTGTAATTTTTTTTATAGAGCAGTGCTATTTAATACCCTGATCCTGCAAAAATATTAGATGAGGCCTGTCATCTTTATAGACCCTCATTTTCCCCCTTGAATACAGCAGTCACAATGCACTAAGTAAATAGGTGCCAGATCTTTGTAGGATTGGAGCCTAATACTAGTGTTTTGCCTCTGAATCAACCTCTGAGGAAGCTAAATGTAACTCTGTGTCATTGTTGATTTTATTTCTTACAATGAAATACTGCTTTTTCCCTCATATAAAGAGTATTTTCATGTGATTGCTTCTTTAACTACAATATAAATACAAAACAGAAAGGACAAAGTTACAAAATACAACGTAGGGCAATTTATGTTTAGAGTAATTTAGGAATAATGTACAGCAACAGACTCCTGTTTAGAGATATGGTGCAAAAGTTCTAAGTTGTTGGGTAACATTGCAAACAGCCTAGGTAATTTAAGTGTTTTTAATTGCTCTCCTCATTTCTAAGGCTGATTAGACCTATAAGGTTTGATTTACATCAAAAACTTAAAGATAAATTAGATTTCATCAAGTTTAATAGCCCTATTATCATAACAAAAACATTATGAGAATACAATCATACAAATATCCAGTAAATTTGATCTGAACCCAGCGTGAGATACTTCTGGGCTTAGTTAAAAATAAAACTAACCTATGTTTTATTAAATTACTTAACAGCAAAATGCAGGTGTCATTCTTAGTAAATGGGTATATAAACTCTTATAGAGTGCTTTGAATGTTGTCTCTGTTTCCAAAGGTCATAAATTAGACTTGTTTTTCCTCAGTGTAAGTCCTTTTATTTCAAATTTTGGCCTAAGGTAATTTTAAATGAAAAAGAAACCATTAAGAGGTAGACATGAGTGAACTTTTGCTAGAAGAGGAAATGGATTAATATCACTAATGCAGGTTAATGCTTTATAGTCAATTGTACAACCAAAAAATCTCAGTAGCCAATGTGCTGGGATAATGTTTATTCATCTGGCTTGATTCTGTTTGAAAAATGATATTTTGAATTGAGTTGCCCTTACTCAGGTATATCCTCATCTATATAAGTGATCAAAGGAAAGCAAGATTTCTTATATTCTTCTTTAGTACTACACTAAAATTTCAGTATAACTAACTCCTTGTTTGCCATCTTGCCAGAAAATGTGAGTAGCCAGGAAAAATGTCCATATGATAAATACAAGGAGGTGTATATTATATGGCTGCATATATTGTATTTTGTACTGGATGCTTTCAGCAAAATAGAGAGAAAATGGAGCAAAATTTTATTTAAATAATTTACTTTTATTCTTTGCTTATTTTGTCATATTGTAGTACTTCAGTTTTAAGTTTTTATGATTCTGATCCTACAGGTATCAACATGTTTATTTTTACACAAATAGCTTTCATGAATGGAGTGGGATTAATTCCATGCAAAAAACTGATTACATGAATAATCATTTGCAGAAGTGGGGCTTTAGATCTATTGGGTTAAAAAGTGGAATTCAACTTTTATTGGTAACCATGCAAGTATACAAATAACAAATTTCAGCGAAGGGTTGCTCGGACCTGTCTGAGCAATGAGTTAGTCCCTTGTTAGCTGAAGAACTAGCAGACATTCTATGCATGTCAGGAATACATAGTTAACAAGTAGGGAGGAGGAAACCAAATCAACATGCAGAAAAAGAGAATCAGCTTCTCCCATAACAGTTACCAGAGCAGCAATGCAAGTACAGGAGCCTGGCCAATGAAAGTGTCAATCTCTTCATTTATCTTATCCAGGCCGTTTCTCAGAATTTTATTTCCTCTGATTTTGTGTCTAGTTCCTCTGCTACAGCACCATCAGACATTGCAATCTTGAAGTCTTATTTTAAAAAAAATCTTGCACCATCCTGGCTACACCAGTCCAACCCTACTACTTAAAAATGCATCTTGAAGCAAAACTGGCATTGCTAGAACCAGCTTCTCTAAATCTTTTAAACTGGAAACCTTCAATGCTTCTGTCATGACCTATTTTGCTTAAGATATTGGAGATGGTAGAGAACCTTAGTCTCCATTCTAAAACTAGATACTACAAGCATCCTGTTTCTGCAGGTAAAATCACTGCTGTCCTTGTAGAAAGCACAAGTGTACAGATGTTCCAGCTTTTTCTTCTAGAGAAAAATAAACTGACCCCAACTCAGAAGTTGTTTCTAGTAGACTATTTCCTGGGAGAATGAATGTCCCTTCTGATAAGAGGCTGAAGCACAATCCTTCTGCATCCCACTGAGTTTAGCTTCCAGTCCTTCCATGGGTCCAAGGAAACAGTGTGTAATTCAGGTTGGACTCTACTGCTCCAGCAAGGCAGGAAGCAAACCACATCTCCTGAGTGCTTTGGGGCCACAAAAGCCCAGCCCCATCATCAACCCCACACTGAACTCCAGGGAGGCTCAGGGAGGCTGAGGCTGCTGTGTCCCCTGCAAGTGGCACTGAGCAGTCTGGATTGGGACACAGACCCAACCCCCATCTGTAGCATTGCAGAACTTGCCCAGCTTGCCGCTGCTGTTTCCAGACCAACTAGCCCCTGCCTTCCCACCCGGTCCCTGACACAGACTGCCTAATGGCCTCCCAGACCCAGGCCTGCCGTCTCTTGAACCTAGATTGGCCTGCTCCCAACCGCACTGTTTCCAGACCCTGCATCCCGCACCCCCTCTAGACCCAGACTGCACTTTTAACACTGATTCTGTTCCAGTGTCCTTAAGTCTTAGTCTGGTAGTGGTGGGGTCTGGAGCATCTGGGTTCAGCATGGGCAGGCTCAGGGCAATTTGGATATGGGGGCAGGGTCAAGGTACTTTGACTCTGTGTCCTGGGAGGTGGGGTTAGGCTGGCTTGGGCATGGGGGATGGGCTCAAGGCAGTTTGGGTATGGGGGGGTTGGGTCAGGCCAGCCTGGACATAAAGAGGGATGGGGCTGATGGGTCAGGTCATGGCTTTTGGATACAGGGGGGTTGGACTTGGGCTGGCCTGGATATAGGGAGATGGGGTCTGGGGCTGGTGTGTCCAAATATGAGGGTCTGGGGTCAAGGCACATTGAGTACAGGGTTCATAGGCCATTGTACATCTGGAGGGGGTAGAATCTGATGAGTCTGAGTATCACAGAGGGTGTAGGGTTGGTTTGCATGGTGGGAACCCACCTGACCCTCACTCACCTGAATAGAACCAGTTACCCAGTAAGACCCACACCCCATTCATGCACCTAGGCACCATGGAAGAACAGCTGGGTTCTCCCCCCTCTGATGTCTATAGATGGTCCAGTAACTGGATGCAAGCAAAGTTCCAGGACCTCCTTGCCTGCTGGAGTGACAGGGACAATTAGGAGCTCCTCCAGCAGAGCCATCAGAACAAGGAGGTGTTCCTGCAGATCACTGAGGAGATGAAGGTGTGGGAACATGATCAGGGCTGGGTGCAGTGCTGGGTGAAGACCAAGTGGATATGGACCTGCTACAAGAAAGTGCATGACTGTACCTGGACGTCTGGAGGCACCATGCACAATATGCCCTTTTTTGATGGGCTGCCCAACATCCCTGAGATGTGAATATCCTGTATACCTTTGACTCCAAAAGGCACACAGGAATTTCCTCCTCCCTATCTCTGCCCTCCTCTCCCCCCACCAACAGCAGGAGGGGCAAGAAGGCCTGGAGATCCAACAGCACTAAAGGAGTAGCTGGCACTGGAGTGGGAAGTCAGGTTGCTTGAAATCTTCTTGAGCCCACTCCATGACAATGTAGCACAGGGCACACCAACAACTTCAGTGTGGAAACACAGGACCAGGGCCCCAGTGCCATGCCATCTACATCACCGCTGGTGTCAGGAAGGGCACCTGTTCTCTTGGGGACATTAACCCTAGAGAATCACTCTATGCCATGTGCCATGACTCACCTTTTTCCACCACAGAATTGAGGTTGTTCTGTTTCCCTTCCTTGAGGGCACTTCACAGCCTCTGCCACAAACCCAGAGACCAGCCACGATGTCTCCACCTCTCCAGTGTGCGACATGCCTGAAGCACAGCCCACCTCACATATTGGTAAGGATCTACTTGGTCCACCATGCATGGATATGCCAGGGACATGGATAAAGAGGAAACCTCCTAGTTTCCCCCCTGGGACAGGGTCATGCCAGGGTTGCAGACAGGGTTATGAAAGTATTGTGGGTAGAGTAGAAAGCCTATAGCCCATCATCCCAGAGTGTCAGCTGCTGGCTGCAGGCTGGTTTCCCCTCCAATCTCTCCAGAGTGGTCAGGGGCCAAATTCTGGGTATCTATGGCCCCTACACCCGATCTGAGCCCCAATCCCTGAAGGCATTTTTCTGGAAGAGGGGGAGTGGGGTGGGGAGGGAGGTGTTGAAGGGCTTCTTTTAAGCCATGCCCTTGGGAGGGGACTGTCACAGAGCCCAGGGTGATACTACAATGCAGCCCAGAGGCCCGTACCCTAACTTTGGGGCAACTCATCATCAATCAATGAGTTAAAGCCATATCACATATCTATAATTTCATAGTTAGTAGGTTTGGAAGGGACCTGAGCAGATTATTGAGTCTGACCTCCTGCCATGGCAGGAAAGAGTCCTGGGGTCAAACAGCCCCAGAAAGGTGTACATCTGTTCTCCTCTTAAAGACCCCCAGGGTAGGAGCCAGCACCACTTCTCTTGGAAGTTGGTTCCAGAACCTAGCCGCCCTGACTGTGAA
>NW_017728918.1:24293498-24297093 GCF_001723895.1 Crocodylus porosus | reverse complement strand
ATGCGCCAGGATAAGTCTCTCAAAAAGCTTACCCAGGATCAAGGTAAGACTAACTGGCCTATAGTTCCCTGGGTCCTACTTCCTCACTTTTTTGAAGATTGGAACTACACTGGCTCTCTTCCAGTCCTCTGGCACCACACCAGAGCACCACAAGTGCTCGTACAGCCGTGCCAGGGGTCCCGCAATGACCCCAGCTAATTCCCTCAGTACTTTAGGGTGGAGATCATCCAGACCAGCTGATTTAAATAGATCCAGTCCCTCCAGAAGTTCCCTAACTAGTTCCTCACTAACCCTTGGCCTAGGTGCGCCTCCCCTGGGTCTGAGGGGGCCCCAGAAGCGGGGGGTGGCTGTTCTGGTCCCTGCTCAGGAAAATGGAGGCAAAGAAATCATTAAATAGGTTAGCTTTGTCTTCTGGTGTGATGACCAAATTTCCTAGCATGTATTGCAGGGGCCCCACATTACTCGGAACCTTCTTTTTGCCTTCCACATTCATTTAAAAAAAAAAAAAATCTCATGTAGCTAAGAAGAAAGACCAACCCATCCCCCAGCACAGAAATTCCTCCCCCACCCACAAGCTATGATCCCTACCCCCGCAAGTTTCCTGAAAACTCCCCCAATTTCCCCATTACTCCATTCTCTGTTGGAGTCTTACAGGCTATGAAAACCTTCAAAAGGCTTTATCCAATCAGCAGGCAAAGCTAAGGAGGTGTGGAGCACAACTTTTGTAGTTCTTTATACCATGTTTTACTTGAACTTTTGTAAATGTATAATCAAGACTGTGTGTTCCTTGCTTCTACTTCCAGACAGAGCACCCAGTGGACTGACACCTCAAGCACAAGCAGGCATACAGATGCAGGAATGTGTAGGCAGAGGAAGCACAGCAAGGAACAGGTGCTAGACTCAGAGGCTCTTTGATATCAGCCTGTGAATGCAGAGCCAATGACTGGCTTCACCTGTTGTGTCAGAGCCAGAAGGAATGTGGAGAGAGGACCTGGTCCATAGCGGCAGATGACTTAATGAGGGCAGTGGAGGGCCATGAGAGAGTGGTGAAAATGGCCATGAAGGCCAAATCCCAGAGGCAGGAGAGGGAGGGAGGTCCATGAAGGCATCTAGATCTAGATCTTTGAGATCCTAGAGGGGCATCACTGGCCTCTCCTATGATGATGTTATAAGCCACCACTGCCATGTGTGGCATGATTGGCATAGGGAGCAGGAAGAGCAGCAGAGAAAGGAAGAGTGGGACCAGAGGTTCTGAACCCTGGCTGACTGGTGGCAGGAGGAGCACGGGAGGCATAGGGGCAACTGGGCACACCTTCTCCATAGATTTCATAGACATTAGGGCTGAAAGGGACCTCTCAGGTTCATCGGGTCCAACGTCTTGCCCAAGTTCTAGGGTTGTCTGGGATTCCACACATCCAACAGCCATCCTTCAGTGCAGAAAGGAACTGATGGGCCAACTTATGCCATGTGACTACAGCTATGTGGACTGACAGGAAGATTAATTTCTTCGGACTGCTATGAACATTTCCAGCCTCTGGCTGTACAGCTTTCATAGGACTTGGCCCTTGAGAATTTCTGTTTGTATGTCTGTGACATCCAAATGGCTACTGGAGGTTACATAACTAAACTAAATTAAAAATAATGACTGAGTGGAAAAAAATTGAATATTTGTCCCTTTTCAGGTATAATGTACAGAAAAAGGTGATGCTTAGTGAAAAATGTACAGTGGGCAAGTATTTGTAACTCTGTAGAGGCAGATAAGCTGCATCATATTTACTGAGTGGAGAGTTTGAAAATAGATTGGGGGGGACAGATAGAGACTAGTTTTCATTGTTTTGTCATGTCTTGTCATTACAGATACAAAGCTGCTCTTTGTAGTTAAATCCAGATGAGAAGAAAGTAATAAGTTCTTGAGTCATTTTTTCCTCCTAGGCTCTCTACTGGGGAAGGGTTAAACTATGACTATATTTGTTCCAGCGTATGCTTTCTAACATGAGGAATGTTAGAAGGGGCAGAATTAATGCTCTGTTTGCTTTTTCTTACTTCCCAATTGTAAGGTAATTCAGGGCAATGTAGAGCATACTTCCATCTGCTGTATCTCTCATTGCTCCCTGGACCTGGAACACAGAGCAGGCCACAAATTAGCCTATATGTGATAATTTGTTTCCTTTGATTATCTCAGCTCTTTCTTAAAATAAATGATTGCATTGGTCCTAACTTATGGTAAAATGTCCTTTTAGAATCTTTTTTCTGAATAATGACAAGGATAGTGAATGGCTTTGTCCTTATTGTGTAACACAGTGGCCGCTTCTACATGAGTCTCTGACTGCGCAGTATCCTGTGACAACTGCGCAGTAGCATTGCGTGGCAGGAAGTGTGACACAACACTACTGCACAGCAGTCACAAGCTACTGCACAGTCAGCATCACAAAAAAGCCATTCGGTGACACTACTGTGCAGTAACTCTGGTCACTGCTTAGTCATTTAGTATTTGTTTTTACAAGTACTAAGTGACTGTGCTGTAATGACTATGCAGTCAACTTTTTATGTAAACACAGCAAGTGATACTCAAACTTTTGGGTCCACGGGCTGGATATGTGCCACATGGTTGATCCACAGGGCAGATCTTTCACAGGATTAGCATGTGGGTTTGGCTAGGTGCACCCAGATTGGCCCCTCTGCCCCTCTAGTCCTACATGCGCAGATCAGGCCCTGTGACACTGTAGCCCAGCCCCACATGCCCAGATCAGGTCCTGTGTTAACTTGGCTCAGCTCCACATGCCCAGATTGGGACCTGCACCACCTTGGCCTGATCCCCCATGCCTAGATTAAGCCCATGCCACCTCATCCCAGCCCTAGGCAAACAGATCAAGCCCCACATTACCTTGATCCTGTGTGCCCAGATTGGGATCTGCGATGCCTCCTCCTGGCTCTGAGCATCTGGATTGGGCCTTGCACCACCCTGGCCTGGCCCCATGTGCCCATATCAGGCTTCTCACTACATCTGCCCAGCTTTGCATGGCAGGAGCTAGTCTCACACCACCTGAGCCCCCTGTGGCTGATTTACGATGCAGGGCCACAGCCAGCTTTCTAGGCT
The DNA here is from genome assembly GCF_001723895.1 of Crocodylus porosus. Lineage (NCBI taxonomy): Eukaryota > Metazoa > Chordata > Crocodylia > Crocodylidae > Crocodylus > Crocodylus porosus. The sequence continues at coordinate 24,293,996 of NW_017728918.1, read as the reverse complement.
TCTTGTGGGTCTGGAAATTTGACAGCAGGGGAGTGGCAGTTTTTAGCCTCTCTGAAACATAGGAGCTGTTAAAATTAGAGCCAGCACCCCTTTTTTTAACACTACCTTTATATACAATCCTCAGTGGTTAGAGCAGTAACTGTGTAAAACCTGCGTTCAATTTCCTCCTCTGGCCGAAAGGTCTGCATTGCGACCTTCCACTACACTTTTTGGGGGATAGTAGACAGTCAGATCCCTTCCTTGGTTGCCTTGTAGAAAAGAATGCCAGGAGTCTTCGTACCAGAGTGGGAGTGGAAGTGGGAGAGAGAGTGTTAACCTGACATGGAAGCTCAGTGCTGAGGTCCCTTTTGTGAGAAGAAAAGACCTTGGTTCTTCCTGTCCTAAGGACTGTTTATACAAGACTGTTTATACAAGGCTGCAACTGAACTCCAACTAGCTTCAAGCATCAAGGACAACAAAAAGTCCTTTTTCAGATATGTGGGGAGCCGGAGGAAAAGC
>NW_017728918.1:24274919-24293398 GCF_001723895.1 Crocodylus porosus | reverse complement strand
CTTCCTGCCCTTTGGGCAGGGGGCTGGACTCGATGATCTCCCGAGGTCCCTTCCAGCCCTAATGTCTATGAAATCTATGAAATTTAATTTCATGCCTTTTTCAAGTAAAATGCAAAAACAGCCCTTGGAGCAGGGACTAGAACCTCAGATACATGTTTTGAAGTGATGTGTTTGTTAAACTAAAGGAAAATGCCTCACAACCTGAGCTGGAGTTCAAAAAGTACTTATATCTGGGTCTGGCTTTAAGCATGGGAGTAATCCAGTTGACTTTAATGGAAGTACTCATGCACTTTGTCAGCCACATGTCTGAATGCCCTGCTGAATAGAAGCCTTAGTTCCCATTTTGAACATCAGTAATATTAAAAAAGAGTTTAACAAAGTGAAAAAATGAAATACTACAGTAAAATTGGGTCTGGCAGGAAACAACAGTATTTTAATTTTCAGGCACAGGTGAAGAACTAAAACATGCCATTCCTTGAACTATGTATGTTAATATATATCGTGTAAAGACAAACATTAGAATATAGTTATGTAGTTTGTTTGCAGTTTTGGCAAGAATCACTTATCTAAGAATTTCTTTTTTTTTGAACTCTTTTTATTCAGCCAAATTCATACAAATATAGAAACAAAACTCCCAACACTAGAGTAGTAATACAAAACTCCCAACAGTGGAGTAATATACAGGAACTGCATGAGACTGGAGTTATTACTGTATTTATCCAAATCCAGGATGACTATGAATTTAAGATGGTCCTCCAATAGTTAGATTTGGTACATGGAAAATTATAACAAATTTAAATTAATAATATTCCATGTGTAGAATCTAAGAATTTGTCTTCTGCACTAGGGCTGTGTAAAGCTTCGGTAGATGATTCGATTCGGAGGAGATTTGGCCTGATTTGGTGAATGAATCTCCAAATCTGAATCAAATCAGGAGAGGAGGCTGATTAAAAGCTCCAAATCTAATCAGAAGCCTCCAGATCAATTTAAAAACTTAGGCCAATTCAATGACTCAGACATAGACTAAACAGGCAACAGTCTTCACCACACTGGACACAGCTGCCTCCAGTCGGTAAGTCTGTTGGGGTTGGGAGAGAGGGGAAGGAAAGGGGTGTAGGGGAGGGAGGGATTGGGGCTGGGACAAGCTGCCCAGCTGAGGTGGGGGGGTGCAGGACTCAGAGAGTGGAGAAGCGGGGTGCGGGATGCGGGCACGGCAGTGCTCAGAACAGGAGCTGGGGCCTTCTGCCACATGGCCAGCCAAGGTATGGCGGGGAGGGAGCAGGATGCAGGCATGACTCTCTCTGGGTGGAAAGGGGCAAGCAGCACCAGGGCAGAGTACCTGCTCCCAGTGCTCCCATGCTCACATCCTGTGCCCTCCCCGAGCTGGGCAAGTGGCAGCAGGGCATACCCCCTTCTCCCAGGGCTGCTGTGCCTGCATAAGCACTGGGAGCATAGGCTCTGCCCTGCCGCTGCTTGCCCAGCTGGCACATGGGTGTGCGGAGGGGGGGGCGGGTGTTACCACCGCTTGCCAGCTGGGCAGGGAGCGGGAGCTGTCACCACTTGCCCAGCTGCTGTGGGGGGGTCAGGAGGGTATGGGGAGGTGGGTGCTGCCACTACTTGCCAGCATAGGGTTGGGTGCTGTCGCCACTTGCCAGCTGGTGCAGGGAGTCGCAGGGGTGCCGTCGCTGCTTGCCAGCCGGTGTGGCAAGACAGGCACTGCTGCCACTTGCCCAGCTGGCATGGAGGGACATGGGGGGGCAGGCGCTGCCACCACGGGGCAGTGGGGTGGGCGCTGCCACTGCTTGCCCAGCCAGTGCAGGGAGGCAGGGGATGTGGGCATGGCAGCACTGGGAGTGGTGGCTATGCCCTGCTGCTGTTTTTCCTCTTCTGCCTGGAGCAAGCCGCACCCACATCCCACCCCGCTACCGCTGCCTCGGCTGGGCAAGCAGCAGCAGGACATAGCCCCCGCTCTGAGCACCGCTATGCCTACATCCAGATCGGCCGAATCCAAATCTGAAGTGAATACTTGCTGCTTTGCACAAGCCTGTTCTGCACCACTGTGGCAGGGAAAGCAGCAGCAAGGGGGAAGACCATGGGGAGGCAAGGAGCTGGGGGGCTGGACAAACCCCAATGCCTCCTCCTCTACCCCACCACTTGCCTCTTCCAGTGACTATCCCTCCTGCCACTTTCCACCTCAGTGCCTGTACCCCTGCCACTTATCTCCCCCTGCTGCCTCCCTCCCTCATGCTGCTGTCCCCAGCTAATCTGAGTGCAGGGGGAGCCCCAGAGCTGTTTCTGGTCTGCTTGTGGCCTGCACCACAGGGAGCTGTTCATGGAGTCCTGTTTTGCTGGGGATAGCTGCAGTGGTGCACAGGTTTCTCCATGCAGTGCCTGCCTCCTGTCCCCCCTGCCCATCTACCCCACTGCCTTGGAAGGACAAACCTGTGCACCACTGCTGCTGTTCCTGGCTGAATCCGGTTCCTGCACAGTTGCTCCCTATAGCACAAGGAAGGAATGTGTCAGGAGTGGTTCCAGGGGGTCCCTTTGCTTCAGCTGGGGAGAGCAGCAGTGATGCGCAGGTTCCTCCTTCTAGTGCCTGTTTCTGGACAAACCGTCCTATACAACTCCATTATCTAACCTATTAGCAAAACTGCACAAGTGACCCTGACATAGCCACAGCACCCTAATCTGCTAGAAGTAATGCAGGGGGACCACTGCAGAGTGGCCAACAACTTGCTCTGCAAAGTTTGTTAAAAGTTTGTTTGTTCTGAAAAATTCATTAAAATATGCTTGAGAGATCCAGGCAAAGAGCTATGCCCCCTGCTACAGACCAAGGTGAAATCCTCCACAGTCTGGACTGATTTGAACATTAAGTAAAATTCTTTCCTGACCCCAAATATGGTGATCTGTCTGAACCTCAGCAGTGAGGCCAGAGCCTCTAGCCAGGAACATCTTGGTTTAAGTCCCAGCAGGAGCTTTGGCACAGCCCAGTCAACCTCCAGCCTTGGCTGCAGCCGGTACTCAATGCTTCTGAGGGAGGCAAACCCTGCCCCAGCCTCCCTCCCACCACTCCCATGCATGTAGAAGCAGTAGAGGAAAAAAATCCTTCCCAGTCCCATATGGCAGCTAGCAAAGCCCAAAAGCATGGGAAATACTCACAGTAGAACATAGGCTACTTCTAGATTATCCCAAATCAATGCTTATACAACCTTTCCTTCAACATCTCCAATGATAGATTCCACAATTTCCTATGCAGTCTATTCCACTGGCTAACTGTTCAAACAGAAAAGAAGTTTTTTCTGATATGTTATCAGGAACTTATGTGTACTATCAATATAATATTTACTTATGCTAATATAGAAACAGTCTGGTTCGAGCAGTGGGTTTCAATCTTCTTAGATTCAAGACACCCCTCATTAGATTCAAGGAACCCCTTGGAAAATGCAGATCTTAATTTTTACTTGACTAGAGAAAAATAATAGAGCAATTCTTCTGTTACAAAGAATTCAGAAAGCCCACAACAGGCTTTAACACTATGGAATCCTATTTGAAGTCTCTAGATTTATCTTGTGAATAATGTTTGCACACCTAACAATGCTAACATTTAGTGGCACCCCCTGGCACGCTTGAAAGGGTCTTGCAGCACCCTGTTTGAGAATCACTGGGTTAGAGACACTAGCTTACTGCTAGTGAATATATACTTAGTAACTGGAACTGCCTTCTCTTTATAATATAAGAAAATAAGAAATAAAGTGTACTGAGATTATAGTTGGTGTACTTTTATATCTGCAGTATTGTTTTGGTTCCTGTGTATTCTTTTATACACCCTTGTCCTAAAATTAACTTTATTTACTAAAGCCTCCATTCACCCCACACTCCCATTACTTACCCAGTCCAATTTCCCTCCCATTTGGATCCCTAAACGTATGCATGGCAAGAATCACAACTGTGGGATTGGATCCAAATCACACCTTGTTGACAGTGCACTGGGAGCAAGCCAAATTCTGAATGCAGCTGATTGGTGTTCCCAGCGATTGAAGCACATTGGAGCGAAGGACTCTAATGCACTCCCATACCTGGGAGCCCAGTCAGCTGATTGGCACTGACCACATCATCAATTTAAGGTGCAATAGGAACCACCCACAAAGTTACTACACAAAATATTCCCCATATTTTGTGTAATAACTTTGTGGCTTGTTCCCTGTTTTATCATGCCATTACTTGTGTTAGCATGTGGCTGGGTTACTGCTTAATGCGTGATTAACTGGTTAATCATGTCATTAGTGCAGTGTCAGCCAGGAGCCTGAGAGATGCTGTACTTTCAGTTCCTTCCTTCTTAATGGCGCCTATGAATTTTGTGTTTCCCTAAGTAGAAATGCCATACTTAATGTTTGCCTTGAAGGTGCCTTTGAAGCATTTCCTCTACCCCCCCTCCACCCCCCGCCCCAGCATGTCCTTTGTCCTTAGCTGAGTTGGAAGGATAGCAATTGTTTCAGTAAACATACATCAGGCATGTGCACACAATGCCCTGTCCACTGCAGCTGATGCTGAATAATCAATGTTTCCATATGGGTGGTGTCAGGGTTCCCATCCATTCTGTATTCCAGGGGTTTTCAACCTTTTTTAATAAGTGTACCTCCAGCAGCCCCCTTTTTAATGAGTGTACCCCTGGGGGGCAGTGGTGAGTGGCCAAAGGCAGAGTGCGGTGGGGAGGGGGTGGCAAGTGGCCTGACATGGCATGTGGGCCATGGGGGCAGCAAGCAGCCGCATATAGAGTGGGGGTGTGGTGAGTGGTGGCATGGTGTCTGTGCGGCTCTGCTCTCACCCAGCAGAATTTGAATGATGATCTTCCCAGTGGTGGAGAGGAGGCTGATACCTCTCATAGTTTCCAGTCAGACTTATCTCCTGTTTTAAAAATGGTGACAATATTGGCATTCCTTAGGTCAGTGGGAATTTCCTCACCGTTCCAGATTTTGAGAAACAGTGTGTGGAGGCACTAACTTTAAAGACCTCAGCTGGTATGCCACCAAGGCCTGATGCTTTGCTGTTCTTCATCTGTTTGATTGCCTGGTAGACTTCTTCAGAAGTTGGTAGACCAGCAAGCGCTTCCCTTACTGGAGGCTGCAGGATGGATCTGATGGTTTCATCAGTCACCATTGATTCTTGGTTCAGGAGCTTTTAGTGGTCCTTCCAGAAGTTTTTGACAAACTTGTCTTTGAGGAGTGTGCTGCCATCTTCAGAACTAAGGGGGGTGAGTCCACAAGAGCTTGGTCTGTCCACAGCCTTGATTGCACTGAAGAAGGTCTGCATGTCAGGATTGTCAACAAATTGTTGGATTTCTTTCACATTCTCATCTCACCATTTGTTTCTCAGTTCTTGAATCTTCTCCTGGGCTTCAGCTTTAAGCCATTTGGAAAGTTCCCTGCTTCTGACTAGGCACAGGATGGTTTTACCAGTCACAGAAAGCTTTTCTCTTCTGATTGAAAAGGGCTTTGATCGCAGTGTTGTTTTCTTCAAGCCAGTCCTGATGGGTGATAAAGCCAACTGATTCCATGCAAGCCTCATGGATGGTCTCCTTTACAGCTGGCCAATCTTCCTCAACACAAGTATTATAATTTTTAATGCTAAAATTGGCGAGTTATCCTAAGATTGCTGAGATATGCTTGGAGGGCTTCACAATTGCTTGGGGCTAAAGGCATTTGATATTGTATTGTCTTTGGACTGATTTGTGTTGCTTTTGATTCACAACCCTAATGGACATGATTGATCTAAGTACATGGTGATCAGTAAAGCAGTCATCCTCTTCTCTCATGACGTACATGATATAAGCATCTTTTAGATCATGTGCTCTACGATGATGTAGTCAAGAAGGTGCTACTGTTTCAAGCTGGGGTGTTGCCATGTTGCTGTGTACTTGTCATGTTGTCTGAAGATAGCATTAGTAATGAAAAGATCATGCTCTGCACATTTACTAAGTAAGAGGATACTGTTGGAATTGGCCTTGCCCACTCCTTCCAGTGGTGCCCCTCTACATGTTAACGTCCCAGCCAACACTCAAATTGAAATCTCCAAGGAGGATGATCTTATCTTGTTTTGGGATGATAGTTAGGATTTCATCAAGGTCAGCATAAAACTTTTTCTGTTCTTCCTTGGCGTTAAGTGTTGGGGCTTATGAATTTGGTGTACTTTGGGCCGTTGGAATTTTGCTTCTGCTGATGAGCTTGGTGAGGTTCAGTGCTTGCTTAAAGGCTAGGATGTGTTGGTCTGGAAAGATCTCTTTAAGAATTGGGTCTTCTCCTAGTATGGGTTACAATTGTTTGAGGATTTTCTGTATAGGTTCCAGGGAAGGATGGTATATCATAACTAATGGTGTGTGATTTATGACGACTTTCTTTTTGTACTGCAATAGTTCTTCATGTGGTATCTGGGTGGCTCTTTCAAAATGGGATCTGTCTCTCTGGAGGACTGTCCTTGTTGAGATTAGCAAGATGATGATGTCAGTGCAAATTTGTGGTATTGGAGGGTTTGGCTGTATATTACAGCTTTCTTGGTGTGTGTAGGGTGATTGCTGGTTCTGTGTAGCTGCTCTCCTGGCTGCCTTTTCACGGGTCCGTGCCTCTCTTAGGCCCTGCTCTCTCTCTCCGCTACTTTGCAGGCTTGGGTTGCTCTGAAAATGGTGCACCTGAGCCTGCCGTCCTGGTGTCCACCTACAGCTGCTGCTCATCAGTTTTCCTGCAGTGTGTTGGGGAGAGTCGGGGGTGGGGGGGTGCTGTTTCTTCCCCTTTCACACCCTGCAACCTATCTGTCTCACACCTGTTGTCTCCTATCCCCTCTGATCTCCACTGCCATGCATTTGCATTTTCACAGACCTGCATTTTTTATTGGCTTCTATTCTACCCAAGAGAGCACATACACACCAACAGACTTTCTCTGTGCCGAAAGAAGGGTGTTTGTGCCCAAAAGCTGGCAAAGAACATTTTTGCCAATTATATAGTTGGTCTAATAAAAGATACTGCATTTACCCAAAGAACCTTGTCTACCCACAGGGAATTCAGTCATTTGGCTGACAGTCTGGTTCTTAATGGTGAAACTAGTGCTATGTATCCACCTGTTGTTTGCAGGTTTCCCTTCCTAGATGAATGTATAGCCACTAGGGATGTACGAAATGGAATGTAGTCAATTCAGATTCAGCCCAAAGCAGGAACAGTGATTTGATTCATTGATTCAAATCACTGTCCCAATTCGATTTGGTGGAATCTGAAGATTCAATGCTGATTTGGAGAATCAGTGATTCAGCCATAGACACAGCTTTAAATGTTTTTTCTACATAACTTGAGGTACCAGGCATGGCTCCTGAACGCTGTGATGGTGGGGTGGCTGGAGCATCCCACAGGAGCATGGAGGGGAGGGGGCCCTGAATGCTTGGGCTTCCAGTCCACTTCCAGGTGTGCCACCAAGCGCACAGGGGACCACCCCCATGCCCCCCCCTGCTCAGCGATTGGTCATGAGGGGACACTGGGTGCCCCCCCAGACCCAGGAGGCAACAGTCATTGAGCCAGGGGGTGGAGCATGGGGATGGGGGTCCTCCATGCACTCTATGGCAGATCTGGAAGTGGACCGGAAGTGCTTCTGGTCCACTTCCAGGTCTGATGCTAAGTGCTCTGGGGACTCCCCCATGCTCCCGGGGACGCTCTATCTGCCTCAGCATCTCAGTGTTCATGAGCTGCCTGGTACCTTGAGGTATGTAGAAAAAACATTTAAAGCTGTGTCTATGTCTGAATCATCGAATTTCTCCGAATCTCTCTGAATCGATTCAGAGGGTTCCAATTCTATTTGGTGAGATTAAAGAGTCTCCTGATTCAGTTCGGATTTGGAGATTTGGCTGCTGAATTGGCCTGAATCTCTGCTGAATTGAATCAGTGACCGAGGATTCACATAGCCCTAATAGCCACCCCGTTCCCCCCTCAGATGGCCTTCATCTGCATGTCTGGTCTTGCTGAGAGCAGCAATATTGATGGTGTATCACAAAAGTTTGCGGGTGACAGCTATTCGGGTCATCTAGTAGGCAAAGGACATTTTTGTGTTTTGACCACAATTTGAGTGATCCCCCTGGAAGTAGCTATCCAATTGGGTAAGATAATGTGGGACAGCCTATGTTTGGGGCACCTTTTCTAGCCCCCTCCCTGTGCAGGCATAGGCAGAGGGGATCCTAAAAAGAACTGCTCAGCTGCTGAATCACCCTCCTGTACCATTCCTAGGGTGAAGTGACCAACACATGGATTCACATGAAGGCTGTAGTAGAAGAGTAACCACAGTTGTTTTGGATCTCCTTGGCACTGGACCTGCATGTGGATCCATGACTAGGAACTCCTAGTGATCACTTCATCGAGCACTTGTGGTGCTCTGGTGAGGTGCCTGAGGACTGGAAAAGGGCCAATGTGGTCCCCATTTTCAAAAAATGGAGCAAAGAGGACCCAGGAAACTATAGGCCCGTTAGTCTTACCTCGGTCCTGGGGAAGCTCCTTGAGAAAATTATCCAGGACCACATCTGCAAGGGGCCAGCAGGGGAGATTATGCTTAGGGGCAACCAACATGGGCTCATAAGAGGCATGTCTTGTCAGACCAACCTGGTTGCCTTCTATGACCAGGTCACATAAGCCTTGCATGCAGGTGTCACGGTGGACATAGTCTTTTTGGACTTTAGGAAGGCCTTTGATACTGTTTCTCACCCCATCCTCATTAAAAAATTAGGTGACTGTGGTGTTGACACCTACACAGTCAGATGGGTCACAAATTAGCTGGAGGACCGCACCCAGAGAGTGGTGGTGGACGGGTCATTTTTGCTCTGGAGAGACATGGGCAGTGGGGTTCCCCAGGGCTCGGTCCTGGGGCCTGCACTGTTCAATATCTTCATTAGTAATTTGGATGAGGGGATGGAAAGCACCTTGTTCAAGTCTGCAGATGACACTAAGATGTGGGAAGAAGTGAGCACAACAGAAGAGAGAGACAGGCTACAAGCAAATCTGGACAGGTTACAGAGGTGGGCACATGAGAATAGGATGGGTTTCAATATGGACAAGTGCAAGGTGTTGCACCTGGGGAGGAACAATCAGCACCATACCTACAGGCTGGGGACTCCCTTCTCATCAGCACAGAGGCAAAAAAAGATCTTGGTATCACTATTGATTCCAAGACGAATGTGGGCCGCCAATGCGGGGACGCGGTCAGGAAGGCTAACCATACCTTGTCATGCATCCATAGATGCATCATGAGCAGGTCCAAGGAGGTGATCTTCCCCCTCTATGTGACATTGGTCAGGCTGCAGTTGGAGTACTGTATCCAGTTCTGAGCGCCACACTTCAGGAGGGATGTGGATAGCATTGAAAGGGTCTAGAGGAGGGCCACTTGCATGATCAGGGAGCAGGAGGGCAAGCCCTATAAGGAGAGGCTACAGGACCTGAACCTGTTCAGCCTCCACAAAAGAAGGCTGAGAGGGGATCTGGTGGCCACCTATAAACTTGCCAAGGGAGACCAGCAGGCAATGGGAGGGTCCCTGTTTCCCCGAGCACTACAGGGGGTAACAAGAAACAATAGCCATAAGTTGACTGAGAGTAAATTCAGACTAGATATCAGGAGGCACTACTTCACAGTCAGGACAGCTAGGAGCTAGAACTAACTTCCAAGGGAAGTGGTGCTTGCTCCTACCCTGGGGGTCTTCAGAAGGAGGCTAGACAGCCACCTACCTAGGGTCATTTGATCCCAGCATCCTTTCCTGCCCATGGCAGGGGGTTGGACTGGATGATCTGCTCAGGTCCCTTCCGACCCTACCTACTGTGAAACTATCTGTCCCCATCACCACTTGTCCATTGCTGCAGGACTGTGTAGAGGTTATGAGTATGGGTGGTTGGATCCAGTGGGAGAAGCCTGTGGGTGACTTGTTTTATGTGAAGAGGCAGTTGTGCATCAGCAACTGCACAGATCTTGGTGGAGGAAAAACCTGTATCCAGTGACAAGGAGATCCAGAGTGACTGAGGTTACTCTTTTACTACAGCCCTCATATGCCTTCACAGCCATTGAGAAGTATGCCATCTGTGTCCTCCTGCTCCACTGTTGAGGTCTTTATGTTATGTTGGACTGTGCTTCATCTGTTTATCTTATGTTGGACTGCTCTTTCAGCTGTAGGAAGAAGAATATTCAGCTGTGGAATATATGGTTTGTATAAACTGTGGATTTTCCTTCTCCACAGCTTCTGGGAGCTCTCTTAGGCTATTTCTTCTATCATAATTTATTATATTCTTAGTTTTCTCTGCCAGCCCCTTTTCTTTTTCCTTCAAACATCTTAACTTTATTTTGAAGATTTACTTCTGGTTGCAGTTTCTCTTCATCTTTATTTCCAGGTCTGTTGTCTCTGCCCACAGTTTCTTTTCTCTCTGCTTCAATTTTATGAAACTGGGCCTCCATAGAGGATCTGAAAGCTCTGATTTCTGAGATTAGTCACAAAAGGCCTCTCTGCTCAAAGGGGCTATTTTGTCTTTCTCCTTCTCTGCTCTGCCTGCCCTGTTTCCCCCTGCAGCAGCCATCTTCAATTCTGCAGACCCTGAGAGCTCTTCTCAATGAGGATCTTCCATCAGTTTTTTTCTGTGGAAGTAGCTTTTCAAATTGGTCCCCTTAAATGGGAATGCATTCTATAAACAGAGATAATGGTTTTTGTCAAGAGGATCAGGGAACAGAAATGTTTGTGAATTGTGCCATCTCTCCCATGGAGGTCTCATTTCAGACAACCATCTGCTCCAGTGATGTGATGTGACCCTGTACTAAAGACTTTCAAATGAAATCTGTTACCAATACTTGTTCCCAGAGGAAGGGTGCTTTTGGAATAGTTTTCCAAAACTTTTTTTTAACCAAGCATGAATACACCAAGGGGCTTGTGGAACTGGGTTTAGTTTTGAACTCTGCAAGACTGCCTATATGTCTTTACCTGTACCTCATGTTCCTTTGTCTTTCATAGGGGGCACTTTCTTTTCATTAGCTTATTAGTCTTTAAGAAAAAACCTAGATTTTAAGTATAAGACACTGGGCAATGTCCCAGTGTCCAAAAAGGTCTTAAAGCCCATCCAAATCTGGCAAGAGGGTTGGGAGACCTATTATACAATATGGAGGAACTCATAGGAATTGGGATCATCTCAGAAGACAAAGCAAAAGCTGCTTGACTACACAAGTCTGCTGATAGGAGAGGATGCCCCCAGAGAGCAATTAAAATCCTATAGTAGAAGTGTTTTGAGTTCTTTAGGAAAAGACTTTTTAACTTTAAATGAATTATTTTCTTAATCAGGTTTAGTATTGAGTGGTCAGTTACCTGAGATGATGAATGTAACTTAAATCAACATAGGCTTAAAATAAACCTTTTAATTAGTCAGAAAAAATCCTGACAGCAGACTTGAAAGAATTCTAGTAAGAGAAGCTTATCAAGGCATTTTGTGATTGCATAGGCTCTTATCTTGTTTAGAATTTAGACATGCACTGAATCTTTCATTGTCAAGGCTAAATTGCCTTGTACAGTTATCGGTTAGCATAGAACAGGCATTTCCATGATTTAACTAAGGCAGATGTGTCAGACATTCAGGTCACTGATATATTCATTTAGCTTGTATAACATGTTCAGAATCCAAGTTTTCCTTTAAAATAAAACTAGTTTTCTAGTTTTCATGGTTGCACAGATTTCTCTCCTGATATAGAGCAACCATATAACCAGTGTAGCATTGTTTTTGACTTTGCAGCACAGCCTAGAAACATAACTTTCCTACCCTTTTCATTAACCCCTTTGTAATGCTAACTCTGACATCTGATGGTGACTAAACATCAACATTAATTAATTCATAGCTGATCATTTTGGCAGATGGAACAGGGCAGAGGGCAGACAAACCACATGAAGCTGGCAGTTGCTGTTTGGAAGAATATGCAGAAGGATGAGCCACACAAAAACAGAAGAGACAGAATAGGAGGAGAACTAGAAAAAGGATGGTGACAGGATAAAGTGAGTGGTAGACCTAAAAGATCCTAATTTCCAATGAAATACTCAGACAGTTTGGTAATGTTTGATAATATGGTACTGCACAAATAATAAATGAGAAGAACAAAAAATGTAGTTGCTTCAGGAAGGCGGTATTTTACACATTATCTTTGAGCAGAATACTGTTGGGATGAGGGGCCACATTCTGTTCCCCTTAGTAATCACGTAAATGGTCTTACATACTTCAGTGCCATTTCATTCCACAACATGAAAACCAGATAATACAAGAGGTGGATGGGCCTTCCTCTTTCTTGATGCTTTTGTGTGACTCAGTCTTAAGGTTATACGAAGTGACAAAATTAAATGCTTTAATGGTTTTTCAGGACTTGAACAGGGTGCAATAGAATCACATTCAGGCTACATTTGTTCCAAGATAATCCATGATATCCTGAGACAAAATGCAATTGTTCAGACATCCATGTCCATTGCCCCAGGATAAATCCTATAAAGGTTCATGGGATAGAAAGCACTAACAGTTTATCCTGGGACATCATGAAGTATGTCTGAATGATTATCCTGAGATTGCATCATTGAATCAGTGGAAAAAAAGTAGCTCTGTATTCAACTGCTCACTAAACCCTAATGAGAAGTGATGTGCGTACACACCAATCCTAGGATATTTTTGTTCGAGAACGAACACGGGTTCAACTTGTCCAGGTACAAATGCAATGTTGGTTCCTAGCCTTAGGCACCGAATTGAGAATTTGGTCCTAGGAGTTTTAGGTGCATTGCTGGGACAGTGTCCTATAATTATATGGGTCACAGACCATCCTTCAGAATGGATGTTAGCTCTTTTCATTGACCAAGTCCTGGACTAAAGGAATGTCACTTGTTGAATTTGCTGTTTATTAGTAAATATTGTTGCGGATCCCCATACTTATGGGGAGTCCGGGGGGTGTACAGTGGTGTAGTTGAACTCCACCTCTGATTCCTGCCAGAATCAAACTTTAAAACCGATCACTTGGGAGGGACAGTGACTTTTCTGTTCAGACAGTGCTGAGAGACTTCACATTTCATTATAAGCTTCCTCATTTCTGCTAGTGTCTCTTCATTCCATAGGAGTTAGCAACCTTCTCGTTTTAATGGTCTGCCTGTTCCACTATTCAAACTACCCGTTCTTCAGAAATGTTGCTGTCTGTTGGCCAGTTTTAGTAATACCTCTCTCTTAATTCACAGCCCTGAGGACTGTTTTAGCTCTAGCTAAAACATTTAACTCACATGTAATATTAACTCAGGTGTACACATGATAGATAATAAAGTATTGGAGACACTGTCAAGGCACTCAAGAAGACTAGATTTTGTTTTACAAATTTGAATGAGAGATGTACATTTGACTACAGGAATGATGAAATGATATCTTTGGACTATTTTGACTATTTTTGTTCAGTTCCTCATGTTTTTTAAACTTCAGATACAATCTGGAAAATTAGCAAACATTCCAATGAAATTGTATTTGTTTTTGCTTTGATCTTAAATTGAATAATATGGTGTTAGGCCCCTAGCACATTAGTAAAGCCTCTGCTTTCTCTTCAACTGGAGAAAAATGTGTAAAGTGTATAAAATGATATATATCATCACCTGCACCCACCTTTCTTAAATCCCATATCTGTCCCTGCCTGTACCCATTTGCCTAAGCTTGAATGTAGAGCTCTGAATATTAATTATCTAAACCTAGGTTGCTATATAAGTAAATGTCATTGATATATAATAACTAGCTCCACAGTGAGAGCATATATGTGTATGCGAGTGAATGTAAAACCTACACATATGGACTTGTCCAGCAGAGAGAAGTAGTTACTGCTGGGGTAAAGGAAAGGAGATGCTTAGTAGCATAGCAGTGGTCTCCAAACTTTTTTGATCACGCACCCCTATCAGTAAAAAATTTTTGAGCATGCACCCCCAATATATATGTATTTATATTTGCCCACCCCATCAGTAAAAAAATTTTGAGCACGCACCCCCAATATATGTATATTTATATAAATATGAATAGAAGTTCTAATATTTTCTTCCTGCACCCCAGTGGATCGTCTTGCTCACCCCCTGGGGTGCACACACCCCACTTTGGAGACCATTGGCATAGAGCAATACTGTATTATATGCCTGTGAGCTATAAGAAGCTAACCTCTTAAATAGAATGTACTCACAGAGAATGATGATTAAAGTTTATAATCAGTATTTATGGGGAAATAAAGTACGTCCCTTAAGGAAAAGTTCCATACAGTTCAGTGGAGAGAAAGCTATCAATAAGAATTTTATACAAACCTAATGAATTGTAGCAGAGCAGGGATTTGTATTTGATGTAACCAATAACCAGCTCTTAAATGTTACCAGTTTTCTTCTCCACTCATGGTTCTTGGCTATTTTTCAGAGACATTACTTTAACTAACAGTATTTAGCAAGCCTATAGCAATTTTCAGGTCCACAGTGTTTTCAGGCATTGAATCAAAATCTCCCCAGTATGTCTTCACTGGAGTCCCTAATAGGCTTATTCATATTTTTGAGTGGGGGGGAGCTGGGTTGGGTAGGCAAAACAACTTACCCAAGATCAGAAAGAGTAGTTACTCATTTCAGAGTTGGACTTAGAAAGCTGTACTTCCTTTGGTTAAACCTTTGGATATGTGCATCTCTTCATTTCATATTACACAATAGAACTGGAATATTTCCTCTGAAAGATATTGTGTGAAAGAATGTTTACCAAAAAATGAATAAACCACTAATCCTGCATAAGACTCTTTCACTGGTATAGAAATAGCCATGGATGTATCAGGTTGAGGATACAGCAAGTACAGCATGCGCATTTACAGAATAAATGATGTTGGCAGATACAGGATAGCCACCCTTTTCAGAAAAGGATTACGCTCTTGTTTAGAGCTTGTTCCTTTAGAGCTTGTTCCTTCTGGTAATTACCATTGTTAACATGGCCATCAGTACACGGTGTCCAGTTGCAGTGTCTCAGATGCAGTGTTCTGTACCGTACATGCTGTCTCTTTCAAATGCTGTTCCATTCCTTATCCAGTTGCATAAACTATCCCCTTCTGAAAAATCTTGTTGCTGAGATACTGTTCTTTCCTGAAGTGAGGATAGAGTGAAGAATAATATTTAAAGCCAACAGCAGCACTCAGCTTGCTTATAAAAATGAAGGCACAACTGGAATAATGGGGTGAAACATAACGTTGTAAATGAGATATTTTGTCAACTCCTTCACTAGTATAAAATGGCTTAATTGCACTGCCTGAAGTGCATTCCTCAGCTTATTCTAGATAAGGTTAAAAGGGCTTGTCCATCTCATAAACCCATCTCTGTCACTCATATGCTTGGCTTCTTATTTTCTTTTTGGGATGAATTTCTTGTGTTTATCCAGGGGAGAAATTTCTTAGTCTACTCTTTATGCCTACCAACCCATGATCTTCCTTATGTTGGGTGAGAGTGATCTTATATGAGCCACTGCCTACATCAGTTCTATAGAAAAAACTAGTATCTTTCTATGTCTGTTCATGGCTGTATCACAGCTTGTCCCCCTGCTCAGAGGGAGAGATCTTCAGGGGACTGAATCCTGTACATGTTATCAGACCTTTTGGGAGGTTGAACTAGAGTGCCTATATTCCTAGCCTTTCTCATCCCCATGTAACCTGGAGTACATCTGTGTCTAGATTATTCCCCCACTAATAAATTTTGTTAAGTTAAAATGGAAAAGCCAAATCTTTGCTGGTGAAAGTCCATTGATTTAACTAAAGTCAGTGGTATTACATCAGCAGAGAAGTTGATTCAAGGTTACAGGCATGTATTAATACTTCAAGTGCGTATTACCTTTCAAGAATGCTGGAGTTTTTTTGAAAGGTGCATACCCAGGGGATACAGAATTACGGCTGCTTTTCTCAATCGAGGAGCTCAAAGTACAAGGATACTGTCCCTTTGGCAGTGATATCAGAAAATCCTATTATCCTAAATCAGTCATAATGTTTCATTTTTTCATTGATTATAACATTTAGAATTCATAGTATAATAAATAGATACTGCAAAGGGTTAATATGCTATTTTGTAGTCAGAGCTGGACACACAAAAAATAAAACTAACTTTCCTATTTGTAGGTTATATTTATCTCAGTGTGTATCCACTCTTCTCAACAGAACCTCATACCTAATACTCTGTACGTGTCTAGTTAGTAAGGGATTTTCTCATTTTGCTCAAAACTGTAGCAGGATATCAAATGGGACAACAATGTCACAGCAATCACAGTAAGTGTATGTTTTATATTCTTTGTTTCTCTGCTAGATGTGATAAAAAACAAACCAAAAGAAAAAGACCCCCATACCAAAAAATCCTTAAAACATAAACCCCACCAAATAATTTAGAAATATTTTTAATCCTTCTGTTTTTAGAGGGTCATCACTGAGGAACCCTTGTCCAGTTTACTTTTAATTCTGCAGAAAAATTCTACATTTTCTCAGCCATAGCCTACCAAATTTAAATCTGAAATGATTTTGTGTGGTGAATTTGGGGGTTAAGGTAATATTATATGATACTTAGCCTGTCAGTTTGTAATAAATGTATGTATGTATACATGGTTCTCGTATTAGTTATGCTGTCTAACTTAATATTAGTTAAGTTTTGGAGAGAAGGTTAAGGTTGCTTGGGTATTTTAATACCGATTTTGGATGAGTAAAATGTCAAGCTAAAACAGATTTCTTAAGTCCCTTTGCAATACTGTGCCTCTATATTTTTACATTCATTATTTTGTGAAAAAGTAAATTCTGAGAATTCTGAAACTGAACAGAAAAAATGCGCAACAATGTCATGAAAATGTATGAACTTAAAGAGTTTTCACTCTATGACAGTGGCTCTCAACTTTTTCAGATTCGAGGCACACTTGATATACCCAGGGCACCCCTTAGAAAATCCCAGCACTTAGTTTTCACTTGTTTTTTGACTACAAAAAATAATAGTCATTCTTCTGTTGCAAAGAATTCATAAAGACCACAACAAACCTTTTTTAGGGGATGAAGAGTGAACAATGAACTATTAAATAAATATAAATCTTGCCAGTATTTAGATCTTGATCTGGCAGTGAGCTCTCTGCAGAGAACTGCTGTGAGAGTGCCTCTAGGGGTAGGTGGATCCACTCATTAAGATTCTCTAGCAGGATTGGGGTTTTGCTTATAGGAAAGTGTTTCCCTGAAACAATGTACAAGGTGTCTGAGTTCATATAACTTACTGGCATGTTGTAGCCATAGATACTACATTGATTGTTAGTAATACAGGTACTCCTCACTTAACGTCATCCCGTTTAATGTTGTTTCATTACTACGTCGCTTATCTATTAAAGAACATACTAGTTTAAAGCCATGCAATATTTGGTTATAACGTTTTTTGGCTGCTGCCTGCTAGTAGGTAACTACTGTGATGTAATTGGATTTGCTTAATATTGTTTTGCTTAAAGTTGCATTTTTCAAGAACGTAACTATGACATTAAGTGAGGAGTAGCTGTATTCTAAAACGGGTTGGTAGTGTTTTCTCTGGGGGTGGGGAAGCCCAAACCACACAGCTTGCACTGCAGATAGGTACTAGGATGTAGTCACCACTGCTGTTTTTCCTCATAGCCCAGCCGCAACATGGCATGGTGAAAGCTCCCACTCACTGCAGCTCCAGTCACCTGATTGTGGCTCAGTGCAGGGAGAACACCCTCTGCTGGCATGGTACAGAGAGAGCCCCTGCAGGAGAATGCCACCAAAGTCAGGGGTCCACAGGATGCGTCCAGAGGTTTTCAGGTTCCTGAACCCTGTTCTAAAATGCCTTACCCCTGTTCTAAAACGTTGATTGTTTGCCTATTCAAAATTCAGTTTAAAAAGCGGCCAAAGGCAACATTTAAAGGAAGAGGGTCCCTTGCTTCTAGTTTTCCAAAGGATGCAATCGTGTTAGTCACTAGTTATTTCTCTGTTGGTCAAATGCAATGCTTTTTCCTTGGAAATTTTTGACTAAAGAGAGTGGTAGCAGCATTTTGTTCCTTGATGGCCTCTTCCAGCTGCTTCTACCAGTTGCTGTCTGTCTCCTTTCTATAGCTTTTCCCCATACAATGAAGTCTTTAATGAATCATGAACGTAGGTTTCATGATACAGGCTGCAGGGCTTTGAAACTTTGACCTGCTAGCTTCCTGCCAGGGCGTGTATTCCCCTTTTGAAGCCTTCACTGTATCCCTGGACCACCATTATCATGAACGCTACAGCAGAGTGCCTTCAAAAGAAGCATTCATATTATAGAATCATAGAATCAATGAGTCGGAAGGGACCTAGACAGATCATCTAGTCCGACCCCCTGCCATGGGCAGGAAGGAGCACTGGGGGTGACAGGGGTCATAAGACCCCAGCCAGGTGCCTATCCAGTCTCCTCTTGAAGATCTCCAGGGAAGGTG
>NW_017728918.1:24259677-24274334 GCF_001723895.1 Crocodylus porosus | reverse complement strand
TCCTGTTCAGATCCTCTCACTTCTCCAACCTATCCAGGTCTGCCTGGATGTGGTCCCTGCCTGCTGGTGTATTCACTTTACCCCACAGCTTGCTGTCATCAGTGAACTTGAACAGGGTGCTCTCCACACCCTCGTCCAGGTCACTGATGAAGATGTTGAACAGCACCGGCCCAAGGACCAAGCCCTGGGGGACTCCGCTGCCCACACCCTCCCAGGTCAACATCGACCCGTCCACCACCACCCTCTGGGTGCGCCCCTGGAGCCAGTTTGCCACCCATGGGGCTGTGCTTGCCCACCAGAACTGAGTGGGACACTGTGTCAAAGGCCTTCTGGAAGTCCAAGAAGACAACATCAACTTCCTCCTTCCCATCTAAACTCTTTGTTACCTGGTCATAGAAAGAGACCAGGTTAGTCAGGCAGGATCGGCCTTGCACGAACCCGTGTTGGTTACCCCTCAACATCACTTCCCCCGCAGGGCTCTCACAAATGTGGCCCTTGATAATTTTTTCAAAGCCCTTCCCCAGGATAGAAGTGAGGCTGACTGGCCTGTAGTTGCCAGGCTCTTCCTTCCTCCCCTTCTTGAAAATAGGGACCACATTGGCCCTTTTCCAGTCCTCAGGGACTTGGCCTGAGCACCAGGAGTCCTCAAACAGCTGTGCCAATGGCTCCGCAATGACACCAGCCAATTCCCTCAGCACCCGCGGATGAAGGTCATCCAGGCCTGCCAACTTAGATACATCTTATTTTTCTCACTGGGGCATAGGTTGTAGCCGTGTTGGTCTAAGGAGATAGGCAGACAAGGTTCTTTGGGTAAATCTGATATCTTTTATTAGACCAACTAAATAATTGGAAAGAATTTTCTTTGCAAGCTTTCAGGTTTAAAAAATCTTTGGCACGCTGAGGAAGCATCTGCAGATGGTATGCTCTTTCTGGATGGAATGAATAGTAAAGAGGCCAGAGGCTGGTATGCGTGCAAGAAAGCCAGCCAGTGAAAATATAAATTGAGGATTCAGTGGGTGAGAGACAGGCTGGGTGGGGGAGAAGAGGGGTGAATGTAGCAGGTAAATAGGTACCTGGGGAGTCAGATGTCAGGCAGGTTATAGTGTGTCATAGATCCAATGTCTATATTTAGTCCATGGTTTTTTGTATCCAGGATGTTGATGAAGTGAAGTTCATAGGCTCATCTGTGAAAAGTGTTTTGTAAATTCCCTTTGAGGATCAGAACTGAGAGACTGGTTGTCTTGTGAGAATGTGCCCCAACAGGTAATTGGGTATTCTTGCCTTTAATAGATTTCCAGTGTGCATTCATTCTGGTGCGCAGTTGCTCTTTGGTCTCTCCTATGTATTTTCCATCAGGGTATTAGGTGCACTGGATGAGGTATATTACATTTCTGGAGGTGCAGCTGTAAGATCCAGGAATGGTGATGGTTCTGTTGTGGGCTGTAGTAATTATGGGGGTGGTGGAGATGTGTTGGCAGGTTTTGCATTTGTTGTCATGGCATGGTCTGGATCCATTTGGTATGTTTTGGGCCATAGGAAATTTGCTTCTGGTGATGCAGTTAGCAAGGTTTGGTGCTTGTTTGAAGGCCAGGATGCGTGGTTCTGGGAAGATCTCTTCAAGAACTGGGTCTCCTTCTAGTATGGGTTGCAACTGTTTTAGGATTTTCTGTATAGCTGAGAGGGAGGGGTGATATGTCATAACCAGTGATGTGTGATTTGTGGGGGTTTTCCCCATGAATTGCAAATTTGTGGGGGGGTTTCCTTCTGTACTGCAGCAATTCTTCATGTGGTATCTGGGTGGTTCTTTCAAACATGCAATCTGTCTCTCTGGGGGAGTGTCCTTGTTGCGTGAAAGCCTTTTAAAGATTTGTGAGGCGTTCTCCTCATTTCTTACATTACCCCTCCCTTGAACCTACACGGAAAATCCCCAAACAATTGCAACCCAACCTGTGGCAGTTTTGAGGATCCTTTCTACAGAATATCTGTTTGTAGGAATGAAACATCAACTGCAGGCGCCTGACTTGGATACCTGTATGGTACAGCACTACATTTAGGTAGATTCTTTCAAAGGGGCAAAAAAATACATTCTCTTCTTTAAGGCTATTTTCAAGCTTAGGAAAAGTTTCTATTTCTCTTTATGTTTTACACCCAAGTCTAGATTTATGAATAGCCCTTGAACAAATTGTTGTTTTAACTGAAGAAAAATAACAGTCATGCTCTCCAGCAAAAGGTGAGACATCCTGAGCTAGCATTATCACCATTATGCACTTTAAGAAGTGTCTGTTTTCTTATGGAAATACTGTATGATAGCATCATAAATAATTTTTAGCATGCTCCCAGCATCAACTTTTAGAGCCGAAACTGATGTGCATTGAAAATAAACTAGCTGTTGGCTATTTTTGATCCTTTTGTTTCTTAAGGCCTGAATTTTTTTAAGACTCACTTTTCCATGTTTGTTTTTACTTTTGAACTATAACTACTGTCAAGCTTCATCTTACCTGCTTTTTTTAGACTTGTCAAAGGTGTTAGATAGAGATTGTAAGCTTTCTTAGGCCATAAATAAAGCTGGGAGATACCAGATCGTTCACCAACCCTTCTTCCCAACTCTGGGCACTTGGAGTGAAATGGAGGTTAATAAAAGCAATCACAGTGTTTTAAAAATCCTGAAGAAAAATCATTTGATCTGCTTATGCTGCCAAATCCTAGTTTGGTAATGCAAAATGTAAGAAACCTCCTTGCCCTGCTGCTCCTCTGAGGACACGTGTGCATGGGACAGGGCTGCCGGCTCCCAGTTTAAAAGGGCCGCATTGCTGAAACAAGATGTGTGCCAGATACCTGCTGCAAGGTGCAGACGCTCGGGGTACAAAATGAAGAAGGAACCAAAGCAGAAGCATATGAATGTGTCAGAACTTGATAACGTGATCACACAAAATGTGAATGTGCCCGACTGCATACTTGGGCACAATCACCACAGTAACTGTCAGGTTATTAAATGCATGGAGACCTTCAACTGAAACTGTGCTCAGGACTTCCAGCCTTTTTAGGAGAGCCCTGCTTCATCCCTGTTCCTTCAGGTTTTATTTGATAGAAGGAGAAGACAAGAAAGGACCTAATCTCCATTCTTTAAATATATACGTTTAAGTGTGTATATTAAGGGTCCTATTTAAAGGCTAAATTGCAAGCCTTCTACTCACACTGAGTAGTCTTTTATGTCAGTGTTTCTCAGCCTTCTAAGTAGCAAGTACCCCCTCAGTTCTGAAAATTTTAATAAGTACCCAAACACTCAATTTTCCAGGGGATTTTATATTTACAGACTAATATGTGCGAGATGTTGGAAGAAGGGCTGTGTATGTAAGGCCGTATTATGACATATGTCTGAACTGGTATGGGTA
Source organism: Crocodylus porosus (assembly GCF_001723895.1). Lineage (NCBI taxonomy): Eukaryota > Metazoa > Chordata > Crocodylia > Crocodylidae > Crocodylus > Crocodylus porosus. The sequence continues at coordinate 24,270,942 of NW_017728918.1, read as the reverse complement.
GGGTTGCAACCTTTTATACCAGGGGTGCATAACTCAAGTATGTACCTGGGCTAGAGGTGATGTTGCCCAAATCTAGGAGGGTGAACCCCATTATTACTGGGGAATTTATTTATTGGATGAACCAAATTATTACTGGGGAATTTAAAGCACCGCACAATGTGTGGTGCACCAAATTTTTTGCCAGTTTTGAGAGGAAAAGAGGGTGAGAGAGAATGTGTTGGGGTACAGATGTACCCCCTGCCTGTGTCTTGCGTATCCCCAGGGTTACACGTACCATAGGTTGAGAAACTATGCTTTATGTCAAAATAGCCATGTTCATCTCAATGAGGCCATTGAAAGGAGTAGAATATTACTCAGTGGACACATCTACACAAGACATCTACTGCACAGTAGCCTAAAAAATTGTGCAGTATAATTGTCTTGTATCTACATGTGTGCAAGTAGTGGGACCCAGATTTGATGACCTTGGAGCAAATTGCTCCTGGTCAGCCCAGGCAGGAGGGGCCACAATTCCTGCCTCCTGCTGAGTCATATGGCTCAGCAGCTAAAGGAGTCTTGTGCCAGAGCCAACCTCTGCTGCATGTTGGAGGCACCCAGAACTCAGGCCTGACACCTGTGCCCCCTGCCAGCCCAGAGCTGCCCTCTGAGCCTGGGCCAACTTGTCCCCCAGAGCCCAGGGCTTAGCACTGAGCCCTGGAGCTGGCCTTAGTGGCTGGGACAGTTCCTCCCCACCCCTCTCTGGAGCCTGGCACAGCTTCTCCCCTGCCCACCCCGGAGCCTGACAGGCTGTGCCCCATGCTAACCTATGGCTGCCCCTGGAGCTCCCTATGACCCCAGGGCTGCCCTAGGTGCCTACTGTCCATCCGGGGCTTCTCCTAGAGCCCTCCACCAGCCCAGAACTGCCTCCAGGGCCCGCTGCTAGCCTGGAACTGCCCCCGATACCCCTTCCCAGTCTGGGGCTACCCCCAGTATCCCCCTGCCAGCCCAGGGTTGGCACCCGGGGAGCTGTGGCTGGAGCCTGAAGCTCCTTCTGGCTGTTGCAGGGGACAGAGCAGGGCAGGAGTAGCCCTGGCCTAAACTGCTTATGCCCTGCTCATTTTGCTTCTGACCTGGGCATGTGTGTAGATGCTGCATCGGGGAATAGTTTACTGTGGAGCAAATTGCTCCGCAGTTATTCATGCACATTAATTACATTTGTAGGCATGCCCAGTGTGAACAAGGTCACAAAGCAATTTTCATGTTGCTCCCTTGTTTTTAGGCATTTCCAGTTTCCACAGCGTCCAGCTTTGGGACTAACGGTTAGGTTTAATAATATTTGAAAACTCATGGGTGAGTAAGGTTTGAACAAATGTATAATTTTTTACAAAATTCCCCTTGCCAGGGCTTCCTGATCTCCATCCCTCTATGTGTGTTCATTCTGTAAATTAAAAGGCTGAAGAGGAGAATTTGGACCTTACCTGAAGAGGAGAATTTGGGCCTTAATCATTTGAGTGGTGTATTTGTGGTATTTAAAGGGATCTGCTGTTGTCTTTTATGCCTATCCAAAAAGAAAAAAAGATCACTGTAATATCTGAATGTCTTTATATTATTGATACAATCATTTTTATTGTACCTAATATTTTTTCAGCTATATTTTTGTTGTTTTTTGTTATATGACCCCAATATGGCAAATACATACATCTTTGATTATGCATATGTCTGAGTATTTCAAGATCAGAACCTGTATTAGCAAAGTAGCCTGGGGACTTCCAACTGATAAATAATGGTTTGCAGAGTAAAAGAATGCAGTATGGTATATATAGAAGGACCTAAGGAAGCTGTAGAGAAGAATGTTGTCTTCAATTTTCTTTATGCCTGAAGAAAATGTAACAATAACAAAGACATTTCACTGGAACTCAAGATGTACATATTTAGAAAGGAATGTAAATAGAAATGCTAACTGAAAACTGAAGTCACTCTTAAAGTAGTGAAGAAGAAGGGTCATTGTAGCAGGCTTGTGGCTCCGACCTTGAGTTCTGACACCCCCTGGCCTGCTGTGCCCTCTGGCCCCTGAACTTTCTGTCTCTTGCCTTCCCACCTTGATGTTAATATGATTACATTGGGAAGCTGCCTCTAAAGGCCAGGTACATCCTTTTGATGCCTTCCCCCTAAGTAAAGTCCTCAGGTGCTGTTCTATCCCAGACACAGTCCTCTGGGTTGTTCACAAGGGTTATTTGGGCCTGTCTTATGAACACTAATTACTGGTCCTGTGGGGCACTAATCATGGCCTCCAGCCATCCCCATAGTTCCACCCATACCTTGCTGGTATTATTCTCATTTCATTCAACAGACTCTCTTGCCTTGTCCGGATATCAGGGTTCCCTCTTGCTGTGGCTGCTTAATTTTTACAAGCCCCCCAGGCCCTGGACAGCGTTCCCTCTAAGCTGTGCGGTGTGCATGGCCACGCAGGCATGCGCATACCATGCTGCCAGGTGCACCTGTGCGGCCATGCACATCACACAGCTTAGAGGGAACACTGGCCCTGGACCCTGGCTGGGTTGCTACTTCTGTGTCTCAACCCACCAGGACACTAACCTTTCTAGGGCTCCAAGCACAGAGTGCTTCCTAGTAACCCCCTGTGATCTCCATTTGCCCCATGTTCCCTTGGCTCAGAATACAGCTACTAGCTCTGCATTTTCCCTTTGACTACTTGCCTGAGCTGCCTATTGACCACTTGCTCCTGGGTAGGCACCTAAATAGCTTTGGGGCTCTTAACTATACTTCTTTGCCTACTAACTTGTTATCCCTTGCATTTGCTCAGCTGTCCTTTTCTTCTTAAAGTGACAGGGGCCTTTGCCTCCTGTCATAGTCATCAAGGCCAGGTACAGATACATAGGCAGTGGATGGGGGGGATAACAGAGCTTAGCACCCCCAAACGTGGGGCCGCAGTAGGGCTACAAGGCAGCCCAGCCACAGGCTTCTGGTGGCTGCAGCAGGGCTGCGGAGGGAGAAGATTTGGCTGGGGCAGGCACTTTGCAGCCAGTGGAGTGTGGGACTGATCTGTGAGCAGCTCATATGGGGAGCGAGGTTCCTGCTGCTATGTGCACCTCAGGAAGGATGGGGAGGGGAATGTGCTCCATATCTGCACGGGGCAGGGCGGGCTGCTGCTCACTGTGGGCTGGGCCTGGAGTGGTGCCAGGCTGTTCCTGGTGGGGGTGGAGCTGGGCTGGGCTGTGCTCAGGGTGCATGGTGGCAGCACTGGGAATGGGGCTACAGGGGGAGCTCTGCAGCCATCCCAAAATTTGCCGTAGCCCGTGCTCCCAGTGCCACTGCTGCCTGCCCTGAGTGCAGCCCAGCCCAGCTTCCCGCTACTGGGAAGAGCCCAGCACCGCCCTGGCTCCAGCTTACAAAGCCAGCTCACCTTGCCCTGTGCAGACCTGGGGGCACATGCCCCCCATACCTCCTGGGGTGTGTGCAGTGGTGGGAGCTGCCAGACCCTCCCCGTGCCAGGCTCCTGCCAAACAAGCCACTTGAGGCTCTGTCTCGCGCCCCACCTGGGCTGTGCAGGGCACCCCCGTGCCCTTTCCCCTCCCCCCACCCCTTCCTGTACAGACTTACCTGCTGAGGGAAGTGCATGCACACATGCACCCAGCCCCTCCCAGTTTTTTTTCTCCCTTCACCTATGTATAGACATTACACTTTTATGGGTATCAGTGATCAGAAACTGGTCTATACCCATAACAGAAGTTCTGTACTCACAGACTGGTTAAAAAATATAGAACCTGGTCTAAGTTCTGCCCTTTCCCACCCCATCAAAGGGTGAATGTGTGCTCTGTTCACTACCTATCTAAACTACAAAGCTTACAAAAAAATGTGTAACTTAAATTAATTCTGCCTAGGACTTTTTGAATGTCTATACCTAGCCCAAGAGTTTGGACCCAAAGCCTGTTGAAAATCTTCAATGACCTTACAGGGTTCTAGGTTAGAATATTAGCAACTACCATTATTACAAAATAATTAGGGAATAATAGATTAATAGGAAGCTGTATTTCATGAGCTTTGTTACTTCTGGAATATGCCTTGTAAGAAGCTGCTTTCCTGGCATACTGTTACTTTATGAAGTCCCATTTACAAAATGCAAGTTTAGTTCACTTTAGTTGATTAACTGTATTTAGGAACTAAGGGCAATATTCTGGCTTTATTGAAGTTTAGTAGGAGTTTTACCACGGACTTCAGCAGCAAAAAGATTTCACCCTAGGTCTGTGCAGCATTATGTTACAGGTACCACACTTTATGTGTAGATATGATTGGAAAATGTCTATCATATTTTCTTTAGTGGCTCTATATTTGTTGCTTGCAAGTAAATTAAGTGAAAAAGTCAATGATTTTTCACAAGTTCCACACAAGTATTTTGACATTTACAATAAATAAAAAAAAATTTAACATAAAATTTAAGAAGAGAAGAAGGACAGGCCAATGGTTAGGACACACATCTGTGTTGTGATAGTCTTGCATCTGACTATCTGCTCTGTCCTAGACTTCTGTGTGACCTTGAGCAAGTTGCTAAGGCTCATATCCTCTAACACAGCATTTCTCAACCTGTGTCACAACCCAAAAGTGGGTCACAAGAATATATGAAAGGGTGTGAACAAACTTTAAAAATGGATTCTCCTTGAAGGGAGAAAAATGTGGAAAACCATAGTTTTTCCCTTGCTGGCTGGTAGAGTTCCAGCCTGGGAAGGGCTGCTTGGGCCCCCTTCTGCTCTACACACCCCTCCTGCCCCACACACTGGGGGGCTAGGGGTGGGGGGCTGTGAGCTGGGACCGGTCACTGATGTTTACAAATGAGTGCTGGTATAAAAAAGGTTGAGAACCATTGCTTTAATGTTTGGGTACAGTAAGTCCTATTGATGTCGTCTGTATGTTTTAGGGGCCATAGTCTCTTTGGGCCAGATTCTGTTCCCCCTATTAGAATGGTAAGTGCATGTAGGCACTCATGCTGTTGAGTTCCTGAAAAACAGTTAATGCAAAGGGCAGATGAGTCCTTCTCCTCCTCACTGCTTTGTGCTTTGCACTCTTAAAGCTTAGTTGAAGGTGTGTTACAAAAGTAGACAAATTAATGGTTTTTGGACTAAAACAGTTTGGAATAGAAAGCAGTTTGGAACAGAATCCCACTTAGACACCTATTAGTTGAAACAACTGCTCCTTATTTTAAATTTGATTTCACTATGTATTTACCTATACAGAGCACAATTTGAAAATCAGATTTTTTATAGAATATGAAAAAATCCGCACAGTCATGTCACGTGGATGAGATTCAGAGACACTGATAGCTTCTGTTGTCATTGTTCATAGTACTGAGAAAACAGTTTTGTGACAAAAGTGAACCTTTTTTGGCAAAGTGTATACCAGTTATAAAACAATGTGTCTGATTAATAATGCATTCTATTGAAATGGAATGGGAGGTTTGCTTAGGTATGATTCATCATTGTCTGGTACAGTAATTAAGTCTTTTGCTTGCTTCAAGGTCAGAACGACCCTGTTTATTATAATTTTTTCAGTGTTGGAGTTCTATGCAGTGGGTGTTTGGAAAAGAGGATAGCAAGAGATACCAATTTATTGGTTTCACTAGATTTAAGGGAAAATGTAACATCCCAAATTAGTTTCTTCTTGTTGCCTTTTTATCTGACATTGAAACGGCCAATTGCTTTCTAAAGGTTATTTTATTTTTAATATTACTTAACAATTTTTTACAAGAGGTTGCAACATAAAAATAAATAGTTTGATAAAGCCTTTCTTACATTTCAGTAGTATTGAGAAACAGGGTCTTTGCTTCATGCACTTGACCTGACATAGCTAACTATGTCTCTCTGACTTACAAAGATCACAGTCAGCTGTGTTAATTCAAAAAAGTAACATATTACTACTGTCAAATGTACTTTGTGCCTTTAGTTATATACTTTCATAATGCCGTAGATTGGAAGGGTCTTCAATCTTTGTTGTTATGGTCACCTTTTTCAGCCTCCTTCATAGGGGCAAGACTCACTGTTTCTAAACCATCTCAGGCAGAGATTTATCCAGCCTCTTCTGAAAAACCTCCAAATGAATGAGATGCCACAGCTTCCCTATGCAGCTTGTTCCATTATCCTACTCTTCTTACAGTTTGGAAGCTTTTCCTAAGATTTGATTTAAATGTTCTTCACTTCTGTTTAAACCCATGGCCTTTGTTTCGCCTCCCATGGCAAGAGAGGACATATCTTCACCTTTAAAATGTTTGAAAACTGATATCCCCTATTCTGTACTAATGCATTTGTTTTTTTTTCTTCCCTTCGTGTACTATCTTATATTTGTCTTTGTTGAATTGTATCTTGTTGTCTCTGAACCAGTTCTCTAATTTATTAAGATCCCTTGGAATTTGAATTCTGTCTTCCACAATGTTGGTAGGTCTTCCCAGATTTGTGTTATCTGCAGATTTGATGAGTATATTCTTTATCCTTGCATTCAAGTCATTAACACTATTGGACCCAGAACAGCCCCTGTGGAACTCCACTTGATCCCTTCTATGTGTCTGATGTTAAGCCATAATGGGTGCAGACAGAAATGACATTTGTCATACGATTGGCCCCTTGAAAGTGCTCTAAAGCTGAGCCCAAACAGAAAAGCACAGCTGCAGAGCCATCCAATTGTGGAACAAATTAACCCTCATTGTATGAGGGTTCAAATGAGCCTGCTCCTAAGCAGAATAACGTCATTAATTTCTGTATGCTGTGCTGCAAGAGCAACCTAAGATGCTGTCTCTGGATGGCAGTAGGGAGAAGGCAGGGGAGGGAAGTCCTTTTTGGAGTTTTCTCAGCTCCACTGGAGCAGGGGAGCAGGTGGCCTGGAGCCTGTCCCATCAGGGGGGCTCTACTCACCCTCCCTTCTCTAGCGTGGCTGGAAAGCCCCCAGAAGACCTTCCTCCCCTTCCTTCTCTCCCTCCCATCCAGAGACAACATCGGAACTCCAAGGGTGAGGTGGAGCCTGGGAAGAGATGCAAGGGAAGAGGCAGCCTCTCTCCCCAGATAGTCTTTGATCCTCCACCATCCTGATCCAATAGCTAACGTCTGTTGGATCGGGAAGATCAATCTAACTCATGATGATTTCTGTTCTATTTTTCCTATTTTTTCAATATATTCTGTTTACTGCATTCCTCTTATGGACCAAACCAATTGCCATATTAAAGAAGGAAATCAAGTTGTGATCAGATAATTTATTCTTTATAAATCCCTGGTGGTTGTAGTGATCATCCTACACATATTTCAAATGGGCTGTTTTATAATGCACTCTAGTAAATTCCTAGGTATTGAAGTCAGGCTGATTCGTCTATTTTTTCCTATTTCCTTTTTTTCTCTCTTATTTTGTTTTATTTTATTTTCCCTATTTTTTTCAATATGGACACTTGCAGAGCCCTTCTACAATCTTCTGGGTCCTTACCTATCACCCATGAGTTTTCAAATATTATTGCCAAGTTATTTCAGTTAATTCCTTGAACACCATAGAATGCCAACTTAAATTTATTCAAAATAGTCAATGGTTCTCTATCATGTTTTTTATTTATTATGATCTGAATCCCTACTACCTTCTGCATGGATAGTAATTTTGTTGCTGGCTGCATGGTGCTCAAAATTAAAAATGCATTGAGCAGGTTGGCCTTTTCTGTATGTTCCATTAATAACTTACTTTCTACACTGAGGGGTAGATCCGTATCTTTCCTTTCCACATGACTTATTTGTAGGACCTTTGCTGTTCTTATCTTTTCTGGTGGGTTGTAACTCACGTTTTCACCTCCACATTCCTGAATTTGTCCTTACAAGTTGTGCTACTCATCTCCTTCAACATGCCTTTCATTCCACTTCCTCTCTCTCTCTCTATTGATTTTCAGATAGTTAATGTGTAGTCGCATTGGTTTCCTGAGGTTCTAATCTTTGCTCTCTGTTGAAATAGCTTGATGTGGCTAGGCATGGGCTTTACAAATATACTGATTCCATGAAGTCGTGTTTCTCCTATATTGTCATTCACACATGGATTTCCCTCAAAACACCTACAGATTTCCTCATTATTTTCCTATAACTCCCTTCTCCTAGTGGTTCTTTGCTTCAGTGTATACCAAAACATAGCAACAGTTAGCCTTCTGCTATGCTAAACCTATTTGTCTGTCTTACATACATGGTTTCCATTCATTTGGGTGCCTAAAATGGGATTAGGAAGAATTAATCATGATTCTGAAAACCCTTGTCATCTAACCCTGGAGATTCTAAACACTGCTGCATTACCCTGTAACCAAAAAAGCTCCCGAGATACATAAAGTTCTACTTCAGCACCTGTCTAGACACATGTCCCTCTTGACAAGGCAGAGCCCCTGAATACCCAGTTGGGCATAAACCAGGTTGAGACTCTGTCGCAGGGCACGTTTGTGCCCTGCTCCTAGTGAGACTCGAACTTAAGGGGCACTTCAATGCCCTGCTCCTAGAAAGAAGGACAGGTGCTGGTTGCCGAGGCAACTGCAGTTTGGTCAGCTGACCAGAAGGGGGCAGGGCCTGGCCTATACAAACAAGCCAGGCTGAGACCAGGCAGTTCCCCTCTGGCCTCCAAGGAAGTCGAAGCTCTGGTGAAACAAGCAGAGCAGAGTAGCCCGATGGCCTGAACAGCTTCTGTGTGAGGAGACGGGGTGGAGGAAGCCCCGGGTAGATGATAAATTGCCTGATGGCTTAGAGGTTACGTTTTAGCCAGGAGGCTTAGCTTTGAGCTGGAGCAGATTGGCTCATGTTATTGCATTCTGTTGTTTGTTGTTAGACCAGAGGACCGGGTGAGGCTATAAGGGGTTGGAGGAGGCCTCATGGGGCTCCACAGTGGTGTGGGGACCCCGCTGCCAGAGAGGGCACAGCATTAAGGGGGCATTGACCCCAGCCCTGCAAAGGGGCATAGTGGATTGGGGCCAGGTAAGGCCGAGACCTCCTGAGCCCACAGGAGTTGTAGATCCGCGGAGGGGATTTAGGGGCCAGGCACGGCTACAGCCACCTGAGCCCCAAGCGTGGAGATAGGCCCCAGTGTGGGCGGAGCCCAGGGAGGGCACACAGCTGAGAAGCCCCAGTGCGGGCACAGCCCCAGAGGGGGTGCATAGGCAAGGAGCCCAGGGAGGGCATGCGCCTACAGACGGGAAGCCCCAGGGAGAGCGCACAGATGGGAAGCCCCAGGGAGGGCGCGCGCCTAGGACTTAATCGCGAGGTTAGACCTCAGTGCAGACAGGGTTGTGAGTGAAAGCCCAATCGCGAGAGAAGGCCTGGTGTGCTCTTGGCCATGAGAGAGGCCTGGGAGTGTCCGCGGGGAGCGCGGGAGACTGCAAGGAAGGAGAGGCCAGAGTGTGTCTGTGAGGATGCAGGCCGTCTGAGAAATTGACTAGACAATGTCCGGGACATCTGCGAGGCATGGGGTGTGGTATCAGGGGTGGTAGGAGCCACATGTAGCCCTTAAGGCGGGGGTGCACAGAGTCACCTTAGATGGGGCACAGACAGGAGTACGTCGGGGTACCGTGCCAAGGAGGACAAAAGGCAGCCTCCCTTAATACTCTTATCATCAAAGACATGGTGGGTGAGAACAAGGGTGCATTGACACCGACTTGGCACGGTAGGGGGCGCCAGGAGAGAACATGGCCGCTCCTAGGACCTCGCCCCATGACAGACTCCAAATGGGCAAATTCATCCATTTCAGAGACTCAGTCTGGCAGGCACTTTTAGAACATCCCTACAGGATTGTGCTGTGAATAAAATACAGTTGGAATCTGCTGTGTTTTTGCCCTCTTTCTCCTTTTCTTACAATTGCCCCACAGTAACAGCAGTCACCCAGACTACTGGAGAACCAGATTTTAATCCCCACCTTTGAAGAAATTCCTCCCACAATCAAGTTCCTCAGCTCCTCAGTCCACTTTCAGCTGACTTCACTATCTGGTTCCCTTAGTTCATCAAAATGTGCATTTTTTAAATTGAGAACCTTTTTAAAATACGTTTCATTTTTTGCATGATAATTAGTAAGTAGATTATTAAAAATGAATATTTTAAACCTGAATGGTATTTTTGTTTTAGGATGGTATTTTTGTTTTTGCCAGCTATGCTACTTGCTTGTTTTTTTGCATTTCTCTCATCTTGAACAATCAACATAGTTTGTTCTGTGTCATCTGGTTACTTTTCACTGACCACTTTCATTTTCATATTCACATACCTTAGAACAGTGGTTTTCAACCTGTGGCCCACAGACCTCTGGGAGTCCTCAGACTATGTCTAAGGAGTCTGCAAAAGATTAATATGATCAATCAAAAGTATGTTAATACCCACACTTACGATTCAGAGGGGTCCGCACCTCTATTTGAAATTTCCAAAGGGGTCCTCACCTCCATTCAAAAGTTTTTAGGGGTATGCAAATAAAAAAAAGCTGAAAACCACTGCCTTAGAACAGTGAAGATAAGTTTTAGCTTAAAGCTCAAGTTTTATGTATATGTTTTACCAATATTAAATACACCAGATAAAGTTTTCCTTTATCTTTTAATTTTTTAAAGGTATAACTCTCAAATTTACTTGTAGGCTTTACAGTCCAAATATTGTAATATGTTACTGTGTGAGAGCCTGGAAGAGAAAATAAAATGACAATACCATATGAAGCCAAAGCATCTGTTTCCATTGTTCAAGAAAGCAGAAATGCAAAATAAGACACTTGTATAGATTCTTGAGTCAGAAAAACGGTAAGCATGTACTAAACCCCATTGACACCAATTAGAGGCACTGATTTCACTGGGACTAGGCCTGATTTATTTAAAATTAAGTATGTGTGTCAGTACTGAAGTAAACTGGAGCCATTAAATTTCATGAGCCATAGATATTTAATGTAGCTTTACTGTTATTAATCTAAGATAGATGAATAACTATATTAATAATAATTATACTAATAACATTTATATTATTTGTCGCTTATTTTAATGCCTGATTCATTACAGGTGGCATCAGCTTGGGCTGATCCAGGACCTGGCATAAGCAGGTGGCAGAAAACACATGTCCCAGGTATTGTGCATGGGGGTGGTCCAGCACAGCAAACAAGGCAGCACTAGGTACTGGATAAAAAATTGGATCCAGCCTAGAGGCCGTAAGTTTGACACCCCTAATCAAGAATAAGTGTGTACTTGCCTGGCCAGCATACCTGTCTGGCCAGCATGTAGCCAACAGAGCATACTCAGGCTATATGGATACATTTATTTATCCA
>NW_017728918.1:24239285-24259222 GCF_001723895.1 Crocodylus porosus | reverse complement strand
CTCACACACACACACACACACACACACACACACACACACACACACACACACAGAGAAACAGAGTACAGGCAGTCCTCGGATTTACAACACAATTGGTTCGTGAAAACTGTATCTTAAGTCGAAATGTTGTAACTTGGAACAAATTTTCTCATAAGAAGCAATGTTATAAATGGGGGATTGGTTCCTAAACCAAGGCCCAACACCCTATTTTCACCAAAAATACCCCAGAATTTTGTACTCGATCAATCACAGATAAGTAATATAGCTACTTTAATGTATTTATATTGTAAAAGCAATCATATTGATTTGGAAGGACATCTTTGAGGTGACTTTGCTGGACTTGTTGAAGGGCTCTTGGTTGGACTTCTTGGCATCACATCGGATCAAGCATTGTAAAGTCGTAACTGACGTCAGAAAGTTGAAACGGTGTCAATTTATATATGTTGTAAGTGCGAAACGTTGTAACTGGAAGCGCTGGAAGTCGAGGACTGCCTCCCACGGGGTGCATCTACACAAGATGTCTACTACACAGTTGACTAATTAGCTGCACAGTAAACATCTTAATGTCTATATATGCACCCCTGTTAGTCTGGAATAAACTAATTTACTCTGCAGTGGGATAGTACAAGTTTATATATACAAGTACTATCCTGCTGCAGAGTAAAAAGCTCCGCAGCAGTGGACATGTAGATGCTGCTTGGTTGGCTGGGGTACAAGGGTGCTTCAGTGTTGGGGGCTGCCTCTTGGCGAGCCCTGCACTGAAGCTTCCTTGTGCCCCAGCCAGCTCCTCTGCATCAGGCTGAGCTAGGGAGAGCAGCCCCGGGCGTAGAGGTTCACCTGCCAGCTGGGGCTGCTCCACCCAGGCTCCACATGCTGCACCTCAATAAACTGTGGAGCTTTATTGCTCCAGAGTTAATTGCTCCCTGGCATATGTTCAAATAGTGGGCCTAGGAGCAATTAACTCCAGAGGAATAAGATCTGCAGTTTATTCAGGTGCCAGAATTGCACATGTAGATGTACCCAGGGTGTCTATTTAAAAGTAATACAGGAGTTACTTCTTTGAGCAAGCAGTCATTTCTTGATATAAAGGTGTCCAGTACACCTAAGTATTGATTTGATTTCCTGGCCATTTTCTTTAGAGAATGCACTCTTCCTTTCTGTTAACAAAATAGGCTACTAGAGGAATAAAGATCTTTTTTTTTTACTCATTCCTGTTTCTTTAAAAAAAAAAACTGTTGACGTTAATAGTGCTTTAGACTGACAGATTGATATGTACCTGACTAGGAGCAACATGACCTAGCAAAACACTTCTGTATTAATAAGACATAAAGTCATACCATTTATCATCTAGTATTGCAGGCACACAAATTAGAGAACAGCTTGCTAGGTTATACTGTAGTCTTATTATTTTGTTTCTGTCGTCGCTGCAGAACAGATAGCTTTGAAACCTTCCTGTGTTCCACTGTGACAGAAGAATGTTCATGTCATGACGACCTGACTGAGTTGCTCAGTTGCGCACTGCGCTGACTCAGGAGCCTTAAGTGCTCCTAACCAATTTGCAAAGCAGCAGACTGTCCTAAATCAAAGGAAGGAAAACTCTACAAAGATATAGCCGCTAGCAATCACCACAGGTGTAAGTCTTCCAGCACTGCAACCAAAATGTGAAACCCTGGGATTAATTTATTGGGCAAAATTGGGGAGCATACATTTTGTTTAAGGTACAGTACATTTTGTTCTGTGTAAATTTATTTTTCCATCTGTATTAGTAATAGTTTCATGATGAGCATTTTGCAATATTAAAGGGACACCACCAAAATACTAATATTTCTGCTACTGTTCCTATTCATACCCTCCCTCATTTTCAGCTCCTGTTGCTAGAACAGCACTTTGAAATGTTGTACCTGAATATTTTTTCATTGCTAATTTTTCACATTTTTAAAATTTTATGCATTAGATGCATTTTTCTGCACCTTGTCTATCCTCTTCATCGTTTATTCTGTTTGAGTGAGTGGCTTTTTCTCACCAAAAAGGGGGGAGTAAGAGGCACTTTTAAAACAAAAAAACAGAAAACTTTTATTTTAAACAGACACTAATTTAGCTTTACAACAGGGAGCTTAGAGAGACGCGTTTTAGCTTGAAATGATGAGATCTCATCTTCATGGTGTTTTTTTTAATCACCAAAGCATTGCCTTAAATAATATAATGATGTGTTATTTTCTGATTTAATGCGGTTTTAAAGACAATTATAAACAGAAGTTAACTCTTATTTGAATGAATGCCTTGCAACAAAGTAACTGTATCTGGAGATTTATTTGCTATTATAGCTCAGCAGGAATTTCATCCCAACAGGATCCCGAATCATTTAGAATCTTTCCACAGGTTTTTGTCTTCTCTGTGTAGGATTATCCATATTTTTCAGAGGAGCGGGAATCTAGGAAAGAAAATCCATTAAGGAGTTGGTTCTTCCCTAACAGTCTATTGGAGGGGCAGGGTTTGATCCCTCTTCTTGAGTGACTCAGAAGCTGAAAAGTCTCAAAATCTGGTGGATTGTGTAAGTATCTATGAATAGTGATGGACAACTTTTGTATCCAAAGTGTTTTTGGACCCTGAAACATCCCCTTTCCTCAACTGGTTTGCACCACTAATATACCCCCAGGTTGTAGCATCCTTTGAGTGTTTTTGACACTGGATGAGGAATAGCATACACCCCCAACTCATCTGTTTATCTCTTGGCCTACGTGTCTCTAGCTTTTGCTATTTGTATGCCTTTCAGACCTTTCAGGTGTCCTCTGTCCATAGGGCTGAGGTAGATTCTCTGGAAGGAACCAAAACCCTTGTTAACGTGGGGGTGAGAAGATGTGTGAATTCATGCTCTTCTGCTTTCATGGAGCTAGGAGAAGGGATGGCTGGGACTTGTATTACCATGGGAACATTTTCCACTAATCTACCAGCTGCTACTTCAGCCTTCCTTTCCTAGCACTGATTTTCTCCATTCAGCTTCTTCCTGCTGCTTAACAAGCTCAGAGCATTTAATGCATGTAGTTCTTTTTAAGAGAGTTTGAAGGTGGTCTCTGGAAGAGCTGCTTTTATCAAAAGCCAGGAGCTGATCAAAGCAGCATGGAAAAGCTGAACTGAGGACAGAACAGAACTGCTTGACTGGCTAGAGGGTCAGGGATCTGGGCTAGACATAAAGCACTTTAGTTAAACTACAGTGAACACTGCTGATAAGGGGTTTCTCTCCAGAGTAACACCTGCACAGTTTGTGAGATCCTGAAGGAAAATCAAAGAAATCTGCATTAGAATGCATTGTTTCCTGCAGGAAGGAGTGCCAAAGCATTTACAGGATGCTATTGCCTAAATGTATTTATTGCCATATCATATATTAGGGTTAGCCTGCAGCATTATTACAATACTGGACTATCCCCCAGCTCTGTATTTTGTTAAAGGAATGGCCCCTTGATGTGCTCTTAGGCAATCACAGAATTAAAGAGTGAAACATATGACTGGCTGTTCATGGTTAGGACACTCACTCTTGGAAGGAAAAAACAAATCCATTTACACAGAGTTCTAGCCAAGAAGAAGTTTTCAGCAAAAAACAAACTGTTAGAAAGTTAGAGTTCAGAAACAAACAGGAAGAAATGGAATACCCAAACACCAATAAATGTTCCGTTAAAGTCTGCCAGCTAAGTTTATACTCAACTCCATTGTCCTTCTCCTTCTACCACTGCCCGTTATGCTTCATCTTTGTTAGAGTTTTGTAACTTCTGTGAGGATTACTTCCAGAACTCAGATAATTTAGGCAAAGTTGATGGAGTGTTTAACTTTTGGGATAGGCAGAATTGGAGATTTAAACTGGGTAGATTGTCCATAAGCATGGCTCTTATGGCTCGTGTAACTGCAGTAAATTCAGGGCAAGTTGCCACTTTCTTTAGGCATCTAAAATAAGTTATAATCTCCCCATCAGAATTTCTAATATGGATTGAGCATATGATTAACTCTTTAAATTGAGAACCTACACTTTCTGAAACTAGTACACTACATGATTTCTTGCTGAGGGCTTGTGATTTAGATCAGTTTGGTCTTTGTGTAGTAGGAATTTATTATATAATAGTAGTGATTAAAATTGGTAAAACATTTTCCCCCCAAACTGATTTAAATATCAAATTTCCAGCATCATAACTCAAAATTATTTGTTTTATTGGCTTCAAACTTTCCAAATAAATTCACCTCTGGTTTAGGTGTAGATATGAGCAATTTTATCCTAAGAAGACTTTGTTTTTTAAATTATAAAATTAAGTTTTTCTTTTCAAAGGCGGCAAACTAAGTGTTAAAGCAGAAGCTGTTTTTCATTGTTCACAGTTAACAGCATCTGGTTGTCAACTGGAGTTTTCTCTTTCTCTGGAGAAGTAGAGCACAGGCTGCTGCGTAAATTCTTCTACACTGAACTTCAAGTGTGCTTCAGTCCAGACCTGCAGACTTAAGGCAGTGATGATATCTTTTACATCTTTCATGGCCTTATTGCTTGCTGGCATTTCCCAGTATTTTAGCTAAGTTTTCTACATTGGTTATTGGTAGAGCTGGTCAGTACATGGGGATTTGGTCCTGTAAACAAATTAGATGATAATGAAGCATTTATTGTTTTTCTCAACCTTTTCTTGTAGGGATTTTAAGGTTTCCACTGAAACTTCTACTCTTCCCAAAATTTTATTTTTCACAACTGAACATTTAAGCTCCCACACCCCTTATGCTGAAATTCTTTATATGCCCAAAATGGGGGAAAAATCATAATGAAAATGAATCCTTGTATCTTTGTGATTTGTTCTGTGTGTTGTTTTCTAGAGAAGCTAGTTCCTAGCAGCTCTTCATTGAGATGGTTGAAAATTAGTTTGCCCAAATCTGGTTTTACATTCTCTTGGACTTTGGGGAGATTTCCAAAGGCAAAAAAGCAGTTGGGCATGCAATGAATGCAATCATTTCTCATCAGAATTTTAGCTTTTATTACAAAGTGCTGTATAATTAATGTCTGTACAACACACCAATATTAATAAATAAATTAGCATAGTTTTCTCACTTTGGAAATGGGTGAGAGAATTTATTTCAACGATGGGTTTAAAAATAGTTTGATTTTTAATCCAAAATTGCCAGAAAACCTAGTGGACCCATGAGCTCTTTTCTAGTGTGCTTGAAAGCTTGGACCTTTTCTTTCTGAATTCCTGTTATGAGACTTTGTTGGTTGGAAATATGAGAGCGCCATGGTCTTCATAGCCTATTATTTTCCAGGACCAAAATAAATTAGATAAAAATAACATGCAAAAGAAAAAGAAAACGGCATCTGTCTAGTTGTCTTACCATATATACATTTTTAATAGAAACAGTAGCAAAACTGATTTTGGCTGGATTGTGAGGGGAGGTTTATTTTCTCTATGTCCTGTTATCCAGTTTAATCAGCGTCTCTGCATTTAATTGTGAGTTAGTTTCTACACTGATTATTAGGAAACAATTAAGTATTATTTGATATGGTGTTGTAGATAATATTTCTGATCTGCTTCCACTGGAGATATGTGGGCTCAAAATTGTGATTACAGAAAATAGTATTGTAGGATTCATGACCAAAATAACTAGGCTAGGATGACTGCAGTTGAAGTTAAACCTTTAATGTTGCTTTTAATATTGTGATGTTCAGATAGGGACTAGTGAATTACCCATAAACTCTCTCCCATGTGGAAAAGGAGATCTTCTGGTGGTGAGATTCTTTTATTCTTTTAGAGCAAATTGCTAGGCTGGAGTTTTGGATGTTTTCAGCACAATATATAAGAGACTACAGTTACTACTTTTACTAATACTAATGATTAGAATTCATAGATTTCATAGATATTTGGGCTAGAAGGGACCCCGGAGGATCACTGAGTCCAGCCCCCTGCCCCAGGGGCAGGAAGTCAGCAGGGATTATAGGATCACCAGAGAAAAGCAGCTTGAGGGTTTTCATTCCTCATTAGAGAGAAACCAAACTGAATATTTTGAGGTGAAATGTATATGTATATTGATTGGGGGCTGGGATGTGGGAGACATACTCCAGTCCCTGGTCTGATTAAGTTTTTCATCTCAGATAATTTCAAATTACCCTTGAATTTGGTCTCCCTCATACCATGGCAGTAGCCTACATAACATACTTCTCTGTCTTTCTTTCTCTTTCTGTATCTCCGCTACTTTTCTTTCTCAAAATATTTTCTGATAAAAGCTGTATGAAAACAAATACAGCTTCAATAAAAAAGCATATTTTGCTGGTATTTCATTTAATCAAAAATATTCTGACCTGCTCAATATGTATATAAAAATATATAGCCCCGTAAAAGCAAAAAAAAACCCACAGTGAAGTTGTTAATATAGTTTTTACAGTACTTCAATAAGAGCCTCCTTTTTCCTGCAAATAATCACTGTAATTTTATATATTCTTATATGAATACCATTTTATTATCATGCAGTATTTAATGTGAGGATTGTTGAACTGGCATGCTTATCAGACTCCAACTAGAATTTTGCAATCAATGCCTATTATATAATTTTCAACTTCTCCCCATTTTTCATATAATTCAGTGCTCATTAAAGGTACCAATAGGTATCCCTGGATGATGGCTACATGGTGCAGGTACAGAAAAGAGTGTGGAAATACAGCTTATTTACACCCTATTTCTCAGTCCTGGTTTAAAGAACCATCTTTAGCAGTGGAAGTGCCCATTCATACCTTCTTGCCTCCGTTAAGTCAACAAGGAAACCAACTAATTAATGCCCTTGATGGTGTTTTTAGTGATGTGGACAGCGATTCACAACTAAATTAAGCTAACTAATTCTTTTGCATAAGGCATGTATCAGATGTAATACAGTAATTAATAGATCCTTGAGATAGTCCTAATTCTTTTCCAGAGCAGAAGAAATGTACAATAACAATTTCCCCCTTTCTGGGCAATTTAACAAGCCTTTTTGCCGGGGTAGCTGTGTTGGTATGGCATAAGCTACAACTCATAGTTAATACTGAATGTTTTAAAGAGACAGTGGGTGCATCTACATGTGCATATTAAGGTGAAGCAATAAACTTCGGTGCACAGAGTGCTAGAGTTTATTGCTCCTGGGCACTGCATTTACATGTGCAGAGAAGCTGACATGCTGTAAATCCTCTCCTGACTCCCATTTACCTCCTGACAGCTTCTTGGTATACCCATGTTCTGAGACAGGGCTTTTCAACTTTGTTTAATAAGTGTACCCCCAGTGGCCCCCTTTTTAATAAGTGTACCCCCAGGGGAGGGAGTGGTGGTGAGCGGCTGGACGCTGGGTGGGGTGGCTGGGGGTGGCGAAGCAGCAGCAATGCGGCATTTGTGCAGCCCTGCTCTCACCCGAGCCCGGCTCTGCTCCTGTGAGGCAGTGGCACAGGGTGGGGGTGCTCTGTCCCCACCCCCCCCATGTGCCCCCTGGGACCTTTCAAAGTACTTCCAGGGGTACACATACCCCCAGTTGACAACCCCTGAGTTAGGCTATTTGACTGAGATATGAAGGATGAAGTTCAAAGCCTTGCTTCAATAACTATTTAATTAGGTATGCAAAGACACTGCTCTAAGAAGGAGACATTGTAGAAGACTTATTCCCAGAATAGCAAATATCCATGCAGTCAAGGAACTTCCTTGGGCTGCGGGATGCAGGTTCAAGTGCCAGCTCTGCCATTCTCCTGTATCCTAGGTTCTTGCTTTTTTGGGGGCCAGATCTTCTCTTTCTCTCATTTTGACCAGAAATTCCTTCATGGACCTGAGGAAGACATCCCCATGAAATGTTCCTCAGCCTGGCTGTGTTGCAGCAAAATATTTTGGTTGTGTGGCAAAAAAAGTTTAATAAAAAAATGCCTGAGTTGTTCTGCTTCTGGTCCTCCAGCTTAGGAATGTATAGTTTCATAGTTTCTAGAGTCGGAAGGGACCTGAGCAGATCATCGAGTCTGACCCCCTGCCATGGCAGGAAAGAGTATTGGGGTCAAACGACCCCAGAAAGGTGTACATCTAGCCTCCTCTTAAAGACCCCCAGGGTAGGAGCCAGCACCACTTCTCTTGGAAGTTGGTTCCAGATCCTAGCTGCCCTGACCATGAAGTAGCACCTCCTGATATCTAGCTTAAATCTACCCTCTGCCAGCTTGTGACCATTATTCCTGGTCACTCCTGGTAGTGCACAGGGGAACAGGGGCTTCCCTAGTGCCTGCTGGTCGCCTCTGACTAGTTTGTAACAGGCAACTAGATCCCCCCCTTAGCCTTCTCTTGTGGAGGCTGAACAGGTTCAGGTCCCTTAGCCGCTCCTCATAGGGTCTGCCCTGCTGCCCCCAATTATGTGAGTGGCCCTCCTCTGGACCCTCTCCATGTTGTCCCCATCCCTCTTGAAGTGCGGCACCCAGAACTGGATGCAGTACTCCAGCTGCCGCCTGACCAGTGTGGCATAGAGGGGGAGGATCACCTCCTTGGACCTGCTTGAGGTGCATCTGTGGATGCATGACAAGGTGTGGTTGGCCTTTTTGACTGCATCCCCACACTGCCGGCCCATGTTCATCTTGGAGTCAATGGTGACTCCAAGATCCTTTTCTGCCTCTGTACTGACGAGAAGGGAGTTACCCAACCTGTAGGTATGATGCCGCATGTTCCTCCCCAGGTGCATCACCTTGCACTTGTCAGTGTTGTTGGTATGTTTGAAAACAAGAGAACCAGAAGGCAAATAAAAACAACACATCTGCTGGGAAATGACATCTGCTCGGAGGGCAGTACAACAGTGCATACACAATCCAGAAAGTTTTTGGAGAGTGTTGCGGACAACATCCTGGTGCAAGTGTTGGAGAGGCCATCTAGGTGCCATGCTCTTTTTGACCTGCTGCTCACAAACATGGACAAATTGGTGGGGAACGTAGAAGTGGATGGCAACTTGGGTAGCAGCAACCATGAGATGATTGAGGTCAGGATCCTGAGGAAAGAAAGGATGGAGGGCAGCAGAGTAAGGACCCTGGACTTCAGAAAAGCAGACTTTGACTCGCTCAGGGAACTCATGGGCAGGATCCTCTGGGAGGCCAGTCTGAGGGGGAGAGGAGTTCAGGATAGAAGTTGTACTTTACAGAAACTTTACTTAACTATCCCAGTGCAGAGGAAGACTAGCAAGTATGGCAGAAGACCAGCTTGGCCCTTCACTGGGCTAAAACACAAAAAGGAAGCTTACAAGAAGTAGAAACTTGGACAAATGGCTAGGAAGAGTATTGCTTGGTCATACAGGGATGAAATCAGGAAGGGCAGAGCACAATTGGAGTTGCAGCTAGCAGGGGATGTGAAGGATTATGAAAAGGGTTTCTACAAGTGTGACAGTAACAAAAGGAGGATTAGGGAATGTGTGGGTCCCTTACTGAATGGGGGAGGCTACCTAGTGAGAGACTATGCAGAAATGGCTGAAGTACCCAATGTCTTTTTTACCTCAGTCTTCACAGACAAGGTCAAATACCAGACTACTGCACCCAGCAGCACAGTTTGGGGAGGAGGTGAGCATCCGACAGTGGTGAAGGGACAGGTTAGGGTCTATTTAGAAAATCTGGACCTATACAAGTCCATGGGGCTGGACACAGTGTACCAAAGGATGCTGAGGGAGTTGGTCAATATGATTGCAGAACCATTGGCCATTATCTTTGAAAACTCGTGGTGGTAAGGAGAGGTCCTGGGTGGTTGGAAAAGGGCACATATAGTGGCCATCTTTAAAAAAAGGAAGAGGGAGGATCCAGGGAACTACAAACTGGTCAACCTTATATCAGTCCCTGGAAACAACATGGAGCAGGTCCTCAAGGAATCCATTTCTAAGCACTTGGAGAAGGTGATTAGGAAGAGTCTGCATGGATTCACCAAGGGCAAGTCATGCCTGACTAATCTGATTGACTTCTATGCTATAATGACTCACAGAGCAATAGCTCTGTGGATGTGGGCAGACCAGTGGGTGTGAATTTAGCAAGTCTTTTGATACCAGTCTCCCACAACATTCTTGCAAGCAAACAAAGGAATTAGAGGTTGGATGACTGTACTGTAAGATGAATAGAAAACTGGCTGAATCGTTGCACTCACTGAGTAGTAATCAATGGTTCACTGTCTAGTTGGCCGTGGAGTGTTCTAGGGGTCAGTCCTGGGGCTGGGTTTTTTCAATATCTTCATCAGTGACCTAGAAGATGGGATGGAGTGCACCCCTCAGCAAGTTTGCTGATGACACCAAGCAAGGTTTTAGAGAGACTTTGACAAATTTGAGGATTGGACCAAAATAAATCTCATGAGGTTCCATAAAGACAAGTGAAAGGTCCTCCACTTAAGAAGGAACAATCCCACGCACAGGTACAGGCTGGGGAACATCTGGCTAAGCAGTAGCTCTACAGAAAAGGTCCTGAGGGTTACACTGGACACTAAGCTAGATATGAGCCAACAGTGTGCCCTTGTTGCAAATAAGGTGAGCAGCATACTTGGTTGCATAAGTAGAAGTGTTCCAGTACATTGAAGGAAATGATTATTCCTCTCTATTTGGCATGGATGAGACCACGCCTGGAGTACCATGTCCAGTTTTGGGTCCCCCACTACAGAAAGGATGTGTACAAATTGGAAAGAGTCCAGTGAAGGGCAGTGAAAATGGGTAGAAGGCTGGGGAACATGACTTCTGAGGACAGCTGAGGGAACTGGTCTTATTTAGTTTGGAGATGAGACGATGGAGTGGGGATTTTGTAGCAACTTTCAACTACCTGAAGGGTGGTTCCAAAGAGGATGGAGCTAGTCTGTTTTCAGTGGTGACAGATGACAGAACAAGGAGCCATGGTCTCAAGTTGCAGCAACGGAATTTTAGGTTATACAGTAGGAAAAACTTTCTCATAAGGAGGGTAGGAAAGCCCTGGAACGGGATATCCAGAGAGGTTGTGGAATGTCTATCCTCGGAAGTTTTTATGACCTGGCTAGACAAAGCCTTGGCAGGGATAATCTACTTGGAGATGGTTCTGCTTTGAGCAGGGGGTTGGACTAGGTGACCTCTTGAGGTCCCTTCCAGCCCGAAAAAGCTCATATATATATTCCTCCCCAAGTGATCCATTAAAATGTGTGTTGAATCTCATACTATAATAGTATTTATTTATATTTGTTTATAATTTTATTATAAAATATATATATTTTTATTATAAATAAATAAAAGAAGCCAGTCTTCAGGTAGACTGCACCAAGCTTCAGTCTTTGGTGCAGCTTCAGAATCATGGTGGTGCTCCCCTATTGTTGGAGCACTCTGATTGGCTGTTTCCATCAGCCAATCAGTGTGTGAATAAAGTGTTATGCACAGACAGACAGACAGAAAGACAGACTTAGGATTTTATAATATTACAATTATAAAACTTAATTCATAGTAATACATTTTAAGGCCAGAAGAAAGCAATAGATCATCTTGTCTGACCTCTTGTGTTCCACGGGCTATTACATTTCACTTAGTTATCCATGTCCTGAGCCTAGTATCTTGTGTTTGATTATATCTTCCATAAAGACATCCAGTTTTGATTTGAAGACAGTAAGAGATGGACACTGTACCAGTTCCATTAGGAATTTATTCCAGTGGTTGATCTCAGTCACTATGAAAGCCTTATTTCTAATTTTAGATTTGTTTAATCTTCTAGCCATTTCTTCTTGTTCTGCTTTCCTTTGCTAGATTAAAGAATCTTTCAGTATTTTTTCCTCATTGAGGTATTGATACATTACAGCTGACCTCTCAGTCTTCTTTTTGATAAGCAAAACAATGTGCTCCTTCACTGTAAGGCATTTTCTCAACTTTTGAATAATGTGTGTGTATGTGCGTGTGTCTCATTCATACTCTCTTTAACATATGCACATTTTAGGAAATAGGCATGGGGAAGGAACTCAAGAGTTCATAGCCACCCAGTACTTTCCCTGCTCTCAAAGCAGGATTAACAATACTTAAATCATTCTTGACAGTGATTTCTCTACCCTCCTCTTAAAACCCTCCAGTGATGGAAATACAAGCACCGTCTATTGCAATGCTGTATTCAAATTTCAGTCTCACCACTACTATATTCAGAGGTACAATTAACTCCCTATTTGTGCTCACTATTCCCCTATTTTTCCTCAGCATCACACTGGGAGTTTCCTGTTAAGCTAATTTCCTAGGGCTCCTAAATAATTTTTGAAGGATTTCCAGGATCCAGTCACCTTCTGGTAGCATGACCTGCATTCTTTGTATGTATATAGGTAGAGATGTATGAATTTGCATTTTCTATTAAAATGTGTTTTTTTTAAATGAGCCCAGCTTACCAAGCAATCCAGATAACTTTATATATTTGCCCAATCTTCATAATTATTTATTATTTGCTGATTGTTATGCTATCTACAGATTTTATAAGCAGCGATTTTATAGTCGTTTCCAGGTCATTGCTAAACTAAAGGGTTGAATAATATTGGACCTAATACTGATGCCTGAGGGACCCATCTAGAAACACCTTGATTGACTAAAGATTTTCATTTGACAACTACTTTTGAGATCTCCCAGTGAGTCCTTTTAACAAATACTTTGCGGATATTCTATAATTTTTTAATCAGAATGACTTGCAATACTAAGTTAAATGCCTTACAAAAGTATAAGCAGAGACTTTTGTGAAATCACTGCTTTACATATACTAAATCTATTATTGCTATTGTTAGTATTATTACTGCTATTGTTATTGCTATTGTTGTTGTTATTTAGATTTATATCCGACTCTATCCAGAGGGGCTCAGAGTGGCTTACAATAAATGACGACAACAGTAAATTCCCCAAATAGAACCCAAAACAAAGAAACTCCACATCATACCACCCACTCCTGCTACTTTGCCTAAGAAAAAACCCTCTGGCAAATAGCAGCCCTGATTCATATTGAGGTATAATGAACTTCCTCCTGTTCCCCATCCCTCCATGCCAGACACCATTCCAATCTGATAAACTCAAGCATTAATTACCTTCATCTACTAAACTTGTAATTTCAGAAGGAATAAAACCAGCATTTTTTGGCAAAAACCTATTTTCTAGGAAGCCATTTTGACAGGCACAAATTATATTCTCATTCTTTAACATTATATTAATCTAATCCCATATTTTATTCATTATTTTGTCTAGAATTGACATCAGGTTAATTGACCTGTAATAGCTTGGATCTTAACACTTGCTATTTTTTTACGTTGGCAAAATATAGGCACTCTTTCATTGTTTTGTCAGTCTCTCTAATTATTCCATGATTTATTAAAAATTAACTTTAGCAGTTTAGAAATTTCATGAGGTGGGTTTTCTATTAATTTTGTAGTGCTTTGAGATACAAGCTGAATCTGGACCTGTTGTTTTTCCATGATGTTTAAGGTTCTCCTGAGTCACTAATGGATTGGAGCATTCTTCTTCTTCATATTATAGTAGCATATTAGTAGCTGGTAGACTCTTAGAAGATAGTAGCTTCTTTCTTTCCAAATATGGAAGTGAAATATTTATCGAACTCTTGTGCCTTTTGTGCATCATTATTAACAAAGTTACCATGTTTATCTACTAAGAACATACCACTTCCAGCATTTCTTTTTCCCTCATATATATAAAATGTATGTGTACTTTCTTTATCCGTGCCAATAGGGGATTTTACTATTTTTTATCTCATTTCTGCTTTGTATAACTTCTGATTTATATCAATTGCTATTTGATTTAATATTCATAGTCATTGTAGTTCTTGGCCTACCTAGCCAAACTCAAACACTGCAATTACCTTCCCAAAGTCTCAATTCCAGATCTCCAAATCATGGTTAGGGGTCTATCAAGACTGCTGGCAGATTTCACCAATTGGTGATGATGGGTGGGGCCATTTGATGAACAGACCTGACAGCCAATCAGTGGCGAGAGGTGGGGCACAGCCATCTTGCTGTGCCGGCAGTTTTGATTCCCCCTTCTTTCCCCAGCAGGCTTCATGGTTAGGCTACAGCAGCCACAAAAACTGCTGGCTCCCCAGAGGGAGAAAGCATTTTATTTTTGGTTAGGTTTTTTTTTTTCCAGGGAGCCTGCCAAAAACGTGAACCCCCACACTTTTTTGCAGAGCTTGCACTACTTTATGGGGCCTGTGAAAATCACAAAACAATGATTTTGGTGAGTCCCTAGTCATAGTACAAGTTAAGGTGAAAGTAATGTAAATATTTACATTACATAATAGGCAGAGGCCCTGGTCAGAGTTAGAGCCCCTGTGCTGCTGGGTCTGTGAGGTTTGAATTTCTCTTTTGTTGATGCTACTAGTCATGTGATTGTAGTTGATGCCTCCCATCTTAGACGCTTGGGGGTAGATTCTGTTCCACTTTATGTGCGAAAATGACACTTCCCTGGCCATGCAACTGCCTTTTTTGTACATGCAGAATATATTTCCATGAGCTTTGCAGAGTAACGCTAACAGCTTATTTCTCCAAGGTCTGGATAAGGATAAAGAATTGAACTTGAACTTGAGTTTCTTGAATCAGCTCCACCACCACAGCTAGATTACACAAACATTCTGGTCATTTACAGGAATTCTGGTCCTTAGGGCCAGAGGATGGCGTGGAATTGACATAGAACTCTTGCAACTGCTTCCTGTTTCAGGGGAGGCTCCTCTCTTGTGTAATGTGCTAGTTATCTTTACACATGTGAATTGTGTAGTTTTGTGATCTCCCACTCCCTGGGTAAGGGCTTTAACTACTAATTTATTGTTTTCTGAAGTGGGAGGGTTTTGTTGTCATCACTTTTCTACACTATCAAATGGGTACTAGTCATGATTTTCCTATATCTAGCATTAGAGGAAGTTACATGCCTTGGGTGAGGGGGGGAAGTAGGGTGTAAAATCTATATAAGTAGCTTGAAATGCTGCTTAGCAGCTAACTGTAGCCATGTAAGAACTCCTGACTTGTCCAAAGGTAGAGTTGGATTTGGGCTATAGACTCCAACAGATAATAGTGGCTCTACCACCCTGATTCCTTGGGGTTTGTCTATATCAAGACAGCTTTTGTGGAGTGCAGGACTGTCTTCCTGAATCTGCTGATGTGCTCCTGAACTACAAATTTGTCTATGAGGCTACTCTAGGCTTGTCCCCAGCATCTGCTCTTGAACCTTTGGTTCCTGGGTCTACTAAGAGTGCTAGGGATATATATAAAACAGCCTCATGTAAAAACTTACAGCTCTAGAATGCATTATCGGGCTCAGATGGGTTGCGCTCAGCCCTGTTCTCCCCACTACCATATGTTGACCCGGCATAAACAAGCCTGGAAAAGCACAGGCCCAGAGGGTGACCTAGTGGCCTTATAAGTATATAAGGGGTGTGCATCAGGATCTGTTCACCAGAGCTCCCCAAGGGATGACAAGGTCAAATGGTCACAAACTCCTCCAAGACCATTTTAGGCTGGACATAAGGAAAAACTTCTTTACTGTCCAAGCCCCCAAGGCCTGGAATAGACTCCCTCCAGATGTGGTGCAAGCACCTACTTCCGAACTCTATTAAGAAACATTTGGATGCCTATCTTGCTGGGATCCTTTAACCCTAGCTGACTTCCTGCTCCTGGGGCAGGGGACTGGATTTGATGATCTTCCGAGGTCCCTTCC
Source organism: Crocodylus porosus (assembly GCF_001723895.1). NCBI lineage: Eukaryota > Metazoa > Chordata > Crocodylia > Crocodylidae > Crocodylus > Crocodylus porosus. The sequence goes on along the minus strand of NW_017728918.1, from coordinate 24,243,574 downwards.
AGCCCTAATATCTATGAAATCTGTGAAAGCCCTTAGTTTGTTTGTGTTCATGATGTTGTAGGTAGGATTTTTGCATCCTCAGTTGGCTGGCTCTGGAAGTGCTATGCCAATATTTTTTTATTCCATTTAACATCTCTTTGTTTTTCAAAGACAGAATAAAAACTGGAATAGCAGATGCTAATACTACAGGGGGGCATTTATAAACTGGAAGAACAGACTATTATCCTATCCAGACAAAGTGGGTACAAACGTCACTAAAGCATAATATGCTATGAACATAAATATGTAAGGGCCTTGTTACACATTAATTTTGGGTACTTCCTGGAGCTTTTAACCCCTGAATTGTCTGAAAGTTAACACCTTTAAGTGGTTTAGCACAAGCACTTGTTATGCAACTCAAAGTTATACCACTCTAAATCAAGATTATATATTGATCTGCGCAATCTAGCTCCTATTTTCATTAAGGTGTGGCCACTCCCCACAGAATTGCTGCCCACGCTGAAGGTGTGATTGCAAGCTAGCGTTAATCCAATCAGTATTTGTGCGGCTCACAGTGTAACATGTAACAAGGCCCGAACAAGGCCCAATGTGTCCTTAAAAATCAAACAGGACACAGACATAAAATCTTGGATGAGTACCTTTTGCTCTCCAAGCAGCATATAGCCCTTGATTCCATGTTACTTAAAGCATTTCTGGTGTAGGTCTGGAACATCACAATATTGCATTTGAATTTTTTTGTACATAATATATTTCTTCTTGGCTAAGTCCTAGTCAGTGGGGACTTTGTAATACATCTAATAAATGGATTGCATGTGAATGGAAAAGAAAAAAGCAAACCTTCTGCTCTTTCATATACTTTAAATAGGATTCAGAAGAGGTGAAACGGTTTCCAAGTTCTTGACACATCTATTCCTGGCAGATTGTTCTGCATCAAAGCAATCCCTCTGTTTCTAGTACTGGGCAGTTTTGTGCTTTTTGTTGTGTTTTCTATCTGAACAGTGTGAGAGCTCATCCGTGTGCAGGAGTAAGGTGAGCAGTTCCATCCAGCCTATGAGGATTAGACCTTGTTTTTTACTTAACCCTCTGCAAAGGGGCTGCATAGGCTGCTTGCCATGAGGCATGATTCTTTTTTCTCTCCCATGCTTACTTTTGGGTGGGAGGGCATACTGAGACACGGTTTACTTTGCTCCAGTATCTACAGCCAGCTTTGCTGACCTGAATATAGGCCTAAAAGAGAGAGAGACAGAGAGAGGCAAAACTGTGGCTGTGTCCCTGCCCCCAGCCCTCTTTGCACTTACTCTATAGGACAGGGGTATCTAACTCATCTGGCCCTATAGAATGGATGAGTGGCATAGGGCTGGTCTGTGGGCTAGACTGGTCCCACAGACCCCTTTCCCTTACCCGGCTATCTCCCTTAGCATACTTTATCCAGTGCTTCAGTGGGTCTGGGACCTTTACTGCATGCAGTGTGGATCCATGTGGTGCAGCCCAGGCCCAGCAGCAACTGCACTGCATGCGGTGGCCTCCCCAGACAGACTAAACTGTATGTGGCTCCTGTTCCAGCCACTCCAGGATCTGTGCTACATGGCACAGAGTGGCTGCACAGGGAAGCTGTTTGCTGCTACAAGCTCTTGTGCTGCCCAGCTCACACTTCCCCTGTGTGCACGGGAGCAGTGTGGGCAGCACATAGGGCTGTGCACCCCGCTGCTGCCCTTGCCTGCAGGGGAAGTGTGGCCAGGGCAGCAGGGAGCTCGGAGTGGCAGGCAGCTTTCTGCGCCCCCCACCATGCCCTGCTGCGCTGGGTTCCACACACTGCTCTGCAGAAGCAGTGGCGTGGGCAGCACCGTGGGGGGCATCGCCAGTATATGCTGCCTCCCTGGATCCTGGGGCTGGGAGGGAGCTGGGGCCGGAAGGAAGCAGCTGTTTGCAGCCTCCCAGCTGTAGCTGGCCCAGGTTCTGGGTAGCTGCTGATAGCCACAGAACCTGGGTTTGGGGGCCGGAGGTATAAGCAGGGCTGGGGGGCATAGGCCTTGGGTGGGGGGCAAGGGGCAGCAGGGCTGGGGGCAGGGGCTTTGGATAGGGGGCAAGGGGCACAAGCAGGGCATTCTGCCATATACCTCCTGCCCTTGTTTTGTTTTTCTGGTATGCCGGCACTCTGGCACCTTCCAGGGTAGGCATTGTGGGGGGGTTTCAGCACTCTTGCCAAAAAATGTTGCCTACTCCTGATCTAGCATGTGCAGCTCTGCCATCTAACCCCTGGTGCTGCCCCTAGACTGATCAGGCCCATACTGGGCACAGTGTGCACCTGTGTTGTAAGGCTGGTCGGAGGGCCAGATCTGGTCTGTGGTCTCTTTTTCCTGCCCCTCCCCCTCCCCCAGCATACCTGATCCAGTGGCTGCTCCAGCCTGTCTGGGACCCATGGCTGCCCCTGCCTGCCCCCGCGCGATACTTTAAAAAACCTCCCCAGTGCTCACCAGGTGTTGCTGGGCGGGGGATGATCCCCGCTGTCCCCACTGCCCCATACTGCATGGGGGGCTCTGCCACTAGCCCCCTGACTAACCCCCTTGCTTCCTCAGCCCTGCCACAGGTGTCCTGCACAGGCCAGCTCCGTCCCTTTAAAAAAAAACCCCAAGAAAAACCCGGGACTCACCACTCCTACAGCTGCCTTGGGGCTTTGCGGGCTTGTGCAGAGCCTCCCACATGGTGCAGGGCAGTGGAGGGCACTGCAGATTGTCCCCCACTGGCAGGAGCGGTGAGTCTGGGGCTTTTTTGGTTTTTTTTCTTAAAGGGCCAGAGCTGGCCCAGGCAGGGCACCCGTGGAGGGGCTGGGGGAGTGAGGGGAGGGGTCAGGGGGCTCATGCAGAACCCCCCATGCTGTGTAGGGCGGGGGGGGCAGCGGGGATCGTTCCCCCCCACACAGCATCACCCGCTGAATCGGGGCTTTTTTCCCCCAAGTGCTGGGAGCTGGGGCGGTTGGGGCAGCTATTGCCAGGCTGGGAGAGCGAACACAGGATGGGCCTGGCCTGGCTGATTCGGAGACTCAGCAGTAGCCGAATCGAACCAGGACAGTGATTCGAATCACCGAATCAAAACACTGTCTCCCAAACTGGCAGAATCTGAAGCGAATACTAGTCGCTTTGCACAGGCCTAATGACATTAACTGTTCATTTCAGTGTTATCAGGGTTAAGCCCTGTGTCAATAACATTTTCATAGATTTCATAGATTTTATAGACATTAGGGCTGGAAGGGACCTCGGAAGATCATCGCGTCCAGCCCCACCTTTCCCCCATCCAAAGGGCAGGAAGTCAGTTGGGGTCATAGGATCCCAGCAAATTAAGCATCCAATTTGCTCTTGAAGGTGTTCAATTTTTTCTGACTGGACAGGATCAGATCTTGTGAGTCAGGCCATTTTATCTCTTTATTTAAATAAAGTGATCTGTTTAAAATGGTTGGTGACTGAATGGCATTTGTGAAGGTGAATAGCTGCTTGCAACAAGATGAGTTAATATCTAGTTAATTCCATATTATTTTGTCCCTCTGATGAAACAGCCTGGGGATGGAATTCTACATTTTATAGCTTTCTTAACTGCAGCTACCTTTATCCAAAAAAATAGCTCTGCACCTCCTGTTTCAATCCACCTCTCATTCCCTTCTGGTTACAGTGCCCTCAGCCCAACATTGACAAATTTTCCTCACTGTAACAAACACAGTAGTATTTGGTGTGTCTATGGCTGAAGTAATCCGAAATAGGAGGGGTTGTTCTCACTACACCTCTGAAGGAAGTGGGACGCATTTGTTCCAACAGGGAACTGCCCTGGGTGTTTGGTATGGGAGAGAAATGTGTCTCAGCTTTTATTCTAACCCCAGAACCTCTGTACAGGGGTTCATCTCTCTCTCTTCTATAGTACACCTCAGTTTCACCATCAGCCTTGTTTCTTTATGGAACTCTGCAACAAACATGCTAGGAAACCTGGTAGTCACACCAAATGACAAAGCTAATCTATTTAACGACTTCTTTGCCTCCATTTTCCTGAGCGGGGGCCGGATCAGCGCCCCCCACTGGGTCCCCCTCAGGCCCCAGGGGAGGCACCCCTACGCCAAGGGTCAGTGAGGATCTAGTCAGGGAACTTCTGGAGGGACTGGATGTATTTAAATCAGCTGGTCCGCATGATCTCCACCCCAGAGCGCTGAGGGAATTAGCTGCGGTCATTGCGGGACCCCTGGCACGGCTGTACGAGCACTCGTGGTGCTCTAGTGTGGTGCCAGAGGACTGGAAGAGGGCCAACGT
>NW_017728918.1:24211926-24238584 GCF_001723895.1 Crocodylus porosus | reverse complement strand
TATGAGGAGAGGCTTTGGGACCTGAACTTGTTCAGCCTCCACAAGAGAAGGCTGAGGGGGGATCTAGTTGCCTCTTACAAACTAGTCAGAGGCGACCAGCAGGCATTGGGGGAGTCCCTGTTCCCCCAAGCACTACAAGGAGTGACCAGGAATAACGGTCACAAGCTGGCAGAGGGTAAATTCAAATTAGACATCAGGAGGCGCTACTTCACGGTCAGTGTGGCTAGGATCTGGAACCAACTTCCAAGCGAAGTGGTGCCGGCTCCTACGTTTAAGACAAGTGTCTTTAAGGCAAGGCTAGACAATCACCTTGCTGGGATTGTTTGACCCCCGTACTCTTCCCTGCCATGGTAGGGGGTCGGACTTGATGATCTGCTCAGGTCCCTTCCGACCCTACCAACTATGAAACTATGAAATGGATGCCTCCTGTATATAGCATTATTTTCGACTGATAAAGTTAGCAAGCATATCGTGTGTGTGTGTGTGTGTGTGTGTGTGCCCACATGTGCATGTGATGGCAACAGTGTGTATGTTTTCTGTATGCTATGTATGCTATGATTCCTTATTGTTTTCCTCTGTGCTTACATTAATGCTGTACAAAACCTTAAAGTGGCGGATAAAATTAAGTAGATACAGTTATTTATATACATGGCAAAACGTGCTATTTAAAGTCACAAAAATGCATCCAAGTGAGACTGGTTTTCAGCATACAGAACTCATTTCCATGTAATGAACAGAAGGTGTTTTTGTTTGTTCAAAGTCATTTTTCTTTTAGTTGAGTGCTTCTGGAGGATGCTTCCCGACAGGCTCATTTCCCAAGCAGTATCCAATGCGGAAAGGGGCGGGGAGGAGGCTGTTTAGTGGTTAGGAATTACAGCCACAAATAGGAAGGGATTCATGCTTTCTATTCACAGTTACTTGAGGAGGGAAAGGATGTGGGGCCCTGGGCAAGAGCTACTTTGTAGTAGAAAGAAGAAAGCCGATACGGCTGTGAGTTAGACCAGCTCTTTGTATTCACAGTGGAAAGCAGGCAATAGTTAAGTATGTGGAAAGTAAACGGCTAAATTAGACTGGTTCATTAAACTACAGATATGTAAAACCTGTGGTTCTCCCAATAACGCATACAGTTAAATCAAAGAGATAGGTAATCTCATCCTAAAAATATGTTTGCTGTAGGAAATGCACTGCCTACATTTATTTAGAATTTCTTATGAGAAAGAAATTGTTAGCAAAACTTCAGCCACTCCTTTTACCTGGATATACATTATAACTATATTACTTTGTTGAAAGAGAACAATTAAACTGCTGGTCTAAGCACAATGTTATCACAAAATCTAACTTTTAGGCATATGTTATTATGGGGCATTGAATGGTCAATGCACGTGTCCCTAAAACACGTTATAGTATATTGTCTACAAAATATGGAAAACAAAGGTTATTTGACAGATAAAATTGCTGACTATTGAGAATGCATCTCCTAATTTGCTGTATAAAACAGGGAATTGCGAGAATTAATTTTCTAGCAATGTCTTCCAAAAAGGTGTCAGAGTTTGTTGCTTTTCTGCTGAATTACAGAAAGCTGTTACTTAGATAACTTCCTGTAATTTACCAGCAGGATCTGCTTAGTGGCTGCTGCTGTCAATTTTCCTTTTCTTTGCCTTTCTCTGTAGACAATGCAGTACTCCTCTTTCATGAGAAATTTGTGGTTTGCCTTCAGCACAAAGTGATCTGTTAGCTCTGTGAACCAAAACTGAAACTTGTTTCTTATCTCTCTCTCTCTCTTTATTTTGAAAAGATGGGAAACTCTTACGCTGGACAGCTCAAGACAACAAGATTCGAAGAAGTACTCCATAATTCTATTGAGGCCTCTCTCCGCTCAAACAATTTAGTTCCCAGACCGATCTTTTCTCAGCTGTATTTGGAAGCTGAGCAACAACTTTCTTCGCTAGAAGGTATGAAATATTAGTATTTATATTTCTCCTTAAAGAAAATTATGAACACATTCTTGATTCTTCCAGAGACCAACATGAATATTTCAAGTTAGCATAGAGAAGTACAAAAGTATTTTAATTACGTTGCTCTGCGTTCTGTGAAAAAAACCCACAATATCATTTTATTTGAAGAAAAAAGAAAGATTTTTCAGAAAATAATTATGCAATTCCTTTTATTTTGGCAGAGTAAAGTTTGGCTCCTGCAAAGATTTATGTATGTGCCTAACTTAAAACACTATGAATTGCCATATTAAGTATGTGAAGAGTTTTTTGGAGGGTCAGAGCATAAAACTATATTATTCTTTATTTTATATTGTAGTAGTGAGAATTATACCTTTTTAAACAGTTGTTAAAATGCAAAAGTTTTATACATGAGATCAACTGAGAGTAGTTGTTTTTTTTTAAATCAGTGAAGCAAACACATGTATAACACTCCTGTAAATCATAGCAAGATTTTGGCATTAATCTGGACAGAAACACATTTTGACCTGATCTCTTTTTACAAAAGTGTTGATTTAAACTGCTTCCTGTGTTCTCTGGTAAATCCCACCTATGCACTTTCAATTAGTATTTAGAACACAGAATTTCTCTGCAATATTGTTTTCCCTTTGTCTTGGCTGTCTTTTTGTTCTTTTTCACTGATTCATTTTTCTCCCTGGAGGTAGAATACTTTAGATGAAATACATACATTTCACAAAAATACTCATTATATAAAACGGTCTGCTAATACATAACCGCAAGTCTACTTAGTCAGGTGTTAAAATGTGCAGTTATCAGTAGGTATAACATTGTGCAGGGAACATTGTCCTGCTGGTACAAGTATTTCCATGATCATTAAATTAATTACTGACCTCTTTTTATTGGATAAGTAGTGTTTCATTTGTTTCCCCTATGTCTGTGTACTTTTTCTTAGTGTGCCAAAGATGGTGTAGATAAACAAGGAATGAAAAATGTGTAAAGAAAAATACTCTGTAATAAAGTAAGCGTTCTAAAAATAAACAGTGCAGCAGTTGAAAATTGGTTATATCATTTTGAAAAGATAAACATTTACCAATACCTCATTCTTAAAAAGAATCTATTATGAAACCTATCTGCTTCTTTCTCATGCATGTTTAACTGTTTTTCTCTATTCTTTATTGCTAAGTTAGGACATTTCCATGAAAATATAGTCTTTGTTTAAGTGTCCATCTGCTCCTGCTGCTTATTTCCCACATGAAGTAATTATCCTCTATTCAGTATTTCATAATCATTTCCATGGCAACCAACTGTGATGTCACAAAGTGGATTATGACATCAGTTGGAAAAGATGCTGCGAGAGCAGATGTATTGTTCAGGAACAAAGGTACGGTTTTACACTTCTGTAACTCCTTTCATTTAAGGTTCTCAAAGGGCTTTATAAACCCTTCTGGGGCTGATCCTGCTTTCCTTTCAATCAATGGTAACAGAATCGGGCCTTAATTAATTAAAACCTCACAAAACCCTGGCCCAAACCATCCCCTTTCATGGTCGTCTCAGAGGATGGGAACTCTGTAGGGATTGAGTAATAGAGCTTTCCTTACATTGCTCCATAAGGTAGGAGAGGTTTGCAGTTTGACATTGTATGTTCCCAACCTTGTCCAGCAACACCTCACAGTCTAAAATAATTTCCTTTTGAATCCCCTTGCTGTGAGAGGCAGAGGCAGTAAACCTGAGTCTTTCAGCCATGGATACAGAGGCTCTGTGACACTTCATTCTTGTCATCTCTATCCTCTCTAACTCCTGGCTTTGCCAGTCCCTGACCATAACTGTCCCTGGGACCTCCCTGGAGCACTGATTTGCCCTGCAAGGAGGGAATCATGAGTTCTATTCAGCGAGTCAGAAATAAAACCAGGAAGTTCTTACTGGTTTTATTTGCATACCACCAACTGTATTGTGCATACACAAAATGCTGAAAATACAGATCCAGAATTATTTCTAAACAGACAGCTCAGATGTCTTCCTCTAATGTACTGAAGTCCATTAAAAAAATATCTGCACATAACTAAAACTACTTGCCAGACTGTTCTGGTTTTCTGAGATTATCTTTGAAGTTTACAATCTGTATCTTTTAGTGATAGATTGTGACACAATTTGCCTCCTAAAATAAACCACTTTTCCCTTTATGTCTTTCACTTACCATCATTTTATTATTACATTTACATCTAAAATTAATAGCAAGTTAAAAATGCATTTTGCTTATAAATGTTGAAACTGATTATGTACAGTATATTTTAAAATATCACCATACGATGCATTTTCTCATTACAGTTGTTGTACAACACTCTAATCACAAACAAATAAGGAATAACCTTTTCTTCCCTAAAATAGTATATTATTCAGTAAAAGGATTGCTTTTCAAGCATTTATTCTGTACCCTGAAGCTCTGGACATTTTTTCCTCTTGTCATATCTATTGCTATGTTACTTTCTTGGATATCTTGGCCTCCTCCACGCTACCCGTCTCCTCTTTTGTTGTTAACCAATCATGTTCTCTCAGTCAAGTAATTATTTCCTTGTCTGTATATCAGGTAAACTAACAGTTGCTTGGGTCCCTTAGGACTATGTTTATTTTCCTTTCTGTTTCACTTTTGTCAGTGTTATTCATGCATTGTCTCTGTTCTCTGGTACTAGCCCACTCATCTAGCCTCTGAAACAGTCCAAAAATATTCCCTAACTGCCAATGTGTTTCGAAGGATCTTGTTGCTAGATTCTTGCCTTTCTTAAACAAACAAATCAAACGAAACCAAAAGCAACCCCTCACCCCCCCAAACAAAATAAGAAACCAGACAAACATGAAGTCTGATGTGACTTGCCCACTTTAGTCTCACATTTATGAGTAGCTTTTAATGTTTTCTTAATTTTCTTGCTCTTTCAAGTTTACTGAATGCTCCTCCAATTAACTGACATGTAGAAACTTTCTAGAGCAGTTTAGTAACTTTTTGATACCATTTGTAATAAATGGCAAAGGTATCTGGCTCTTGGTATTTTAAATCTGTTGTTGGGCTTTACCTTGACTTGGGTTGTATTTTGTCTGTCTCTGCCAAAACATGGATACAATTTTCCATTCCACCATAAAAGACCATGGCTTGAATTGTCAGCAGTTATAAATCAGTATAGGTACAGGGTAACCATTGGAGCTATGCCAGTTTACATCCACTGTATTTCGCCCTGTGTATTGTTTTTCCTCTTGGTATTGGTGGGGAGTTCTTATAATATGAACTCTTCTATGATAAACTCACTTTGAGGCTGGCATCAGAGTACTTGTCTCCTGTTATTGGAGATGTTTCAGATTTTAGCTTTGGGTACCGTGGTCCTTCACAGAATGCAGGGCCTGCAGGAGAGTCTTCTGATTGCATCATGCCTAAGGTGTGCAGACAACTCTCATTAGGCTAGCCTTGGAAGGTGGATGGGCTAGGACTTTTCAGTAGCATTCAGTCAAGTGCTTACTCCTTGTGGAATGTGTTTTTTCTTTCTTTCTTTTGCAAAAACAACTAAGAAATTCATAAAGAACTGTGGGATGGATCTTCAGCAACTGCAGACTAGTATAACTATTAACTTACATGGATTTATACTAGCTGAGCATCTGGGTTTTTTGCTGAAGAGGATGTTAAAGTTAAGTGCTGAACAGAGTGATCTGGAGTCAGAAACTGTTAAGCCTACAATAGAAAGTGAACATTTCCTCTACTGTTGTTCCAGTGCAGTGTTGGACTTGGTTCTCTGATCTGATTTGGTAGCACTCTGCATGGGTGCACATGGCCTCACAAAGTGCAAAGGAGATGCAAATCAGAATCACAGTCTATAGTTCCACAATAACATACTGTTTCTTAAACAAGATATTTCATCCAAATTTTTCTGCAACCAGACATAGAGATGGGTAGCATTTTCTGGAGCTGTGTACTGTGCATAAACTGAACAGAACCATGAATATAATTCAATTAAAAATTAGACTAAATATTTCTTATACTTTACATTGCCACTTAGCATCCAAATCCTGTACTTCTGACATCAGTTAGAGACTTGTGGTTGAACTCAGTGGAACAGGATACAGATTTAAATATAACAGCATTATAGTAGTAAAATTAAGTGGCATATTCAGGTTATTCAAGGGCGAGAAGGTGACGCTCTCTTCAAGTTGACTCATAGTTTCTTCAACTGTATTGGGAATGTTTATGGACCAGGGTGCTAGTCAGCTTTGGAAAGGATTTCACAGTCTGGACCTGGCTTTGTAGCTCAGTAATCTTTGTAATCAATTACATGCTCCGCAACTTGCTCTTGAGGTCTGTATTTTAGTTAAAAATAAGTTTTCTGGTTGTTGATGAAACACTGATCCTACAAGTGCCTGCATGAGTAAATAATACTACTTGTATGAGCTGCCTCATTGAGTATGATTGCATGTGGTTTTACATGTTTGCAGAACTGTCTTTATTTATTTTGGAAGCCTTGCTTTGGGAACAGAAGAATCTATCATGGAACATTCCTAAATCAGTAAAGATACACTAGACCCCAATGACAGGGAAACTTGTTCAAACAGAAAAGACTAAAATATGTCCTACATGAAGCTGTAGAAGTAATTTTACAAAGATTGCAGCAATAATGGTGCTATGTGGGACTACTTGTGAAATACACCTGATAAGGTAAGTAAAGACTATGGATCTGGCCCTGATTTGGTGTAAATCGGCACTACAGTTCTGTTGACTTAATGGTGCCATTCTAATTGACATCAGCTGAAGATTTTGCCCTGGGCAAGCTAAGGATGTGAGTCCAGTCATAACATTGTCTTTTCTTTGGGTTTCAGCACTTACTAATGCAACTTTCATGTTCTTTGGGATATTTTTTAAATGGCAATAGGTATGGAAAATTCTGCTGTGTGCAGTTCTTTATGATGCTGAAGACTGCTGAAGGAGGTGGTTCAAAAATTTTTCATCTGCTGTTTCAACCCTATGGGTTCTCCACATGTAGGGGTATGTGCTTGCAGCAGCAAAAAAAGTGTCAGCATAAATTTGTGCTGCTACTTTTTGCCACTGACTACACCCCTGCATGTCCACTTTGGTGCAGGGCAAAACGCCCCACTTCATGGAAACTGCTGTAGGGTCAGCATGGTGGAGGAGCTAGGGTATAACTAGAGGAGGAGAGATGCTCTGGCTGGTTGCCTGAGCCTCTCCTGGGAGGACCGAGCCTCTGTGTCTGTCAGCTCATGCTTCTGTGGTGTGTGCCATGCCACTTGTTTTTTGTGGGGGGTTTTTGTGCTACTGGGAGTTCCTAGTAGCAACTTTTGCCCCTGTGCAGCAAATCTGCAGCATGGGGCACATTTTAACATGCCAGGTGGGCATTTTGTGGTGCCAAAAAGAGATTTGTGGCACCACAAACGGTAATGTGTCTGCATGTCTGGATCTGGCCTAGGAGTATAGGGCTGTTTTTCAAATATTTAAAGGGACAGCGTTTTTAAAACATTGATTAATGCCGTGTTAAGCATTTAAAAAAAATCATGATAGTGGCTTACAAATCATGAGATGCTTGAAAAATATAATTTTGAGCTTCTTTTTACTTATCTTTTGTTTTACACACTTCTGTTTTACATCCACTTTCACCGCATTTCCAGCTTCAAAAGTTTTACAAAAGCTAAAAGTTCCTTTAAACAAAAGCTGAGATTCTTATACAATCACCAGATTCCAGGAACACGAGCTTTAAGAAAAACATGATAACTATCAAGAAAGTTACGAGCAATGCAGTTCATTGCAGAGACAAGGGCATTCAGCTTTTCCTTACAGCTTGCTAAAACTGGGTTACTGTGCTCATTCTTTGGTTCAGTGATTGATTACTGTGTTCTCTAAGTGTAGTTTGTTTCTGGTACCTTGTAGCAGGCAGCAGAGCAGATAATGAGGAAGAGGAGGAGGAAGAAGAAGAAGAAGGTTCAGAGTCAAGTAGCCCTCCTATTGCTTATCAGATGAAGCCTCCTCCTGAAGGCTGTTGCACTACCGATGGTGAGAAATATAAGGCTAGAAATATGGGACAAATCTGACAGTTCTTTTTAGGCATGGCTTCTTTGGTATCAGGGGAGTTATGTGCCAGTAAAAAAGAGCAAGACTTAGCCCAAACATCATAACAGTTACCTCTGATGTTCTTCAAAATTCGGGGCTCCACTGTATGTAGAAATTGTGAGAAAGCCACGATTTGTTAAGCCTTTTTTTGTCAAAGCTGGAAATCTTGGTTGCTCATACACTTTTTTGTGTCCCTGCTGAGTCTGTCAAAAAAACCCTTTGAGTTCAAGATAGTTGGAAGTATTATGTCTGTTGCTGATTTTTTTTTATTATGGAATTTTCTTATTAAAAAAATTCTCTTTCTTTATTGCTGTGAGAAGAGAGGGACAGTGTAAAAACAGTGACACTGGAGTGACATCATCTGTAGTGTCTTTTGTTAAATATTTAACTTAGTATGCTCCTGTTAAAGTTGTTAACTTAGTTATATACACTTCCCAAAAAAAGGGCTGTGGAATGCATTCTAACCCTGTTGCATGAAACATCATTTTCTGGTTATTAATCTTTTATTCTATTACTAGCTTTATTTTGCAGCTGGCCTGTTAGCACAGAAAAATATTGACCATAACTTGAAACTTGACATTGAAGTTACAGTTGAACTGTCAGACAGATGCTTTTCTTTTTATAATAATGAAATTTTATATTTGTTGAATTAAAGCAAGTGTGAACAGTTAAACAACATCTCTTTTGACCTTAGAAATGTGTTGCCTTACTTTTTTCCTTAGGTTTCTGCCAGGCTGGTAAAGACTTGCGGCTGGTGTCCATTTCCAATGATCATATTGAAGTGCCTTCAGGGTTTTTACTTGTTGGTGCTAAATCTCCAAATCTGCCTGATCAACTTTTGGTGTGTGCTGTAGATAAAAGATTCTTGCCAGATGACAATGGGCGTAATGCCCTGTTAGGTAAGTGTCTTTGCTAGCACTAAATGGATGCTGTCTTGGACTAGAGTCATCGAGTTCTCTTGCAAAGTGAGTGTGGCATGTCCCACATCTGTTTCTTGTAGATGAACATCCTCACGTTAATCATAACAAGATAGCTGTCAGTTGTTTGGAACACTGAGGTTCATATCCCTTATTTAGATTGTGTTGTCCTTAGTGCGGGTACCATGCCTACCAGTATATTTGAAAAGTTTCTGGAACAATGGGACCAACATCTTAACTGAAGCTTTTGGATGCTATTAAAGTACATATCAATAAGAATAATAATTCTAGCTCAGAGTTTTGGTTTAACATTTAAGCAGACAATGGCACGGGCTTTCATTTGATCTTGACATATAAATAATTTCAGAACAAAGATATTGTTGAACCACAGAAGATTTATTTTTTCATCTCTCTTGTTGTTTACCTCTGAATTGTAACTAGATTCTGGTAACCTATTGGTGGTACTGGTCCCAGCTCTTTTAATAGCATCGGACATGAACCAAAGCTTGTTGATATCAATGAGAGGTTTTCCATTGAAACAAGCCACTTTTTATCATCAAGAGTACTGTTGAAAAATTGTTATATATCTGAATCACATGGATGCATCAGCCAAATATGAACATGATAAAATTGGACCTTATATAATTACATGGAGTGATACGTAGAATTATGAGAATTATGTTTTCTTTCATGCACTTTTAGGTTTGATATGCAGCATTTCCTTTGCTAGCCTCAAGAGTGGTGCTTTGTTCTGTACGTGCAATACCAAACTGTAATGATGGTGTCAAAAAAGGGAATGTATTTTTCACTGGGTTTGCTTTGCTGTTGGTTGAGAAAGCATCTGAGTCATTTCACTTCAACAAATACTGAGGGATGTGATGCAAACTCATACCAATTTGAATAGATCTTAAAGATATTTGGGATAACAGGGTGGTGTGAAGATGCATAGGGTACCTTCATGTACAGTGACTCCTTTCACCATGTGATCCTGCTGACTTGGATTGGTCACACTACAATTGATCAGTGATTGTAAAGGAATTAAGAGGCTTGTAAATCAGCCAAGTGTTGTCATTTTAAAGATACAGACAGGAATGTTGTACCACTCAATTCATTCACTGCTAGCAGTATTAGCAGCTTAAGGTCCTTAGGCTGTTAGCACAGAGGAAGCAGTAGATTTGTTAATTGCGTGCTAAACAAGAAAAGAAAAGGGTAATAAGAAACATAACTAATGCTTTTTATGCTACTTGTGTCTTCAGATTATTTAGTCAATACTATTTTAGTTTCCTGAAGCTATTTATCAGTTTATTTTTGATAATTTTATCACACTTGAGTACCCATAAATTGAATGCTTTGCTTTTGTGAAACATTTTAGTAAAGAGTAGAATAGCCTCTGCAACACCTGGAATAAGCTCCCCCCGGAAAGCAGCTATTATGCAGAGTCAAGTCCACCAAAACTAGAAGCAAAGCGTCATTCTTGATTTTAGCTTGATAGAGATTATGATAGGGTCTGTTAATTTGATGGTGGTGTGATGGTATGTTACTAATGTCTGGGCAGACTTACAGAGGTTATTTGATTCTGTTCTCACATAAACTGGTCTAAATGAGGATTAACTTTATTGGATTCTATATAGCTATGGCAGGGAAAAACCCATGTAAGTGAAGTTAGGTCCTAGGCATACAATATCTCACCAGCCAAACAGTTTTATGTATCATTAATGTAATAAGAGTGATAACTATATTTGTTTTCAATCCTTTGTCTGCTGGACACGGGGACCATGTTGTTGTGGGCTAGATTCAAGCTGATAAATTGTTATAGACATGAAAAGCTCTTTTCATATGACTGCTTTTGAAAAAGAAAATAGCAGGTTTGTTTTGGAGTCTGGAGGCTTACGACTATTTTCCTTTGTAAAATCTTGGCCACTGTCACTGGTATTTTTAAACAAAGTAGAAAATGGTGCCCCAAATTCTTTAGAAATAGTGACTCAGGTAATGGCATTTGGCACCTTCAAGGAGGTACTCAGCACTTGGCAGAATTAAGTGCAGTGTTTGTAAACACAGACATTTCATGTTCTTTTGGCTCTTTTCGTGTTTCTTTGCTGGGTTGATTGCATTTATATTAGGGAGGATATTGTTCAGTATTTAGTTTAGATTATCCAAAAGGAATTTATTTGGAGGGACAACATGCTTATGAGATAGATTAGTAGTTTCCTGATGACTCCTGTACTGGCTCCAGAACAGTTTGTAGCTTTGCCTCTTGGTCATAATAAAGCTGCGGAAGAAAAACCTGTCTAGGAAGTGTCTTGGTAGCTTCCTGACTGGTCTTTTGATGCCTGGTCTTGTCTCCATGACAGGCTGTTGATATGCCTATCGGGCATGTGTGGGATTGGTTTATTGATTATGTTAAATAGTTGCCTTACCCTTCAAAATAGAAGTGTTCTTGTGATTCATGTGCCATTTCTATTAGAGAACTAATGAATTTTTATTATTCCAACTATTATTCCATTGGAAAGGCCCCTTCTGTGGGGAAACAGATGAGTTTTTTTCCCCATCCATCAAAAATAAAGATTTAAAAAAAAATTGTCACCTTAGTTTGTTCCAAGAAAGGCTCCTGATTATTGCACCAGCTTATCTATATTGATCACAATTAGATCCCTGATGTCAAAACCCTGTAGGGAATTCTCAGTATTTGACCATTAAAGAGGTCATTTCTTTGTGTTTGGAGACCTGATATGGAACAGGTATCACCATTGTGATTGGGGCCTCAGATTTCACTGGCTCCCCATTAAATTCAGCAAAGCCCTAAAAGCTTGATCTGCTTTTCTTTCAGTTATCATTCCCTGAAGTGGGACTGGGAATAAACAATGCAAGTTTTGTTACCATCTTTTTCCCAAACAGTGCCAACAGCTGCATAGCCCCTCCCTATTTTTAGTGCTAGTAATAAGAAATACATTTGTGTAGACACTCGGGGAAACCAGAATAATTAAGTGGGAAAGATTAGTTTGCTTGTTGTTTGTCATACAGATTGCAGATGAAAAGTTTGAGTGGAAAGTGCTGTGATTTTGCTGTTGCTCATTATTCTTGAAAAAAAATAACCCCAATTCAGAGGAGTGCTCTGGCCTGACCTTATTTCAGAAAAGATGGAACTTCAATCCTTTGGGTGGAATTAAACAGACCAGCATTGAAAAATGAAAGCTCATCGTGAAGACTAGATTGTTAGCTTCTCATGAACAGTACTGGGTAGTAAATGGCTATATTTCATTGGAAAATTTCAAGTTTTTGTTGCAGAATCCAAAACCTGCAATACTTTGGGTTTGGCTTTTCTTGTGCCAAACAGAAATTTCTTGAGGGAAGCAGACTTTCCTCCCCCCAAAATACTTTAGTCAGAAACCTAGTTTTTGCTCATAGAAGTTTTAGTGGCAAATTTTTGGCCAGTCAGATTCCTGAAAACTGTTAGATTAGTTCTCCAAGGCACTGAAGTCCTCTTTTCCACCATAGAACAAGGGCAGCACAAACAAATGCTGTCCTGCCAACATGACTTAAACCTGATGCAGAGGGTCGAGTACTTTTGTAAGAATTCTTCATGCTCTTTGAGTTTTTTATGCGTCTTCTCTATCTGATTGCAGGATGCCGACTGGGGTATTGCTTCTTTGAATAGGGGATGGGATGTGATTAGATTCAACCAAACTCATTCACATAAGTCACTGACTTCAGATGGTTAGCAGCATTGAGTCTGTAGAATGAGACTGGATTTGAACTGGTGACCCAGAGGGGAAAGGCTTTTATCCTCTAACTCCATGTATTGATCACTGATTCTCTTGTGAAATCAATCTGATGACATAGATAAATTGGGACACCTTACTGTTGCCCTGAATCCCCTGACCTTTGCCCTTTCTTTAATGTATGTAAGCCTATTTGATTTAGCTTGCTTATGAAACTACCTGTCCCCCTGTTGACTGATAATACCAGACCTGGCATATAAAAGGCATGCAAAAAGAAAAGAATTATGAACTATTTGACTTACCAGTGTGTACAAGCCTGTTGTCACATATTGCATTATTACAAGGTTGACATTATAGTTTAATTTAGGAATTACCCATACAGTAGTAAATAGTAATAGAGGGCATCTGTATTTCACCACGCATTGAAATCAATATCCACATTAATAAAATTAGACCTTCTTAGGATTTCTTATCTGTAAGATGAGGGCCTACCATCATTTGACTGTTTTTATCTTCCCCATTACACTAGTCCAATCTTTAGCTGACACATCATGGCTTACTTATACACACCTCCATGTAATAAAATCATTGTCTTACCATTCTGAAGCTACAACTAAAATGTATCAGTGAAACCAGCTTTTGTCAATGAAAGCTGAGTAACAATAGGAGGAAATGGTCTTGCAGGGAACTTGCAGGAGTGAAAGTACAGCACAGAGAAGTTGGAAGGTGGTTTGGGAATGTGGTGGGGAGGAATGATAGGTGTAGTTTTGAAAATGCTTTTCTTACAAAGGAAACTCTAAATGGTGCTCTCTGAAATTCTTTTCAGAAAAAGTGTTCAATAGTAGATGCATGAGAGATGCTTAACTGCTCTTGTGTGTAAACTGTGCTAAGTGAAGGGTAATGTTTTTAATAAGTCTCACATGACTAGCTCTCTGAAGGAGTTCAGAAAGGGCTATGGAACATTTCAACTGAAACTCACTTCTAGCTTGAGTGTGTCCTTGGTTGGTAGTGACTTGAGCATGAAATAACCATACTGAGGATTTTTGATAACCATGTTTAAAGATGTCTTGCTCACATGGGTGAGCATGTCCTTCATCAGTGTTGGCAGCCTGGTGGGTAGGAAGGATGGAATAGGCACAGACTGCTGTTTTGTCCTAGCAAATGGTCTGTCCGAGCTCAGATTTCGGGGTAAAAATAGCGGGCAGCAGTGTGTGGAAATTTGTACTGCTGTTGGTTGGGCACACTGTATTCTGTTGATAAACAGTAGATGTTATATCCAATTGATGCACCTTTATGAGGACTAAAACGCTTAAGCTCCACACAAACGAGTACAGTTTTAACTGCATCTGTTTTATTTTTGGTTCCTTTTACTGTTGTCTTCAACTAAGTAAAATGACCTTCACCGACCTCTCTACCGGAATTTACTATGGGCATGGGCACAATGGTCATTATTCAATACTTTTCAATTCCAACATTTCCCCAGCAGAAGGGCATAGTATAATTAGGGGTGGGTGAGAGGGGCACCCACTCCAGGCACCAAATTAGGAGGGGTGCCAGATTTCCCCGTATCCCACAGAGTCTGCATCCTGGCAGCACTGTCATTCTGGGAACTCTGAAGCAGCTCCCAGGTGCTGTTGATTTAAGAACAGTAGCCAGGTTGGGGAGGGGACATATGGTGGCAACAGCTCAGCCAGGACTGTTTAGAAGTTCACATCTGGGTAAGGCTGCTGTCCTCTTATCTGGCTCCCGGACCCGTGCCTCCCCCCAGTCCAGCTCTTGGATCCTGTGTCTTGCAGCATCCCTTCCCCCCAACCTCTGCTCTCCCTTCGGTATTACCCCGGGCACCAGATCAGCTTCCTATGCCATTGCAAAACAACTTTGTTCTCATGGAATGCAGCATGCATTTAGATCTTTAGTAAGTTCTGTTGAATCAGTAAGGCACTGAAAAAGGGAGTGACCAGACTGTAATCTAACAGTACTTTTCGTGAGTACTCCTCCAGAGCAGGCTTTTATAGAGCATTATGTTTCACTTTTACCTTGGAAGAACAAGAGTGTTGACTGTTAATATAAAAGTTTAATTTGCCTGAAATGTGTGATTTTAATATGGTGTGCACATTACTGTTTATTAAACTATGGACTTTATCCTGTATCCACTGAAATTGAGAGAGTTTTGCCATTAACTTCAGTTTTTTTACCTTGTATGAAGTAGAGTACGATCCCTTCAAGAAGTGCTTTGCAGAGGGGAGGACAAAATCCTTCCCAAACCTCTTGATAGTCTGGGTGACCAGGAAAGATGTGGTTCTCTTTACAGAGAGCTCAGGGGAGGCCTCTGCTTAATATTCAGTCATTGTCAAACAAGCAAAGAAACAGCTGAAGTGTATAAAAATGGGGTAGAAAGCAATAATTAAATTATAATGATGCCATATAAATTAATGATATACTCTTACCTGGAATAATGGGTTCAGCCCCATTTCAGAAGAAGTAAGAAAGAAGACCTTCAAAGATGGGGTGAGACGATATTGGAGTCAAGCTTCTATATAGAAAAGCTTCCATATGGAGAATAGTCTCCTGATGAAAGACATCAGGACTCTTCAAATTAGATAAGAGGTGAATATGAAGGACAAGATGGAGATATATATATAGTAACAAAATAGGGAAAGCGAGAAGGAAGGTCAGGTGCTCTTGTTTAATTTTTCTCATAATCTAGAAGAGAAAAGAAGATTCAATGAAACAGAAGGGTAAAAAACCATTAAAATAATAATTTACCTTTTGATATCATGACCACAACATAATGAAACACAGTAACTGGCATACCAGATCAGATTCATGGTTCAATGCCTGTGCTGGCTAGCAGGAAGATGTAAGCAGCATCATACTACATATAATAACCTGTCCCACATATTAGTTCTCTTCTTAATACCCAGCAGTCAGGAACTGAAGTATGAAATTTAATGTTTTTTCCCCAAAATGTAATCTTGCTTTAACTACAGTAACTCAGAATATTTTTATGATCCATGGACAGGTCTGTTCACCTCACCCCAAGGAAGCCAGGGACAAGCCCCTTTGTTTCCAGGAAAATGAATTTTCTGATGTATTAATCCACTGCAAACTCTAATAACATTCTGCAGAAATGAACATTGCTAGCAAATAAGTAAGAAGTTCCTCCTTCACACTTTGCTGAGGTTTCCATCTGCAAGTGTTAAAAAATTCCACACGTATTTGAACTTATTTCCCAATTTTAGGACTTTGAGATTAAATGACAGTAAATTATAAGATTTCTTGTTTGCTAAATTGATGTGACTATGATTATATCTAGATACATTTGTGTGATGCATTAAGAGTACTGAATCCCTGCATCCCCCCTTCTCAGTAAAGGCTTACAGTGTTACTTGATGAAAAGGTTGACAAATATGGTCAGAAAGGAGATGTCCCTGTGTTATCCTGTTAGTCAACAAGTAAAACAGCAGCCTGAAGCCTTCATCAAGATTTGACCTCCTAAGACCAGGCTAGCCTTTCTGAGATGCTTGTCTTGCTTGTGACTCAGAGTTCCTTCTGTTAGCCTAACTTATGTTAACTGAACCTAACTTAACAATGCCTATGGCCTACTAAAAACACCACACTATAAATCAAAAGATTCATACTTCACCTAAAGGTCTACAAGTCCCACTCCCTTTCAGTAGAACACTTTTTTAAGGCATGGGGTTTTTTAACCCTAAGATCTCCTGTGGTCAACCCCCATGCCCTGCAAGGAGCAGTGTGGGAAATGCCTGCATGTGTGGTGTGTGGCACCACATACCGCATGTCCATACTTGTGTGGATTTGGCCTCCCAGTCTTTTTAGTTTTCCTCTATATGAGAGTTTTTCCATGATTTTCTAGGCCAAGCATCTAGGATTCCAAAACAGCTTAAACTTTTCTATGGGTAATGACACACTGGCACCAGTACTACATAGAAATAAAGGAAAAGAAAATCTTCAGGCTTCCAGGCATAAGCAAGCCATTATCTGAGGAGGTAATAGGAAGAAATTTCTTATCATTGGGCTTCTTATACCATCTTTTGAAGTGTGTGGTCCTGGTGCCTGGAAGAGAGAATGACAGGACTAGCTTAAATGTAGTCCACATTGATCCAGTAACCATTCTTATAGAAACAGATTGAAAAACATCAAGAAATTTAATCCTATCCTAGAAAAGAGTACAAATTGACCCATCAGTATTATTCTGCTTCTTACAGAAATACTTCAGTAGAAACTGGATTAAACCTGCAGTTGCTCTGAGTGAGGAATTACATTCAAGGAAACAGTGCAAAGTAACTGGGGGTACGGCATGCAGAAGGGCAGCAGGAACACATTTATTCCATGCCATGTACAGCTCCAGGCACTTTGTTCCTAAGTAAATAATTATAACCAAATTCGTAGCTATTGCAGAAGCCTAATGCAAACCAGGCACAGAATTTGTCCTACGCTGACAACACAAGAAGGATTTGCTACATTTCTTATATACAACTCTGTCAGGAAAGCAGCCATATTAATGTGAGCTCTTAGGCATATATTTTAGTTCAACTGGGCATAAGCACTTTCTGAAAGTTAAGCACATGCTCAGTGCTGTCTTGAGTAGAGCTAGATTCACACACACAAACACATGCTTATGTACTGTCTACCCAGGGCCTACATTTTCTAATAAACCTGTTTCAAAGCCAGATCATAAGCGTCAATTGGGACTTTTTTCAGAGTGTGAGGCAATGGAAAATGTAAACAGAGACTATGAAGCTAGGCCATTTATTCACAGTGAAGCTTTAGTTAGAAAACCCAAAAGCCAACTTCAATTAGGGTTTGATTTATTTTTTTTCAGTAAGAATATGTTTGCAGTAGATTACTTTCCTACAAATACTCACTGTCACCAAGGAAGAACTGTGTCTGCATGCTGTTATCAGTGACCTGTCTATCTTAACCAGATCTTGTCTATTATTTATTTTGTTAGGTTTCTCTGGCAATTGTGTTGGCTGTGGCAAGAAGGGCTTCTGCTACTTTACGGAATTTTCCAATCACATCAATCTTAAACTGACCACTCAACCCAAGAAACAGAAACACTTAAAGTATTATCTGGTTAGAAATGCACAGGGAGCGCTAACCAAAGGGTCTGTAATCTGCTGGAAAGGGGCAGGTAAGATCATGAAGCTGTCTAGTTGGAGCTCTGGTTTTCATCTGCCCAGCTTAGATACCAGTGAGGTTGACATCTGAGACAAACCTCAGATAACCAGATAGACAGAGGAGGGACTCTTTAAAGTGAGGCAATTGCTAAAGAGTGGTGTAGAAGCCAGTTGACTGAAATAATAGAAAGAGAGCACGTTGGACAATCTAGCAGTGCCTCTTTTCTAAATATTGTGACATCTGGATCAAAATTGTTCGTATTTCAGATTGCTTACACAAAGGTACAAAGACAAAGCATTAATGCAACCATTCTCAATGGGTAAGAAGAGTCTTTTTTCCCTTAGAATTTAGAGGCCGACAGTCTTCATCCAGTACCTGTTCAAGTGCATTGTTCCAGCCTCCAGAAAGTTCAGGCCCATCTGTAACCATCACAAGTGACCCGGTCCCAGCCACAAACCCAAATACTCCATCTGGGACTCAGCAAACAGGTAACACTTAGAAAGGAAACCTTTGGCTAAGTACAGACAATCAAAAAGCTTGAGGCTGAAATGATTCAATCTTTGCAGGTTAGTCTAAGTTGTGTAGATTAAACGAATTAGGAAATGAACAGACATTCACTTTTGATTGGGGAAATGCAGCCACATGCCTGCAGGGACCAGGGTGGAAGCTGGGGGGCACTAGAGCATGTCTTCTTGCTCAGCTGGAGCAGCCTGCGTAAGCCAAGGCTAACCCGCTTACTCTGCAAGGTGAGTATTGCAGGGGAGGTGCAAAGAATCCTGAGATGCTGGGGGACTATGAGTTAACTTGAATCTGGAGGGGATTTAGGACAGAAGTTGAATAAACTGATTGAACCTAAATCAGTGGGGTCTGATACTACATCCAACTGGCTTTCTCTTTAATAGGTTTCAGCCATCTTAAAAGAGGTTTATATTAGGGTTGTACAAAACGGGCCCTATTTGATTCGGATTCAGATTCGATCTGAATCAGGGACAGTGATTCAATCTGTTGATTCGGATCACTATCCCTGATTCAAATTGGCCAAATTCGAATCTGACAATTCGATGCTGATTCAGCGATTCAGCAATTCAGACAAAGGCACAGCTTTAAAAGTTTTTTCTACATACCTTGACGTAGCAGCATGGCTCATGATCGCTGCGGTGCTGGGGCGTATGTAGCATCCCTCAGGAGCATGGGGGCTCTCCAGCATGCTCGGCAGCAAACCCAGAAGTGGATTGGAAATACTTTTGGTCCACTTTCGGGTCTGCCACAGAGTGTGCTGGGGGGGACCTAACAGCCTCCCTGGCTCAGTGATTGCTGGCAGGGGGACCTGAGGTGTTCCCCCCAGACCCAGGAGGCACCAGTCACTGAGCTGAGATGGTGCGCTCCCCAGTGGACCAGGAAGTGGACTGGAAGTGCTTCTGGTCTACTTCCAGGTCTGCCGCTGAGCGTGCTGGGAGCCCCCCATGCTTCTGTGAGATGCTGCATCTGCCCCAGCATCACAGTGTTCAGAGCCCTGCTACCTAGAGGTGTATAGAAAAAACATTTAAAGCTGTATGTATGTCTGAATCACTGAATCTGTCTGAATCTCTCTGAATTGATTTGGAGGGTTCTAAATCAATTCAGAGAGATTAAAAGGTTCTCTGATTCGATTCGGAGATTCAGCCACTGAATTGGGCTGAACCTTCACCAAATCGAATCAGGGATTGAAGCTTTGTACAGCCCTAGTTTATATGCACTGAACTTCTGTTGTGTTACAGATTTGAACCAGTTTCTGATCACTTATACCAGTTTATGTGTAATTTCTGTCCCTAGCCTTTGAGTTCCCAAATAGTCTCATTTACTATCTTGAGTGCATGTATGTGTATATTGGTGGAAGTGGAAAGAATCTGAAAAAAATATTGTAAAGTACAGAATAAAACAGAATGAGCAAAAATGGGTTGATTTAGAGAGGCTCCATAAATCAAGGAACTAGTATAATGTTATAGCTATAGAGAAAATGAATGAGACCTTGAAAACTTTTTCAATACTAGCTCTTTTTTTTCAGATAAATTGATGAAGGGTTTATAGATAGTTAAATAGTACTAAATATTTATTTTCTGGAATTAGGTATCAACAAGCTCACTAAGGCTACTCAAATCTTAGTGGTCCATTTATTTAAAAGTGATGAAAATCCTCTTTACCATTTTGCAGCTGCTTCTTATCTACTCACAGATGACAACTGCTTTAGAAATCAGCATGATTTCAGTTTGTTCCTCTGTTCCAGTCAATTTTATGATAAGACCAGAATCCTTTTCACTTAGATAATGTATAAATTGGCTTAAAAGCTCTGTTTTTCTTTTGCTAACAGAGAGATTCGTTTATTTTCTTTTTATTTCATACAAATTAAAGTCATCTCAGAGTTTATGTATTATTTACAAGACAAAAATATTCTAAGTGTTAAAGGGAAGGACTTTTGTGGGTGATATCTTTTATTGGACCCACTATATAGTTGAAAGGGATACAGGGCTAGGCTTTCAGATATTAATACGAAGTATTTTTCCTCATGTCTTCATAGAATCATAGAAATTAAGGGCTGGAAGGGACCTTGAATGATCATTGAGTCCAACTGCCTTGCTCTGGGCACAAATATTTCTGAGATCAAATGATCCCAGCAAGGTGTCTGTCCAGTCTCTCCTTGAAGACTTCCAAGGTTGGGGACTGCATCACCTCCTTGGGATGTCTATTCCAGATTCTGGTCACCCTTACTGTAAAGCAGTTCTTCCTTACATCCAACCTGAAACCACCGTCTAACAGTTATGGCCATTGCTCCTTGTCATTGGCGACATGTGCCTCCTGAGGCCGGGGGTCACGGTGACGGCCCGCAAGTGGTGACTCAGGCATCGGCAGCGAGGGTGGGCCAAGCGGGGGCAGTCTGCAGGTAGCCGTGGCAGTGTCGGAGGTGTGGGGGGATCCCCCGTAGCTGATCGCTGACCAGGGGGAAGCTGGATGCCAAGCCTGGAAGTGCCGGTGGCTTGCCTGGCAGTGCCTGCGGCATTTCTCGTCAGGGGGCACCAGCGCTTGGCCTGCCCCCCTGACCACTGCCTAAGCCAGGAGTGCTCGCTCTCAGGGGGGAACCAGCGCTCTCAGGGGGTGCATGTCACCTATGCTCCTTGCCCTCCCCGGGGCACCCTAGTGAACAATTTTTCTCCCAACTCCTGATATTCATACTTATAGATGATCTTCTCTTCCCCAGGCTGAACAGTCCCAGATCCCTTAGTTTTTCCTCAGAAGGTTTGTCCTCCAGGCCCTTAATCATTCTTGTACCCTTCTCTGGACCTTTTCAAGCTTCACCATGTCTTTTTTGAAGTGTGGTGCCCAGAATTGGACACAGTACTCCAGCTGAGGTCTCACCAGTGCTAAGTAGAGAGGAAGTATCACTTCTTTAGCCCTGCTCACAACACATCAGTTAATGCATCCCAGTATGCTACTAGTTCTGTTGACTACAATGTCACACTGGTGGTTCATGTTCATCCTGCTATCAACCATAACCCTGAGGTCCCTTTCAGCCATTGTGCTGGCCAGGACATCTCCAAACCTATATTCATGTCACTGATTACTTCTCCCCAGATGAAGCACTCTGCATTTATCCTTACTGAACTGCATCTGGTTCTACTCTGCCCACCTTTCCAGCTTGCCTTCTAACTCATTGATAAAGATGTTGAACAACATGGGACCAAAAACCAAACCCTGCAAGAAACCACTGCCCACTTCCTGCCAAGATGATACAGACGAATCCACTAACACTCTCAGGGTTCAACCCCTCAGCTAGTTCCCAACCCACTTGACTGGACTCTGTTAGCCCACAATCCCCCAGTTTTTTTTATAAGAGCATCACAGGAGACCATATCGAAGGCCTTTTTAAAAATCCAAGTATATGATATCAACCGCATTTCCCACATCTAAGCAGTTCATTACGTGATTACAGAAGGAGATGAGTTTCGTCAGACATGACCTCCCTGCAATGAAACCTTGTTGGCTATCCTTTAGCATCATGCCTTCTGCCAGTCTCTTACAAATGGACTTCTTGATAATGTTTTTCCAAAATTTTACCTGGTATTGAGGTCAAACTGACTGGCCTATAGTTTTCTGGATCTTCCCTCCTCCCCTTCTTAAAGATTGGCACCACACTGACCCTTTTCCAGTCTTCCAGGACTTCTGAACATCATGAGTCTTCAAATACCTTCACCAATGATCCTGCAATGACTCCAGCCAATTTCTTAAGCACTCTTGAGTGTAGTCTTTCCAGTCCAGCAGACTTGAAGACATTTAAGTGCTCCCTTACCAGTTCAAATCTGACCACTGGTTGGCAATGCCTTCCCCCCTGCCCGCATCAATCCAGTATCCAGCTAGGCAGGCAATCACCATTTGTATGCAGGAACACAAACACAAAGTGTTCTTTAAAGACTTCAGCTTTCTCCTGACTGTCTGTTGTCAGCTATCCTGTCCTATTTTGCAAGGGCCCCACATTTCCCCTGGTCTTCTTCTTGCTCCCAATATACCTATATACATTCTGCTCCTTATATACCATTCTTATTGTCCTTGATTTCAGTCGCCAACCTGATCTCAGTTGCCGCTCTTGTCTTCCTTATCCTCTCCCTTCAAATATGGGCTATACTTGTGTATTCTTCCTTGGTGATTATGCCTTGCTTCTGCTATCCGTAAGCCTCCTTTTTCTTTTTTAAGCACTCCTTGACTCCTCTGGTAAGTCAAGACGGCTTTCCAGCCCCTTACCACTTTTCCTGCATAAAGGAATGAACCTTTTATGTGCTCTAAGGATCACTCCTTTGAGGAATGAGCACCCTTCCTGAACTCCCTTCCCCCCCAGTCCCTCTTCCGATAGGGTCTCTCCCACTTTTTTCCTGTGGATGTAGTAGATATTCCAAGAACTGTGGCAGTTCCATTGATGTTGTTATTTCCTCCACCTGACTAGGGCATTTATACATGTGCTCCAGAAGTGGGAAGGGGGAGGGGATTCTTTAATTAGTACACTGGAGCAGCCTCACTGTATGTGTATAGGTGCCCCTGGATAACAAAACACTTATATCCTTATGGCACTAGTGCTGAATTATATTTTCAAAAGTTAAATGTATACAAAGCTAAATTCCTGAAAAATAGAGTTAGGTTTAGGAAAATCTACCTGCTTCTTAATGTGACACTGTTCACTGAAAATAAATAAAGATGTTTGGAATAAAAGTAAATTCAGCATTTTACTCAAAATTGTTTTTATTGGTGGTGTTAGCAACAGCACTCAATGCTTCTCACTTATGGTCCTATCTTGCAAAAAGCTTTATGTGGCATGTGAACATGGGTAGAAGGATCTGAATGTGTTGATTTTTTTGAAGGATTGGGGTATCACTTAGGTGTAAACCAAAAGCAACTACAGAGAAAACTGGTATAAGACCAAAAATTGGGCTTGCTGTGTTCAGCGTTGTAATGGCGATGAGGCAGAACCTCAGCTGATGCAAATTGTCATAGGTCCACTGAAGTTAAGCCTTAATTAATCATTTGTTTTCATCAGCTCCGGGCTGCCTCTATAAAAATGTCTTTAAATAATTTCTTTTTTCTAACTCAGCAGGTACAATTTCAGATCATCTCCCATCAACAGCAGCATTTGGCCCAACTATTTACAATGGCAAAGGTTCTCCCAAACAGCACCTAGTGAAAAATAACCTGTCAGCTCTGACAAGACCTTCAGTCTTAGGTACCTCTGGATTTTTTGTTTCAGCTCACCTAAATTATACATTCCGATTTAGTTACCCGAGGTAAAGTGGAAACATTATATAAATAGGTGTAGTGGATGCAAACTCTTATGTATTTAGAACAAAACATTATGCTAGGAGTCTTTATGTAAATATATATTTTATTCCTTACTAACTAGCAATGAGAAGTGTTTATGTACTTTCCGATGCAGCAGTCCTAGAAAACAGAATGTTTATTATTTTTTTTATTATATTTTACTTTTTGGTTGTTTAATTTGAGGAAAGAACAGCCTCTGAATTCAGGCTTTTGGAAGAATGTGTTTGTCAATTTGAAACAGCTGCTCCAGAACAGATTTTAGACTTCAGTGCAAGGCACTGGGAAACCTTGATAGAAACTGATTGTATACTACTTAAGCAAGGATGTGATCCTTACAGAAAAAAAACATGAATCTTGAACAACTAGTTCCATGTTTTAAAACAGTATCCACATTACACCTTGGACTGCACTAAAATGGTTACTTTGTAGTGTTTCATCAAATATCCAGTTTTCATCGTCAACAGAACAAATCCCATGAAGCTGTTAGGGCTGGAAAATTCTTAATATTAATTAAATAGCCATAATCTCTCTCTGTATACTTTATATTAATTTTAATGTGAACATTTACAAACTGCACTGCTAATATGTTTTATCCCAGTTGACGTTCCATAACCATTTAATATTTGACTTTCTTGTACACTAGTCTCTGTCTTATAATGTCAACTGATTTAATTAAGGTAACATTTAGATGTCAACATGTAGGTAACCCAGCACTAAACCTGGCAGGGATAGGTGATTTCCAAATGAGCACATTATATTGCTTTGATCCTGAAATTGTGCTTTTCTGCAGCATATGATGCCCCAAGTTAAATGAATGAAACTAGGCCACATGGCTATATACTGCCCTCATGTGGTGAAAATAAAAGGATAAAAGCCTATTGTTTCAGTAACTACTATGATGAATCTTCCTGAAAATTATTTTATTCTCAATCTGAAGATTTATTGGTCATGTGTATACACACAGTAATTTAAACTGAGAACGATATTGTTTAAATGGTTATTCCCTGTTGAACTGCATGTAGGCTTGAAGAACAGTTCTGCTAGAAAGTTGGTCTTGACAGGACAACCAGATGTGCTCATGCCTTTGCATGTTAAAGTAGGAAGAACCTGAGAGCTCATTCCTGCAAGATGCTGAGTAACTCTTAGAAGGCCCTCAGTTCCCATTGAGTAGAAATACCAAAACGTTAAATATGGGACATGACAGAAATGTATCAGAAAAACCCAGGAAGCAAAAATTACAGCTTTCAGTAGAAATTTGGCCCAGAACAGTGACAGGATCCATCAATTACATGGAGTTTGGAGCTAGTAAGTTGTGTAACAAATTATGATGCTAGGTAGAATTTCAAATTCACCTAAGTCCATTAACTTTCATTGGAATTTCAGCTTTTCAGCATCTTTGAAAATTATATCCCGTATTTCCCACACGCTCTGTTTGCTCAGAGTACAAGGAAACTGTATATGTTTTTGGTATCCACAATTAAAATATATTAAAATATTATTAATACAGTTCTCCCAGAGTAAATTGTGCTATAAAGTAGGTGCATTGTGGTCAAATTAACAGATGGCTTACATTATTGTGGTGTAACATAGCAAAATAAAATAAGAACTACATTGAGACTAGTGAGTTTGTGTAAATATTTGGTACCATCTGGTACAGTCCTTAGTATATAGGATCTTGAGGTATGAAAATAATACTGGAATGTCATGCACAAAAGTTAATAAATTAAATTCAATATTTTCATCCACTTGGCATCATAATAATTTTCCAAATGATTAATGTTATTTAGGCACATTAACAAATTCAGGGCCTCCAAAAAAGCGCCACAAAGGATGGTCACCAGAATCACCATCATCTACTGAAACATGGAACTTGCAGCCCAACCCACAGATTCCAAATAAAAATAAAAATGGTAAGCTATGCTGATTTAATTTGTTTGTTTGTTTAAAAGACGGTGGAAGAAAGGCCAGAATATTGAAGATATTTATGTACTAAAATACAGAAAGGTGCCAGATAGGCTGTTTGAAGGTAATAGGAATCCAAAGTCCTTCTGAAATCAGTAACTACCAAGTTTACTGAAATCAAAGATGAGGTTTTCCCCCTAAATTGGCATGGGGAAAAAGTCCCTTGTCTTATGATTGCATGCAAGAAAACTTCATTAAATACATTGTCTATAATTAAACTGCTGCCAAAAATAGGACGTGCTCAGCAATGGCAAACAACTATGAAGTTGATTAAATACAGTCAGCACTGGGCATAATTATAAAATAAATGTTTCATATTGCGTAAACTTGCTGGGAACCTAATACCAGGATAGATTAGTGCAGCTCATCTGAAAAAAGTATATGGTAATGCCTATTAAGTCCAGTCCCCCTCAGCACTGACTCTTTCAAGTCATGGTGAGCTGCTACATTGCATACCTTTTGACTTTTTCATTCCCACAGCTGAGCTGTGCCTTTCTTTCCTATTCCCAATGTTTCCTGTTTCTTCACCAACCTTAAATGCAAACATCACCAAATGGGGCCAAACAGTTCACCCAGAATCCCTCTGTCACTCCCTCTCTCAGGCTCTCACATATAATTAGTATAGCTCTGCCCTCCATGAGGTGAGGCCGGGCCAGGTTGCTCTGTGCTTCATCTACCTATAAATGTTTGGAGGATCACGGGATTCATGACAACAACAATAGTTATAAGTGGAAGTGAATCAGCACATGGTCCTTTGTGGGGTGTATCTGGAGTACACACACACATAGTGAGCACTGCTGAACTGAGGAGTCACCATGGCTTGAAATCCCGTTGACCCTGGTGGGGCCCAGTCCTGTAAACTATATGGTAAATCATGAGCCTTTGGTTTTGGACTAGTATCATGCTTAGTTTGTAAGCAGGTAGTGGAGGGAAACGTGACCACGTGGGTGAGCTCCCCAGGGTAATTGTCTCTGATGTGTCCTCCATAGGAGGTCTATCTTGAGCAGATTCTTTTTGGTATTGGGTGGTGGAAC
>NW_017728918.1:24185150-24211726 GCF_001723895.1 Crocodylus porosus | reverse complement strand
TGACTGTGTGGGCGGGCTCCCCAGGGCAGGTGGTTGTCCCTAATATGTCCTCCGTAGGAGGTCTATATTGAGTAGATTTTTGGTGTTGGAGGTGGAACTGGAGCTTGCTCCATCCAATCCATGCATTGGCCTGGCATTACGGTGCTTCCAGGAGCGGTGCAATAAACAAAAACCAAAAAAAAAAGGAAAAAAAAGAAAAAAGGTTGTACTATGTATAAGTAGGTGTCAAGGTGCTACTTATAAGTATGTTTATGGAGAACTTATACTAAAACTTACAGCAATTTCAGGTAACATGCATCAATTTGTGATGAACTAAGTACGTGGATAAAATATGCAAATTGCTACAGCTGTGTTTAATTTCAAGGTCATTGTTTTCAAATTTGCTTCTTACTTCCATGTATTTAGGGAGAGCAGGGTATAACAATAAAAAGAGGGGGAAGGGGTTGCCAGGGGAAAAAGTTGGGGAGAAGCACAGGGCAAAGGGGCTACCTGACTCCCAAGATTTCTTTTTCTTAGTGTAGCAGTGGAAGGGGGACAAATTTAAGGCAACCTTACAATAATTTGATTCTACCCCTGGACAATTATAACAAATTTATATATTTTCCATATATAGAATCTAATTACTGGGGGGTTGTCTTATAATCCGGGTCATCTTCTATTCGAGTAAATAAGGTACAGACCAAGAGATTTTTGTAAATGCTAGTCTTTTTAGCTGTTTAAATACATTTGAGATCTGGTCCAAAATCTAGGATGTATTGAAGCCAATGATAAAACTCCCACTGGCTTCAGTTGGCCAGGGCACTATCAGTGTCATTCCAAAGAGAGATTCATTATTGGCCAAACTATAACATGCTCTCTCAGTTTCAGTTCAATCCTAATTTAAACGGATTCCCATTAAGGTGCCACTGTGTTAAACTGAGTAATAGTCCCACGTGTAGCCCAGTATGTTTAGCTAGCTTTGTGGTGAGTATCTAGTAACTCTCATGCACAGTGTATCAGCTCGTTTTTACTTTTATGCTGTTTTGTCTCTATTAGACTGAGATATCTTTCTCCTCCAGAAGCAGACTGAGAGAGATGTAACATTCTGATGAGTAATTAAGCCATAAAAGTGAATGTCGGAGTTCAGTTTGTCACATTATTATTATTGATTTTACTTGTAAAAAAGTGTATTTGCTATTAACTCTAAAGATGGATTACACAGTTGCCATTTAGTTCAGATAAAAATAAAATCGATAAAACAGATAATCCACCAGAATTAATTAGTTTCCCTTAAAATAGTGTTTTTAATCTGCTAATGTTTGAAGTTAGATTACTGTTAAAAACTAATGAAAGGCTTCAGCGTATTTAATTTTCTCTTTCTAAGAACTGATAACAACATTGGTTTATAATCCAAGCAGCAAAATGTATTTGTGTTCATGCAAAATGTATAGGCCATAAATGTTTTGCAGGCTTCTCTGGATTATGGCACTCATACTTTCACCCATGTGCTTGCTTATTTTGCAGTCTTTAGATATGTGTAAAACTTAGTTTTGGAAATGATATTATTTTAAGGAAGCTAAGGTAATATTATAGGTAGATTAGTAGTTCATGTATCATTTGTGTTTCAACAAAAAAGGAATGAAGCATTGATTCTGAGTGCAGATGTTGGCTGATGTGAGAAAGCAACATTGTGAGTTCTGTTTTATCGAGCTATTACTTGACTGTATTGACTTCATGAATTCATTCTTAGACGGAGGAAGCTTGTCATCTTTGCCACATTCTGCTTTAATAGGACCAGCCTCATCTCCAATGGTGGCCTCTGGAGAACCAGTTTCAGTTCCTGACAACTTGCTGAAAATATGTAAAGCAAAACCAGTTATATTTAAAGGTAATAAAATCCCAACAATCTTTTGTCTATTTGCTTTTAAAGGCAATTTAATATGTTCTGAGATAAATATAGGATTTTTATTGAGAAATATTAACTAATTAACCTGATGATGAAGACAACCAGTGAAAATTCAATTAAAAAGCCAATCAAAAAGTCCCTGTACTCTAAGCCACCCACACTACCTGACCTTCATATGAGGAAGTAAGCATTATAATAAATATATGGGTTCTTGAAATGGGGTGCTGGTCAGTTCACAAAGGTTATGGATTGGTGCCTATAAAGATTGAGAACCATTGTTTTACAAAGCTGACTCATGTAAGCCTGTTCATATGAAAAACAAAGGCTAAACTCCCATTTATCATCAAACAAGACTGGCCAAAAGATGTAACTAAGAAGACAATAGATTACTGTATTAGCTTTATGTACTGTAGATATAAATTTGTGTTGGGTCACCCATGCTTACATCTCATTCTGACCTGTAGTAAAGGGTTAAAGCTCATCTGTGCAGGAAATGGAACTCCTCAGAGGCCCATCCAAGAGTGCAAAATGAACTACCAGGTTTCCAAGTTGTTGCCGTATTGGTTTAGAGGCAAAAGGAAGTAGAACTCATGGTAGAGGTGATATCTTTTTAGTCCAACTAGATTTTTGCAAAAAAAAAATATTCTTTAATTGCAAGCTTTTGGGCACAAACACCCTTCTTCAGATGTAGGAGAAAAGAGAACTTTTACAATCTGTTCTCCGATGCCTGAAGAAGGGTGTTTGTGCCAAAAAGCTTGCAATTAAAGAATGTTTTTTGAAAAAATCTAGTTGGTCTAATACAGGGATGGGCAAAATGCGGACTGGGTGCGGTCTTCCAGGCTATTCTGTCCGGCCCATGGGGCCCCTAAAAAGTTTAGAAAATTAATATGTATCTGCCCCAGGCTGCCTGTCATGCGGTCCTTGATGGCTTCCCAAAACTCAGTAAGCAGCCCTCTGCCCAAAATAATTGCCTGCCCCTTGTCTAATGAAAGATATCACCTCTACCATAAATTCTGATTCCAAATGAACTACCAGATTTTCTTGCATACAGCATACCTCTTTACCCCCATTGGCGTGCATGTGTTAAGTGGGGAAGCTGATTTTTTGTCCAAGATAGAAACACCCTATTTTCATCCCTGCTCCACAGTGCAGCAGCTCTGGTATTCCCTCAGCTCAGCCTGCTGAGGGAATCAATGGGCCACTGAATTAATGGTCCATTGTTCTTTATTTCACAGTTGCTAGCAATCATCTCTCCTTTTTAATGGTCTTGACTAATGAAGCTAACCTTTCTTAGGGGAATTTGGCTGTCTGATAGGGCTTCTGATCATGTCTCCTATTTCACATCTCTTTAGCTTTTTTTAAGATGAGAGGTCCACCTATGGAGACCAGTCTTTAACAGGAGCTAGTGTTTTAGTTAAGCAGGGTCAGTCAGCTGAAGATTAGGCTCCGTCCTTGCTTTCTGCAGCCATAACACTAGAATTTTTTTTCCGTAATGCCTTTCAAAAACAAGGTGCATATTCTATTTGGGGGCACGTTATATGTGCAAAAATACAGTAACACCAAAATGAAGACCATCACAAACCTCATTACTTTCTGCCCCAAGTACAAGACTCATTTCTTTGACTTGCCTTCTCCAACATAAATGTAGAGCAGCATGTACAAAACCCTAGCAACACTCTGCCAAAACTAAGTGCTACAACATATGCACTTCTCCCCCATGGAGAGGATGTGAGAGTAAACCATAGCAGATTAGTCACATTGCTGAATACTATGGTCATGAATGTGGTATAGGATCCTGTAGATTCCTGTACAGTGTCAAGAATAAGAAAGATAGAAATAGTCATGGCGAAGACTCCACAAACCAAGGCAGAGTATTTCAAATCACCTGTTGCTGCACAAGGTATAAACCAGGGGTCGGCAAAATTTTTGGGCAGAGTGCCAAAAACACCCACAGTTTCAACTTGTAAGATGTTGGTGTGCCAGGGGTGGATGGTGGGGAGCTGCTAGGGGCCTGATCCTTGTTGTGGCAATATAAAAAATAACACCAGCCCCTTCCCCACCATCCGCCCTAAGGCACATGTGCCAAGCAAAATGCCTTTGCATGCCACATTCTGGCATGCATGCCAGGGGTTGCCCACCCCTGGTATAAACCAATGAATACCATCACACTGGCTTCTTCAGATTCTCCTGAGTACTAAAGTATAGCAGACTGTTTGATTCATACACATTAAATTAATTTGGTGAGTGCAAATATTGTTTATTTTACAGGTCATGGAAACTTCCCTTATCTTTGTGGGAACCTTAATGACATCATAGTGAGTCCACTTTTGTACACCTGCTACAGAAATTCTCAGTCTATATCTAGAGCTTATGAACAGTATGGTGCTTCCACAATACAGCCGATCTCAGAGGAGATGCAGCTGTTACTAACAGTCTACTACCTTGTTCAGCTAGGTGAGGTTTTTTTTCCATCTGTATAGAAGTAAAACATTTCCCATTGGTGAATGAAAAGGAACTATGGGCTGAAGAGCAGTTACTAGCTGGGTTCCTTAAGAGTTATTTTTGTGTGTGATTTCATATTTTCATTAATGAACTTGGAGTTGGAGTATGCTAATGATACTTGCAGACGATGTAAAGTTGAGAGGCCCTGGCAATACAGAAGTACCAGAATATTATATGGGTAGCACTGGATGACCCGAGGATTAACGTATGTGTACTCCAGTGATGTCTAGGGCTGCTGGGGCCTGGTTCTACATTTTGCTGAAATATGCTCTAACTTACATTGACCATAATATCTGCTAGGTACTAGCCAGGGCTTCTCCAGCAGGCCATGGCCTCATATAGGCTAGCTCCTGATAAGACGCTGGAATGGAGTAACGTGGAGGTAGTACAGTGTGTGGCTGGAAACAGATGTCATCTTCTGCCACCATAAATTTTTATGGTGGCACAAAGAATAAGTAAACATGCATCCATGTGCCTTGTTTCACCACAAATGCCTAAAATCTGCAGATGGAATATAGGTGGTATCAATTTGTGCTACTTGATTGTGGTCAACGTCTGTTAGGTTTTTTAGGGCCCCTAAAGCCCAGGGAGTGCCTGCACAGGTTCCCCCATTTGTAGAGATGCATGCTTGGGATATCTGACTTGCGGTGTATCTGCAATTGGTTTTCCCAGTTGCAGAGGTGTGCTCAGGGATTCCCTAGGTGATCCTCTGCTAGCAGAGAAACCTGGGGCTGCACTGTTTTCAGAGGCATGTTTGCCTGAGTGTTTTTCCTAGAATCGGGCCCCAGCTGGTGGACCTGACCCTGTAGACCAATGGGCAGTGTCTGTCTCACCCAGTGAAGTGGCTCAGTTGACACATCCCAACACAGCTGATCCACTTCATTTGGTGATGCCTGTTTATGCCTTGTGCTGAGCACTGACTATTCCCCAGTGCTCAGGGAATGTCCAGCTTCTACTTAAGGCACATTGACCAAGAGACTCAGGGGGTTGTGATATGGGCCAGAATCTGGTTTCAAAGCTTTTATATGAGCAGAGGGCCTAGTTATACTGCAAATTAGATATAACTTCAGGAAAGACAACGGAGTGATTATGTATTAAACCAAAATGGATCCAGAAGTCAAAGATTTTGTTTAGCTCTTTTTCTCAGATGAGAGGGATTTATTTTGGCTAAGCATCATATTTTAAGTGGTTTATACTCTGTTCTTCTTTTGATGTTTCTTTAGCTTCAGACCAAGTCCCTTTGATTGAGGATTTGGAGCAAATATTCATGCGCTCATGGAGGGAGTCTCATCTCTCTGAAATCCGCCAGTATCAGCAGGCCCTTCCACAGACTTTCCCTCAAGTTCCCAGCCAGATTGCACCAGTGACATCTGCCCAGCTCCCCTGGCTAGCAGGGTTAGCTGCCAGTTCTTGCAATGACAGTGTCCATATCATTGAGTGCAGTTACTCTCTAGCTGAGGGACTTTCAGAAATGTTTAAGCAGATCATTGAAGGAAAGCTAGTGAAGACGAACTACGTGGTGATCCTATGCGCTAGCAGAAACAGATGCATAGATTCCTGCATTGTGGTGACAGGTGAGTTCACAGAGAAAATCTTTAGACCAACCTGTATAACTCTTATCATTATCTGTTATGAGAAATTGGCTTGGCTTGCATCCCCATTTGTGCATGCACTTTTCTACATTTCTGGCTGAAGTGCCTGACTGTAAAGGAGTGTTTGCATGTATATGACAGTGAGCAAGCTAATTTTGAGGTTCAGTTGAAGCTACTTAGAAAGCTGTCCTGCTTTTAGTGTTTAATAGAATTTGAGGCTATTCCCATAGCTGGGTATTACTATTACTTATAATGTAGAGCAGCATGGTAAACGATATGACGTACAGACCAGATCTGGCTCATGGAGCCATATAATCTATTTGGCGGGGCTCCTGGAGAGACCAGAAATTTGGGAGTGGGATGAGCAGGACCAGGGCTTCCCTCTAATTTCTGGCATAAGGAGTCCCATTGGAGATGTGCCAATAGTGGAGGGGTAATCAATGGCTGTGTTAAACCCTGCATCTCCTGGACACCACTCATAACACTACTGTTTGAACAAGGAAGGTTGATTTAGAACATTGTCATTTTGGTTCAAACCGTAACATTTCATATAAAAAAGCGTCATTTTTGTTTTTTAGGGAAATACCAGGCAAGAGTTCTGTCTGAGAGCATGCTCACCCCTGCAGACTACCAGAAGGAAGTTAATTATCAACTGGTGACCGGGAAAGTTGAAACTCTGGGGTCTTATTTTAGCACCCTCTGCCCAGGTATAAACAGACATGATCCTAAGAGCCTATCCTTTGAACTCAGTGGGAGTCTGTCAGAAAGGGACAATAACAATCTGGAAGAGTAAAACTTATCTGAAAAATGTCAGATCCCCATGGGCAAATTGCATTCATACATGCATATATTTTCATCAACAGAAATGAAAATTAGTTAGTTGCCTATATCAAAGCATGGATATGGCTCTGTACACAGTCCCTATCCAACACACTTCACTGCTGTATGCAGGTTGCCTCCTCAGCTGGTTGCACAGGTATGAGGGTGAGCTAAATAGCTCACAGCCAGCTAATTCGTCCTGTTACTCAATATTATTCCCTTGTCTTCATCTCAGTATAAACTCCATCCTGACCTCTGAAATGAGAGAGAATATTGCTGCAAAACTATTGTTTCACCAAGTGAGGAGAATTTGAGGCTGTGAGCAGGGGAAATTAAGTTCATCAAGCCCATTAAATGTCATGAAATTTACTTGAGGTAGATTCTGTTTTCTTTGACCTATCATTTGCTTTTTTATGCAGAAGCTCCTTCTTCTCTAAGTTTCTTTTAAATACAACTCTTAAAGGCACTGAAGTGAACTTTTTCTATTTCTTGAGCAGTAGAAGTAAATGAAAATCTTAAAATAATTGCTATGCATACTGTGTGGACTCACTGGATTGCACTTTGGAATCACCCTGGCTGTCCTTGGTTCAATTATAGTATATTAAAGTGTTTCTTCACAAGTGCTCAGTGAATACAGTACAATACTAACACTGTGTTCTCTGAATGTCTTTCATTGGCTAAGAACAAGAAGGGCTCTGGATGAATGTAATGTGGTGAGCTCTGGCAGGATCTGCGGTGGGGATGGCCTTGTCAGGGTGGGCACATGCCCCCTGTGTCCCCACAACCAGTCGCCTATGCAGTAGCATAAATCAATAGGTGTCTTGTTTTTGTTTTTGTGTATCACCTGAGAAGATCTGGAAATATATCTTCCCATTTTGTGAAACTTTTTTAGATGTATCCTAATTATCCATCTCTGACTAAGGATAAACTGAGACTTTTCAAAGTGTTTTTCTGCTGCCCATGACAGAACAGAAGAGCCTGATGCTTAGGTAGTCACCTTGGCTGAAAGAGATACTACTCTGCTTGCTTTGGAGTAGGGGTTTGAACCTGGGTCTTCATCCACCCATGAAAATGTCCTCACCAGTGGGTGGCAAAGTTGTGTTCTGCTCCAGTGAAAATTTGGTTAAACCAAGGTTATTCAGCTTCTAAGTGACTAGGGACCACACTTCCCATGGGCAACATCATTGGGAGCTGCAATTGTGGGGGACACAGCAGGGTAAACCATGAACCCCTGGGCTGTGGATGCCCCCTTCCTGCTGCATTGAGCACACACAACCTTCCTCCCCTGCTGCACCATGCACCCCAGCCTCCCTCTCAGCGAGCGGTGGATCCAGGATTTGGCCAAGAGAGGTATGGAAACAGTCACCTGTGCTGCAGGGCTGGCTGTACCTCCAGCTATCGGTCTCCCTCCTATTGGTGTGGATAGATTGGGAGCCTCTGGGGACTTTTTGCTTACCCCAGAGTAGGCAAGAATCCCCAACCCTTTCCCCTCCATGCTCAGAGACATGCCCCTCCCTTTCCCTTTCATCCTTCCCTCCCTCACCAGACCCTGTTGCTTTTTCCATTGTCCCAGGGTGGGGGAAGCTGTTCCTGCCTGCTCCAGCCAAGCTGTGTGGAGGCTAGGAACCATGGCAGTACTGGTTCCGATGGGCAGAGGGGGTGTTCTCTCTCTCTATGCCTGCTTCCAGAGGACTGGGCAGATTGGGGAACTCATCCCTCCCTTCCCCAGGCCATCACTGCTGCTGCTGTTGCTGTTCCTAGCTGAGCCCAGGCCCTGCCTGGTCTGGCTGCAGGAGCTTCCCTCTTGCTTGGGACAGCAGGAAAAGCAGCAGTGGCACAGAGGGGAGATTGGGGAAGTGTCTTTGAACACAGAGGGGATTCTTACATGCTTTGAGGACTTTAAAAAAGCCACCAGAAGCTCCCAAGATGTGGTTTGGTGTGAAAGGGGGATTGCAGCCATGCCACAGCACCCCCTTTAGATCCACCCATGCTCTCAGCTCTCTTTACTGGGCAGGGGCAGGAAGCAGCAGCTAGAGGAGGGAAGTGGAGAGCCCAGAGTCTCCATCTGCTGATGCACACAGTAGGTAATAGAGGGAGTGGGTGGGAGGCCAGGGGTGGTAAGTTAACCTCTGTGGGCTGCCAGTAGGACAGTCTTGATTTAAAAAGTGCAAACAGATCCAACAGGAGCCAGCAAGACAGCCTCAGTGAAGAATGGCAGAAGCCGGGGTTTCAGAGCATCTAACTGGAGTGTATAAAGTATTTAGAAGCCCCCTGATGAAAAATGCTGTTAGAGTTATGTGGTATTATTATTATCAACATGAATATTAATATCCATTCTTCTTTCAATTTGGCAGAGGGTGACATTGATCTTTTGCTTGACAAATTTTATCAAGAAAACCAAGGCCACATTTCTTCATCTCTTTATGCTTCAGTGAATAGGACAACAACAGCTCTAGATGGAACCGGAGCATCTGTGTGCACAAGTAAGTAATGAAGACATCTAGAGAGGGAGCAGAGTAGAGTAAAGCCTAACAATTTTTTGAGATTTCCCTTAATCACTGACCTCTGATCTCAGCCCCCATCTTTCCTATGTGTAATCTTTGAAAGTAAACATTGATTCTGATGTATACACGGCTACAGTTCCACTCCACGGTCCTCCTTCAAGTGGATCATTTATTTGATCTTAGTTTGTTTATTAAATGAGGACTTTGACTTCATGAAGGCCTAAAGGGACATTCACAATACATGTGTGGAATTGAGTTCTTGGGAAGTTTGGGGACCAGGGAACATGTAGAGGAATCTCTGAAAATTGATAGACTTTATTCTCCCTCTGTCTGAAGGATTTCATTGCTTTAGAACATCTATATTATACAGGAGAACTTCATACAGAGAACTTTATACCATGAGCTGTGAAGACTTCCAGGAGATAGCAGACTTTAAGGAGTATAAGATTAGACTTGTGCCACACAACTGAACAAATGTTTTTGCCTCTTCCCAGGTTATAATATTGAACAGCATCAGATTCGTCCATTCCAGCTGGCAGTCGCTCAGAAATTATTGTCTCATGTTTGCTCAATTGCTGACTCAAGCACTCAAAACCTTGATTTGGGCTCTTTTGAAAAAGTTGATTTCCTGATTTGCATTCCACCCTCTGAAGTGACATACCAGCAGACACTGTTTCATCTCTGGCATTCAGGTATTCCTTGTGATCTGGGTTTATTTTAGATGTGAATGTGAAATTGGTAGCTACATTTTGTATGTGGAAGGACTGATGCCTATTTGACTTCTTTAGGTGTTTTGCTGGAGCTTGGCTTAGAAAAGGAGCACCTCACAAAGCAGAGAGTGGAACAATATGTTATGAAGCTAGATGCTGAATCCCAGACTAAATTTAAAGCCTTTTTGCAAAACTCTATGCAGAATCCTCACACACTGTTTGTCCTAATCCATGATCATGCTCACTGGGATCTTATGAGGTAAGAACAATTTTATTTTTAACTCAACTTTTACAGAAAAAAATTTTAATTATTATTATTTTTATTAGCTCTAAAGTCCATTCAAAATGCTGTCTTGAAGGTCATTTTGGTTGTTTATTCATTGCCCACTCATCTGTGTCCATCTTCACTGCCCAGCTAGCTCCATTTGCCCAAGCATCAAACACGAACAGTTCTGCTGGAGGTTGTTGCAGACCTGTCCTCATCCTGAATTGCCTCTAATGTCTCATTGAGCTGTTTTCAGCTCTGATTCTCCATGAGTCATGGATTCCTACAAGGTCCTTCACATTTTCTGGTAGGCTGCTTCTTGCATGTGAGAAAATCGATGTGGAAAGCCACTTCACTGCCCTCCTTCAAAACTCTCTTTAACTTTTATCCCTGCTGCAAATTGTGCAAAAAAACTCCACAGTATCTGGGCAGCTGGTGTACCACTTATTACTAGATGTGTCAGAGTTGCAGTGTTCTGTAGGGATGTCTCAGTTTCAGTAAATTTCTGATGAAAGGAAGACAAAAAAATCTTCCTCCCAAGTCACCTGCTCTTACTACTGGTTCTGTGAAGGGTGGGAGCATGGATTTTCCAAGCTTCCAAGATGCCCACCGTGTATTTTTAACTTAACAGAATCCACATATTTCTACTGCAGGAACACGAGCATGTTCGCAAAAGAGGTTATTTTGGATTTTGTGAGGTGGGAGAGTAATTGTAATGGCTAACATTAATATAGACCACCTTTCATCCCATTTTGAGACACAAAGAGCATGAGTGACTTGCTTAGGATTACAGATCCAGGGGACTGAAATGGCATATGCTTGGGCCCTAATACCCAGACATTCATTCCTCTTTTATGGTAATCCTGTTGCAGTTACTTTGTGCCCCCATCTACCTGTTGTATCTATCTGTTGTATCTCATTTTATACAAAGATTGTAATCTCTTTGGGGTCAAATGCTATATTTTCTTAAGTTGGGTTTGTTTAATTGTACAGGCAACACAGGTGGTTGCTAAAGGCAGCAAATTGTAGGAGGTAGCAAATGCAACACTTGGGGCAAGCAGGCAGCATGGACACTTGGTTGGGCCTGGCTTGGCATGACGCCACTGCCATCAGCTCCACCCAGAATGAAACGGGAGGGTGGCAAACTTTCATTTGCCTAGGGCAGCAAAAATCCTTGTGCTGGCCCTGTTCTTAACAACTATGCTAATCCATGCCATTTGGCTGCTAGCAACTGCCATACTGCCAGCTCCTTTTCAGCTTCCCCATCCTGTGTGCTGGGAGCTGCGGGAAGCTCCCTGCTTGATAGGCATTCCACAGTGTCTAAGGGAATGATATGGGGTTTATCCACTCCCTTTCTGTCATAGGAGTAGCGCAAAGATGGTAGAGCCAGGTCAAAGAATCCAGCTGTAAATTCCTTGTTTGTATTTAATGATGTTTTTGTGCCTGAGTTTCAGATGGTAAGATATATACATTGACCTTGGTATAGGAATTCTTTTATACTGATCACTTTGGAGAATATTGGGTTTCTTCTTGCAGTGCTGTTCATAGCCTTTATCCTCAAATGGAACCATCCATGGGACTTGTCGATAGACTGTTGAACTGCAGAGAGGTGAAAGAGGCTCCAAACATTGTGACACTTCATGTGACTTCATTCCCCTATGCCCTGCAGACACAGCATACCCACATCAGCCCTTACAATGAAATCCACTGGCCTTCTTCATACAGCAATGTAAGATAGGTCTTTGGAGGGCTTTTGCATTCTTTTGTAAATTCATCAGCAAGTATTTTATGTTGACATGTCCAGAAAAACTTTGGAGGCCCCGGGTTCTCATGAAGAAAGTGATAAATTATTATTGTTATATTCCTTCTCTCGTCTGCTTTTGGTTTAGTTTCTATCTAAGTGCTTCTGTTTTTTAATCTTATCCTTTCTAGTTTCCCCTATCTACATCAGTGATTTTTAGCCAGGGTGCCACAGCACCATGGGGTGCCTTGAACTCTTTTCAAGGATGCCACAGGGTGCCACACAATATTAGCACTGTTAAGTGAGCAAACATGATTCACATGTTAAATCCAGATATTTCTTTTCAACTGAGAAGAATTGCTTTATTATTTGCAGAGTCTATGAAAGGGATCCTCAAGTCTAAAAAGGTTGAGAACCACTGATTTAGATCCTCATTTTCTCTGAGCTGTCATAACTTTCATAGAAAGAACAGTAAGGGTTGCCAGAATCTGGAATGGGTTCCCAAGGGAGGTGGTGCTCTCCTCTACCCTGGGGGGTCTTCAAATGGAGACTGCACCTAGCTGGGGTCATCTGACCTCAGTGCTTTTTCCTGCCCAGGGCAGGGGGTCCAACTCAATGATCTATTGAGGTCGCTTCCAACCCTGACATCTATGAATCTATGAAACTGCACTGAAGTCAAAAGAACTGTTTAAATTTAAGTCTTCTCAACATATCAGTCAAGTGTTTATATTAGCATTGAATTATATAAATACATGTATTTTCTTAAATATTTTTTCTATATGTGTGTATATAAAAAAGAGTCCTAAGTCTACTTCTCTGTATGTTTTTGTTTGCATATATATTTATCATATTTCTTTGAATACAACACACTTTTAAAAATCAAATATTTCTTCTAAAAATGATCTGCACCTTCAATTCAACTATAAAAATCATGTAAAACTCTTACATTCACTATAAAGTTGTAGATGTGTCTTTATTTGATGTTTTGTTTTTTTTAAAATTGAGAATCCAAATATTTAGGTGTGTTTTAAATTCAAGGGTATTTTATATTTGAAGGAATATGATACTTAATTAGTGATGACAGGTTGATGCATTACTTACAATGCATATACTGCTTGTATTGTTAAATTACTTTTGTCTTTTTTTTACTGAAGGGAGTAGATTTATACCATGAAAACAAGAAATATTTTGGGTTGTCAGAATTCATTGAATCCACCCTTTCTGGACACAGCATTCCATTGCTTAGATATGACAGCTCTTTTGAAGCTATGGTTGTGGCTTTAGGGAAAAGGTACAGTATGGTCTTTGGTTTAAAACATTATGACATTTGAGAGGCAGCATAATCCAGTAGATGGGGTTTTGGACCATACATCTGGAGGCCTGAGCTCTTCTTGTTCATGGCTTTGGCACTACTCAGTTATGTGTCCTATATGACAGTTTATCTTTCTGTGTTTTTGTTTCTCCACTTGACCTTGGTTTGTTGTCTTTATTTAATACAGGGGTGGCCAACCTGTGGTACATGTGCCAGAAGTGGTACAGGCAGCCTCTGTATGTGGCACATGACAGATCAGGGAGGAGACAGGCAGCAAAGCAGAAGATGGGGCAGGAAGCAG
Organism: Crocodylus porosus; assembly: GCF_001723895.1. NCBI lineage: Eukaryota > Metazoa > Chordata > Crocodylia > Crocodylidae > Crocodylus > Crocodylus porosus. Next base: position 24,198,095 of record NW_017728918.1, on the reverse strand, counting down.
AAAGCAGAGCAGCAGATCAGGCAGGAGAAGGGGACTGGAGTAATCCTTGGGGAGGGTACAAGACTAATTTGTGGGGCACCTGCCAAAAAGGTTGGGTCCTGCTAATTTAGGCTATAAGCTGGTTAGCAGAGATTGTCTCTTTTTATGCATGTCATCTAGCACGATGTAGTTATGGTTTTGGCTGGGTCCGTTATCCACTATATAATTATTGTCCTTAATTGTGGAGGTTAACGCATCAATATTTTTAATGTGATTCCATGCTGAACTTTTCTGGCTATCAAGAACTAATTTTAATATATACATTTTGTAAATTTCCTAAAGGGGCCACAAAGAACAGGTGCAGTTTCACTTTGGCTCCTGGACTGAAATCAAAATTGAATTGTTGTTATCAGAGGGTGAAAATTTGATGTCATTTACCTTATATGGTCCAGGAAGAGACATTTAAGTGAAAACTCTAGAGTCACTGGGAGTGGGTAGCCAATGTTCTTTAGGTGCATTTTTTTGTGTGTGCAAAGTTCCAGATGAGCTCATTGAATTGTCAAGTATACAATAAATGCAAAATTGAGCAAGGAGAACTTTATAACTTTGTAAAGACTATGACATACTGGTTTTGGTCTTGATTCAATTCCTAGTCAAGTCAAGTGATTCTTTTTAGTTGACATTAGTAAGAATTGGATCAAATCTTCAGTAAGTACAAGTAAAAGAAACCCTAAACTGATGCACAATGAGCTGTACTGTGTTCATCTTCATTGCAAGTGTCTTTTATTTTTGATTCATGGTACTGCTGACTACATTAGCAAGTATTCTGTGGCATATCTTCTAAAAGCAATGAGGTCTTAATAACATGAGGAAGTATAACTTCAGCATGCCACTTGTCTTAAATCTTTCCTGAGAAATGGTTAGATCTCACCGTTTCTGGTCAAGGAATTATAGGAGAACAGTCAAGGACAGCTTAGTGTAGTTCTACTGTATATTAGGCATGATTTTACATGAAGATGATATTTTGTGTGTTATTGAATTTTTATAAGAGCTGCATCCTCACTTCACAATTTATTTCAGGTTTCCCAGATTACACAGTGCAGTGATAAGGACTTTTGTCCTCATACAGCACTATTCTGCAGCTATGATGGCAGTAAGTGGTCTATCTCAGATGAAGAATTACACTTCAGTTGAAACGCTGGAAATCACCCAAAACCTAATAAACTCTTCAAGACTCTGCCCCAGTGGCCATGGCCTCATGGTGGTGTTAAGAATTCCCTGTATTCCACTGGCTGCTGTGGCATATGAGCGACTCTATCATGTAAGAGAAAGACTAGCTCTTGAAGATAATTTTGAAATAATCTTGGGAAATCCTAACTCTGGAATCACCATAGGGAAGCACTTTGTGGAGCAACTAAAGGTAACTTGCAGAAGACACTATCCTAATAGGTTCACCATGGAAGCACCACGTCCATTGGGTGGGTGGATGGAGATGTTCAGGTTTTATTGATGTTATATGTCATTTCCCAGCAAAATTAAAACTAGCATGAATAGCCACACACATTGCAATCGAGTGTGCAGTCTATGAATCAATGCAGTAGTGAAAGAGCAAATAAAAATTAAAGTGATTTTTATCATGGTAAAGGTTTTACCTGAGCAGAAAAGTTTCCCCCTAAGGTGAATACTGTGGAATTATATTACGTAGGCCACCAGAAGGTGGTGTGGAGTCCTCACATCATTCAGTCCTACCCAGATACATCTGGGTCTCCCAGCATTTCAAATACAGCACCTGATGTTTCCTGGGTTCTAACATTCTGGAAATGGTTAATAGATTAATAAATTCAGGCTGGCCACATTATGGTCATGTAGTCGTGACTCACTGCAAATAGCTAGTCTAAGCCCCCACACCCAACACTAAGCATTTATTTGTAGATGCTGACTGCTACATCTGGGAGCTCTGCTGAAAAGCATGCCCTCCCAATTTGCTCTTCATCCTTGTGTACCAAGCTCCAGCAATGAAGCAATATAGCTATCACAGAGTCATCCTGAACATGTACTCAGTACTGCTTGCAGACTCTTTGCCTGAGGCAGACTTATTGGCAAATGTACTGGGCTGCCCTAGAGTGACTCCATTGCCTGTTTCTGAGTTTTAATATACACAGAGCAGGAGTGAACAGGCATGAAAGCAATATGGAGATGCCCTATCCCCCTTATTAAGAATACTGCAACCCCCGTTTAAACACATAATGTTACATGTTAGGGTTGGACATTCCACCACACTTTTTGCTTGCTTCCTGCTACTTATGCCCTTAGCCATAATTCTCCCTGGAGTAGGAGACAGGGCCCTGATTATGATTTTGTTATACTAACACAGACGATTCACTTGATAAAACAGGAGTAAATAAATTCAGAATCATATCCTATATTGTTTCATGTGTGCTGTTGGTTCTTAACCATAAATAATAAAGACCAGATTCTGTTACCTAACTCCCAGTGCATAGTACTTCACCAGTCAGTTTTTCTCATTGAATACAATGGTTACTCACAGCTCAAGATGTTAATCAATGTGAACATAGATATCTCCACCTGATCCCCAGGCAGAGACCAAGTGACCTGTTTATCAATCTATTATGGAGCTCTCAGAGCAGCTGACAACTATAGTTAGGGAACTGGAACCCCAAAGGAAAATATTTACGGTGAGTGACTCTTCTTTCTGCCTTTGAAGATCAGGTTGTACATCTTCATAAAGGTTTTTTGTGCTTTCTGGATGAACATTTGGATATATACGTGGTTATCTTTTTATTTTCCACTTAATTTAGGAAGTCATTAGGTTGATGACATCATATGGATTTATGATGCTGTCTTTTTTAGTGAACCAATATTTCTGAGACAAAACTGAAAACAAAAGTTAACAACTAAGAAACTTTCACCCTTTGGCCTCCAGTAGTTGCTTTTGTAGAATCTCTACAGAATGAGATCCACAGCATAATCAATATATGATCCACTTCTGCCTTTTTAACAGAATCTTATGGTTATGCCCAGCTGTGTTTTTTACATTGTATGACAGATCTGGCAGAAAATTGAAGATGCAGATTGGAGGCCACAGACCTATTTGGAATTAGAAGGTCTTCCATGTATATTAATATTTAGTGGAATGGACCCTCAAGGGGAGTCCCTGCCAAGGTGAGAAGGCAATACTGACAAACACTTCCATTGTGTTCGTTGGTTCTTTGTGGGTGCAGCGGATTATGAGATTTGTATGATGAGATGATTGTTTCATCCATTTTGGGTAGTTTTTGTGCTGTCAGCTAAAAATGTGGGAGATTGGCCATGTCGACTTGGTAGTAATGGGTGAGGAGGTTGACATATGTGATAGAAGGGGAGTTTTCACAACAACATCCCTAAGGAGGGATGTAAGGAGACAACAAAACTCTGGCATATGCAGATGCAGATCTATAAATGTTGGTGTTGCACCTGCTTCCAATAGGATTGAATTTGTTTGGAGGGGCTGAGTGTGCCAGATCAGAGAGTGAGTACATTTTTAAGTCAGAATTAGAACTCAGGAGAACCCAAGTGCAGTTGGATAAGCTGTTTCAAATACAAGTACAGAGATAATCTGCACTCTGGGAGTGAACATGCCAAAATACAGTAACAAAGATATGTCATTGAGTTTCTGCTTACATATCAGCGAAGTAGGTAATGACAAAATCCTTCATTTGTATCTGCCAAAGCAATCACAGTGTAGAATACAGTGGGATTTCAAACTGGTCTTTTGTTTCTTTCAAGGTCATTGAGATACTGTGACCTACGTTTAATAAATTCCTCTTCTCTGGTAAGGACAACCTTGGAACAAGAGCTTGGTTTGGCAGCATACTTTGTTAGCTCTGAAAGCCACATAGAGAAGGTGGTTGTAAATGACGTGTTGGAGAGTGACCAAGAAAAACTGAGCAGTACTGATAATGAAGATGAGGAAATAGTGACAGAAGGTATTACTTATTATTTGTTGAGTCTGTTCTATAAAGAAAGCCTTTAAGTGGTTGAGCTTTATATGATATCAGGTTTGAGAAGAATGAAGTTGTAGAGTTAGAAAATATAGTTTCATAAAGTAAGTTAGTACTTTTGGAAAAAAATCTACATGTTCAAACTTCAAGTTGTGCATTAAATATTAACCCTGTGGACATGTCTACACATGTGCATTTACTGTTCAGTAACTAAAATTACTTCACAGTACAGGTGCGTGCCTACATGTGTGCACCCGCACTACACAGTAAATATGGTGACTTACACCGATTTGAGCATATATGCAATACCTGCATCATGCAGGTATCAAATTTACACCTGATTATTTACTGTGCAGTAACACATGTGCAGATGCCTTACTGTGCAGTAACACTATGTGTTTGGACTGACTTGGGACTAACTTTAATGCCTGCACGTGTAGATGCCAGTCTATTCCCACTTACTGTGCAGTAGCTTACTGCATAGTAAATATAACAGGGCATAAATGCACATGTAGACATGGCCTGTAAGTATCAACATCAGAGATAAACTTTGGCTTTCAAGAATGCAAAACCATCTATCACATATGCAAATATAAAGCAGTTATTGCAACTGGATGCAACAAAGTATTGGGAGAAATTATTTGAAAAGTTTAGTGCTGGGCTTGTACTTCTGAAATTAAATTTATCAAATAATATTCTGTTATTAATACTTTGTCTTTATCGTATGTTTCAACTGAGGAAGGCAAGCATTTTATAAACATTAATTAGTAAAATTTCTCAGTGCCCCTGAGAAACCATTATCACCCTCCCCATTTCATACTGGCAAAAATTGAACTATATAGGGGATAAATGATCACACAAGGTCTCATGGAAAGGACTGCTCACCTGAGTAAGATGTTACTCAGCAAGAATAGAACCTGAAATAAACAGGAATAGGCACTTTTATCAGCAGCTTTGAAAGGAATGAAATTTTGTTTTCATCAAACACAGAGGTACAATCTGGCTGTAGAGTTACTTGAATGTCCTAGTGAAAATGAATGTGTTTAGGGGGTGAATAGCTGCTAGTGCTGTGATAATGTGAGACCTCTTTTATGTTATATATACTCCTTGCTGCTGGGGCAGCAAGTAAAGGAAGGCATGGGTGGCTAAGAGGACATTGCTGAGCTTTTGTCTGGAGTTTTGCTTCCACAAATTAAAATTAGATTAGTCCTCAGGCTGCTTCACTATATAGCACAGGCAATGTGGCCACACAAGAATACTGTCTGAATCATGATTTGACCTAGCTGAGGTGTAAGATATTTTGACCCAGAACCCTCTGACTTTGGCGGTTTGGTCATAGTTGAGGACTGCCTTTGGAGAATTAATTCAAATGTGTCTCCTTCTTCTCCCCACCCCTGGTCATGAAACAGGCTCTACTTCAGAAAAGAGAAGTCCTATGAAGAGAGAGAGATCACGCTCCCATGATTCTGCATCTTCATCTCTCTCTTCAAAAGCTTCAAGTAAGACTTTCATTTCTAAGCTTTCATTTGTTTAAACTAGTGATGGCAACTCATTTCCCTGCCCTTTTTGTCTGCAGAAAGACAGTTATTTGAAAACAACATTCTACAAAAGAGAATTATTAGTGATTCTCCCAACAGAAAGAATCTCTAATGGGGAAATCCTGTTCCTCTTACTTTTCCTGTCAGCCATACATCCCCAGATTGCTGTGGAGATCAGTGCTGTGGCAGGCTATTTCAGAAGCATCTTCCTTTTGAACTTACTGAGAATTGTGGATGTCCAGGGCCATTTGGTATCAGGCTCTATATGCTTTCAGAAATAATAACTGTGGGCACAACATACATTAAGGCTGCCCTGAAGAACTGTAATTACAATGCATTGGAGCAGACTCAGTTAATCAAATCTTCTGGATCATAGTAATTATCATGCTCCAGCAGACTCCATCGTCATATGTATCAGCATCCCTGCACTGAAAAATGGCAGTGAGGGCTCTTTAACGAAAGCTCGTTTGACAAACTTTAGTTAAAAGCATCCCCACCACCATTTTTCAGTGCAGGGACACTGCTTTACATGATGTTCTGGGAGCCCCTTCCACCCCACCTCCCAGAGCACGTGTATAAATGCCCTGTAATTTTAGATGGGTGTTCATAAAATATTTAGGAACCAAAATGTGCCTTCGTTACAACTGCTATAGTATCCCCTTTAGTCAGTGAGAGCTTTGCAGTATTCCAATCTCTTTTAGCCTTGTTCAGACAAATAGTCCCATTGATTTCAGCAAAATTATCTTGGTGAGTGAGGTGAATACAGCATGACTTAACAGCAGTAAGTCCGGGCTCACATTTTTTGATGACTGCATTTTATGTTGTTGACTGTATGCTTGATGAGGACATTTAATGGAATTGTTGTGGTTGCAGGTTGTTTCTGAAGATTCAAATTGCATTGTGTTGAAATACAGATTTTGTTTTTAGGTACAGCATTCTGCAGTGAGTCATCTCCTTTATTAACAACAGGGGATGGAGCAAAGTCACCCCACCAAGTCCTAGGCAGCAGTACTGAAGAAAGTGGCAATCAATATGAAAAGCAAAGGCAGAAAATAGATAAGGGAGCACAGGCAGTCAGCAAGAACTTGCCAATTGCAGCTGAACAACTGGACACAAAGCAGAACATAAAAAACGCCCAGATTTCCATCACCTCATCATCCTCATCACCCTTTTCTTCTTCGTCTTTCTCCTCTGTGCCCACTCACAACTCCTTCATCCTGCAGACATTTCAATGCGTTATGACTAAAGCATCAAAGCAGCCCCCCATAGTTTTACTGCCTAAGTTAGTGTATGACATTATTACCTCTACTGACAGCAGTGGACTTCCCAAGTCATCTTCCCTCTTACCTTATCATTCGGTGATGTGGGCGAGTTCTTTCCGCCCCCTCATGAGTAAAATGATGACATGTACGGAGCAGTCTCTCTACTACCGCCAGTGGACAGTACCCAAACCAATTCATATAGACTACAATAATAGAAATGAGGGCAGGATGGATAACTTTCACCCAAGGAGGCTGCTGCTGAGTGGGCCACCACAGGTGCGTAATAAAAATATGGCATTATTATTATCATTGTTTTATTTTGATTAATTTAATCTTAATCATATTAAGGTTAGATTAATGAGATCTATTATTCTTATCTGAGATTTTACTAATGGAAACAGCCCTTCTTACTTTATTACTGTATTTGCCTCTCACTGGGAGTATCTACACATGCAATTAATGTGACTGAATAAACTCTGGCACAATTTGTGCTGGAGTAAACTAATCTGGATGTCACCATCTACATGTGCATTTAAGCACAGTAATTTACTCCACCATCAGAAAGTACTTGTCTCTGATGGGATTATCCAATGGCGCAGTAAATTAGTCTTCACCAGCCTAATTGCTATGCATGTGTAGCTGATGATGTTTTACTGTGCAGCAAATTAGTCTACTGTGAAGTAAAGTACATGTATAGACACGCCCATTGTTAACCTGTGCCAAGAAAATAATGCTATGGTGATGTCTTTTTTTCTTAAATCTCCATAAAATTAGAACTGTGTTTTAAAAAGAATTACACTCTTTATCTTTGCATCATTGCAGTTTGTTCTAGCCTGATGGAATTGCAGGTTAAAAACTAAATAGGGTCTCTGGGGTACGTTTTATGGCGAAGCTGTGGAGGGTAGAAGCTGTTGGACGTACCCATTTCCTCTATGTGCTGGATAGAAATAGAAATTGTTACCAATACAAATAAGCAAAAAGGGACTGATTTTTAATGGTCTTAGTAAGGAGATTTGGAAGCACATAAAGACTTCAGAGGTCCCATTACCTTTTTAGAGCCTAATAATATTAAGCACCCATGAAAATTTAGGGGAGTACTTACTCTGCCTAATTGATGGGCCTGGGCACACACTGAGTAAGGGCAAGTAGGGAAGTGTTTCTTGTCAGTGGCCCCAGACTTGGCAGGGATACAGTGTAGACATGGTCAGAAGCCAGAGTTCAGGTCACTACATAGGAAGCACAAAACCAACATTTGTCGTATGTATTTGATTAGTTGCTGTTGCTAGGTAGACCTGCTCTCTATTTTCATGGTGTCAGTTCAAGGTATTAACTGACCAAAAGAGATGAGAAGCTGGTAAACGCAGGGGGGGTAAAAACAAATATATTCTGCAAGAGTTAGATACAGCAAAAGCTGTGTTAACTGGCACTTTATTAGCTGGAAAACTCTATTAACTGCCATCTGAGGGATGTGGCAAAAGCGAAACCCGGAAGTACCCTTCCGGGTTTCGCTGCCGTGAGCAGAGCTTTTCTTTGCCACTTTTTCAGCCCACAGCCCAGGGCAAAGCAGCCTGTGCGGGGTAAAGCAGCCTGTGCAGGGCCCCCCTCCCTGTCCCCTGGCACACTGACACCGGGGAGTGCACCCGATGGTGCACATTTGATATCCGAGGGATGCCGGATAACAGAGCTTTTACTGTAGTATATTTCCACATCCAAAGAAGTCATGAACTGATAACATTTTGGGTTAGAATTTATCAAGAAGTTTAAAAATACAGTTCTCAGAGCTACAAGTGTACAAAGCAGCCAAAACATATTATTTTGTATTTCTGCAGCATTAATTTGGCCATGAGGTGTTTGATTTGTATCCACCGATGGTTCTCAACAAAGTAAATGAGACCTGTATATATCAGAGAACATAATTTCCCATAAAACAGCTGGCATTTGTCTTTTGTCCATTTATCGAGTTATTCGTAGAAAAAACAGGCCTCATGTTTATTCACTGGCTGTTTTCTGGGATGTGAAATTTTAACTTGCAATCTGCACAAGTGTAAGCCCTTAGTTGAAGGAATAAGTGATACATAGAAGTCACCCTGGAAGAACATTTCCAGCTTTGGAAGCTTCATTTCTTTTTCCAGCTGCCTTTGAAATACAGGTTTTGCACAGGATCAGGGAAGTAGAGCAAATCCTAAAAATATTCCCCACATTTTGTATTGCATACTACTTCTTCTTGACTGAATGCTTATTTCATGTTGAATACTTTATGGAACAAATCATAAACAGTGTTTCTTCTTCCAAAATGGAAGTGGTTCTTCCTTATTCCATGTTAGCGCAGAATCTCCTTTTCATATGCTGGGGAATATGTCAGCTTGGGTCCCTTTAAAACCTAGAAGACCAATTAAAGGGAATAGACTTTTAGAAACCAACCAGTTCTGAATGTATTCTGGCTATTTATTGGGTTGCATGGAATCTCTTCCAATAGAGGGGTGAAGCAAAATATACAGCAAACGTGAGTTTCCCTTCTCCCTTTGGAAATCAATAATTTCTTGCTAGATATATGTTTTGCTCATGAGTTTGTTTGCTAACCATTACATTATGTGTGGAGTTATGTTACCTACTTCATGAAGAGGGACAAATAGATGATTTTGGCACCAGGGCATCTTGTCTAAATAGAGATTAGCTATTTAAACACTGCCATTTTAAGCATAAAATGACACTTCATCCAGTATATTCAATCCAATCTCTCTGAATCAGTGGATACAATATTTTTTAGATATTGGAAGAAACTGTCACCATTTGACTGGCTCTTTGTGGACCTTGGCATGTTTTCACTGGACCATCAGTGTGTCACAGGACATATTTTGAGAACCACTGCATTTGTATGTTAGGAACTCTCCCACTTAGAAAATGAATTGGAAAAGTTCAGAGAGTGGTTTCTTTGCCAGGTTTATTCAGATATGAAGGTTGGGAACAAAATGCTACTTTTGAATAACATAGGCAAGAACGAAAGTGGTCAGTCAAAGAACTTACACCACGGGATTAATTATGTGAGACCCCCTCCTGTAACCATCTCACTGCAGAATGTCTGAAACTTGTAGGAAAAGGGAAACCTGACAGTACGTGGTATGAGAGCTCTTTGAATGACCCTTCTGCAAATAAACATGACAGCAGTTAGGTCATTTCTTTGACTAGAATCTCATCATAGGTGATTGCGAAAAGAATAATGCACTGGCTAAGATCTGGAAGCTACGTTCCCTCTGGAGCCAGTATTATATGCTATAACTGAGTCTTTTTGGCACACAAGAATTGGACCACTGAGCTTTCTGCAAGGAAGACCTAAACTTAGTTTTCTTCCTACATGTGGACCTCATTTGTCAAGCTGGATGTCTCCCTGAATAAAAGGATGTAAACATAGACCTTGTTTTTCATAGCTGAGGAGGAAAGTAGAACTCACCCTAATGGACTCTTGGTTGCCCCACAGACCTCAGCTTCCATACACAGCCTACAAACTTGAGATCTTTGCTTCTTCCCTTCTTGGGATATTTTCCTCCACAGTGTTGTCTGTCATTCCTGCCTCAGGGTGGACTTGTCCTAGTTCAGAAAGACAGGAGACAGAATGCCCATTTGACATTGTGGTATATTAGAGATTGCCTGGAACTGAAAATAAGTGTTCCAGCAAGGCACAGGCATGTTTAAGGAACCATAGCATCGTTACATCCTGGGAAGAGTAGAAAGTGCCCTATGTTATATATAGGGGTATGCAAAGAGGTTACTTTTCATGGGCTACCCCTCACTTAACAATTGGTTCTTTATGGTTATAGTTGAAAGAATGAGTTCAGCTCCCTGTTCCTGTACTGTCACATCCTTTTCTACACAGTTCTGTGAATACTGTAGGATTTAAGAGAACACAAAAGGAAGACATTAAGAAATCAATAATACTTACCAATGTAACTTTCCATCAAACCACTCCCCTGCCATTATGTGTGCTTTTCAATACTTATATGCAAGCCCCCTTTTGGCCATGCTGTAGAAAGGGATTGAGAGTGAAGGAACTGGTAGAGCCCTTCAGCAAATGCTTGCCTGCACATGTAGGGAGCTGGACTCAATGATCCAAGAGCCTCCTTCCTTTCCTATTTTCTTACGCGTTTTAATTTAACTCTTTGATGCAGGCAGTGAATGGGCACTATCTGGCAAGAAAAAAGGTAATCCTACTCTCAAGATCAATGTGAGAGGACTACAGGACAAGCTTAATTAAAATAAAAAATAGTAGGCCTGTTGCTTTCCTAACCATTCTGAAGCACGGAAAAAGAAAAAAAATATTCTGTCAGGGTAAAAATTATAAAATTTTGTCTGTGGAACAAAAATTTGAGCCAGTGTATAGGGTACAGCTACAGTAGTCCTGTTAAGTTGCTCATAATTATTAAAATACTGAGAATACATCCAATTCACTCAATGCTGACCTTACTAGTGGAAATCTACATGATGTTTCAAAAAACTTTAATTGAAAGAGTTTATAAATCACACAAAAATAATTCTAGACTTGAGAGAGTGTATGCTCAATGCTCTAATCCAAGTGGTAGACATTTATATAAAATACTAGATGTGGGATCACTTCTAGACTAAGACATTTTTGTTTACTTATCTTAGAAATAAACAGATCCATGCAGTCACAGGGGCTTGTTCCTTTTAGCTGTAGGGCCTTGACATAAACCTGCTTGCCATGAAATCCCGTTCAAGTCAAGGGTTCACAGTATGGAAAGTTCTCTATTTATGTGTGAATTATTTATAATTTTATTTATGTATTTAACTTTATGGGTATGACTTATTCATTGCTTATTAGTTTTTTAAATTACACTGCAATGTAAATTGTACTTGCAAGAATCAAGACAGGGTAGTAACTGATTCATATACATGACACCCAGGAATAAGTACTCCATAGCTTGGTAAAATCAGGTACAGAAGCAAATTGTATGAAAGTTCAACAATGTACATCCACATATTGGAGAAAATGATTGCATCTGGTGTGGCTTAGGACAAAAAAAAAAGGAAGAGTGAAATGTTTTAGGTATTTTAAAATGGCATCATGGAAGCACAAGGAGAAAACAAAATATTTTTAGCTTGCATTATTTTGCATAGAATATATGACCAAAGAAGGGAAGTCTAGATGTGATACAATGTCTTCTGCAGACTTACTTCATCCCTGCTTTTAGTATAGACAGTTCTCTCAATGTGTTGATCTGCTGATGTACAAGCTTGAAATAGTTGAGGTAATTCTTTAATTATATTGTGCTTTTCCTTCTGAAATTTAATTCTTTTTTCTTGGCTTTTAAAAAAGTTATTTTTTCATGCTTATTCTAGTTCAGGGGGAGGAGATGCATGTGGTGAGTTTGCAGATATGTGTGCCTGTAACAGGCATATGGGCAAGATAGGTTTTGCATGATCATATCTTGCATATAAGGTGCATGTGATATAGACTTGTGAATGTACAGAAATAGCAATGTAGATGCAACAGAACTGAAAAGCTTCAACATACTTTTAGGCTTGGTCAGTCATCACCATTTCTGGTTTCAAGTTTCCAAACTGATGACATTGGCATTGATGGGAAATGGCTATTTAGTTTCTGATTTTTGTATTTACAGATAGGAAAAACGGGTGCCTATCTTCAGTTCCTCAGTATCTTGTCCAGAATGCTGATCAGACTGACAGAAGTGGATGTTTATGATGAGGAAGAGATCAATATTAGTAAGTTATTGATGAAGCAATGTTTGTTTCTGGGGCTTTTATTTTTTAAAATCCATCTGTTAGTCTGACCTGTGGTTGACTAGTTTATCATGTGCTCTTCACCATCAAGCTGTAATTTATGTACATTACTACAAGCCATTTATGATTCTTTTGTAAGATCCATGACTTGAAATCTGAAGACATGGACTGATAACACATTTTTACTAGTATAATTGGTATACTAATATATCATTTACATTGTTGTAAAAAAGTAGTGGACGATCCCTGAATGGGGTAACTTCATCTGAATCAGTGAATAAATTACCCTTGAAATAATCACAGTATAACTCCACTTGCATAAGTTACAACAGGCTAGGTTTTATCTGTCCATACCTGTCCCAGGGATGTTTAGTAAAAGCAAAGACGGTCACCTGCTCTGCCACCACCTAA
>NW_017728918.1:24155278-24184425 GCF_001723895.1 Crocodylus porosus | reverse complement strand
TCCCCTCCCCCAGCCCCTGCTCCCCTGCCTCTAGTACTTACCGGTTCGGAGTCAGCTGCAGCTCCCTGCTGCAGCCAGTGGGGACTGCCCGAATCAACAAAGGTCTCCAGATCTTTTCTGAAGATTCAGAAAGCTTTGAATTGATTTGGACCTTTAATTAGCCCCCTGATTCAATTCAGAGATTCAGCCTCCTAATCGGGCCGAATCTCCTCCGAACTGAATCACTCCTGAAGCTTTGCACAGCCCTACCTTATTGCCAGTTTGTTTTACTCACCATTTGAAACATAGCTCTCTCCCGTCTTCCAGATCCATATCTCTGTTCTTCTTGAAGATGTCGTAACAGCATTTATATATGTTAAAAACTATTTGTCCCTGAGAAATAACATGTTGATTTTAAGCTTGGACTAAATTTGTGTGTGAAAATGCAGAAAAGGTTTGGATAGAAACACTGACAGGTTTATAATCATGTGGCAGAATGATACAATGTTTTCTAGTTCTTCTCAATTTGGCCTTTTTTTTTCTTTCAGTCAATTCCTTACTCTCCTCTACTTGCACATGTATCTTTGACACTCAGCTATTTACTTTGACTCAGTCACATTCAGCATTAATTTCAAGTCTAGTCAGAATTCCTTCCGAGCCTCATTGCCCATCGGGCTCCTTTTGTTCAGGTGCACCAGTTTCTGTAGCCAGTGGTACACAAGGAAGCAATATGGCTGGCATTGCATCCAGCCTTCTTTGCCCCTCTAGCCTAAATGAATAGGCACCCATATACAGCTGGGTTAGTCTTTTGCCATGAGTCCACAGCAGGGCTTGATCACATACTTCCACAGCCTCAGCAAGATAACTGCTGTGTACTAACTAAGGGTTTTTTTTTACCTGGGGAAGTAGCCCAGAATAGCTAGTGGGCACTAAATCTCTGTGGGTGCATCTACATGAGACTCTAACTGTGTAGTAGTCTAACAACACTGTTCAGTAGCATGCCAGGCAAAAACTGAGAATGTGCTCATGTGCAGTAGTATCAGACTACTATACAGTAAGCATTACTAAAAACCTGCGTGCCGATGCAACTGTGCGGTACCACAAGTTACGACACATTAATTTAGTACTTTCATCTACTTAGCAGTTTCATCTACTTTGGAAGCTAAACTGCAAAAAAGACCCTTTGAGGGTAAGTCTAAATTGCAGTAGTTGGGCATGTATGTAGACATATCACAACTAGCTTTAAAATAGCTATCTCAGGTCCTGATAGCAGCGTAACCACAGAAGCTTGGACAAACTACCCAAGTATTTAACCAGTGTCTTGGGTAGATTTTACACATGGTGGGTGCATAAACATGTGTATTTTACTGTGGAGATGACTACTTAGATCCGCAGTACAGCATCACATTCTACATGTGCGCCGATGTTAAGATGCAGTAAATTAATTAACTCCATAAGTACTATCTTGCAGAAGAGTGCTTAACTGTGCTGAAATGCACATGCAGACAGTGACGGGGGCTGGCTGGGGCATTATGGTGTTAAAGTGCAGTGGCTGCCTACCACCTAGCCCCGCACTTTAGCACCCTCATGCCCCAGCCAGCCGCTCTGCCGCCCAATGCTGCCACCCAGAACCTGGGGCTGATCCCCTGTATCCTCTGCCAGCCTGGGGCTGCTCTGCCACAGCTCACGTTCTGCGGTCTCAGGCATACGTGTAGGTGCTGCACCCAGGAGCAGCTGACTCTGGTGCAAACTACACCGAAGTTTATCGTGTCACATTAATTGCACTATTGCTGTGACTATATTAGTAGCAGTATCTGGCCTAACTATTTAAAAAAAACCCGATGTCGGGTGTGTCTATGCAAGCTGTGATCACACGCCTACACCTTTGGGTGGCAGTGCTGGCATACTTTGAATGTGAGATAAGAATGTCCACATAGGTAGTTAGTGCAGAATGGCTATTTTATTTTAAATTTACACCCTAGCTTATTCTGCAATAACTTCTCTCTCTGGAAAAGCTCCTGTTGGTAGGCTGAGAGTTGGAAACCAGTACCTTGGAAACCAGAAGAGCTATTCACAAAAGTGAAATAGCAGGAGGAGAGGAGCTATGCAAGGCTTGTGCCTCACTTAATTTTCATTCCAGTCCCTGTTTTGAGGGCTTACATGGAATGTAAGTAGGGCATGTGCCATGTCCTGGTCCTCTGCACAGGTGGGAATTTTATCCTATATGGAAACAGCTCTGCCTGTTTCCAAGGGACTGAGCCTCAGCTAGTGGAAATGATTATCAAACTGTTGACTTCAGTGGAATGATGATACTTTGTAGCAGCTGGGGATTTTTTTCCCAGATATATATGAACTGCTCACTAGTAGAAGATTTATCACCACCAATTATATGCATCCTTTTAGAGAAATTGGAAAGCAGGCCTATGCTTACAGAATTTTTATACCTGTCAAAAAGTTTCAATTTGGATGTGAATTTTTTTACTTAGTAAAATCAGCATAAACTTAATGTGAGAATATTGTTAAAAATACAGCTTATCCTTGTATACTTTATCTCCCTTCATGTACAGAAATAGCTATCTCAGTCTGATACATTTATACTGAAATAACTTTGCCTCTACAAGCAGGATAAAAGTGGTTTTGGTTAGATGTACTATAACCCTGCCTGTACAAACAGGATATAAGTATAATATTGTTAATTTAATACAGTTTCTGAATTGCTGAAAGCTGTTTTATTTTGCAGTAAGACTAACCATATTTCCTATATCCAGTGACGTTAACTTAGTAGGATGGAGTATATAGCCATGATGGTCTGAGGAATATGCAAGAAGGAAAGTTTCTTTGGTCATATCTTTGACTGGACCCACAGTATAGTTAGGAGAGATGCCAGATAAAGCTTGGGGCATAAAATGCCCTTCCTCAGGTCTGCAAATGACATTACCAAACAGATCTTGCTGAAATCAGTGGAAAGACTTGTTTTGATTTGATGCAGTTATGTTTCCAATGGGCCTTACTGGCAATAATCATCATTACTGGACTTTTATCATCACTGCACATAATGCTCCCAGTAGCTTATGAAAGATGCTGAAACACTTATGACAAGCATAAAAACCAGAATTGCATTCAAAGATGAAGAATGTTGAATAGTTGGTCAGATGCTTACGGGTTTTTTTTGCAGAAAGCATCTTCCTAAATGAGGTCATTCCATATTAGCAAAAGGAAAAACAGCACAATAGAAAGAATTTGGTAGAGTTCATAGGGTTAGATTCCTAGCCATTGTGCAGATGAGGATTTGTGAACATATCAGAGTCAGGCAGCTGTGATGCTCCAGCTGTTTGATATGGTTTTTACTTCAAAGGGTGCTGTTTCTCTGATCAGCTGTGCAGGACTGCTCCAGCTGGGTGAAAAATCAGTGTCCTTTGAAGTTAAGAGTTGAATTGTAACATATTATGTGCTGACTTTGGATGAGGCATCTCCATGGACAGTTATTTGAATCTCTCAACTGATTTCACACATCAAAAACACTCAGGACATCATTTCACTGACTGTAAACTACATGGATTTTTCACTATTATAGACCTCAAAGAAGAATCAGATCAATACTATCACCAGCCGGGAGATGTGTGGCCTGATTTGGAGACATTTAAGAAGATACCTTTTGACTACACCATTCACGATCCAAAATATGAAGACGCAAGTCTGATTTGTACAAAGCTGCAGAACTTAAGCAGCGAAGGTCAGAATTTAAAATGCATTTATTTATTTACTTACTTTCACTACTGTCCTGTTGAAGCAAATGGCAAAACTTCCATTGACTTCAAAGGGATCAGGTGTGGAAGAGAAGTAATTTTTCATTGGTAAGGCCCTGATCCTACAAACATTTGTTTAGCCAAGTAACTTTGTTCATTTGTACTGTTATGTTTCAATGAGATCATTTATGTGGGTAAACTTATTTATGTGTTTGAGTGCTTTGGGAATTGGATTCATAGTCACCATGGTCCCATGTAGTCCATTTGATGGCTTTTTTCTGGGCTGTGAGAAAAGAGGTCTCAGTTTAGGCCGAAGCAGTTGAGTGTCGACAACACAAAACAGTCACTGTATCCCTTAACTCCATCTCAGTCAATCCTTAGTCCCCCTGGAGAGTAAATGACAGGGGTAATAGTTTTTGCAACAGGAGTTTTTCCAATGTAGATATCTGCCAACAAAGGACTACACTAAACCTGCCAACCCCATTTCTCATTGGTTCTCTGGCATCAGTCACAGGATAACAGTGTCCTGCCAAACCTGAGATAGATTTACATCTGTGGGTTCAAAGTGAAAACCTTCCTCTCATCAGTGATTAAATTAAATTGGGCTGCTCTCTTACCCAAATACGTGAGTAACTGTGGATGTTGTGCATGTGTTAGTGGACACCCCCCCCTTTAGCATCTGTGTGATACTATTTTCCCTATTTTACAGTTCTGGAACTGAGGCACAGAGGGCCAGACTTACAAAGGGATTAGGGTGCTAAAGAGGCAGAAAGGCATCCAGTGGGATTTTCAAAACTGCCTAAGCAAGTTGGGTGCATAATGCACATTACTCTGGGAGTTAAGCCCCTAATGGGCTGGAGTGCTTCTGTAAATCCCTCAGGGCCTCTGTCTTAATCTTTATGTGTGAAGACATTTATAAAACTGGCCCAGAGAGAGACCAGTTAACTCCGAAGTGGCCTCTGTTTTTGGTACCTTTTTTTGAGGGGCACATTCTGAGGCTCTTTCAGACTTCTCAGGTGGAGCTGTGGGTGGTTTAACATTTGTGGAAATCAGGCACAATCTGGGCTTTTTAAAAACAGGAGCAGCTTAAGTGACTTGCCCAGTGTCATAAGGAAATCTGTGACAGAGCCAGTGTCACAGTTCACAGCAGAAATCACCACACCATTCTTCTGTGATACATCCCCTAGTAATCCTCCCAAGCCATCCTTTCCCTAGAATGGTATTTTGTATTCTGAAGAACTGCCATGTAATAAGAAACAAATTAACAATATTCTCTATATGCCAGTTTTGGTAAGAAGAACGTGCGGGAGGGGAGCATTTTAGACTGTCTGGCTCTCTGAAGGCAGAAAAGGTGTCTTCTTCTCAGCATATTCTTTTCTGTTTATTCCAGTACAAGTTCAGGACAATGCAACATCATCACTATCTTCACTACCACCATCACCATCATCATTACCATTTTTTTCTTTTACTTACCTGTACTTGAAATCAGCCCCAAATTATAATGACAATGTGCTAACTTACTTCTTACTTATTATTACTTTTACCTATTTCCCTCTTAGTGCACACAGGAATTCATCAACCATTCTAAGTTCAGGCTGAATATATATTTTGTTTTGTTTCCACTGATATACACAGTGTCTCTGGAGAATTTGATGTTAACACAATTCTTTATTCACCACGGGAAATATATTATGTGTCCTGGAACACAAAATAATTACAGTCCATTTTTTCCTTGCAGACAGATCAATGAGCAGAAAACTGGAGGACACGTATATGCATCGTCAAACAACACGAATGAGATTATCTAAGTATGCTGTCTACAACACGTACCACCACTGTGAACAGTGCCATCAATATATGGGCTTCAATCCTAGGTATCAGGTAAGCCAGGCCTGGATTTTCTTAGTATCAGAAATCCAAGCAAATCTATAAATAAAGCTTTTCTTATAGGTATATTACCTGTACTGGTAATACTTGTCCACACATTGCATATTTGTCCTTTAAGCATTTCCATAGAGAAGCAGTGTATACATTTGGACTCTCGTATTGCAATTGGACATTGGCATCTGCACTGAATCCCAGTAAAATCAATGGGGACATGAACAGGTGCAGGAGTCTGACTGCATGGATCAGATTGCAGGTTTTGGCCTGGTGTCTAGCTGTCATGAAGATCAGAAAATTTGCCTAATTATTGATTTGGGTAGCAGTGTTCTAGCTTGTTGCCCAGTGGAAAGTGGGGAAGGAAAAATTAGCGATGTAGACTAAGGCTATTGAATACCAAATGACATCCATGAAAGAAAAGGTCCTCAAGTCTTGCTACCATCAGAGGGACAAAGAATGAATCAATGGTGTCAAGCCAGGGGATCAGGATTACCTTTTTCATGCAGCCAAATGACTCTCCCTAACACCAAAAGGTGTTGCCATGAGGTACCTGTTGCCATGCAGTACAGTGTACCTCAGCACATGGTTCCTGCCTGGTTTGGTGCTATGTTAGGATCCCTATGGAAACAAAATTAGACTTTGGCTATTACTATTAACGCTGACTATTGCTTATTGACATAGTTCTTTTTTCCTTTTGCAGCTTTATGAGTCCACTCTACATGCCTTTGCCTTTTCCTATTCCATGCTTGGAGAGGAGATCCAGCTGCATTTTATCATCCCCAAGTCAAAGGAGCACCATTTTGTCTTTAGTCAGCCAGGAAGGCAGCTAGAAAGCATGAGGTTGCCACTTGTCACAGACAAGGTAGGCACATATTTAAATTTTCAGTCACATACGGTCAGAGCAGAGACAAAGTAAGATATTTCACTGCTAAGGGCAGAGGTTGGGATAGGGGTATTTATTCTGATCACTTGAGAGCATGAGTGTGGGGAGGAGGAGAGGTTAGGGGAGAGGAAGGCTCCTTATAGCTAGGCTGTAGTGGTCATGGAAAAGATGCCAGTAGGGGGGACGGGCTATACCAGAACCCCCTTTAAATCAGTGTCTGTGGTTGGTGCCGCCCTTGCCCACCGTAATTATACTACAGAGTCAGAGGATGAGTTGATCCTACTGTTTTGTAGATCAGATTATCCTTTGCCTCCATGTCTGATCCTGCTGTTGAGAAATGGTAAGGGTGGCTTGGCAATGAGCTGCTTCCTCCCTTTCCAGCACCCTGTCTACACAGGAAGCCACGAATCAGAACTCTTTGGGATGCAAAGCCTTGACCAGTTGTTTTTATGTAATCAAGGCTAGTCCGGGGCATACTCTGTCAACTGGGGCATAAACTTTCTTGGTTCTAGGTTAAGATACTGAAAGATGGGAGTGGGCTCAGCATTGAGCATCAAGCATATGTGTTTATGTGGAGTAAATGGCTACCCAAAATGAAGCAATTTATTACTGCCTGCCCTTTTCTGCACAAGTGGTCACCCCAGTTCACATAAAGAGGGGCTATGAGATAATCTCTATGGTGACTTAAAAGCTATGTTAACCATCTCTTAGTATGTTTAGAGAAAATAGCTGCTGAGGTCATCAGTCTGAGTATGCTAGCCAAGCTCTAATGTTGGCTTTACAATAACCTTAAATCTATGAACAGTTTCTGACCAGGACACTCTCTTTAGGCTACTGGAGCAATCTTTGCTTCAAGTCTAGTACATTGGAGAGTGGTTTTGGTTTTTTTTTTTGTAGATATCTTTGGCCAGGTACAGACATTACACTTTTACTGCTTTAAGTGTTTGGAAACCAGTCTATACTTGTAACAGAACAGAAGTTTGGCACACAAAACTTGTTGGTACCTATAACAGAACAGAAGTTCAACACACATAGGGTGCAACTGCACATTCAATTTATTCAAAGCAATAAACTGTGGTATGTATTGCACCAGAGTTTATTGCTTCTGGGCACTGCATTTGAATGTGTGCCCGGGTCTGCAGCATGTTGAGCTGGGTCAGAGCAGCCCTGGCTGATAGAGGGTCTGTGGGAGGTCAGCCTGTCAGCTCAGGGCTGCTGCAACCCAGCTTGTCATGCTACAGAGTGGCTGGCTGGGACATGAAGGTGCTGCAGTGTAGGGCTAGCCATCAGGCACCCACTGAAGCACCCTTGTGCCCCACCCAGGCCTGTCAGTGTCTATATGTGCACTGCTGTGCACTAAAAAACTCTAATGCAGGATAGTGCTAGCATTTAGAAGTACTAACCTACAGCAGAGTTTATTACTTTACTGAACCCTAAATAGTGTGAATGTGTAACCACTGAGAGGTTTACTGTGGAGCTAATTGGGCAGTGCTGCAGTAAATATCTCATAGTCTCGGGACCGACATTCAAAAAGCCTGAGTCTGGATTGATTCAATCTTTGCAGTTAATTTAACCTGTTTAGGTTGAACTGGTTTGCAACTGTACAGACATTTCCTCTGGACTGAAGAAATGCAGGCACATGCCTGCAGTGACTCAGGGTAGAAGCCGGGGCCCCGGCAGAATGCTCTGATTAGGAAGGTGTGTAAACCCCCACCTTGCCTACACCATCCCAGGCTTTTCCCTGCTCACTGCTCAAGGGGCAGGGGTGTTGCCATCCCCCCAGCACTCTGAGACAAAGGTGGGGTGGGGTGGGGTGGGGTGGGGTGGCTGTGCAGTGCATGCATCTGTTGATGATACTGAGCTTTTCAATCTCCCTCTCCCTGCTTCTTTATTTTGTCTGCAAACCTGACAGGTAAGGGAGCCAGAAGAGGGCTGATAACACAGCATTTATCAGCCCATAAACAAAACAAAAGCCTCTCTCATTAGCTCAAGCTCTTCCTAAACAACTTTTTCTAAGGAAAGAACAGTGGAACATTACCCGCTGACCTGTTGATTAGCTCCAAAAAGCCCTAAGCAGACAGTGTTCTGTCTGCCTGTTCCAGTAAAATTGGAGACACACATAAATGTAGACATCTCTCAGCATTAGCTAGCATACCACATGCCTAGGGTCCGTGGGGCTGGGGTCTGTGCTCTGGGAGATGGGAGGAAGTGGGGCATCCCTGCTTGAGAAACAAGTGGCTGGGGGTGGGGGGCAGGGGGAAGCCAGGCAGACCCTGCTGTGCTTTCAGTCTCTGCCAGAGCTCTAGCTAGGAAGCAGAGGGGTGGGACCAGCCTTGTTCTCTGGAGCAGACAGCCCAGCCCAGGGCTGCAAAGCATCTGGGATGCTGAGGGACTCTGGTTTAATTTAAACTAGGAAGGGGTCTGGGACAGACATTGCATAAACCGGTTTGATGCAAGTCAATTAAGTCTGATTCAACCAGTTTTATCTTAAACCACGGGTTGTCAGCCAGGAGCACGTGGACTCCTAGGGGTACTTGGAAGGCCGCAGGGGGTATGTGGCAGTGGCACAGAGAAGCAGGGACACTTCCGGTTTCACTGTGGAGGAACCCCCCCCCCCGCTTGTTGATTAGCTGCTGGGAGGGGGACCTCCCCTGTTCATCGATTGGCCACTGAGGGACCCGCCCCCCCACCCCACTTGTCAACTGGCCAGGAGACTCCCTACTTCTCGACTGGCTGCTGGGGATACACCAACTAAAAAAGTTTGAAAACCACTCTCTTAAACCATTTTGAGACATTTTGAAACTGGTTTCTTTGCACTGAACTTATTTTCTGTTACAAGTGTAAACTAGTTTCCGATCACTTAAACCAGTTTATGTTAAACCAGTAATGTCTGTCCTTAGCCATGTAGACATACCTATATACTGGTTTAGAAATTGTGGAACCTGGTCTAAGATTCAAACTCCTCCTACCAAAAGGTGAATGTCTGTCCTGTTCTCTACCAATCGAACCTATGCTATACTGCTTAAAGAAAACCGTGTAACTTAGATCAATTCTGCCTTGGGTTTTTTTTTAATGTCTGCACCTAGCCTTAGCCTGCAACTAAAATTGAAGTGACACAACATCTTTTACTTGAGATTTTGTTCTCTGCATACAGAAGAATTCCAATTCAGCTCGTGTTAGCAGAAGCACCACCAGTTTTGTAAAGGCTGCAGTATTGTAACTATATGTCCAGCCTTCATGAATCCAACTTCTTTCATTTTCCTGCTGTGAGGCTTTAGAAAAATTACTTTATCTTGCTTTGCCTCGTCATCTGTAAAAAATAAGTGACATTCCTACTTCACTACAAGGCTTAATGTACCTATACAAAGTGCTATGAGGTACAGTCATCATAAAGTGTTTTTCTCTTCATCTTAGCATAGTTTCTGCTCTATTCTTTTTTTCTTCACTTTTTTTGTTCCTTGTTCCTCCTTCTACCCAGGGCAGGTCTAATAAAAACTGTGATGCCTACAGGTTAGAAGCTGCAGCATCTAACAGAATCATAGAATCATAGACCAGAAGGGACCTGTAAGATCATCAAGTCTGGTCCCCTGCCATAGGCTGGAGGTTAATAAGCTCAAAGTAGCTCAATGAGGTGCTTGTCCAGCCTCCTCTTGAACATCTCCAAGGATGGCGACTGCACCACCTCTGCTGAGAAGAAGTTCTACCTTATGTCTAGCCTAAATTTTCCCTCTATTAGTTTGTGCCCATTGGTCCTTGTCCTCCCATGGGGTACCTTCCTGAAGAGTTGCTCCCCAAAATCTTGGTGTTCCCCCAGACATATTTGTAGGTCATTATCAATATGTAGGCACCTGAACTCCAGTGGAAGCCAAAAGCCCAGTTTGGTCCTTAGGCCTTCTGTACATAGCATATGGAAGGGGGAGATATGGTTGAGAGGGCAACTGAACTCCTACTTATTGGATCAGTGTGCTAATCACTAGGTTATTGTATAAAAGATGGATGCTACCAAAATAATCTCCTCTTCCTTTGGCCTAGTTTTAAAAATAAAGTGGCCACAACTGCATTTTGGGAGATATGTGATGTTATCAGTGGGCATGTCTACATCTCCAATTAATGCACATGAATAAACTGCAGAGTTTATTGCCCTGGAGTTTTATACTCCCATATACACTGTTTGAACATATGCCCGGGAGCAAAAACTTCAGAGCAATTAGCACATGGAGCCCAGTGGGAGCAACCTAGGCTTGCAGGGGCTGCAGTGTGTCAGCCTGCCAGCCCAGTGCTGCTTCAACAGGACTCCTGTACTGTAGAGTGGTTGGCTGGGCTATGAGGGTGCTTCAGCATGGGAGCTACCTACTGGCTAGCCCTGCACTGAAGCACCCTCAAGACCCAGCTGGCCTGGCACTGTCTACACATGTGGTTAAGCACAGTAATTTACTGTACTGTCTGGTAGTATTTGTGTCTGACAGGACTTTCCAATGGTGTAGTAAATTAATCTACAATGGGCTAATTGCCATGCACATGTAGATCGTGATGCTTTACTGTGCAGTAAATTCATCTACTGTGCAGTAAAGCACACATGTAGATGTGCCTAGCATGTGCTAAGTGTGCTGTGATAATACCTCCCTGGTTGAGCCATTCAGATGGCTCCAACTGAGCAAGGGGATTATAGTAAATCCTGCCTAGATGCCAAAGTCCTTTACAGTTCTAAGTGAAAGGGTGATATCTTCCAGGCAGGGGAAGGTTTAGAAATCTCATCTGGGGTCATGCCTATCTCACCTTCCCTTTCACCAGTCTATCAAGTGATCAGGATCCTCACAGTAGTGTAGAGATAGAAGAGACTTCTACTCCAACCCACAAAACCAAGCCCCTTGCTTATAAACAGAATCTGAACCTTCACAGGTACTCCCCATTTGTGGTTAAGGCATGGCACTTATACCAGTGAGGACCCAGCTCTCTTCATTTAAATATAATTCAGCGTAATGCAGACTCCCACATTTTTATTTCTTTACAGAGTGAAGATTACATAAAAAGCCCCACATTTACTCCCACTACTGGGCGTCATGAACATGGACTTTTCAATCTCTACCATGCAATGGATGGTGCCAGTCATCTGCATGTTCTAGTTGTCAAGGAGTATGAGATGGCCATATATAAAAAATACTGGCCAAACCACATCATGCTAGTTCTGCCAAGCATTTTCAACAGTGCTGGTGTAGGTAGGTATATTGGAAAAGATAAAGCAGGTATGTACATGTACACACATGCACATACCGTTTTTTACAGTGATTCAGGTTATTTCTATGTGACTACCGGGCAGCAAAATATTCCACACTACTGTTTTGCACTTTAGAAACTTCCTTTTCTTTACTGTGGAGGTAGTTCAATATTCTGTGCTCCAAATGACCACAAAGTCCATTAACACCCATACAGTAATTTTTATTTAACCCAATAATGTTAGCATCAGTGAATGAGACTTGTGCATTCATGGACAGTTTCTTCCAGGTATAGTATGCAGCAGAGTGAATTTTTGGCTACAGGCCATTAGCTAATGGGGGTCTTGCAGCAGCTGAAGGCAATGAAACATCTATCTGGTGGCATCTCAGAAATGAGAAATGTACCTCTATATGTGTATAGTACTGGTTGGGGATGGAGGAAGGTAAGGGTGCCCAGATAATGCTGCTCTAATTCAGTTATACCTCATTGGCAGCTTCTGCTAGTAGTGAATATTCTAGTGGTGAATATTCACTGGTGTTATCCTCAGAATATGAAGATATATAGAATATCCTGTTTCACTCAACAGGATCCACTATTATGTGAAAGTGGATGATGGAGGGAGGTAGTTGTGGAGTTAAATCTATCCTTCAGTATTTTAAGGTATTAGCCATTATCTGCTTTATTCTTCAGCTGTTACATCAGCCTTTAAACACACACTAAATCTATACCACAAAAGGCAAACTCCTCTAAGTAGTTTCCTAGCTGATATCCAATGCTGCCTAGCAGCATGTCTAGCCCGCAATCCAACTGCCTTTGGCAGGCAATGGTAGTATATTTACTTTGGGATGCTTTAATCATCACTCTGCACCTACACTCAGGATTGCATGGTTTCCTTTTCAAAAGGCTTCCAGTTAACAACAATTAACTCCTGACCTTACCCACATACCTCCCAATCCAAAGTTTGCCTCCTTATTGATACTCTTTTTTGGTTTCAGGTGCTGCACACTTTCTAATAAAAGAACTGTCTTACCATAATCTGGAACTAGAGCGAAATCGGCAAGAGGAACTGGGGATTAAACCCCAGGACATCTGGCCTTTCATTATCATTTCAGATGATTCCTGTGTTATGTGGAATGCTGTTGAAGTTGATTGTTCAGGAGACAGAAAGAGGTAAAACAGCACAGTTAAGGAACTGTATTTTCCAGCCAAACTCTTTATTTTCCTGTTGCGTAATAATGGTGTTAAATTGACATCCCTGAAATAGCATGGCTTTTCTTCTGTGTAAAAGTGGGGAATTGAATTTGCCTGGTAACAAAGAAATATGTCTGCATGTAGTCTAAAGGTCAGCACTTGTTATTCATCCTTATTTATGTCCAGTCCACCATAGTTTTAGGTCTACTACAGCCTGAACAATATAGTTTGGTTCTTTAGTTGAAGTTGTAAAGGCTTGTGCTTAAGAGTTTTGTGACACAGTCATTGCTGTGTTGGCCAAAATGATGGCAGTAGCCGGTACACTTTCAATGAGATTTAGCAAAGGAGTTTAAAGGATTTTTTTCCCCAATCTCTTGTAGTGAATATACATGGACTGAAAGGAATGTTTCCTTGAAGCAAATTCTGCAACATATTGAATCAACTCCTAATGTCACTCACTACGCCTTAATTGGGATGCGGAAATGGTCCAGTAAAACCAACAGTGCTGAGATCAAAGAGCCATTCTCCTGTTGCCATGTACATGACTTCATCATGCTGAACGTGGATCTGACACAGAATGTACAGTATAA
This sequence comes from Crocodylus porosus, assembly GCF_001723895.1. NCBI lineage: Eukaryota > Metazoa > Chordata > Crocodylia > Crocodylidae > Crocodylus > Crocodylus porosus. The sequence goes on along the minus strand of NW_017728918.1, from coordinate 24,170,941 downwards.
CCAGAATAGGTGGGTGAATCAGGACTAGGATCAACTTGTACAACCTTCATCCTATAAGCTTCTTCACAACTTCAACTATATTTCCTAGGAGACTGCTAATGAGATACAGGCACATTTTATTGTTTCTGATTAGTTCTATTCCTGATCAAATGTGGCTGAAGAAAATGGTTCTCTTTCCATCTAAAATAAAAGCTAAACTTGTTATTTACACTTTTAAGTGGATGAGGCAAAGAAAAACAATATGGCTGGAGGATTCATATTGATTCACTGCATTGTTCCTACTCCAATCAATCTTAAATTCACTGTCAGCTACTGTGCAGTAACTGTTTATACCTCACAGACCTTAGATGTGCCATGCACAGGCATTTCTGTGGTTTTAGTCCAGGTCTGGAGAACCAACTAATAGCAACAAAAGCACCACATATATGGCAGACATTGGTCTAAATAGATCTGGTAACTGAAGTACTCTGTCACCTCTAGAAAGAGTCTTTCTGGCTCAAATCCTAATTCAAATTTTTCTACGTGCTACTTGCCTATACCACATAACTCCTTGAAAGCATTGCCAGAGAAATACCAGGTAGACCACTTTTTTACCTTCTAACTCATTAGCCTTGTGGTTGGGCCATTGGTCCAGGAAGTGGGAGAACTTGGTGGTAGAGCTTGCTCACTCTGTGGCTCTGGATGGTTGATCCTCCCCCATTGCTATCTTTCCACTTCATCAGATGACTATAAAACACAAGATACAAAAACATTAGTGTGGAGGCTGGAAGCAAGGACCAGAGCACACTCTTTTCTTCCAGGGCACTGCCCCAACCCTTAGCCACAAAATGAGGCTTCCTTCAGCTTTCTCTCCTCCTTGTGACCCCTTCTTGGCTCCCCTATCAGCTGACTTTAAGAAGAGGCACTTTGTTAGGTAGTGGAAGAGATACAGAGACAGGTACTGATATAGCCATGCATGTGGGAATAGCATCTACATTCTGCATAAGTAGCAATAATACTTCTTATATGGCTACATTTAGATGCAAGTGGCACTTAGATGCCTTCAGGCAAAATGGGATTTGGACCTCTGGTTCCCGATTTACTTACAGTGAGGAGAAAACACCTGTGCTCTATGAATGTACTGATCGCTTCAGGCTCCATGTTTGTTACTTGGGCCCTTTCAAGAACATTGTGACTATGCCTCCCATTGTATAGACTTACATTCTTAGGCTCTTGAGTCTGTGGTAAAACTGTATTTTTTCATATGATGCATTAACTTATAAGGTAACTTATAAGTTTTTGAAAGAAATGTCCCCCAGAACTCAGTGGCTGAGTCTGAATATAGCACAGCAGTTTCTGTACTGTTTGGTACAGAAGGAAGCAAGGTGACTAGTATCATATTCAGTCATCTGTTCAGTCATATCAGTCCCCAGCCTGAGCAACGAGGAATCCAGTCTCACCTGGGAGAACTGGGAGTGGTCTTTGGCAAGTGCTCAGACTTACGCCTGTGGAACCACAGTAAATCACCTTACCTGCACTGTGCCCTCTCAAATGCTAATCAAAGGGAACAGTAATACAATAAAACAGTGCCAAGCAAGAATACGTACTATTGTGCCTGCAACGTTGAACCATTGGTGGTTATTCATTGTCCTGTGTGTGGCTGTCTAGTGAGGTTTTATCAGCATTGTGTCAATCCAAGTATGAACTGGTATAGAGGAAATGTTGCATTTAAAATGAAAAGAGACACAAAGCCAAGCCAGGCAGAGATACACAAGACCTATACAATTATCAGTGACATCAGAGCTATCATTTTCAAATGCCAGATTTTCCATTGATCTCTAAATCCACTTTAACTATAATCTTAATTTTAACAGTTAGAATATGTTACAAAACCACTTGCTGCATGTTTTTTTTTTAACTTTGGAGTTGAGATGAGGAAAAACAAAAGGCCAGATTGTGATTCTGGCTGTGAATTGTATACCTGCTGAGTTGGCAGAACAATCATTCTGGTTCACTGTATAAGATATACATTCAAAATATTAAAGCAAGTTCAAATTTCAGGGAACCTTAGATGCTTCTTAGATGCAAGCTTATATGTTTATGCTGAAAAGTCTAGGCCAAACCTAGACCAGAACCAGTGGTTTCCAATGAGTTCTGTATATAATGGTGTGGGCCACACTTGGTACAGTGAAGTCTTTAAAGTGGGGAGTAGTTTGGTCTCAGTTTGCATAATTCATTCATATTTCTGTGTAGCTGTGTTGAATGAAGGCATGGCTGCTTCTGAATGCTTGGCCCCGCTAATGCAGACTGACGGAATTTCGTTAGCGGGACACTGCAAATTCCAACACATGCTCCTTATTCTACAGGAGAAATAGAAAATCTGTATTTCTTTCTCACTAATCTAGGGCTTCAACCACTTCTTTTGAAGTCAGTGGGAATTTTTCTCTTGACCTCATCTGGTGTGGCCTCACACTTTTATCTCAATGCCTTTTTCAGCTAATGTGCAATAACAAGATTGCACACGAATTAATATGGTTTCCACTCTTCCCAGATTCACATGTGATGATGTTGACTTCAACCTGCGTGTCCACAGTGCTGGCCTTCTGATATGTCGGTTCAATCACTTCAGCATCATGAAGAAGCAAATTGCCGTAGGAGGACAGAGGTCCTTCCATATTAAGTCTAAGGTGAGAACTGAGAATTCTGTTTCATTGTTGAAGTGTTGTGTTTGTAGATTTTATCAGCCTTTTACCAGAAAAAATGAGGTGTCTTGGTGTACATCCCATTACCAAAGTCAACACAGATGGGCTACTAGATGTTTTCATAAACATGAAGTTTGTTAGGATGCACTATTTTCAGGATATAAATGCACATTTATCTTTGTCAGACATTTTCCTGTGAAACTTCTTAGCCCACATAAAGTCTCTCTTTCCTTTCAAGCAAGAAAGCTTTCACTGTCAACTCATTAGGCCGAGTTCTTGTATTGCACTATAGTCCTTCTTTACACTATTCCATGTTCAGGAAGAAAACTGGGTGTAAAGTAGAATCCCCAAATTCCATACATAAGCACAGCAAAAATTTCAGTTTTCTAGGGACATTTGGAGTGTGGGAACTAGGAGTTTTGGCTGAACATTTTTTGGTTCCTGTATGAAGTTTAGATTTGTGGGACAGTGAAGCAATTTGTGCAAAGTCAAATTTAGATAATTAGAGCTTGGTTGGTCAGGATTGATCTGTACCAGAAATATTTTTTCCTCGTAGGTATCTGATACTCCAGTTTCAATCTCACCGGCTCAGTACATTTGTGCTCCTGACAGCAAGCATACCTTCTTGGCAGCACCTGCCCAGCTGCTGCTTGAAAAATACCTCCAGTATCACAGCCATCGCTTCTTCCCTCTCTCACTGAAGAATTATAGCCATCCAGTGCTATCTGTGGACTGTTACCTTAACTTAGGACCACAGGTACTGAACAAAATTATTTTAAAGTAGCTCTGCAGTCTTGGCAGATATTTTAACCCAAGTGTTGCACTAGTTCTCTGATAACAGTCCTGCAGGGTATTTACATGGCCCTTAACCAATAGAGTATTGGATCATTATAACTGTAAAGATCAATAAGATACACATAGAAATTAATGATCAGACACTACAAATTAAATAATAAAGTCACCTTAGAACCCTGCCATAGTTGTTGTTAGCAATCAAGAGTCCACTTGAGGCTGGGTGGCCTATCTAGCTAGCACAGCAGCCAACACATTTCAACTTCTGTAGCTAGCAACACACAAGGAAAAGGATGTAGATAGCATAAGATCTGTCTGTCTTGGCTTCCCAGTCTGGATGACCAGGTACCCACTGATAGATTGATTGGGCTGGGAGGTGGGGGGTGGTACTGTTGGGAGTTTGGGAAGAACACAACTCTTGGTCCAGATCCAGAGCATTGCTCAAACTCATGCTTCTGGATCCCTGGTGAGATACATTAACTGCATTTCCATTGTGCACAATAGTAAGCAGTAGTTTTATTCATTTAGTGCATATGTTGTATTAGAGTTTGACTTACTAGATACCAAAGCATTTTGTTTCTTCCATATGACATGACCCTTTGTCTGGCTGTATCTCTTGCAGTGCTTTTATCACTGTCCAGTTTTCAGCATACCCCCAGTAGGTACATAAATGTAGTGTTCTTATTTCATCCAGAATGAAACTGAAGCTGAGAAGTGAATGTTAGAAGTACAATCTGTACAAAAGCTAAGCTTAGAACTTGGGAGTTGCAGGGTGCTAGTCTTGTGCTCAGTTCAGAGCTTTTCTCCAAAAGGCAGGCACGCATTTAGTCTCAAATTCAGACCAGGTCTGACAGTAATACAGAGGGGGGGTTGTCTGCTGGTATGTTTGTTTTTTGGTTGGTTTTTTTGTCTTCCCACCCAACTGGAAAACCACATGTAAATCAAAGTTGGTCTATCTGCCAACTAACCTCATCACTGAAAGAGCCACGTAGTGGGCTTCACAACTTACTCTGCTGCCAGATTGTTTTGAGCCATGCCCTTTATGTTCTTTTCTGGCTGAGTGCTGATAGGCCCAGGTCTTCCCAAAATTTAGAAAAACACTGTATGAAGAGGGAGCATTCTGTTATGTCTTTCCATCAGTCTCTATAGTATGTCTTTTTAGCTGTAAGCCATCCAGCGCATTGCAGGAGTTCAGTACAGTTCTGAGCATAATTCTGAGCATAGTTGCCAGAGCTGGAAGGTGGTGGAACAGGATTAGTGAATTGGCTTATTGGAAGATTTCTGTATTTTGAGAGCTACAAACATTTCAAATCTTTAGTGAACCTTCAAGATTTCTAAGGAGCTCAAGCAGTTAGAGTAATGAAGAAGACTACTTTTGTGGGGAGGGACTGTTACAGTGGCTTGCAAATTCAACCATATCCAGGCACAATAATAATAACAATCATTATCCTCATCACCACCTTAACCATCACTTACATAGCATACTTAATCAGTAGAAGGATTTTTGTTTAGAGCAATGCCTCAGCATAGTTGATCATAAAGGCCATTTCTTTAATTAGGAAGCATTTCTAAGTATGAAGCAGGTGCAGATGTTCACACCTTGTTGTAAAGCAGTAGTCAGTAACTTTGTAGTTTGAAGAAAATTAACTGGTTCTTTTTCCCTCCAATTAGATTGCAGTTTGCTACGTGAGTTCCCGACCTCACTCTCTGAACATCAGTTCCTCTGGGTTGATATTCAGTGGCCTCCTGCTCTACCTCTGTGACTCCTTTGTTGTAGCTAGCTTTCTGAAAAAGTTTCATTTCCTGAAAGGTGAGCTGAAGAACAATGGCTACAGATTACAACATCAGCTTGGTGTGGGTTGACCACTCTACCACAGGGCAGAAACTAAAGCAGGTTTGCCTTTGTACATAACGCCTATGCTCCCGTTTTGGGATCGCAGTGACCCTTCGCTATAGTAAATTAGCATCAAATATTGCAATCAATCCTGATTTTCAGAACAAGGGAGGCACTTCATGTATGCTGTGTCATTACCTCTCTTTGTACATAATTATTTAGTGTGCATATACAGATTGGGTACTTCAGTTTATGCCTTAAGCATTTGCCACTGAATGTCTGCAGTTGTGTCCTTCCGGTTTTCAAAATATGATCCATATTCTCTATTTCTTGGAATAAAAGATAAGTGACTTGATGCTAATAATAATAATATTAATCAGTTTAGTTTCTAAGCTACTAGACTGTCACCACTGCAGACCAGTATCCTCTACCTTTAAAGCAAACAGTTGTATTACAAAGCTCTTTCATCCTGCTTGTCTTAAGGTGAGGACACATAATATATTTCCATTTGTGTAATCTGCTTGGACACTAGTGTAAGCTTGGAACCTAATGTGCAGTCCTACAATAGTGTAAATCACTTCACGCTTAGGGAGAATTAAACCTTTGAAAGCCAGGAGTAATTGCACCATCATGTAGATATAGCGTGTCTGCAGCTCTACTTAGTTTCATCCCCTGGGAGCAGCTCACAGAATGCTAAAAGGCTGATACTGCCTCCCCTGACATCTCAGGTGCCTGTACGCATGCAGGATGCCTGCTCCGGCACGTTCTAATTAGAACACTTTGGAGCCGACTCAGTTAGCCTAATTAGGCCACTCCAGCAGCCTTGCCATCACATGCATTCAGCATTGCCAACAGTTCAAAATGGTGGCAGGGGTGCTTTAACTAAAGCTTGTCAAACAGGCTTTCGTTAAAGCGCCTCTTCTGCCATTTTGAAGCGTGGGAAGCGGAATATATGAGACACTGCAGGCATTTTAATTAGAATGTCTAATTATAATCCCTGCCCCCCCCAATCCCAAAGGACATGTATAGATGCTCAAGGGCTCAGGTGCTATAATAACACCTAGGGACAGATTTTGAGACCAAACTAACCTACAACAGCATGCAAACCAGTATCAAAATCTGGCCCGGGAAGGGCTTATTCCTGCTTCGAGATACTTAGATGTTTTCTATCACCAAAGTATCTCAGCACTTCTCTACCTTTAATTATTTTTCCACACATCACCCCCAAGTGCTAGAGGTGTATTATTATCCCCATTTTAAATGAGAGAACCGAAGAACAGAGAGTTGATCTGATTTGCCTGAAGTCATACAGGAAGGTTGTGGCAGAGCTGATGCTGTGGCTGAACCTGTGTCTCCTGAAGCCAACATTACCATCTTACGCCTTGAACCGTCTTTCCTTTCCTTCCCATCCCATTGGAATCAATAGAGGGTTCTGCACACTGAGAACTGCAGAGGAAGGCTGGTGATTTAGCCCAGCCCCCCTGCCCCCGACCCCCACAAGACTCACAATTGTTTGTTTCAACCACTCCTGCAGGTGCCACCTTGTGTGTAATTTGCCAAGACCGCAACTCCCTTCGCCAGACTGTTGTCCGATTAGAGCTTGAAGATGAGTGGCAGTTCCGACTACGGGATGAATTCCAAACTGCCAATGCCAAAGAGGACAGGCCGCTTTTCTTTCTGACCGGACGGCATATTTGATAGAAAATGAACACACATCGTGATTATCTGACAAGAGGTGTAATGCAAGAGTTGAGGTTCTCATCTGCCAGTCTCATGACCTTTTAGAAGCTCAGTGCTCTGGAACATTCATGCAAATGTTGCCTGCAACCCAAACACTTGGGCAATTTTAAAATGTTTTTATTAAAATGATATTTGACCAACATGTGTTTCTATATTTCCCAGCACTGGACATGACTCTTTAAAGGTGATTAGCCAATGGAAGTGATTTCCTGATACTTAGAAAGAAATGTTGAGTCAGTGCTTCACATAATGGAAATATTTATGGATCAGAAGAAAGGATAATGAACACATTTATTCTGTCAGAACAGACAGTGTGTCACATGTTTCATATCTGAGATTTTTAAAAACAATTTTCTACATTGCAGAAATACAGTGTGTACATTTAGAAGTAGATTTGTGATTCAAGACTTATTTACCTAGGAGTCAGCACAAGACATCAAACCAAATATTGGATTTACAGGAAGTTTTGCATTCATATAAAACACTACCGATTGGTGCAGGGAGGCTTTTCATATGGAGAGATGTGAAATATATTTCCTATGTAACAGAACTGGGTATCTACTTTACCTATGTAGTGAGTATGGCACTAGTAATTTTCCACGTAGGAATCTTGGGATGGAGATGCACTTATATTGCCTGTTTTTTGGTTGTTCAAGAATGAGACATTTGAAAGCAGATTTAACAAGGAAGGAGTATTGAACATTTATTTCAGAAAAATGCACTGTCTTGGAAAAGTGCAGGTGACTGAAAACATCTGAGGGCAATATTGACCTATTAGGCCTGAATAAACTTGTGTTTTGAGTTACTGGTGAACTTGTTGGGTTGGCTTAAGGCTTCAGATTGGGCCACCATACAGCCCACATAAGAGATGAAGTACTCCAACAAAAATAACCTTTCAGGATGATATCTTGCTGAAGTGCTTCAAAGGAGTGGGGAAGTCAGGGTTGAATCTCTGAAGAGTATTCACGGTAATCTAAAAGGTTGATTTGAAAATATTGTGTAGTACAAAACTTCGATCATTGTGTGGATCAAATGGAGAGTGCTTGATTGGAACATCTGTTTAGATCATAGAAATATTCCCTGAAATTGCAACCCCATTCCTTCATGTCTGTCCTCATGGAATCAGTGACTCTGATCGTTGGCCTGGGCTGCAGAAAAAGGTGATGTAGACATTACTAGAAAGCCTCTTATAAGGAGGCAACCCTTGTTGGTTGGTGACACCAACTCAAGAATCAGAATGTGCTGGTGAAGCAGCATTAAGTTGCTATAAGTGTCTGGAAACTGGAGTTATTGCAAGACCAACTTTGTAACCAAGGCACAAACGATAAGACTGTGCCAAAGAGCTGACTTATTTGCAGGGAAAAAATAAATTCAGTGAATGCAAGAGATTTAGGCTGATGTTTACAACATTGTTTGTTCAAAGGTGGTATGCTTGTATATTTCGTTGTTCCTATTCTGAAGTGAGAACTTTCTTTAGGGAGGTGGGAAGTTCTGTGTAAATAGTATCTTCTGTGCAGTTTTATTCATTTGATTAGCTAATTTAAAACTTTTTTAAGGATTGTAATATTCATGTTTGACCTGCCCTTTATAAATATATCATGCATGGACAGCTGTCTTGGAAATGTTTGATCATTGTTAATTGCTCACACTTACAGGGGAAAAGTAGTTTTGGCAAGAGGAAACCAATCAGATGTAGAAGCAGACTGTGTATATCCAGAGGATATATAATAGTGTTAGCATATACAACAAGCTCTCAAAGGTTCAAGGCTTTGGGAATAGCCCCCTGCTATGGGTGTAGGAGCCAAATCTCTGTAGACACAATTTAAAAGTAGAAATTAAAATCAACTGTCTATACAAACAGTATGGGCAAGATAATATTCCACCCTGCTCAAATCTCTGAAAAACCAAGGTCCCATCTTCCTTCCCCTACCTTTTTGTGACTCAGTGGGCACATCTACATGAGATGCATTACTGCACAGTAGCCTACTACGACTGCACAGTAACATGCTTATAGACGCAACCTGACAGCAAGTTTGCTCCTGGGTCAGCCCAGCCTCTAGGGAGCTGGCAGCCTAGGAGCCTTTCCTGCTTCTGGGCGGGGCTGGTAGCCCCTGCCTGCAGGCTATAAAAGCCTGTAGACTTTTTGTGACCTGGGGCACACAACACAGGTAGCCTGAGGGCACTGCAGGCCCTGTGTGTCCCCTTGGGCAGGTCGCAGACCTCCTGTGCCTGCCTGTCAGCACCCTAGCACTTTTGCCTGGCACAACACTGCCTTGAGGCTGCCAGGACAATGCTGTCAGGGCTACTTGCACACTGTAGCCTCTGGCCAGGCCTGTCAGACCCCCAGGACCACTTGCAAGCAGCTTCTGGCACCAGCTGCCACCTGCCTGCAGCATGCCCCCAGCAGCCTACCTGCACCTGCAGGTGCTGCAGGGCATACCCTCTGGCATGCGGCTTACTGTCCCATGCCATGTTTCTGCACTGGGTGCTCCTGACAGCTGCCCAAAGCAGGCAACACCAGGACAGCTCCATGGGGTCCCAGAGAGCTGGCACAGGACCCAGCATGGCCTCATCCTCCCAGTTCATCCTCCACAGGTGCACACACCCATGCCCTCCGGGGCCCCAACTGGGGCCAGGAGGAGACTGGTGATCTCATGGTGCTCTGAGGCAAGGCAGAGGTGCTGCGCTAGTTTGAGCAGGGCTGGTGATCCAACACCCACATTTAAAAGGCCCTGTTGGGTGGGATATGGGAGCAAGGGCATGACCAGTCAGTGCAGCAGGGCCGCACAAAGGTCAAGGTCTTGTGGCAACTATGGGCTACCATGACTGGCCACAACCAGCTGTGCCTGCAAGACCATGCCTTTTGTGAGGCAGCTGACCGATATTCTAGTGCCCCAGGACTCAGGCCGCAACTGTATGGTTTATACCAGCATGGGCAGCCTGCCAAAGCTCCTACCCTGCCCTGCCACCTCCACTGACATATCACTGGAGGAGGGACCCTTGGGCATGCAGTTCCCCATCCCACCCATCCCCTTGGCTGCAGCCTTCACTAACACCTCAGGGACCCCTGACCAGCACCTGCCTCAGCAGCTGTGCAGCCCTAGGGCCAGCCACAAGGAACGGCTGGCCATGACACTGCTGACTGCCAGCAGCAACAGCTGCTTCCTAGGGAGGGCCCCTGGCTGGAAGCCTGCACGCCACACCCTACACAGGTAGCCCTCCAGGTGGCAGCGGAAGTTGTGGGGCAGCCTCAATTTGACCACCCATGGTGTCGAATCTCAGGGTCTGAAACCAGAAGCATTGGTGCACTCAGGGAACAATGAGGATCAGCAGCAGCAGGGAGTAATGGGTCAGGCACCCCTTGGTCCACATAAATAGCTCATCGTGCACTGCCCGGGGTATGCACAGCAGGGGCACGCTTGGGGTGTAGTGGCATCATGGTGGGGGGCCTTGGGATGCCTTCTATGAAAGGCCCCCTGTGGTGAGTGTGGGGGCATAGGCAGCTTCTTGTCCCAGTTGTCCAGGGTCCCATGCCCCCCCCAGCCCAGGCACCATGAGGTGCAAGTGGCTACAGGTGCTGCAGGAGCAGAATACCATCCTGGATCAGGCAGAACAGGCCACAGATGACAACCGCTGGGTGCTGGGCACTGTTCTGACCCTGGTGGTTGCATTTTTTCTTCCTGCATTCATTCACGTTCATTCTGCTGCCTGGCCTCTGACCCTAGCCCCACAGGCCCCCTGGCAGCCACCCACCACCCTGCAGCAGGCCCCTGCCTTGGCCTGGGAGGAAGTTCTGTGGTACCTGCAGCTGCCAGGGGCTCCTGGCCTGGACCCTGCACTGGATCTGCCACCATGCAGTTCCCCACCCTGGGCCAAGGCCTGCTGCTTGCCCCAGCTCCATGCAGACATGGAGCTGGAGCTGCCATCAGTAGGGACAGGGCCACATGCCAGCCCTGCTGGCCATAGACAGCTCCTGGAAGAGAGGGAGCTGCCCACGCCAGAGGACCAGCAGCTGCTGTTGCCCTGGGACAAGCCCCCACCCAGCACACCCACTGCGGCATCTGCACTCATAGGGGAACAGCCAGAGGCTGGGGTGCTGGCTGCCTTCCCCCAGGCTCTGCCCCCTAGGTGCCCCCACACCATAGACCTCCACTCTGGAATACCACAAACAACACTTTGTAAATAATTTGCACAGGGAAGGGTTTTTTTTATTGTTGGTGGGTGGGGAGGGTGGTGGAGGGGCTTTCTTTCTTGGAGAGGGAAGAGGCTGTGTTTGTGGGAAAGGGAGGGGGCTCTGTGGTGTGAGGCAAGGGGGAGGAGTGGTTGGGTAGGTGTGTGATGTGAGGGGAGTAAAGACTGATTTGGATATGTTTCTAAAATGAGAGTGGTTTGCGGGCTGGGCAGGGAGTAGGGGGCCTGTGGGCGGCTGGGTGGGGGTCTAGAGTGGTGAGTGCTGGAGGAGGTGGTCCTAGAGCTTCCTGCAACCTGGTGTCCTGCTGGCAGATGCATGGCCTTCCTGGTTCTTTGGTGTGGGGGGGCACTGCTGGCACTGTAACAAAATAGCTCCCCTTGGGTCTTGTAGATATTATGCAGCACAGAGACTGTGATGATAACCTGGTGGAGGTTGTTCTTGGTTATCTTGAGGTAGGCAGTGAGGGAGCACCAGAAGCCCTTGAGGTGGCTGAAGGTACACTCGACCAGTGTCTGGGTCTGGCCCAGGCAATGGTTAAAGTGGGCATAGCAGGGGTCCAGGTGGCCAGTGTAGGGTTGCATCAGACAGGGCAGGAGCAGGTAGGCAGGGTCCCTGATGAACAGGGGCAAGACCATGACTGCCCAGCTGCAGGTCCGGCACCCCTGGTACAAAGCACCTGCTCTCCACCACTCCCACTAGGTCCGAGTTCTGAAACACATGGGCATCATGGGTGCTGCCCGCCCAGCTGGTGCTCACGTGAGTAAATGTGCCACGGTGGTCCACAATGGTCTGCAGGACCATGGTGTGAAATTCCCTGTGGCTGTAATAGGGACAGTCTCTATGGGGTGGGCAAGTGATGGGGATGTAAGTCCTTTCCAGGCCCTCAAGGCACTGGGGGAATCCCAGTGCATAGAACCCTGCCACCACCACCAGGGGGGCATGGATGCAGAACATGGTTTAGCCCAGCATGTCCTGAAAGGCCCTGCACACCTTCAGGACAGCCTGCCTGGCAATGGCTTTGCCCATGCTGAAAAGGTGTCCAATGTACTGGAGGCTGGTGGCATGGCCAGCTTCAGTAGCATGAGGCCCAGCTGTGTGTTGGTGGGGAGGGCCAGGTGCATGCCACTGTCTTGCCATTGCAGGTGGGGCCAGAGCTGCTGAAGCAGGTCCCAAAACATGGCCTAGTTCAGTGGCATCCAACCACTGCTCATTGTCTCAAGTCTGCTAGACAACATGCAGCCACCAGTGCTGGCTGGCATGGTGGGCCCAGAGGCGGTGCGGCTGGAGGCCCAGGAGGGTCATAGCAGCCCAGCAGTGTCACCATGGATCCCCTTGTTAGCATCCCTGGTGGTGACAGCTGTGCAGCAGTGGTGGCAGCCCTGGGATGGTGTGCTGTGGGCAGGCAGGAGGTTGTTGGGTGTAGGGGAGCTGGGTGGGGTGAGGTGGCTGTGTGCTAGGTAGTGATTGGTGTGGTGGGCCAGCAGGGTGATCATGGTAGCCAGCAGGATTGCAGGGCACTGGTCATCATTGCCAGGGCAGGAGCATAGCGTGGGGAGACAGAGTGGCCACGGAGGAAGCTGCTGTGTGCTGCCCCTGCACTGGGTGTGCTGCTCCTGAGCAAGGAAGAGGCTGACCAGGGAGCAGAGTGGAACTGGCTTTTAAAAAGGGCTGCCAGCTGCTGCCAGCTGCAGCAACAGCCCAGTGACTGTACAGGCCCATTGCTGGGATGCAAGGAACTAGGAGCAAATCTTCTCCTTAATTCCAACATGTATAGACACCTATGCAAAAACTGTTACTCTGTAGTTGTTTACTCCACAGAAAAACTAGGCTGGAGTAAATGCATATGTAGACACACCTAGTCTTTAGGCTAAAATGAAGGCATGTGTAACAAGTGGGTGTCCCAGGGCTGGTCTAAACATAGCCCTACCCACTTGTCTCTGGGCAAACTGCCTGCCTACCTCACCTGCCATACCTTGATGATAATGATTGAAGGATGTCAATAAGGCAGGAGGCTGCCCATTTACTTGCCCAGATGCAAAGGGCCTATGTATATGGTTCCGACCTCCTGGGTACCATGTCCCATGCCTTGCAGATGGCATCCAGGTTCTTCCAGCGTCGCACACTGGGACCCAAGTTCCAGAGTCTCACACAGGACTCTCACTCCCCATTGGAGCTCATAGTCCCAGTGCCTTCTCACTGGGCTTTCTGTTGGTTTTAACCCTGGGCTTCCAGCCCTTACCCCTTCAGGGCTCCAAGCCCCATCCCAATTCTGGGCTCCAAGCCCCTAACAACTCTTGGCTCCCAGCCCCACTCTGGGCTCCAAGCCCCATTTCCCTTCCCTACACTGAGCCTTATCCCCTGCCCTACACTGGGCTCACAATCCCTTATCCTTTTGTCCCCAGGAGCTTCACTCATAGCTCTCTGAAAGCTCAGGGCCCCACCCCCGGTAACCTCACTCCTGGCTCCTTTAGTGCAGCCTCAAAACTCACAGTGAGTCTGGGCCCTTGTTTTGTTCTTCGGAGTGCGCTCCACTAGTTCTGATCCGTGGCAGCAGGGGCTGAGGTTTTCTCGCATCCCATACTTGCCCTTCACTGGGGAGGCCCCAGGTGCAGCATTTCCTGGTGACTGCCCCGCTACTGGCAGTGCCACCACACCTAATCCTCCCCAGCAGGGTGTAGTTTATAAAAGTAATGTTTTTTTTAGGTTGCCTAGGATTGCATTTGGACACTTTGGCAATTAAGAGGTAGAACAGAAACTAGCCATCTGTGGGATCATTTACACATGATGCTACATTGCCTTAGCAATGTGCTATGGTAACATAGCATCCACGGGGGTCTACACATTACCAACAGCTATCTTGCTGTAGTGACACACTCCCCTGTTACAGCGCGCCAGTATGGCAACGTAGCTACTAAAAATAACCATGCACAGTGTGCACAGTGCAGTACAGGCTCTTACGGCGCCATGATTTAGTACTTCCCAAAGGAAATAATAATCACGGCGCAGTGACACATCACTAATGACATCTCCATAGTGACACGTGTAGACGTGCCCTATGTACCATAAAGGGTTTTTAGTTCTGAGATCTGCTTCACACATTTTTTGAATCCGCATTTTCTCCAGGTGATGATCTTAAGCCTGCAGTCATATCCATAACCTGAAAAGGGGTTCGGAGTATTGACTACATTGGGAATGAGAAGTTTTTTGTAAAGCCTTGTATTATATATACACTGTTTCTTTTACACTTGACTCTAACTTGTTTGGCATTTCTTGCAATGAGAAAGACCTGCAGTGGTGTTTTAGAAGGCTATGGTTTATTCCTTGCATCTCTGGCAATGCAATGAAGTAAAATATTTACAGGAAAATCTTTGTTATCTGGCATCCCCAGGGTAAGGGGATTGCTGGTTATGTAAAAATTCTGGTTATCTTAAATAACTCGGCAAGGGTGTTCAGATAATGCAGAGCAGGGAGGAGCGGGGGGGAGCATGAGCCCCTCCCCAGAGGAGGCCACTCTGCAGGGCCGGCAGTGCTGCACGGGGCTTGGAGGGCTCTGGTCTGCTCTGGACCTTGGTGCTGCCGCAGCTCTCCCAGCCCCACAGCACAGCGCCCCCGCTAGGAAGGGGCTTGTCCCCCGACATTATGACAGGGGCTGCTGCCTCCAGCAAGGGCCATGCCCCCTCCCGCTGCAGCGGCAGGGCAGGGGCATGGCCAGGCAGGACCCCTGGGAGGGGAAGAGCGCGGCAGTGAGGGTGGCCTGACCTGGCTCGATAGAGGGAAGACTAACTCTCTTCCCTACCCGCCTCTGCCTCAGGGGCCGTGGTGCCCGCTGCTGCAGCAGTTGGGGGAGAGCACCTGGCAGACCCAGCTTGGTAGAGAGGGGGAATTAAACCCCTTCCTGGCCCGTTCAGCCTGGACTGGCCATGCCCCCCTCCCCCCGCTCCAGTTTTCCTGCAGCTAAGGGCCTGCTTTAGCACCCCCTGCTCCTGGCCTGAGCAACTATAGGCTTGTGCCTGCATTGCCTCAGTCCAGAGCAAATGTTTGTCCTGTTACAAACCAGTTCGGCCTAGGCAGGTTAGACTAACCTGCAAAGGCTGAATCAATTCAGGCTCTGGCTTTTTGACTGTCTGTCCCTAGCCTTTACAAGGAGAAAATACAGTTAAGACAGAGAGGAGCTGGACTGAAGCTAGCTGTGAGAGGGCAGGCACCCAGGGATCTCTGCTGACTAGGCAGGGAGCTGCATATTAAAGAAGAAGGGACAACACCTGCAGCCAGTCAGGAGACCCCTGTGAGGTAAAAAAAACCTCTCTCTCGGTTCGTTTTCTTTGGAGGCTCATTGAATAACAAATCCTTAGGCACACATTGTTGGTGAGACAAAAGGTATATATTTGCAAATAGGGTCAGAGGGAGAAGACAAAAGATCAAAA
>NW_017728918.1:24152711-24155267 GCF_001723895.1 Crocodylus porosus | reverse complement strand
CCCCCCCCCTTCCCTCTCTCATTAAGGAGACAAGGAGGGCTGGCAGCCGTGCTTATTTAAAGGACAACACTATTGATGGGAGCTAACAGCTATTGATAATGCATTTTTAATAATATTTCTAACACCTGCTTGCAAAAAATGGGCAGCGAGGAGTCAGAGCAGGTTCCCTGGGGTGCAGCATGCAGGTGGCTATTGCAGCACTAGAGACTAGAGCCAGGGGGAGCTCTCCAAGGGAGACAAGGCAGTGCTGCTGCAGCTAGGCTAGCCACAGAGCTACCCTGGGCCCAACTCTGAAAATGTGATTTGGAAACACCTATGGGCAGCTGGGGACATCATATAACAAAAGGGGCAGGATCTGGGTGGTATTGAAGCCCGGGGTCTGAGCCAGAGCGGGCAGTCTGGCCCTGCAGGCTGAAGAACAAAGAGCTCCTGAGCAGGAAGGCTGGAGGGACTGCCTGAATGGTACTTGTGCCTGCAGCTTAAAGGGGTGGAGGAGGGCTGATGCTATGGGTGGCCCTGAGGCATGAAGGAGCCAGAAGGGCCCACCTTATTGGGAGAGCAGGATTGAGGTCAGCAGGGTCACAGAGTAAGGCTCACTCTAGGACCCTTATCCAGTGTCCTTTTAACAATCTACCAAGTACATCAAGGCAAGATCAGAAGGAGGTACCTAGGATCCAGGCAAGGTGGTAGCCGTTTGGCCAACAGGGGCAGCACAGTCACCCTCGGGGCCCAGTCCTGTTACACAGGCTAAGAGATGTATCGAAAAAAATTGCAACTAGGCTACAGTTCTTAAAAAGGAACTGAGTTCAGTTTTGGTGCACCTTCTTTTTTTAAGTTTACTTTTTTGTTTGCACATAACTGGCAAGATCCAGAGACTGGTTCTTTTTACAAAGACGTGTTTCCTTTTTCTGGAGTCTTTGTTCTTTTTACATGTGCCATCCTTCACACTTGACACAAACGCCACAACTGCAGTTCTTATTCCCATAAGCAGCCCTCACATTGGCCCCCTGCAGATGTAAGTTATGCCTGGATTGTGTTGCATCCAGTCTATTTGGCATGGTACAATTTGTTCTGTACACGCAGAGCCCATCTAAGTACCAATCTTTTGTGCTGAGTAGTCAGCCGTTGTGCTTCGAGCTCACTCCTTTGGAATTCAGCATATAAAGAGCTTCCTCTTCTAAAAAGTGTAGCACATGTCAAGATGGCTTGATGTGAGATCCACACTTCTAAAGTCTTTTCAGCTGTTCAGAGCAAGAATGCCCTCAATAACTTTTCTCTCATGTAGTCAGGCAACACCAATATACCAGCATTGATAGTTCACTGAGTTACGGAAGAATACTAATGGAAGATTACCAGTGGACTTCACAGCAAAGTCAAGGCAATATTAATTATTGATTTTTAACTTCATGTGCATCTGTTAACTTTTCTGAGTGTTATTTACCCCCATGCATCATTTTAGCTGCAGGTCTATGTACTGCAACTTTGAAACATTTTAAATGATGCTAATTAATTGGGACTTAATGTTCCAGGATACTCAGCAGGGCTCGAATTTCAAGGATTAAACCCTAAATATTAGCAATAAGCATTTTGGAAAGCATAGAGAAACTAAGGTGGGGGATAGCTAGGTAATAACTTGCCTTTTTGCAACTTTTCAAACCATCTCCTCTGCCTACCTCACTTCTGCTCTACACAGCATGATGCCAATTTCTTCTAAGAGGAGGTTGACAATATGACAGGAACTTTTCCATCCCTATGACTTCCTTTCCTTTCCCTTCTTCCTTTTTGCCTTTGTAACAAACACAGAAGTTTGTTATCTGGTCTCTGCCTTAAGCCCTTTGCTCATGCCAGTGGCCTCATGGTGTCAGGCATGCGATTAGCCTTAATCTCTTCTAAATCTCATTTCCCTCCTTACCTTTTTCTTCAACCTCACTTTTTTCACTGGCTCTTTCACCTCACCATATAAATCTGCTTTCTCTCTTCTTTCATAAAAACAGGACAAACAGCTAGGTTTAGAAAGCTGCTGTTAAATCCCCACATTTGAACCTGGCCCTTGTTACTCTCAGCTAGTGCCTGGTAGAAAGGTTACATTAGGTTTGCTCTCTTTTCAACAAGCAGTAGATTCTGAAGAAGGATACTGTAAAATAAAACAAGTCAAGACTTGTCATAGGCAACATTAAGGAGAAGAAAGGAACTAAGTAAAAGTACAGCACCTCTTAGGAAACAAAAACCAGATAAAGATGGGAATTTTCGTTTGAACTCATCTTTACAAATCCAGAACAGTGGTTTCATAGTTTCATAGTTTCTAGGGTCGGAAGGGACCTGAGCAGTTCATCTAGTCCGACCGCCTGCCATGGCAGGAAAGAGTACTCGGGGTCAAACGACCCCAGCAAGGTGTCCATCCAGCCTCCTCTTAAACACCCCCAGGGTAGGAGCCTGCACCACTTCTCTTGGAAGTTGGTTGCAGATCCTAGCCGCCCTGACCGTGAAGTAGCGCCTCCTGATATCTAACCTAAACCTACCCTCTGCCAGCTTGTGACCGTTATTCCTGGTCACTCC
>NW_017728918.1:24149196-24151546 GCF_001723895.1 Crocodylus porosus | reverse complement strand
TTCTATGTTAATCCACAATTAAAATGAAACATTGCTATACGTGTGTGTGTGTGGTTGGAGGTTAGGGCTATGGAGCCAGGGGCCCACGTCTCCATCCCCCTGCCACCCACAGAAGCACCCAAGCTCCAGCTTTGGCCTGTGGGAGGTGGTGGCTGCTGCAGTGGAACGGAGCATGGAGCCCAGCTCCCCACCCCGTGTGGACAGCGTGGCCAGAACACAGCCTGTGGGGCAGGTGGGAGGGTGCAGGCAGCCTGCTGCAGGCTTGGGTGGGCAGTGGCTTCCCCCTGCTTTGCACACTCCTGGGGTGGCTGTCAGGGCACATGCCTCCCAGATCTGTGTGGGGCAGGGGTAGGTGTGGGCTACCTGCTGTGGGCTTGGACTCCTTGCCTTGCTGCCCTTCCCACTGGGGCCTCTACAGCCCAGCGGGTGGGACCTGGCACAGCAGGACGAAGAAGGGCTGGGCAGGAAAGCTCCTTGCTGGTAGGAGCTCCACACTGCCCTGGTGAAATGTCCCCTGCCTGCCCCCACCCTAGAACAGCAGGGGCCACAACCCTGAGCCACTATCCCTACTGCTGCTGGGCAGCGAGGGGACCCCTTGCCAGGGCAGCATGGTGCTTGTAGCGGCAAGAAGCATTCCTGCCTGGTTCTACTCTGCTTTGCTTTGCTGTGCCAGGTCCCACCTTTTGGGATGTGGAGGGTGGGGAGTTTGAGCCTGCAGTGGGCAGCCCACCCAGACCCTGTGCACAGATTAGGGGGCACGTGTCTCCCCTGGGCCCTGGATGAGTCACCCACAGCCCCATCCTGTTCCCCACCAGAGCCCTGCAGCCACACATGGCCCTGGGTCCCAGGCTACACATACCACCTGGCTGGGCAGCAGCCCCAGCCCTGCTCAACTCCCTCCCACCCTATGGGGGCCTCAACCTTCCCCTCCCTTCCACCAGACTTAACTGCAGGAGCTGCTCTCCAGGCTGCCTGGTGGCCATGTGCATGCAGATGCACATGGTGCCCCCTGTCTGACCACCCTCTTCCCACTCCTGCCAGCCCCTTGCAGGCTGAAACTCTACCAGCCTGCACAGAGCTCTTTACAAAAGTTCAAAATCCATCTGTTTCTCTGTTAAAATGAGAAATTAGTGTGTTTCTCAGGTAAAGGAGAAATCCAAGTTTTTCTCTGTTTTTCCATGGGAAACAGAAAACCCGGATCCCTGCTAATGATTTAGTTTATCTCAATTTCTGGAGGCCAGTTGTGACGCACCTTAATGGGTCTAAGTGTTAAGTATCCACCTTCTGAAAATTAGCCTTTTTTCAAGGATCCCTGAAATATTAATAATTGGTTATGTCATAGTCATATTAATAATCAATTATGGATGGCAAATAAAAACACCTAAGCAAGTGAACAGAGCTAGGAGGCTTGTGGGGAGAAAAGGCCCGCTTTTCCTCCTAAGTGGATACTACCTGCTGCCAAGTGTAATTTGCATAATTATTACCTGCTTCAGTTTAGTGTCCAGAGATAGCTGCAGTTCTATTTGTGGAGTCATCTGTTTTGTTTGTAGAAGTGTGTGGTCAATTGGTTATGTAAAAAAAGGATATAGGAGTACGTGGATTTAAGAGGGGCTATTCCTTGGAAACAAGCTGGGACACTCATAACAGTCAGCAGGCTTGGATTGGGTAGCTGAGGTCACGCTATATTTAGATAATAAATATGTTTGGGGATAGGAAGAATTTTGGACTTTCAAAATTCTGAGACAGCCTCCAAAGCTGGAATTTATTTCCAAATTCAATGAAAAATGACAGCAGAGGGTGAGGGTAGAATAACATAAGGAGTCTAGAGTAAGATCCATCCAATGGAAAATGTAGGTAGGGAGTAAGGGGAGCCTGTGGGCTCAGTTCAGTCTTTCTATGGTCCTACAGGATTAGTCAGTGAGGCAGAGTTTTACTGTTTGAAACTGGAGCTAGTTTCAATGATATAAACTTCAGCTATTTGGGGGGATTTGTATTGATGCAGTTATATCAGTGGCTGTTCATCAACTACTGGAGCCATGGTAAATGACCTGTGTATACCAGGACCAAGAGGGAAGGGGAGGGCAGGAATAGTTTGTGAAAACTAAAGCATAAAATGTGCTTGCAACACCATGCAGTTATGCAATTAGCGGTGCATTGGTACTTGCACCTATATACTAGGTACATACCTTTTATTTATCTGTCCTAAAATGCTGTTGTCATTGAGACTGACAGTGATGTTAGAGCATATGTAGATATTGCTTTACCAATCTTATTTCCTTCTATGACCAGGTGACCTATCACCTGGACAAGGGAAAAGAGATTGACATCATATATCTTGACTTAAAAAAAG
>NW_017728918.1:24124429-24148396 GCF_001723895.1 Crocodylus porosus | reverse complement strand
CAAGGTCTGGAACAGTCTGCCAGTGGAGGTGGTTCAAGCGCCTACATTGAACACCTTCAAGAGTAAATCGGATGCTTATCTTGCTGGGATCCTATGACCCCAGCTGACTTCCTGCCCTTTGGGCGGGGGGCTGGACTCGATGATCTCCCGAGGTCCCTTCCAGCCCTAATGTCTATGAAATCTATGAAATCGATGTTGGCTGTATCAGGGTTTTATTTTTACTTTATTTCATGCTACCTGTTTCTAAAGCTTTATTTTCTGGTATATAATTTTTTTTTTACTTAATTTATATATAGTTTAGAGTTAAAGATCAAGCATGACTCAGTGTATTTGTTCATCAGCTCATCATTATTAGTTCATAACTAACTCTAGCAATATCTTGTAATAGCTTGCTATAAATAGCAAGCTTAGTTATAGAATTGAGCAGAAAGATTTAGAAGCCTTTGTAAATGTACCAGCATGGCTCAGATAATTTTATTTCAACAAGTTATTATGGGACTCACTTTCCACAGTGAGATTAATAAAATTCAGGCCAGAGGGTGTCAGACTGACCTATTTAAAAGTAAGATTCACGAGATAGCTGTGAAACATCAGGCAGTTCAACAGCTGAACTTGTGCCTCTGAAATTCAATTGTAGATGTGACAAATAAACCTGAAGGACCAGGCTTCCAATCTTGTTCCTGTTGAAGCCAATGACAGCACGTCCACTTATTTCAACGAGAGTAAATTAGGTCCAAAATTCTGTTGTCTGGGAAAGCTCTTTTCAAAATGGTGATGTTATCTTAATTTATATGGGATGAAGTCTATACTCATGAAATGCTGGGTAACATTACATAACCATAAAGAACAAAGGAGGATTTTGACCTTTTGGCCTATTTATTTATAAATAAGAGAAAATAGTTGTGAGTTACCATTTTTTTTTATTATCCTTTTCCTGAAAGCTTTAGGGCTTAGATTTTCTCTGTCTTGAAGTTTGATACATGTGAAAAGTAGGCATAAAATGCTACCAAAGCACTATGGTAGAAAGCAGTGCATTTTTTAACAAATGGAAATGATTATCCAAGATATAAGAGAGTAAAGAATGAAGCTTTACGCAGAGAGCTTGTAGTTTTAAACATCAGCTATGTCAAACAAGTGAAATATAAGAGTGCAAATTATCTTTACTCAGACTGTTCAAAACTTAGGTTTTTTTAACACCTATTTAACTAAAACATCAAAGAGAATCTTGGGCAGAAAGCTAAAAGTACTATCACTCTAATATTTATTAAAGACTGATAGTTTGAAAGTAAATAACAAACAGGAAAATCTTCCTTTAGGTCTTCTTTAAGTATGGGATGTAGCAAAATAGGAAGGAATCATCTGAACAATATTACTTAAGATCTGATATTGTGAATCATCAAAGCTAAAAAGAGATGACGTACTTGAAGTACTTACATGCCCTCCTTATCCTTCTCTCATCACCATAATAACTGATAGCTTAGATATAACATTTTCTCATTGGTGTTTTTATCATAGGTATATATATAATTCATTATGTCATTTGTGGGTCATGACATATTGGACCTTGAAGTTGTCACCAGAATCTTAGAGTAGGCAGTATGAACGAAAAAACCTCATCAAGCTTGGTACTCCCCCCACCCCTCTCTGCCCCACCACTGTGCCAGTCCACTGTGAGAAGGTAGAAATAACTCAGATTTTTCCAAAGAAAAAAAGTAAAAAAGAAAAAAAAAAATCAATAAATTAGGCGCTGTTTGCTTCAGTTCCTAGTCAGACTCGGCTCATTCATTTACTTACTTGACTTGTTTAATTTGCTTTCAGTGGCGAAGAAGGGGAGGTGAAACAGTTTCTGTAGGAGACTTGAGAGTCACAATCATTACTTTAGGCAGCTGTCCACAAAGTCTGTAGATATGCCAGTTTGCCTCCCATGTGAAACATAGTTTATATTCTAGTAGCAATGCCCCTATTTAATTTTATACCGCTTTTATGTCTACCAGCCTGCCTCAAGTGTGACATTTTCCCTTTACCACAGTTAGGGTATTGGAATATATTATATACTACCATTTAACAGCAAAAGGAACAAGAACAGCAACAAAAGTTCAATCTCCGAATTGTGTGAATGTGGTGTACCTTGGATAACTTTATCATTAGAATAGCAGGCAGACCTCAAAATGGTAAATCCACCATTAGCAGATGAGACAAATAGCATACTACTTAAATTGTTGTTGCTGTTGTTGTTTTCTATAAATGATAACATAGATTTTCACATTTTCTTCCCCTGATTGTTTTAATATTTCTCCAGTAAAAAGCTTAGTGCCTGGTTTCCTGATCAGGTACTGGAAATGAAGACATTTTGTAAACTGCATGGAGACTTTGGCACAAGATACATTTGGAGTATTACAAATGTCTTTGTAGTGCTACAGGGTGAGGGTCTGCATGTTCACAATATCTACAGTGCCACAAACATGGCCAGTGTGGTGGAGCACCAACAGGGTACTCACCACTGTAAGGGCTGTTGCAGGCTGAGGGAGCCTGCTTTGTGAGCAGCAGGGAAAGCCTCCACCAGGAATCCTTTTAAGGAGAAGGTGGGTGGCAGAGCACCTTTGGTGTCTGCCACTTTAAGGAGGAGAGCAGGCAGCAGACAGGTGCAGGCCAGCGCTGATAAGGTGGTCATTTGAAGATCCGGGCTTTTAGGGCTGGGCAGCATTTTGCTGCCAGCAGCCAAGGGAGCAACATCACCTGGTTGTGCTGCTGCTCAGGGAACATCTTGGCGGTAAAGGGGGAACTATGGAGATGAAAGGAGGTTCCTAGAGGCCCAAAGGGAAAGGCAGTGGGCATAGAAAGAACTAGACCCAGCCTGGAAAGGGGCTTATTGTTTGTAGACCAAGTCCCTGAGTATATCTGGTAAAGATGAAACCTGGGGCTCTCTAATGGGGCTCAGAAGGGGACCCTGTTGTCCATGGAAAGCAGCAGCTGCTAAGCGAACTTTCTGATCCTTGGACTGGTCAATGTAAGGGGGTGTGACAGGGGGCTATCTTCAGCCTTTTTTTTTTTTTTTTTAAGCCAGTAAGTGTGCCCGCATCAAGGCCTCCTGGATTTTTCTTTTCTGGGGATCAGCTTCCCCCCGGCCTTTACTTTCCTGCCACGACTTGCTGTTACTTGGTTCTAAAGAAAGAGGGAGGCTGACCCACAGGTTCCCAGACAGGCTCCAGGCTCACCACCTGGATAATGAGGTGTTGCCTTAAGGGCAAAATGCATGCTCCTACCTTCCCTTGACATGCCCCATGCCTTGCAGATGGTTTTTATAAATTTCTCTTTATGTTGGGGGTCTCAACCGCTGTGGGATTACCCTTTCTCCCTCTAGCTAGCCCTGTCAGTCAAAACCCACTAATCAGAGCTTGACACTGAGGCTCTAGCTCTCTAACTCACTCAGGCTCAAGGCCCTCCATTTCATGCTCTCCATGACACCAGGCCAACTGGCCCTTGTACACTGTGCGCCCCTGTGGCATCGAACTGTTGGGGCCTCAGACCCCTTTGGCTTTGCCCCTCTTTCTGTAGTTAGAGCCTTTTGTCTAAGTCCACCCACTAAGACCTGGCTTCAAGGCTCCTATCTCCCCTTCAAGTGACTTTGGGCTTGTGGCCCTAGAGAGGTACCCCTAGTGCAACAGGGCTTCAAGAACCCCTGTCATGGCACCCTTTGGCACTAATGAGGCCTCCTTCACCCCTGCAGCCTCAGCCACAAACCACCAGTATTTGTTACATCAAACATAAACCATAGGCTTCTATGGCCATATAATGGAAATAATAATAAAGAAATAAGAGAGGCAATGTGCCTGCTTACTTTATGTGATCATGCTTTTGTCTCATAGTGTGGTGTATTCTTCCCAAAGAGGCTCCTGCAGCTGCACCATAGTCATCAGGAGTCCCCCCTCTCTGCTTCCCTTCTGGTCTTCTCCACTTGCAGTTTATATGGTTTTGGCCTTCCCCTTCCTACCACCTGACCAGCAGGCAGGGCTAGATCTTTAACTCTTACTTGACTGGCTGGCTGTGCCTGGAATTTTCTGGATTTAAAGGGACCGACCTGTTTCTTGGTAACAGGGCTAGGGTTCCCTGTTACAGGGGACTAGGGCCAAAAGTCTGAAGGGCTCTTGAGCCCACTACAAGGGGCAGATCAGGGCTCGATGGAGCTATCTGGCACTCTGACTGGTCTGGAGGTGGGGCCAGGGCCTCAAATAGGCCAGAAGTCCTCTTGAGTTTCAGAACATCACTGTTGAAAAGAGGGTAGGGT
Organism: Crocodylus porosus; assembly: GCF_001723895.1. Lineage (NCBI taxonomy): Eukaryota > Metazoa > Chordata > Crocodylia > Crocodylidae > Crocodylus > Crocodylus porosus. The sequence goes on along the minus strand of NW_017728918.1, from coordinate 24,144,111 downwards.
TTAGCCAGCATATATGCTGCCATGATGGTTGCAGCCAGTGGAAGTTGGCTGTAGTAGAGAGCCCAGTTGAGGTAGAGTAGTCCAGGAAAATGTCAGACCCCCAGTAGAGATAAGACCAGGATTGGTAGACCTGCATTGTCCTAGGTTTGACTTGAAACTGCACTCTGCTGGAGAAGGGTGGCCTGGTGGGACTCCCTATGGCAAGGGAGTCCTCAAGAAATGCCAGGCCAGTTACTGCCAGTGAAAGTCAGGTAGGGGTTCCTTAACCCCAGCCCCCACCATCCAGTGGGTTATTGTGAGAGCAGGAGGGACAGGTATGCTTACACAGAGCCCTACAGGGTTGTAAGACCCTGGAGTTGTGGGCCAGGCACACTGGATAGAGGCACCTGAGCCTACAGGGGTGGAAAACCCCAGAGTCCCAGTGGAAGGGGCAGAGTGTTGGCTCCAAGGAGTGGGCAAGAATGATGTGTTACCTGGTGAGGGGCTATGGTCAGAGTCAGCCCAGAGTAGGGCTACTGAGTGGTCACTGCTCAGATGAGGGCCAGGGAAGGGACCCAAAAGGCTGAGCCAGGGCTACTCAAGGAGTGCAAGGATAAGCCTGAAGGCCTATGGGAGTGGCTTAAGGAAGCAGGGCAGTATGTGTGGGGCCCAGGATTGGGCAGAGTGACAGCAGCTTGGTGCAAGCAAGCTGAATGTCGGAGGCCCCAGTGAAAGTGGGTGGAGTGAGTGAGGCCCAAATAGGGCAGAGTGAGAGAGGCCTTACGAAGGTGCGAGTTTGACCGCTCTGCAAGCTGGAGCTATTGAACAAACTGGATCACACCTGTGAGGCATGGGGCACAATAAAGGGAAGGTCGGAGTCATGTGAGAACTGCCCTTTGACAACAGGACACACAGAGGGCAGTCTCCTGCCTAGTACCATCTTAATTATTTAATGACAAGGCGTGGCAGGAGAGTAAGGCAGGTGTCTTGCCCAAAGACATGTGGGTGGGCCAGCACTGTGACTGGGCCTGGCAGTTTGCCCCCTATCACAGCTAGTCTGTCACATAATGTTCCTGTCTGAAATGAGACTTTTTGTAGCACCATGTTTTGTAGTGCCACATGTAATGTATGTCAGTTATGGATAAGCACTACAGGGGATCTCTAGTACCTTCAGCATCACACAGGGATTTGATCTCCCTTCAGTAAGGGGTCACTGCTGGGACCCTGTTGCCACCACCAGTGCTGCAGGGGCACCTGCAACAGCTGGTGTTCCCACAAAGCTGCAGGAAGAGCTGCTGCTGGCAGAAGGAAGAGTCCTTTCCCTGCTGGAAGCTGGTATAAGATATCAAACACAGCCTCCAGTCTCCCAGCCCCCTCCCCTGCAGGGGTGATGGAGGGGAAGGAGAGCAGCTCTCCTTGCCTCTGCTACATCTGCTGAGTGGTCACTGCTTTGACAGTTGCTGTTCCTGGTGGCAGCTGCCATCTGATGATCACTGACAGCCAGGCCCCTTGTCCAGCAGGGTATAGAGCAAGACTTGTTTATAGGGTCCCCTGTGGGTGATGGGAGCAAAGGAACACCCCCCTATGGCCCCCTGGCTGGAGTACATGCCTTTGAGGAGACTTCGTAGTACCTCAGCCAAGGAACTGAGAATATGTGTCCAAGGCCTCAAAGTACTGGCATAAAACTGGTATCGAGGTAGTGACTGATGGGAAAGGAATAGCCTTTTCAGTTTCTGCACTGGAAGGAGAAAAGCTTGGGAAAAGGGATATACATCAAGACTTGTGAGGTTCACATCTACTACTGAGTAAAACCTGGATTTGAGGAAATCACTTTTCTCTTGAAGCTCGTACATCCAATCCTAGGGTTCTGACCTACAGAATGAAAGTGTAAACACAGGCTGTAAGGGCCAAATTTTATCTTTGATTATTCTTATGTGGCCATGTTTATGGCCATGGAGTTCTGTGGCTATGTGGAAGGCAGAATGAAATTGTGATGCTCAAGGCTCATCTGAAACAAATAAGTAATGAACTGAAATCCATAATAAATACAACTAATAATAATAGTAAAATGCTTGCAAATTCCTTCCAGATTGTTGTTCACAGTAAATGAAACTAATAAAATGTATCTAACCATAAAAACCCTGTTTAAAATAAGAACCATTTGTCTGGCTGTTCAGTTTTTGCTGAAGCTTGTGACTTAACTGGGATACTTGAGGAGTCAGTTGCAAGGAAAGTGTGCGCCAGCTCGTTGGGCTCATGTTTCTTGCTTTGGCTGTGGTTCCAAGAGCTTGAGCAGGTAAAATTAGCAAGTAAACATGATCAGTAGGAAATTTTATTCTCTGGATCTCTGTTGTCAACAAGTATTACTTGAACGCAGCATTTTTGTTTAGGACCAAAGCTAAGACTAGATTCTAGCAGCCGTGGATAAAGAATTTTCCTGGGAATGGAGGAAAACAATCATCTCAAGATGTCATCAGGAGATGCAGAACATGCAGGGAGCCCTGCAGAATCTCCCTGGTCTTGGGTAAGACCTTATAAACCTACCTAAACAACATTTAAAGCAGAAGAGAGTTGTTCATTGTGCTATAAGAACCTATGTGGAACAGAACCTGCCCCTACTCAATATGATTTTACTTTTCTATCATGGCTTAAGAGTTTAATTAAGTGTTAGATTTTCCTTTCTAAGCCTATTTGCAAATATTTTAGAAATATATTTGGCTGGGGGGTGGGTGGGGGTGGTACTGTTACTTAGCTTTGCAGTCTCTCCAGTTAGTTGTTGCAGTAAAATACAGCTGTATTTTTATAGTTCTCCTTGATGCCTTGTTGGCTGAGCAAAGCATTGCTGTGGAAGGGGGTTTGCTGTAGATGGAGGGAACAGGATGACTTTGAGAATGATACCCAGACATGGATTAAGAAAAAAGACAATGAAACCTCAGTATATAGAGAGTCTGATTTATTACTACATTAGCTGAAAAAGTAGAGCCCTATTAAAAATAAGTTTGCCTTGGGATCCTGATTACTAGAGGATCATTAGTTCTGGGGCTCCAAGTTTTTTTTAATCCAAACCTAAAGCCTCTCACTGCTGAACAGGATGACTTTCTATAGGGCATTTACTTTCATGGCATTATTAAATGTGAATAAGAATGTGCTAAATTGACTGGGAAATCTGTGTAGGTTCCAAAAACTCTTATTGAAATAAAAATAAGGCTTTACATCCATATGAATTACTTAAAAAAAAAAGCTTTAATGATGTATCTAATGAAAGAAAAGGCTGAATTTATTGAAATTCATGGATCTATTTGCATAAACCACCTTAACTATCTTAACTCTCTTTATCTCTGTTTTAATGTTGACACCAATGATCATTGTGGAAACAGAGATATTTGAGAGATTTATAACTATCACATGATGTCTGTGGGTGCTCAGGGACAGGCTTAGAAACATGGGTAAGGTGATGCACACGTGGGTATTGTATTAACCCTTTCAGCCAATGCATATAGATTTATAAGGGCATTTCATTTGGAAGGTAGAATTGTGAGTTTAATAGTTTATCATGAATAAGGGCCCTGTACCTGAAGCATAAGAGAGGAAATATTAGCAGTTCTCACTGTCAACATCTCAGACTGTTGATGTGCGAGAGGGCTTGCTTCTAAAGTAAGGGCCTGCTTTTGATGGGTAGGGAGGCACTCTGCAGATATGGATTTTTACAGTGAAGGTAGGTGAGGATTTGTGAAACTCTATTTAGGATACATTAATATGGCAGATGAATGTGAAAGGGTGGTTATTGAAGTCAGATGGTGAAAGCTCTAAAGTCAGTTTGAGCTATATTGTAGAGAAACATGCATCGGTATTTCCACCCTCTTGTGTGGTGGTGATAATTTAACTTGGAAAAAGAATCCCATCTTTCAGTGTAATAAATGTCTACAATATTCTGCAGTTATTTAGCGATGAGAATTTATGATCTTAATTTTAACTCAAGGTTTATTCAGGGGATTTCTTTAATATTTACTAATTTTGAAATGTTCAAGGCAAAAATACCAATCCCACTGCTACATGGAGCTATTTTTAAAGCACCAGATATGTGCATTGCATAATTAACTGTGCAGCCATTCTGTTAATGATTATATCGTGGACAACTGCTTGCAGCAAATGCATTAAAAAGCATTCAGAACTGCTGCTGTTGAGCTCTTGAAGTTGTTAGACCTGTGGTTCTGTCAAGTAGTTTAAAGGAGCACAGCAACATTGCCCCCAGGAATTTATAAAATGCTTCAACAGGAACTTGTTTTGCTCAGCTGTAGACATTTATTATGCTGGGTAGAAGGCTGTGGACCATACAGAGTTCATAACAGAACTCAAAGAATATATTTGAAAGATCCAGAAGTCCAGAACAAATAACTCCCAAGTTGAATCTTCCCCCAAATACTGAAGGATACAAATTATGTCAATGCATGGGGTAACAAACTACAGTAGGAGTACTTAGACCAAACTATTTTCTTTTATTATTATTATTATCACTGTTATGGCCTTTAGTAAGAAGCTAGCATATTTCCAAAAATGAAAATACTTTCATTTTTCAAATATTCTAGGTTTCAAAAATGCTTTTTTTGATTCACCATGAAGGGTCCCAAAGACCACACATGCAGTTTCATACAGAGGCATAACCCTTTCCCTGAGGAAATCAGAGGGGTCACATGCAATTTCTGATCTGGCCTGCAGGGCTGGGCACACACCATTTATCCAGCCTATGGACCCGCCACACATCATTCATTTAGACCAGAGGTTCCCAAACTTTTTCTTATTGCAAACCCCTTTCCAGATTTACCAGCTGCCCATGTACTCCTTCCTACTAGCATATGTTTTATATTTTAACTTAAATGCCAATTATTATTATAATTGGCATTAAATAAATGAAAATTAAATCTGCCATTACACAATTTCTCCCATGTACCCCCCACAGAGATGTCTTGTGTACCCAAAAGGGTACACATACAACAGTTTGGGAACCCCTGATGCAGACTGTGGGCCCAGATGAGTTTGATGGCCCTGATGTATGTGGTCATTTTTTTTAATGCAGCAGGAGAAGACAATGTGTTGGGTTGTAATCTCTTTATGGGAGGGAAGGAAAGAGAGGAAAAAATTGGAATGGGCCTAATTATTTTCTCCCTGACTCCAGTGGGAAGGGAGGAAATACCTGTGAGATCCTTAATAATGTTCCTAATGTCCCCCTCAACTACCTCATGGTAATACAAGTTTGCTGAAGCCATGCTACTAGCAGCTGACTTCAGGACTCAACAGACACAAACAGCTGGGGGCGCAGAAGAGGAACTCAACCTTTGTGACAGCTTTCTGTTCTTAGCTTTGTGGGATCGGTGCAAGGGTGACGAGGTACATCCCATCCAGCCTCCACCATCAGTCCGTGACGCCTCAGAAAAGGAGAAAAACATCTGCCAAAGAAAGCTGAGCTTTTCTTTCATATAGGAGGTTGAGATCTTGTGTACAGATCTTGTCTTCTTGTTGGTCTCAAACTCAGCCCTCCTTTATGTGAAAAGCAGCAGTGACGTATTTCCAGTATTTCGATGAGGGGTGCTCACAGCCTTTATTCTCTTCACTTGTGAGAAAGCATTGGTGACAGTGCAGATCTTGTAGACAAACAGCAACAGAGCAGGAGAAAGTGAAGGACCTGCTGAGACCTTTTGCTGAGTTTGATGACATGACTCTGGGAAGCCCTGAGAGCTCCTTCTAGCATGTCACTGAGGAGGAAGTGGGTGTGGAGGGACAGGGGAGGCAGTGCTGCCTTTGGACTACATTTGTACAAAGGCCTGCTCCAGACAGATGGGAGACAGACAATAGGAGATAGTGTTGTTCTTTCCATCAGGAAGGTGAGAGGCTGTGAACTACCATTTACTGGAAAAACTTCATAACATTGAGCTGTAGACTAAAAAAACCCTCCAGTTCTTTACCTGACTGCCCACAAGTTGACTTCAGCCAAAGCATAGCACAAATATAGTCTACCCACTGCACCTATAGAGTCCCTTGTATATATGTGCTTGAGAGGCATGTAGGCATGTGGCTATACAGAGGCCTGTTGGTAAGAGCAAGTGTTAGCAACTTTAAGCCAACTGATGATACACAGGCCCTCTAAGAAGCTAGATCAGATGGGTTTAAGGAAGCTTTATTTCAGTGGGTTGAGACAGAAATACTGACTTTTGTTAAAGATTAATACAGATATTGTTCTGTCATTCTGGCACAGTTGGTGTATTTAGCTCAGTGACTGTTAGTACCTTTTGTTTCCCATGCATTTCAGTCTTAAATCTTTAAGTACGCTGCTGTCCACAGAGTTAGGCAGAATTTTATATTCATTTCATTGAGACTACAGGGAAATGGCACACAAAATGTGCCCTTTTTTACTGGGACTCTACATTTGCTTTCTCACTTTATCATTTTCCCAGTCTAAAGCAAAACTTGGCTTTTATTGTGGTGGGGAAAAATGTTATGGATGTAGAAGAGCTAAGGTGTGTGGTTTGGGGTAGTGTGGGTACACAGAAGATGGGAAGCCATGAGAAGAGAACAAAGATTTTGGATAGACAGTAGGGAACAAATTAAAAATACATGGGGTTTACTTTAGGAATTTCAAGCTATGGTACATAGCTATAGCTCTAGTTAAAGACAAACAAGCAATTAGAGCCTATAAAACCAGATTCTCATTTGGTATAAATCAGTGTAGCTCCTTCGGTTGTAATGGAGCTGAGCATCTGGGTCAATATTTGAGCAAAATATGCAGCTATCTCAGGCATGGAGCAACCTGTTTTACAAGAAGTAAAACAGTTTTACCAAGCAAGCATGTTGCATTTGCATGAGAATTTATGAGACTGAAAACCAGATTATAATCCTCTTTTGTTTGCATCACTCTACATTAGCTCTTCCAAGGGGGGATTATTTGTTTAATATACATGGCTTGATAGCATTAAAGGGCGTATTTGCTTGATAGAGACCCCAGCCTAAATCCAACTTCTCTTACTACTTAGCTAATTTTAGCTGTACGCATTTCAGGCCACTTGCACAGAGATTAGATTCTCCTCTTATCTTTGAGCATGCTCACAAAGGGAAACTCTGGCCCACTTAGACTCTGCGGCCATGTCCAGATGTGCATGGACATTTGGTGCCCTAGGTACAACTAGCGGTGGCGCATCTTCTGCTGCTGCTAGTTGTCCCTGAGGAATGCCTGTGCCATGCGTGTTCTGGCATGCAGCAAGTTACCCAGGGTGGGGTAGGGGAATCTAGAGCCAGCACCTAGCAGCCTTACCTGAGGTCCTGGGGGCCTCCTGGGGCTACAGCAGTGGTGATCCTGCTGTGCAGAGTCTGGTTGGCAGCAGGATGCAGCTCTGGCCAGCCAGTCTCCACTTCTTTTTTTCTGCAGGTTTTTTTTACTCCTGGATATCCAAGGGTCAAAAAACCCCTCTGCACTGCTCCCTTGCAGCACAGAGAACAACAGAACACGTGGTAGGTGGAACTGCAGATGTGTCTGTGTGCTCATCTGAACACAGCCTGTGATTTTATTTTGCCCTTAACTCTGTGAAAGTACCAACAACAGAAACGGGCAATGGAATAGCTCCAATAACCATCAGCCATGGCTAAATTTATTCACATTTAACCATGCTACTTCCATTCCATTTCCTGACCCCGGTGCTACACAGGGACTTACTATAGCTTAAAGAGGGTAATAAACTCTGCAAGGGAGCAGAAAGAGTGCAGAGTGGAGAAACATCATTTCCACGAGTTTCAGGCTCCAAGAGCAGCCATGTTGCTGCTGCCCATAGATCAGGCGCTGATTGACTTTTGTCTTTAGCCCTCGGTCAGTGGCTAAACAATGGCCCTTATATGACTGGACATATATGAAGCTCAGGCTGACCTCTGAAGTTCTACAGGAGTGGGAAGTATTGCCTTTTTGTGAGGATAAGTGGCTGTCAAATGTGTGCACCAGACACCTATTTTCCAGTGCTACATCTACAACTTGAATAGTGTGTGCAATTGTGGGCCATCTACCTCTAAAAGAATAGAACTAGGAAAGGTATTAGAAAAGAAGGGCAACAAGGATGATCAAAGGTTTCTGTATGAGGGGAGACTAAACAGGCTAGGACTTTTCAGCTTAGATAAAAGACAAATGTTTTAGGGACAAAGATAGAAATTAAGAAAATCGGGACTAGTGTAGCGAAAGCAAGTAGGAATTTATCATTTACCATCTTTCCCACTACTAGAACTAAGGGACAAGGATATTATTAGGAAGCACATTTAAAACTAACAAAAAAGATTCTTTTTCACGCAGCGGGCATGTCTTCATAAGAAGTTTGCTGCGGTGTTCCCTAATTAGCTCTGCAGTAAACATCTCAGTGTCTACATATGTGGCCCTATTAGGATCCAAGAAACTAATAAAATCCACAGCAGTAAATACAAGTACTATCCTGCTGCAGAGTTTTTTTCATGCATAGCAGTGCACGTGTAGATGCTGACCTGGCTGGTTGCGGCACAAGGGTGCTTTAGTATTGGGGCTTCCTACTGCCTAGCCCTGCACTGAAGCATCTGTGCCTCAGCCAGCCCCTCTGCAGCATGTTGAACCTGGTTGGAGCAGCCGTGGGGTAGCAGGCTGACCCCCCAGGCCCCCTGCCAGCTGGGGCTGCTCTGACCTGGTTCAATGTGCACATGTAAACACGGTGCCTGGGAGCAATACACTCTGGTACGATATGCATTGGAGTTTATTGCTGCACATTAATATGCACATGTAGATGTGCCCAGCATGTAATTATCCTATGACACTTATTGTTTTAGAGCACCAGACCCAAATGAGAGTTGTGGGGGCAATGCTGGCGGCGCCATATCCAAAGGACAAGCTACGCCATGTGCTGGGAGGTTCTCCACCTCCGGGCCACCACCGCTGCACTTTGCTCCCAGCAGCAGGTTGTGGCAAAAAAAGGTTGGGAATCACTGTTTTAGAGGCTGAAAATTTAAGTAGGTTCAGAAGAGGATTAGACAAATTCACGCAGGATAGGTCCATCAGCAGTTTTTAAACATTAAAGTTGCAATTTTGAAATTAACTCTTCCGAGGCCTATAAATGCTGGAAAATATAAGGGAGGAGGGGCAGGGGACAGATCAGCTCGGATAGCCCCTACATAAATACTCATCCCCTTATCATGTGCTTTGAGCCACTATGAGATACACAATGCTCGGTTAGATGGGGTTGTGATCTGACCCCAGAAATCTCCTATGTTCTTATGCTCTTTAGGATGAAGCACACATGCCTTTTTCCCACTCTTTGAAAAACAAATTGTAAGCGTGACCCAAACAGAATGTCTTGCAGTGATTTACTTCACAGTCCCCAGTGTGATGTACCTCTTCTGGAAACCTCTTCAATATATAGTTATTTTACATTTCCCTTAGAGATAATTGCTAAAGCATAGTAACCCTCTGCACTTATGTCTTGAGAGAGATTTTTTCCTTATTTTATGGTAGATGAAAGTTCAGCTTAAACCCACCAGAACTAAAAGATGTGAAACAAGTAGCTGGTAGACAAGCAGGAATGGGATGGTCAGTGGATGTGTTATCCAGTTCCTGTCTTCCACACTATAATCGGGGCTCTTTCTTTACTTGATGAGTAATGCTTTAATAATAACATCTTCCCTTTTAGGTTCTGCAATGCCATAAATGTGAACAGAGCTGGACAGACTCTGGCCCAAATCATCTTCTCAATGTGAGACAGGTGTGCCTCACTTGGGAGCCGGAGGGTATGCTGGTGCCAGTTCAGGGTAAGAAAGAGGTGAACTAAGCTGTCTTTGTCCCATGGAGCTGAAAACTAGGGGCAAAATTTTGCAGGTTTGACTGAGCAACTGAACTCATCTCCCCTTGAACCTTGGGCTGTGAGTGCTGAATACTTCTAAAAATGTTGGCCTGTGTCCCAGTATTGTGAACCCCAAACATTCAGGAACCGTGAGCCAGGCTACAATTTTTTTTTATTTGCCTTCTGGCTTGTGAGGGCTTATGTTTTCAAACTTGTTTTGTGCCACCAGACAGCCTAGAAACACCTTTTATTTAAATGAAACGTGATCAAGAAATTAGTCTGTAAGTAAATCACCAAATATCACAAGATTCATTCACAATAAAATTCCTAAAATCATAGAAAGTTAGGGTTGGAAGGGACCTCAAGAGGTCATCTAGTCCAACTCCTCGAGGTCCCTTCGAACCCTAACTTTCTATGGTTCTATGATTCTGACTGAAAAAAGTATAGGTATAATACTGTATTCAGCACCTGAAAGGAGGACTTAAACAAAAGATCCAGAACCATCCAGGGTACAGACAGACAAACTAGATATCCTGAAGTAAAAGGCAGTAGGATTTACCTTGTAACATGCTCTGTGGTTACTGCCCGTGTGAACAATTTTATCCCATGATAAAAGAAAGTAAACCATGCGAGTTCCTTTTCTTTCACTGAGGGTCAAGCTGTCATGATTTAGCTCCTATCTACTGTGGAGTAAGTGTGTGCACAGAGCCAGTTACCACAGCATAACTGATGCTTGGTAAATCCTTGCCCTGTTTCACAACGTATTAACTGGTCAATCCATCCATAAACTTAGTGCTTATGGACACGCAGGGCACTTGCTCCAACATGCTATAATTACAGTGCATTGCAACAGACTTAATTAATCAAGTGTGCTGGAGTGTGCTAATTAGCATGCTTCAGCAGCCTCAGCATCTTATGTATTCAGTGTCCCCACACTTAAAAATGGCGGCAAGGGTGCTTTAACTAAAGCTCATTAAGTGAGCCTTAATTAAAGTGCTCCTGCAGGCATTTTGAAGTGTGGGATGCTGAATACATGAGACACTGTGGGTGCTTTAGAGTGGCTCCCAAGAGCTGCTCTAATTAAAGTGTCCTCCCCCCTCCAGAGTGGGTGTCAAGATGACTACTCTGCAACTTGTCCTGACAAAGAAAGTGTATGCGTTTGGGAACCTAAGTATCCCTGCAAAAAATGTTTTGGGCTCCTAAATCATTTAGGCACTTATAAAAATGTTACCCAAGGAATCTGTCTTAGAAAGTTTATAATCTACATAGAGAAGAAGGTAGAGGATGGGAGGCAATTATAGTACCTGATCCTCTTTCAAGGTTCATTGGGCCTTTATGGCTCTGTTGTTTGCATTTTTTTTAACGTACTTGTCTCTTACCATCCGTTCAAAGTGCATATGTGTATGTTGGGTGGGGGATGCACCCAGGATTCATAGGTCATATGGGAGAAGTGGCTTTTCACATAAGACAACAAATAGTAGTAGTAGTAGCAATAATAGTAAAGAAAGTGAAAAGGGAAGACTGAACAATAAGGCAACCCAGGCATAAGGAGCTACGTGAAGTGGCTGAAATGGTGATCAGTTGTGATTTCTGTGAAGAGACCGAGAGACTCAAAAGAAAGCAAGCTATCAAGTATTCATGACAATCTTGCAGGATTACAATTTAAAATATTTTGTATGGGCAACTAACGATAAAATGTGTATATACTACTGGGCTCTCTACTTCTCACTCTTATCCTCTATTTACATTTAGATACATAACAAGTATATATGGGCCCAAGTATATGCTTTTTTACATGAGGAAGAGAGAAAGAACTGGTAAAGCAGCCATTCAGAAGTCATTTTCTTTATCCAGTTTTACTTGGCTTGGTTTTTTTTCTGCCACTTGCAGACAGTGAACTGACATCTGGTCAGTGATTTGTGAAATTCCTAGGGGTGGGGAACTGAGAAGCCACACAAAGGTCATGGTGCCACTGGAATGAAATACTGTGAGCCTTGTGAAATACTTAGCAAAAGAAAAGGCGAGCCCAGAAAAATGCCTTCCTGGGTGGCAAAGCTAACACAAACAGGGGAGTCGGGTGCTCACCGAATCTGAAAATTTACCTGACTCCCTTCTGCTTATAAATCACTGTCATCTAGAAGAGTGTAGGAGATGAAGAGGGTGCCTCTTTGCAGGGCACTGAGCGTCATGTGTGATTCAGTGAAACATGAACTGCCCGACCCACTTCTGAGATAAGCAAGGGCACAAACAGTTGTCACTCTTGACAGTTCTATGCAAAAGGTAAAATATTAAGGGCTTATATTAATTAAAGGATGTTTGAAGGCAACAATCAATCTTCACAGCTGAATCAACTGTTATGAAAACCATCATTATAATACTTAGGTGCAGATGTGAAAAAGGTGTCTTTAAAAGAGATTCTCATTCACTTACTGACTTGCATTTTTTTTAAGCTGAAGCTATCAGCTTCCATTTCCTAGGCACTGCAGATCCAAATAGCTCAAGGGTTTTGTACTGTTGCCCATCACTGAAGTATCTGAGCACCCTCTACGTAATTCAATAGCAACAACAGAGTCTGTAGTTAGCTTTATGGAAGATCTTGCTTTTCCTCCTTTCTAGGTCAAAATGCTGCTTAGAGTTCAGGCTTTTTCTACATGGTGGTAAAGAGTTTATTTTTCTTTTTAGATAATATTTATTTACAATTTTAGGTAGAGCTTCTGGGGCAGAAGGGGCATCATTCTATAGTACTTCCAAAATGCTTAATTTAAGATCTGAAACCATGTGCCTCTGGTAATACTGGTTTTCAGTTCTGTTGCAAAGCAATGTGAAGGACAGCTTTAGAAGTGGGCACTGGGTAGCTGAACGTTATAGGATACACAGTCTTTGCAGTGAGTCCAAGAGTTCTTCAGAGAAGCATGCACCATTCACTTGCTCTTATGCCAAACTCCAGGATTAGGTGATGTGGACAGTCAAGTGGCGCTCTGAGTGTGCATGCGTGCCAGGAAACGTCCCCAAGTCAGAGTGCCTGAGAATGGCTCAGGGCTGGACTAAACGGGGTGCTGAGCAAGATTGGCTGGGGCAAGCACACTTCAAATTGGTACTTATGGGCTCACAACAGAGGTGATGTAGATATGGCAACAGTCATGGATGCTGGGTACAGGATAGGGCTTTGCACTAAACCAGGGGCAGGCAGTTATTTTGGGCAGAGGGCTGCTTACTGAGTTTCGGCAAACCATCTAGGGCCACATGACAGGCAGCCCAGGGCAGATTAATATTACTTTTCTAAATTTTTTAGGGGCTCTGTGGGCCGGATAGAATGGCCTGGTGGGCCACATCCCGCCCCCAGGCTGTGTTTTGCCCATCCCAGCACTAAACCTGTAGAAATACCAAAGCATTTTAAAAATGTGGTTGTTTAACTGGTCAAAGGGAAGACTTGGTGGGCAAGAAATGTGTTTTATGGATGCCCCTATTTAGAAATTTCTAGAGGTGTCTTTTATCTGATAGGCCTTAGATTGACATTGGTAGTTACTCTCAGGGTACATCTAACATTATTTCAGTTTCACGTTTTAGTTGGTGGAAGCATTTAATGCAACAGAGTTACGTTTATATGCAGTCCTGCTCCACTTCAATTCAGGGCATGAATGGTCTCTTCCTGAGCTTGTCTGGAAGAGTGTAAATATTATCAGTGATATCTTTCAACTGCAACCTCTTATTTAAATTAAGTGCAATGCCTGTCTTATTTTTTCTAATTTGTATAGTGGGTAGTGCCAGGTTCATGGAACCACTGCTGAGAGTTCATTATGGAAGAACAAAATGTTCCTTGCCCAACACATACAAGGAGCACGGGTGCCTATGGTGTCACTTGGTTGCTCTAACTGAAAGAAGCCAGAAAGTCTCACTGCGTCATGACAGCCTGAATAAATAAAAAAAAAAGGGAAAGGGGACAAACCAAACATAGATGAATGCTTTATTCATGAGAGCAGTTTCCCTGAAGCCAACTGGACTAATTGCATGCGTCATCACTATTTGCAGGGCTAAGATTGTACGGGATTTGGACTTTATTCTGGTACACATTATATTTAATTTTTTTGTTTTGTTTTTCCCTTTTTTTGTTCACTGGCAGCAGCAGCCTGACATTTGGAGGCGTTCAGTGAAATGATGGATATGTGCACAATGCTCAGGGCACAAATCAAGCATGAAGTTTTCATATTTGTATAATTTTTAATAACGACTCCATGTCATGGAAAGTACATTACACACAGGAACAGAGAACAGATTCCTCTTCATTCTGTGCCAATCCTTCCTTTGAATTTAAAAATGATAATTTTTTTAAATTGTAAAATGCCTTTTAGGTAAAAGCATTCATTTAGCAAACCTCTACTTGGAATAGTTTTTAGGATGGGAGCCATTTTTTAGTCATAATATGAGAGAAACAAAAGTTCAGGATCAGAGAATAGCTTGGCATGAAGCAAACATTATCAGGTGTCACATCACATAAAATTGATTTCTTTTGCAGTTCCCTCTCCTAAATACAGTGTCTCCCCCCTCTTTTTTAATCACCTTCTACCTCTTTCCTCCCAACGTGGGTATTTAACACTTTTTTTGATAATTCTAAAATTAAAGCTGTGTTTTTAAAAAAAAGAAGGTGTAGAGCTTTCTGTTTTTCAGATTGTTTTTTCTGCTTCTTAAGTACTCAGAAGCTGGAAATATTTGAAACAAAAGTGACCCCCAGTGGTCAACAATATTACTTCTGGCTGATGTCAAAAACCTGTTTTTTCTTAGAGTTCAGGCAAACAGCTTAGATTTCCCTATTCCCAAATCTAATCAACTATACCTTCCCTTAGCTTGAGTTCTGGAGCGGGCCAAAGGTTAAATGTAAGACACAAAGCCCTTTTATTACTGTCTACTTCACTGGATCAAATCTTCCTCAATTCAATAGTTGCAAGGCACCATGATTGTGTGGCACATATGGCATTTGTTTAGACCAGTGGTACTTCTCCTTTGGGCCCCATGGGCCAGATGAAGGGTGTAGGGCTGATCCACAGGCCGGATTGGGCCCTTCACTGCCTCTGCCCAACCCGCACACATGGATTGGCCCCTGCGTGGTCTTCGCTGGCCCTTGCACGTACGGATTGGGACTCACTGCCCCACGCTACCACTGGCTGACCCTCCCCTGTTGGCATTGGACCCTGAGCCTTCATGCCACCCCCACATACCAGGATCAAGTCCTGGTGGCCTGGACTACCCCTGCACGCTGGGATTGGGCCATAGCAGCCCTGCACTACCTCCACATGCAGGGATTGGCCCTTGGGGTGCCACACCACTCCTGCATGCTGGGATTGAGCCTTGGTGCCCTGTGTACTGGGATCAGTCCCTGTGGCCTTGCGCTACCCGTGCCTGGCCCTGTGTTCTGGGATTGGGCCCTGCACCACCCTGTGCATGCAGTCCAGCACAAAAGCCCATGCTATATCTGCCTGTGGTGCTTCCCATGGGTCTGGAAATTTGAGAGTAGTGAAGCAGTACCACAACAGGTCAGGTGACACAACACTGAGGACCAGACCTGCTCTGTGCACCTGGGGTTGAGCCTTCTTTGATTTAGACAAAGTTTTATTTCCAATTAAAAGCTCAATCTTTTTCACAGTAGCAGTCACAATTGCCAGCATCACAAGGGGCATTTGAAAGAGCATGGAGACTGAACCATCTTCTTGTAGTCATAAGTTGGACATCCAGGTCAGCACAAGTCCTTGCCGCAAACAATACTCTAAGAATGTAACATGGTGAGGCTGCTGCTACTGGATGCTGATGCTGATACTTCCACTTGGAGATTATTTTGTGTTTGTAGTCTATGTAGAGCATTTTTGGAATAACTTCCCAGGCAAAGTGAGTTCATCAGCTAGAGGAGGCCATGTGTACCAGGTGTGAGATGCATTAGCAGGGGGTTATGGAAATCTTGTGCTGAATAATATCAATTTCTTAGGTAGGCAGGGCTATTTCTCCTCTGACCAACATCAGTGTCATCCAGGTGTAGCCCAGTTGATCTCAGTAAAGATGTTCCCTGACGTACAGAAGTATAAGAGATGAACAAAGCACATCAAAGACTCCAGTAGCTATGGCTGTCCAAATGGCACCTTTTAAAAGCAGAAAATTCTTACCTCGCTGCTTTTTGATATGTAGAACCACAACTGTGGTTTCACCCATGACAAACGCACTCAGATTACTGGGGCCCCCTCTACACATTGCAGGTATCCTACAATTAACTGGCTAATTGTGCAATTAGCTTAAGACCAGCTGCACATGCAAAGCACTTATCACAGGATAAAAAGCTCCAACCAGCTATAAAGTTAGACCTTGAAAATGTGGATTAACTTTATAGCTGGTTGCTACTGAGCCTTTACTTGCACGTGTAGCAGGGTTTCCCTAGTTGCTAGAAGTGCTCAGCAGCTGACAGGGCTTCCAGTTGCAGGGATGTGTCGTGCCAAGAATGAAACCCTTGGGCCTGGGTGATCATGAAAGCCAGGATCCCCAAGGTTCAGGGGTGCATGAAACCCCCCTCTTGGCCCCAAATGCCTGTGGTCCCCACAGCAGAGAGCCCTCTCAGCAAAGGGGATTGAGTTCTCTCCACAGAGACAATAAAGCATGATTAAATCTAATGCATAATCCCATAGTTGCACCTCCTTCTATGCATGGGGCAATTGTGTGGATCACACATTAGATCCAATTACACTTTTACCTGCACATGTAGAGGGGGTAAACAGTCTTAACAAGTCTAACTTCTGTGACACTACGGAAATAGGAGTACTTGAGTTCTGACTGCGCTCAGCGAATTGTGGAGACAAACCCCAGAAGCTAATTCTTAGCACCAGATCTCTTCAGATATGAGCCCTGGGCAGCAGTGGTGGCAATAAGAGCATGTCTAGCAGCTGTGTGAAGCCTCAGCCCAGCATGCTGTGTGAAGCTTCGGTCCCTGATTCGACACAGCAGAGATTTGGCCTGGTTTAGTGGCTGAATCTCTGAATCCAAATTGTCAGGAGACCCTTTAATCTCTCCAAATTGAATTGGAACCCTCCGAATCAATTTGGAGAGATTTGGAAAGATTTGGAGATTCATAGACACAGGTTTAAATGTTTTTCTACAAACCCCAAGGTAGCAGGTGGCTCGTGAACACTGCAACGCTGGGGTACATGACGTGTCCTGCAGGAGCGTGGGGGGCCCCCCAGCTCGCTCAGCAGCAGATCTGGAAGTGGACCAGAAGCACATCCAGGTCTGCCAGGAAGTGTGCAGGGGCCCCCTGAACCCCCCTCAATGCTGGTGCCTCCTGGGTCTGGGGGGACACCCACGGTCCCCCCGTGGCCAACTGCTGAGCCGGGGTCGGGGGAGCTCCCCAGCGCATTCCCTGGCGGACCCAGAAGTGGACCGGAAGTATTTCCAGTCCACTTCCGGGTTCACTACCGAGCATGTGGGGATCCTCCTGTGTTCCTGTGGATGCTCCATCCACCCCAGCATGGCAGCATTCACGAGCCACGCCTGGTACTTGGAGGTATGTAGAAAAAACAGTTAAAGCTGTGTCTATGGCTGAATTGTTGATTCTCCAAATCAGCACTGAATCTTCAGATTTGGATTCGGCCGAATCAAATGGGGCACGGTGAGCCGAATCAATAAATTGAATCACTGTCCCTGATTCAGACCAAATCTGACTCAAACACGGCTCATTTCGCACACCCCTAATGGCTAGCCGCAGCACTGGCTGCTGTTCTTGTGTTCCCTGTAAGCAGGTTTGCAAAGCTGGTGCCTAGTCACCCATCACTCTTTACGCTGCTGTACTCCTTGCAGGACCAGGGCTTTGCTCGTTAACTGGATGTAACAAACCTGGCACTGCTGAAGCTCCTTAGGTAGCAAGTTACTACATTTTTGGATGATCTGTTAATTAACAATCCCTGAGGCATTATACTGTCAAGCATCCAGCTGAAAACTCTTCAAGTATGTTGGTATATATTAACTTGTGCACTCAATGGGCCTTGTGCAATTTTTGTCGCAACATTTCCTTTGAAATGGGAGAGAATATTATCTGTTTTCCTGATTTCTCCTGCATATTCAATTTTTATCAGTAACATAAGTGTTTTCTTATTAATAGTCTCCTTAATAGGGATTCCAGTTCATTTAAGGGTACTTTTACAGCCTGGTGGCAGAAAGATCCCTTGTGCTGCTGATGAATTATGTCCTACCCACGTATTTCCACCCACATGCACCTCAGAAATGAAGTGGTGAGGACATCCTGGGAGCATCTCAAGCTGCTGATTTTGGATAGAAACCCATGCCTTGAACATGGTGCTAGGTGAAGGGACACAGGATCTCCTCTCTTCTTTGTTTCCGCATTGATGCGTGCAGAGTAGAAGCAGGTGGATGGCTCTTATGTCTTTGGTGATGTGACTGAGCTCTCTGCTGCTGTTGAGAAGATGTACCTTAGGACTCAGAAATCGGTAACTTGGATTTTGAAAGGTATTTAGGTACTGTACTTAAAAATAGCTGATGTGTGGCATTTACAAAAGTACTGATGAAGTAACTCCTATCTATCAGTTGAAAGATCCAGGATTCATTTGCCCAAAAATGCTGTGGAAAATTAAACCAAGTTAAGAAAAAAGTGACATTACATTACCTTAATTAAGCTATTTTAAATCTGTGTGGACAACTTCATTCAGAATTAAAATCATGTATCTAAGGTGTTTCAAAACCCACAAACTAAGAAAACCTGTCCCTTTACTTAGGATGAAGAGTGTTTGAATAATGAAAGAGAAATTATTGTTGCTTTTTTTTTTTTTGCATGCACTGCCCAGAGCCTCGGTTAGATTTGTGAAGCAGGAACACTTCAGATCGTGTTAGATGATTTGTAGGGACACCCAAAGAGCATCTCTGCAGCACTACATATCTGTGTATACACTGCATATATCACATATTCCTGAGTGCAACTGCTCTTAGGTTCAGTGAGATCCTCCAAGTTTCCAGTGCCCATGTTCAAAGTTCAACTCCTCTTTTATAAAAAATCTGGTGAAGAATTGATCAGATTCTGTCCGTTGTGTTACACTGAAGAGCACACAGAGAGTTATCCTATGACTGACATACATGAATAATCCCCTTGACTTCAGTATTCCTCCTCCTCTTGTGTATAGAGAATAGATCTGCTCCAAAGAAACCAATAGATTAGAAGACAGCAGAGAGAATAAAACTGTGTGAGACCAATAGCACAAAAGAGGTGGAGGGGTGGGCTGGGGCTGGCATTTTGTCATGGCGTAACCTTGTGACAGAGAAAGGTAGTTTATTAATAGAAGTTTGGCAGACACACTATACCAGTGACCAGCGTTTAATGACTGTAAAAACAAGATGAGATCAGGTCTCTAATTTCTTGATGGTAACATATGCTGAATGGGTGATAGGTTAACAGAGTAGGGAGACAGAATACTCCATGGTCCATGTAGAGAAGTTTTGGAAGGGAAGTCTCTTTTTTCTCTGACAGACCAGGCACATCTCAAGCTAGAAAAGCTCATGGTGCACCCCTGCGGCGTGGACCCTGGATCACCTGATGGGGCTACCAGATATGGGAGCATACCCCATGGCTGGGAGATCCAGTTGGCCACATGTTCAATTAATGGCTTGATAGGAACCAACCACAAAGTTACTACACATTTTTTGTGTAATAGCTTTGTGGCTTATTCTTTATCACACTCTAAATTGTATTCATGTGTGGGCAGGTAACAAATGATTAATTATGCCTTACATGTAACATGTGCCAAAGGCCTTAGATTTCATCCACAAACTCTCTTTATCTGTTAGCCTGTCTGCCCATGCAGTGTGTGTGTGTGTTTGTGTGTGTGTGTGTGTGTG
>NW_017728918.1:24113020-24124064 GCF_001723895.1 Crocodylus porosus | reverse complement strand
CCCATGTAGTTGTCAAGTAAAATTGTTGACTAAGTATGGCCAATAAACAACTTGATTTGTCTGCTAATGCTTGTATGTCTCCCAACGTGACTACCCAACTCACTTTGATATTAATAGGATCTACATTTGCACATGAAAAAGAGAAGAATTTCTTTTGTGTTTGCTATAGCATCTACCGCAATGGACTCTTGGATGGATGGTGACTATGGCTTCTAGGCAGCAGTGGTAGCCCAGTGGTATACAAATAAATAATAAAATAGAATCCAATCCCTACCCAGTCGTTGTTTTCTTCTGTATGCTCTTGTGATGAGCTTTAATAATTTTTAAAGTAAAACAAGCTGTACTTTGACTACCTTTACTGAGCTGCACGTTCTATTTGCCTCAGTTTCAGGCTTGCCAAGAATTTTTTTTCAACTGAGATTCTGATGAAACCCTCCTGCTAGGCTAAGCTTCAAAGTTGAACAGTGGCTGGCTTCAAAGTTAGGGGTCTAATACTAATTAGAGTAAAAAAGTTTTGTCAGTAAATGGTTTTCATATTGTCAGTGAAAAGAAAAAATTCTTGGGTTGGCAACCCTACTTGACTGCAGCAATGCATCTAAACTGTGCTGCTTCCACCCAGGGGTTCCCTACTCATTCTCAACCCTGACTGCATCCTGCATTGTGCTACCCACTCCCAGGCTTACCCCCACCAGCCCCACTACCTGATTTCAGCATGCATTCCTACTCATGACCTCTTTTCCTTTTCATCCCCACAGCTCTGTTCTGGTCACACCATCTCCTCCCCATCCTGCTCAATACCTCAGACTGCCTGGAGTTACATGTCCCCATCTACCTGTGGGGTGATCAGTGTTACAATCAGGTGACAGGATGCTGCAGCCACAGCACATGGCTGGGGGGGAAGAGGGTTACAAAGGCTCCCATGGGCCACAAAGCCATGAAAGGTCTCCCTTCAGGGTCTTTCACTCCCACTTAGGCACCAAGTGGCTCTGCTTTGCTGTGCTCTGCCTGCCCATCACCACTTTGTATCCAGACTCTGATAATGGAGCTCCAGTCAAATTCACAGTTGCTTAGCTTTTTATGAACAGCTTAATTTTTTTTTTACAGACAGGCATTTTTAGCCTTTTTTATTATGCACTGTCTATACATTTATAGACAGTTGGCAACCCTGCTCAGTTTCTGTTGTCACATTTCCCAGGTGGTCCAGCCTTGTCCAGAAGCCATGCACTGGGTGTTTCAGAGACAGCACTCCTACATTTCAGGAGTATGCTTTGGGCTAAGAGCAAAAAGAAGAGAAATTCACATGGAAGAGAAAGGCAAAGGGGGAGACAAACTTTAGGGAAAGGCAATGGTGGGATATTACAGGACGGATCAGAATTATGTCTGTCAACAGTTGCTTAAGTGTCATGGGTTGTACCAACATCTATGTTATGACCTGTGTATCCCTACTCTGATTCACTTAATTCTGCCATACCTCCATGGGAGATGTTGGGAGTTCTTGTGGAAAGACATGTGATATCTAGGGGTTAAGCATCCCCAAACCCAGTTATGGAAGGGTGATCTGCAATATCAAAGGTATAGAAGCTAATCTGGTTGATTCTTCAGTGTCAACCAGCATCCTGTCATCTTGTGGCCCATGGCTTGGGTTGGGTGATACAATGGCAGTAGGATGGTTGGAGCACTGATTCTGTCTTGAGGAAGGAGAGTTATACCTTCTGGAGCCCTCTGGGATCTCCTAGCCTCTTAATATGGGCTTGGTGCAGGAATTTCATATAAGAGGCTATATATCCATAGTACAGAGTATACTGCACTGCTTTATTCTGAGAAGAGCATTGGCTTCCATGCTTTGGCAAATGCAACAACCTAATTTTGTGCTCTCTTACTGTATTGTCATTCTGTTGACCTTAATGAAGCAATTCCAAATAAAGGCCCCATCCCAGCAAGGTGCTTAAGTGCATACCTGGCTTCAAGCACAGGAGCAGGCCTATTGGGTAAATTCCCACATGTAGGGGTGTGTGCTTGCAGTGCAAAAAGTAGTGGCACAAATTTGTGCTGCTACTTTTTGCTGCTGCACATGCCCCTGCATGTGTGTTTTGGTGCAAGGCAAAATGCCCCGCTTCAGTGTGCTGGAGGAGCCAGGACAGAACTAGAGGAAGGGAGACGCTCTGGTTGTCAGCCAGAGCATCTCCCTGGAGGACTGAGCCTCTGTGTCTGCCAGCACATGCTCCTGTGTCATGTGCTGTACCACTTTTTTGTAGCATTTATTTTTTTTGCTACCAGGAGTTCCTGGTAATAAATTCTGTTCCTGCACTGAAAATTTGCAGCACAGGGCACATTTTAACGTGCCAGGCATGTGGTTTGTGGCACTCCAAAGAGGTTTGCACCACCACAAACCACATGTGCTTGCCTGTCTGGATCCAGCCATTGATGTCAATTTATGCATTTCAGGTAAGGTACATGCGTACATGCTTTGCTGAACTAAGCCTCAGGATCAAGCTCTTTATGTGAATGTTTTTTTCTGAAGCACAGTGGGTACTGAGAATTTTGATTGCTAGTGATGTTTGTTTTGTACTGTGTGAAGTACTGAGAATTTTGATTGCCAGACTGGTCATTTAACAAGCAAAAGAACTAGAGCACGATTGCAACATCTTGTCCATTTCCACAGAACAGATAGCACTTTCGCCAACACAGTGAAATCTTTGGCATTGTGATGGTGATGGGTATTAAGGGATAGTTTGACTGTGTCATTTTGAAATAAAATATGAGCAATCTGATTTCTGTAGTTGCTTTCTACAAGAGTTTCTCCATTAAAAAAAGGATTATAAAAAGCTCATAAAATGTTCATAAAAAGCTAAGCAACTGTGAGCTTGACTGAAGCTCCATTATCAGAAAGAGTCTGGTTACAAAGTACTGCATGGTGCAAGAAAGGGAAAATGAGAAAAATATATGCCCCAGCCTATGTTCAATAAGTATTTTTGCTCTTACTGTGCAGGTTCCAACAACCTCGTGAGCCATAGAGTTAGTTAAAAAATAGATCATTTGCTCAGAGCATAAGTAGGTGCCTGTGTTTCACTGACTTGTTTACTCTTTCACTCATCCAAGAGTGGGTTTTCCCTTAGACTGTAACATACTCGATACAAGATGGTTCAGATGGTTCAGCTGTTCCCATGAACACCTTTTCCCCTCTGGACACTGGAAGGTCTGGCCAGAAGCCTCTGTTAAGAGGATGCCCAGTGTCGTCACTGTCACTTTACAGGTAGAAGGTTTATGCTCGTTCTTCAGAAGTCTGAGTCTGTCATCTTGGTGATTTTCCCAGGCTACAAATTTAGGAGAGGAAAGGCCCAAGGACATTACTAAATCCAACAACCTCATAGTCTTACCTTGTTCATTCCAGCCCTTTGAAAACATGCACTTTTTCACTACCACTACTGCAGTTTGGTCAGTGAACAGGAAGAGCATTCATTTAGACAAGACACTTGCATTTTTTTAGTACAGAACAATACCACACAGCTGCACTCCAAGGCACTACTACACGACAAACTGCATGGCGCCACACTTCGCATCTGCAGTGCAGTTTCTCTTCTTCCCTTAAAGTTTTACAAGGAGTTTTTGTTTCTCTTTGATTGCCTAATCTTCTAGCCCTGATCTCTGTGTCATTTGATCATCTGTGTCATTTAGCTCTAATGTCTTGCTATTTTAAAAGCATTTGAAAAATATTTCTCTAAATGTCTTTATATGTTTAAAATGTAATCTCTGGCTATAAACAGAGGAAACAACTGCTTCAGGAACTCGGGATAATTTGCTGCTCAGGATCATGAATACAAGCTGTTCAGGATCTTCATGCTGCTATCATGATATACCTGAGCTAAGTCACTATAAATTTAAACCTGAATGACACATAGTTAAAGTTGCAATCGTTTGGCACACGCATGTCACCACAGGAACAGGAAAATGTACCAATTACAACCATAGGTGGGGTAGCCCCACTAACGGTATTTCTTCATTGCCAGGAGCAGCTACCAGGTATCTGCTGTAGTTGGCTTTTTACTACTGCATCATCTTGCCCCATATTGACCACCTTTTTAATAATATTATGGTAAAAATGCCGAAGTCGAATTTCCGTTAGAGTGACAGGTGTTGCTGTAAAGCTGCTACTTGTCAATCTGTATCACTGCAAGAGAAATGGTGGGACATTTCCCCAGATACAGCACTCACTGCCAGTTCATGTACTAACATATGTGACAGAGGTAATGAACTATCTTGAAGGAAGACTAGGACTTTTTAAAAATTATCCAAGATAAAAATATTGGTAGGGAGGAAATGCCGTGGTTGTATTACATTTTGAAATAGTCTGATAAAATAAATATTGGACCACCCATCATTTTAATAATTGTAAATAGGATAGGACTTTTGAGACATCACTGATAGTTTTGTTGTTTTATTTTTCTGTATGTTTGCTTGTTTCCAATTAACTGAATAAAAATGATTAATGGACCTGACTCTGTGGTGCTGTTTCATTTAATACATTCTGCCAGAGAAAGTCATGTTTATTCACTTATTTTAAAAGAAATCTAAAACATATTTACAGAAACAGATACTATATCTGCGTCACCAAACCTATGTGAGCTGAAAGGCTTTCGTTTATGAGCTTTAGCAAAAAAGGGCAGAGGTCTTCCTGTTGTTGTCTTTTGACCGGGCAGCAGCCCAGTAGCGTATTTTGATTGGTTCTTAGGGGCTACCTCCCTTTCTCAGAAATAGCACTGAGCAGCGTGCAGCTGTAGTGATAGAAGCACTGGAAGCAACAGTTGGATTCCTCCTCCTCCTCCTCTTCCTCCTCCTGCTCCACCTCCTTGCTTTTGAGCCTTTAGCTCAGATCAAGTCTGGTATTACTGAAGAAGCCAATTATTAAATACATATTTACTTATTCATACTTACTACTTTCTTATTATAAAAATAAGTGAAATGGTAAAAAAAAAGAAAAAAGAAAAAGATTCCGATAATCACATACAGTATGAACAATAGCTACATGACTGGCTAATTAACAATGTAAAAGACATCGACAAAACTAGCCTTCTACCCTGAGACCAAATCTGATGACTCAACAATTGCTTGAGTATGTCTACGAAAGTGAGATCTTGAGTCTTGTGTCTAAATTATATAGCTAAAGCATAGGGCTGCAAGCTGTGGTTGCTGATAAACAGCAGGGATTTACAATAGGAGCAGGATGAGGCAGGGGAATTAACAAACAACACTTTTTCGAAGTTGCTTGTATGAATAATAAAATCACATTTTAAAAAAAGTCTCGGTGTTCTATAGTATGGAAGCAAGCAGCGGAGTAAAGATTAGAAAAACTTTAGATGTGCTCACAGTTCGTTGGGGCTCTGTGTGTGTGTGTGTGTGTGTGTGTGTGTGTGTGCGCGCACGCGTGCGCGTGCGCGTGCGCGTGCATGCATGCATGCAGGGGCAGATCCAGAGAGGGATGTATTTCACCTCTCCTTCCCTGCACTCTTTGATTCCTGGTCCACCCAAAATTTAAATCCAACTGCCTGGTAGCGGCAGCAACATTTCTAGTCAGGCTATGCTGAGGGGGGTAGTCAAGTGATTACATAGCTCATTATAACCTACCAGATCTCTTCTAAACTCTTCTTTCCACAGAGGTTAATGACTCTGTCTTCTTTTTAATGGTCTTGACGTTCCACCGATCAAGCTAGGCTTTGTCCTGCAATTTTGCTGTCTGCTAACTGCTCCTGGTAATAAGGCTCCTATTTCACAGCTTTGCAAATTGTTTTCAACTTATTTCAATAAAGACATATTTATTAATGCTTCAATCTTAAATTGAATAATACAGCCCTAGGCCCTTACCATATTAGGAAAGCTTCTAGTATATTTTTAATTGGATGAACATATGTGTTGTTTCATATGTGACAACGCACCTCAGCATCTGCACCCACCACCCTTTTCAAAATGTTCAGATCTGCCCAAGTACGGATGTATTTGATTTAAATGCCATATAAAATAGTGAACTGAACTGAGTGCAGTAAAGGAGCAATTCCAGTCAAAAGAACATAGAAGAGGAATGAGCAGTTGGGTATTAACTGAAAGAAGACTAGCCAAATAGGTGGGCAAATTATATTAGGAACTCAATTTCCTGTGGGCAGAAAGATGTTATAATTAGATTTTGTCTCAAACTGAAGAATTGCAGTAGTTGCCATTTTGTAGTGGTGTTGTAGCTGCCCTGGTTCAGGGAACACATGAGAGCAATATTTGTTTGGTGATATTTGTATGAGAGCAACTGTATAGCTGGGGGGATGTCAGACAAGCTTTGTGGCACACAGTGCCCTTCCTCAGGTCGGAGAAAGATGCAGACACAACCCAAGTTAAGTACCAGGCTAGTGTGGTTTACTGGAGGGCTTGGTGGCTTGGGTTTGGAAGGATGAGGGGGACTAGTGGGGTCCTAAAGGGAGGAGCTGAGGAGGGGGACTCTCCCCCCCCGATCAGGGGCTAGTTTTAGGTCCTTGATCCCTCCCACCCCTGCATGAACAACCCCTGCCGCAGGGAACCAACCCACTTATCCCACTCAAATTACTTCCTTGGCTTCTGGCACTGATTAATGCCAGTCTGTGAGATGGGGCAACTGGTTGGGCCACCTGGTGGGGTGGGGGGCAGAGCTTGGCCATCTGGAGGTGAGGTGAGGGGCCAGGGGGCTAAAATAGTAGGGGGTGGGTAGGAAAACTACAGCTCTGGGGTGGGGCCAGTGGCTATGCTTTTCCAGCCCCAGGGCTGCATTGGGAACTGTATAAAAGTTCAATTACATTGGTCTTACTGTGCCTGATCTAAGTTAGACTGCCTCCCAGCTAGGGTTAACTCAGGTCGAGTCAGCCATTTTTAGACTGATCTAAACTTCTTGAACTACTATACGATTCCCACTTACATCCATCTAACTAGGGATCTAAGTGTAAGGTCTACACTTGGGTGAACTAAGTGAGATTGGTTGACCATTTTTAATGCAACCCAACCTCCTCCTAACCTCCCCAAACATCTGTATGTACTTAATTATATAAAATTATATATATACATATTTCTATAATGTAGAGGGGATGCATCCATTGGTTATATCCTGGGGAGAACCCGGGATATTTTGATTATGGTAATTTAAAATTGATATATCCTTGAAACTAATCATAACATGAAAATATGTGATGGAGGAGAACTAGATTTTGGAGAGATCCTGTTACTAAGGGTAAGATTAAAAATAAATGGCTATTTGATACGTGAATACCTATTAAAAGCACTCTCCCTAATTCTCTAACTGAAACCTAATAGAATAATAGTTCCCAGTAGAATATGGTCAAATGAAGGAAACTGATAACAGAACAATAAACAGAAAAATCCCATAATAAGGGGACTTATGTCCTACAACTAAGTCTCTCATGCTGCTATCTTATCAGTTAAGCAGGGGCAGGTCAGTACTTGGACAGGTGACTTTCAAGGAAACAGCTAGTTGCTAAAGAAAGTGATGATGATGATTCACGAGGTGGCTCTTTTCCAAAAGGGTCTGTATTTGATCAGGTTTCAAAGCTCTGTGTCGCCAGCGGTGTTTTCTTTAAGAGTGAAATGTAAGACAGTTGGTAGAGTTTTGGCTTTTACCTTCTTGGCTAGACTCGAA
The DNA here is from genome assembly GCF_001723895.1 of Crocodylus porosus. Classification (NCBI taxonomy): domain Eukaryota; kingdom Metazoa; phylum Chordata; order Crocodylia; family Crocodylidae; genus Crocodylus; species Crocodylus porosus. The sequence goes on along the minus strand of NW_017728918.1, from coordinate 24,116,401 downwards.
TTTGAATGTCTGCATTTTACTGCTCTGTATTCTCAAACTCCTGCACTTTGCAATGTACTTGGCTAGTTTATATTGTCCCCTCAGGACTGAATGAACTCAGGCCAGTGGGAATCGCACTGTATGATGGTTTGTCGTAAATTTGAGGACGATAAACTGAAATTATGGCACCAAACAGAGTTTGTGTTACTCTGAAGAGAAACAAAGAGCTGTGGGAACTGTGGGAAAACTGAGTAGGGTTTACAGGAGTGAAAAGCATACAGGGGCATAGCCAGAATATCTCCTGGAGATACTCTCTGCCTGGGAAGTGGTGGGCAAAATATCTCTGGCTACTAATGCACACTATGAGATTTGCATCAGGGCCCTCTGCAAAGGGATCTCATGCTCGGTTTGTGTGCCAGAAGGGGTGTCACTCTCAGTCCCAAATGAATATGCAATAAAAAGGAACGCTTTCTTTAGTTTAACTGTGCGAGCAAGCAAACAAAATATTCTAGCAGTTCTTCCTGCACTCATGGTTCCTGTCCCAAATCCGTCCCTAATGTATGCTTGCCTCCTAAAAGTTTTTACAACACTATGGAAACAGGTACCACAGGCAAACTGACAAAGGCCTCCATTCACGACGTGGAAGGTTTGTTCAGGTTTTCAGTGTGGCGCACAAAGCCCCGTGCCTGTTTTACAGGTGAGCTCTAAAACTCATGGCCAGATTCACGTGACAAATGGATGGATCTAAACAAGTACTTCTTTTCTTATTTTAACTGCCTTCCCTTTTCCTCCCCTCTGTGCAGCAAACACCCAGAAGGCATTTTTACTGAGTGAAAACATAAACAAAGTGTGCACTGTCTTCTTCCGAGAACAGCGCCCAGGACTGCTGGCTTTCTAGCAAGGCGTTCTTTTGTTGGTAGTTGCTTCTGGGTACTACGGTGCCTGAAGACTCTGTGTCACAAGCCCATCCTCTCAAGCTTGTAAACACGAAGACTGATTTGAGTGTAGCTCATCCATCTGGTCTGTTTGATGAGAATTTATTTGCCTCAGCTACTTGATACGTCGCAATATTTTTTTTTTGCTTTTCCTTCTACAGTGTGCTAAAGATGTAGGATCAAATTCATGCCTGCTGCAACTGTACCGAAGCCAACAGAGTTCTAGCAGGGATGAAATTGGCTCGTGCTCTGTTTACACAACAGAACTGGGAAAGTAAGTTTATTCCCCAGATCTGGCAGACATGTAGAGTTGTTTTCTTTTTTTTCCACTGGTGTGAAGAGGTATAGTTCTGTTGATTCAAAGGCATAGCAACAATTTACACTAATAGAAGATCTAAACTGGATTTCATATAGTGTATACAAATTGCTGTGTCCAAGCTCAGTCCACATATTTGACATTTCTAGAACACCAGCTTTCCTGTGATTATCTATTTCTTGTAAGTGGTTATCATTTTCACCCTTGTCAAAGTTTTTCTGTCTTCTGTCTGGTAAAGGTTCCTCTGCAGTAATTCCTGCTCTCATTCCTGGTCTCTTCTTGCTGCCCTTTGCATGTGCCAATAGCTCTGCAGTTTATTATTCTCTTCAATTCACCCATTTCAAAGCCCAGTATTTTCAAAAAGGGGTGGGTGTGGCATTGTATTGACCTGCATGCAATACAAGATAAAATGACCGTGTGCACATGTATATGTCCAGAGGAAGGACTAGTTTTAAACCTACCAAACATGCTGAATTTTCTGGGACAGTCCCAGATTCTGGGGCTGTCTCCCCAAAATCCCTGAAATGGACTTTTATACCAAAGGTAGTTTCCTTCAGCATCTGCTACTGCCTGGCCCTGTGTGAGGTTGCCTCTACTGTTTCTGTTTAGAGAAGGAGCCACTGTCTGGCTCCTGAAGTAGAAATAGTATAACTGTGTTCACACAGCAATGAGACCAGGCTAATTAGGTCTACTGTGAGACAGAACTAATTCATTCACTTGCTGCCCTGAGCTTAGGCATCTCCACTAACTAGAACATCAAATAGTGCAGACTATTTCCAGTTCTAGGGTGACTGTGTCTATGCAGGTTGCTTACTTCAACTAGGGGAATGGTAAAAGAGTGTTTGTTATAGGCCCATGTGTATATGAGCTGAGTACAAGGTTCTTCAGGGCTGAAAATTTGTAAAATTGTTTTAAAGTTACTATAGGACCGATGTCCATGCACAAAAAAAATATATAAAGATGTATATGTAAGGACATAACTTGTTTAAGATGCCATAGTACCATGCACCTATACAGTAAGTCTGGGGGCATGGACAGATGTGCAGGTCCCTGCTCTAACTCATGGCACTTCATATGAAGCACCATGAGTTAGAGCAACCCCCTGATGCAACAGATGTTCTCCTGTTGGGTTGGTGGGAGAGCAGTAATGGAACTCCACTTTGGAGCTGATCAAGCCTGTACCTTTCTACCCTAGCCCTGCTCTGCCCTTCCCTTCCAGCTCCAGGAGAAAGGAAGAGGGATCAAGCTTCTGGCTGAGGTTTGCCCAGCCTGAGCTGGAGGGGGTGGGGCTGGGGGTGGAGGTGCGTGAGGCAGGGGGGCTCCAATCCATCCATTCCCTCTCTAGCTCAGGCCAGGAAAATTCTAAACTGCAGCTCCTTCCTCCTCCCTTCTTCCCCTCCTTCCTGCACACAGAACCAGGGGTAGGGCTGGGATGCATCAACCCAGCCCCAATCACAATTAATCTTAGGGAGCAGAAGTTCTCTATGGGGCTCCAAAGTGGAGTGCCTTCATCTGATCCTCATGTGATGACTGTTATTTGTTGTGCTATCAGCCACTTTCAAAGTGCTTCACAGCTGTGCATGTGCATCATAGCACAGCTGTAGAGTACTTTCAGGGGTCCAGTCATGCAACAAATGTCACTTCTGTCAGTGCTCTAAGTTGCCAAATATATCTGTATTCACTAGCACTGTATTGACAAGCATTGTATTGAGCAAGGCTTTTGACAAGGTCCTGCACAACCTTCTCATGAACAAATTGGAGAAATGTGGAATGGATAAAACTACAAGGTGGATAGGTGCCTAGCTCAGTAGTCACAAGCAAAAGGTAATTATTAATAACTCCTTGTCAGAATGGCAGGAGGTTTCAAGTGGAGTCCCAGGAGTCTGTCCTCAGCCCAGTGCTGTTCAACGTGTTTATTAACAATTTGGATGCTGGCATAGAAAGCTTCTTGAGCAAGTTTGTGGATAACATGAAACTGGAAAGGATTGTAAATATGTTGGAGACCTGGTGACTGTCTATAAACTCACTAGGGGGGACCAGAAGGGTTTAGGGGAGACACTGTTTCCCCTAGCACCCCCTGGCATGACAAGGAACAATGGACACAAATTATTAGAGAGTAGATTTAGATTAGACATCCATAAGAACTACTTC
>NW_017728918.1:24110699-24112625 GCF_001723895.1 Crocodylus porosus | reverse complement strand
AAACAATTTCTATGGTGCACCTCCTGGCATGCCAAGAAAAATGTCTCCACGTGCCATTAACTGGCATGCATACTTCAGGTTGCCTATTCCTGGGCTAGAGCTAACAGGATGAAGTTCAATGTAGACAAATGCAGGGTGCTAAACCTCAGGAGGAATAATCAAAAACACAAATACAAGATAGCGGACACCTGGCTGGATGGCAGCTCTGTGGAAAAGGACTTAGGAGTCTCAGTCAATTATAGACTCAATATGAGTCTGTAGTCCTCTCCTTGGACCATAACCTTGTTGTGGTGGAAAGGCATGTGCTTTCCAATAACCCTCAGAGCTTTGTTTTCTGGAGTCTTGTATTCCTGGTAGGGCCTTCCCTAGTGAACATGTTTGAGGCAGAGTCCCAAATTAAGCATGGTCCAAACTTCTGAAGGACCCAATGGCAGAACAGGCATACTTGAGGACCTGCTGGTTCTCTGCAATGGTGAAGGTGGATGAGAGCTGCAGCAGGATGGAGGTCACTGGTTGTCTTGGATATCCTTGCCACTAGGTTCAGGGCTTCTTCCTGTCAAGTTTGTGTGGCTGTCACTTGTCCACCGGCTTCCCCACTTTAAAAGATGTTACGCACTGGCAGACATCATCCTCATATTGAGGGATAGCCAAAGAAGATGAGCCTGCAGTGTGATGCAGCTGCACAAAAAGCCAATGCAGTTTTGGGTTGCATCAATAGAAACGTTAAGTGCAAGACATTGGAGGTGATAGTGTCTCTTGACTCAGCACTGGTTAGGCCTCATCTGGAGTACTGTGTGCAGTTCTGGGTTTTACATTTTAAAAATGATATGGAGGAGGTTAAAGAGGGTCCAGAGGCAACAAAAATGATCAAGGGCTTTGAAGGCAAGCCCTACAAGGGGAGGATGAAGGAGCTGGGTATGCAGAATGGCAGAAATGGTGCTTAAAAGGGAACATGATAGCAATCTTCATAGTTTCTAGGGTTGGAAGGGATCTGAACAGATCAACAAATCTGACCCCCTGCCCTGGGCAGCAACGAGTGCTGGGATCATAATACCCCAGCCAGATATCTATCCAACCTCCTCTTGAAGATCCCCAAGGTAGGGGAGAACACCACCTCCCTTGGGAGCCCATTCCAGAGCCTGGCAAACCTAACTGTAACGTAATGCCTCCTGGTGTTCAGCCTGAACCTGCTCTCAATCAATTTGTGGCTGTTATTCCTTGTTCTCCCAGGTGATGCCTGGGGGAAGAGAGCCTCACCTCTTTTCCGTTGGTCCCCCCTCATGAGTTTATAGACAGCTACAAGATCTCCTCTCAGTCTTCTCTTGTGGAGGCCAAATAGATTCAGGCCCTTTAGCCTCTCTTCATTGGGCCTGGCCTGCTGCCCCCTGACCATATGTGTGGCCCTCCTCTGGACCCTCTCAATGTTGTCCACACCCTTCTTGAAGTACGGCGCCCAGAACTGGATGCAGTACTCCAACTTCAGTCTGACCAGCACTGCATAGAGGGGAAGGATCACCTCCCTGGACCTGCTTGTGATGCATCTGTAGATGCACGACAAGGTGTGGCTAGCTTTACTGACTGCTTCCTCACATTGGCAGCTCATGTTCATCCTGGAGTCAACAATGACTTCAAGATCCCTTTCAGCCACTGTGGTGTTGACAAGGGCGTTCCCCAGCCTATAGGTAAGTTGCAGGTTTCTTCCCCCTAGATGCAGTACCTAGCACTTGTCTGTGTTGAATTCCATCCTATTCTTATCTGCCCACCTCTGTAACCTGTCTAGATTTAGTTGGATTCTGTCCCTCCCCTCCAGAATATCCACTTAGTTTCATAGTTTCTTGGGTCAGAAGGGACCTGAGCAGATCATCTAGTCCGACCCCCTGCCATGGCAGGAAAGAGTACTGGGATCAAACGACCCCAGCAAGATGT
>NW_017728918.1:24107237-24109479 GCF_001723895.1 Crocodylus porosus | reverse complement strand
CCCCGGGGCCCAAGTTTCCTCCCCCAGGGCCCGACTTCTCCCCACTTCTCCCAACATCTTTCTGTCATCAGTGAATTTGGACAGTGTGCTTTCCACGCCCAGCTCCAAGTCTCTGATTAAGATGTTGAATAGCATTGGCCTGAGGACTGAGCCCTGAGGAACTCCATTGCCCATCTCCCCCCAGGTTGAAAATGACTTGTGCACGACCACTCTCTGGATGCAACCATTGAGCCAATTTACCATGCATCTGACTGTGTAGGCATCAACGCCATAGTTGCCTAGTTTTTTTTATGAGAATGGGGTGAGAAACCGTGTCAAAGGCCTTCTTGAAGTCCAAGTAGATGACATCCACCTCAATGCCCACATCCAAGGACTTGGTGACCTGGTCATAAAAGGAAACAAGATTAGTCAGGAAGGATCTGACCGCAATGAACCCATGTTGGTTGCTCCTGAGCATTACCTCCTATGATGGGCCCCTGCAGATGTACACCTTGATAATTTTCTCAAAGGTCTTCCCAAGGAATGAGGTGAAACTAACCAGCCTATAGTTACCTTGGTCCTTCTTTCTCCCCTTCTTGTAAATGGGGACCACACTGGCCGTTTTCCAGTCCTCTGAGACCTGGCCAGAACACCACGAGCTTTCATACAGCTGTGCCAGGGGCCCTGCTATGACCTCTGCCTTCAAATACTTGAATGGCTGCCATAAAGAAGAGGGAAAACAGCCTCTCTCTATGGCTGCAGAGAGAAGGATGTGGACCAATGGATTGAAGTTGCAGCAAGGTAAATTTAGATTGGCTATCTGGAAAAAAATCTTCACTGTTTGAATAGAGAGGCAGTAGAATAGGGTAGTTGTGGACTCTCTCACTGGAAGTGTTCAGGAAGAAGTTGGACAGCCACTGATTGAGGATGATCTAGGTGTAGCTACACTTATTTTTTAAGATGGGTATTTCCCAGACTTTTGGGCCCTGCTGTTGCTTCTGTCCCACCATTCCCCTTTTATGTTATATGTGTCAGGGTGTTTTTAAGCCTTCTCAGAGGCTTTGGGTGTTGGTAACAATTAAGGCTGGGGCTTTGACTGGGGTGTGCTGATTCTCCTGCTAGTCTCAAAGCCAGATGTTTCTGGCTAGAGGGTCTTGCCCCTCCGCTCAGACTCAGACCAATCACGATATTTGGGGTCAGGAAGGAATTTTACCCCATGGTCAGATTGGTATGTACTTTTTTCCCTTTTTTTTTCACTGCGTGGGAGGGAGGGTGAGGGTGGGGCAAAAGGGGCATGGACATCTACCTGGAATCTCTTGAGGCTATATTGACAATATTCTATAGAAGCAGGGCATTAGCTGTTGTGGTTCCCCTGCTTTACCTATAGCAAGTTAAGGTGTTAGGTCTGTGTTGTGTCAAGGTTGAGGGCAGTCACAGTTTGGATTATGATTTGTTTGGCATGGTTTGGATAGGGATGATCATGCCCCTCAGGCAGGGGATTGGATTAGATGTCCTCCAGAGGTCCTGTCCTGCTCTACTTCTTTATGACTCTATGACTCTACTGCTTAAAGCAGCAGCCACAAAACAGACATAGGGACATAGCAAAGAAGGTGTTAAGCCAGCCAATGATGGCACCTCTTTGAAGAGCACTGTGTTAGGCAATAGAATTTGGGGAAGATGAGGAAACAAGTCCTATTGCATTGTGAATACATACAAAGATAATTTATATAACCATTAGATAATTTGCCTTGCGAGTGACTAATTCAGGATCAGGAAATAGAAGGAAGCTTGGAAGAATGAATCAAACGCTGATAAATGGACAGGAAATCTACTGCTCATTGCATGAGATAGATAGATAGATTTAAAAGGACTAGCAGCAAAATCCAGATTGGCCTTTTAGGAAGCAGAGATGAAAACACCTTCTGTACCCTCTCTGCTGAGTGCCCTAACCACTGTTCTGTAGAACCATCCTTCCTCTTGTTTGTTTGCCTATAGCTCCATAACTTTTGTATTTTTGGCTGCACAGTGACCCAGCTTCATAGAATCATAGAATCATAGAAGTAGGGTCAGAAGGGACCTTGTAGATCTTCAAGTCTGACCCCCCGCCTGGGCGGGAGAAAAGAAACTGGACTCAAATGAGTCCAGCCAGGTAGGCATCAAGCCTCTTCTTAAAGATCCCTAGGGTAGGAGCTAGCACCACTTCCCTTGGAAGTTGGTTCCAGCTCCTAGCCACCCTAACTGTGAAGTAGTTCTTGCAGATGTC
>NW_017728918.1:24100081-24107137 GCF_001723895.1 Crocodylus porosus | reverse complement strand
ATAGACAGTCACCAGGTCCCCCCTCAGCCTAATCTTGTGAAGGCTGAACAGGTTCAGGTCCCGCAGTCTCTCATCTTAGGGTCTGCCTTGTTGTCCCCAGATCATGTGGGCGGCCCTCCTCTGGACCCTCTCAATGTTGTCCACATCCCTCCTGAAGTGGGGTGCACAGAACTGGACTCAGTACTCCAGCTGTGGCCTGGCCAGTGTCGCACAGAGGGGGAGGATCACCTCCCTGGCTCTACTTGAGAAGCACCTGTGGATGCACGACAAGGTCCGGTTAGCCCTGCCAACCGTGACCTCGCATTGTCGGCCCATGTTCATCTTAGAGTCAATAATGACTCCAACATCCCTTTCTGCCTCCATGCTCTCAAGAAGGGAGTTTCCCATTCTATAAGTGTGCTGCTGGTTACTACTGCCTAAGTGCAGCACCCTGTACTTATCAGTATTGAAACGCATCCTTTTTATGTTAGCCCACTCCTGTAACCTATTCTTGGTGCAATTTTCCCCTCCCTACTAGCGTGCTCACCTCACCCCAAATTTTGGAATCATCAGTGAATTTAAACAGGTTGCATTTCACCCCATCGTCCAAATCGCTGATGAAGAAATTGAACAGCGCAGGTCCCAGGACCGAGCCCGGGGGACTCCGCTGCCCACTTCCCTCCAGGTCGAATTTGACCCGTCCACCACCACCCTCTGAGTACGACCCTTGAGCCAATCTGCAATCCATCTGACTGTACAGGCATCAATGCCACAGTCACCTAGTTTTTTAATGAGGATGGGGTGGGAGACAGTGTCAAAGGCCTTGCTGAAGTCTAGAAAGACTACGTCCATGGCGACACCTGCAACCGTTGCCTTTGTGACCCGATCACAAAAGGCAATCAGGTTGGTCTGACATGACCTGCCCCTAATGAAACCATGCTGGTTGCCCTTGAGCATCATCCCTGAAGCTGGCCCATCACAGATGTGCTCCTTGAGGATCTTCTCAAAGAGTTTCCCAAGGATAGAGGTCCTCTCTCTTCCCTTTTTTAAAGATGGGGACCATGTTAGCTATCTTCCAGTCATCTGGCACCTGGCCCGAGCACCACGAGTGCTCGTAAAGCTGTGCCAAGGGCCCTGCAATAACCCCAGATAGATCCCTCAACACCGTGGGGTGGAGAGCATCTGGACCCACTGACTTGAACATGTCCAGCCCCTCCAGAAGCTCTCTAACCCGGTCCTCCCCAACCTGAGGTCTGGAGGCGTTCCTCTTGAGTCTGTCTGGCATCACAGTGGGGAAGTCCCGGTCCCTGCACAAGAAAACGGAGGTGAAGAATTGGTTAAAGAGGTCTGTTTTCGCCTCTGGCACAACCACCAGATTGCCCAGCATACTTTGCAGGGGCCCCACATTACCTGGGGCCCCACATTACTCTTCAACAAGAGGAATGAAAGGTACTTTACCTCACTGTTTTATAATCTGGTAGTTAGGCCACTGTCCTGAGGTTGCTGACAGAAGTGACATTTGTCACCCAACTGGGCCTTTGAAAGTGCTCCACAGCTATACCCTGACAGAGGGACACAGCTGCAGATTGCTTTAGAAGTGCCCAGTTGCACGACAAGTTAACCCTCATGTAATGAGCATTCAGATGAAGGTGCTCCTAAGTTGAGCACTTCTATCTGTTCCTTTGTATGTTTACGATTGGGATGATGCACTCCTGGCACTACTTGGGCCAGGGAGAAAAAGGGAAGGGAGCTCCAGGCTGGGGTTTGCCTAGCCTGAGCTGGAGCGGGATGGGCCAGATGGATTGGAGTTCCTTGCCTCAGGGGCTCCAATCCACTTGCCCTCCCTCCAGCTCAGGCTGGACAAAGCTCCCTTCCATCCTGCAAACAGCATTGGAACTGGGGATGAGATAGAGTTAGGGAAGAGAGCCTGTAGGCAAGCAGCTCCTCCTGGATTTGGGTTGAGGGGGGTCACGCTAATTCATGGTACTTTCTGTGAAGCACCATGAAGTCATGTTGAGTACATGTCTTCCATTTCCAGAGGAAAATACGATGACCTCCTGAGATAAGTACAGACAGTAAAAAAGGCCAAGGTTGGATTGATTCAGTCTTTGCAGGTTAGTCTAAGCTGCATAGATTGAACCAATAAGCAAGTGAATAGATATTCACTTTTGATTCGGGAAATGCACCTGCATGCCTGCAGTGGCTCAGGCCAGAACCCGGGGTGCGCTAGAGCATAGTTTCCTGCACATCTGGAGCAGACAGCTTGGACCAAGATTAGCCTGCCCACCCTTTGAAGTGGGATTTGTGGGAGAGGTATAAAGAATCTTTAGATGCTGGGGGACTGTGGGTTAACTTGAATCTGAATCCGGAAAGGATTTGGAAGAAGTCCAATCAACTGATTTAACCTAAATCAGTTAAATGTGATACTACATCTATCCAGGTTTATCTTAAACTGGTGTCAGCCATTTTGAAAGATGTTTATATGCACTGCGTTACAGATTTGAGCTGGTTTCGGATCATTTATACTGGTTTATGTGTAATTTCTATCCCTAGCACCGGGGACCAATAGTTGGCATTTTAGTAGCTTCTTTAACAATAGCCATCCCAGTAGCTAGGGCAGTTGCATGACCAGGTGGCCAGGGGAATAAAACAATTGGACTGTAGATTCTGTCAACTCTGTTTCTTGTTTTCACTAGAGCTGTTTGTAGTTTCATGCCTGAAATTTTTCTGAAAATTTTCAGCCATTTTTGGAGATTTGATTTGAGTCTAGCCACTCCAGTTTAAGTCTACAGTATGACTCATATTCGAACCCAGCTATTCTAGGAAGCAAGAAGTCAATTTTCTTTCATCCGTGGTCTAAAAAGATATTCAAAATATTTACAGCTTTGACCATTTGTTAAATTGAGGGCTGTCATCTTATTTTACACATAGGTAGCTCTTCTTGCTTCTTAAAGATGCAGAGGTGATATGCTCATGGGTGGAAAAATTGGTGACCTGATACTTGGTGACTTGATGTAGCATTCTTTAAACTGCTTCTCAAAGGTCAGATGCACCATCTTTGTTAGTGATGGGAATGCGAGAAAGAAATGACTAAGAGGGTCCCTTCTGGCATCTCTGAAAAAAAAAACCCAGGGAGACTTTAGGGGAAGGTGTGGTTTAATTCTAAAATGCAGGGAGGAAATGATTCTTGCTTCAGTTGGCATGTTTAAGTCACCTGAGTAGTTTGTGACTAGGTAATCTCATTTGTTGCATCTATTGCAACAAATGTCCTGAATTACTCAATGCCCAGATGACATCTCATAGGCTGTATAATGCATCGCAGAATGAAACAAATGAGAAATTTGATCTGGAAGGGCCTATTTAATTAGCCAGGGCAGGATTGCTCCATACAATAGTCTTTTTTGGTATTTTCTCAGTCTAATGTAAAATCTCTCAGCTGGTGGGACTTCCACCAGCAGTCCCGACACAATATTTCCTACCCTGAGATTAGTTGTTAAGAAAAAAACCCCACCTTTTTTGTGCAGCCACAGTTTACCATTTTAGATCTTGTTCCTCTGTTCGCATTCTGTCATCCTTTCTCATGTTCATGTGCCTGGTACCTTAATAACTGAAAGGCACAACTTTGATCTTATGTGCCCAATTCTGCTACTTATGCAATGCAATGGGAGTTGCACACTTACAGCAGAGGGCAGGATGGGGACACAAGTATTTTGCTTTGTCAGAGCATTATAATTCAGTTGAATCAGTTATAGCTTTTTCCTCCTCATGCTCATTAATGAGTTTATGCACATAATACTTTGAGAGGTAGAGACCTGCTGTTATTTTTGTTTCACAGTTGGAGAGCCAACAGCAGAGATGGCAATATGTTCCAGGTAAGAGAGGAATTTGGAGGCAGGACTGGAACAAAACCTAAATATATGGTGTTCCATTTCACTGCCTTAAACATAAAATCATCGTTCTTGCAAGCCAACTTCTTTGCTGAAAGCAATACATTATTTTTGGGTTTATGCCGGTGTTACCAAATACAGGAGCTGATCGACTTATTTCCCTTTTATAATATTTACTTGTGTTGATTTAGTTTTCCCAGTGGATGGATTATGAAGATGAATGGATTTATAATAAAAATCTTAAAAGAAGACATCCAATAGGAATGGTAAACTGGCAGGTGCTAAATTTCTTCATAAATTATAATGTGGAATAAAGGAGTATTACTTTAGTATTTTGTGGAGCTGTTTTTGAAATGAAAGTGGATCTGGTTATAGTGAAATCATTTTTAAAGAGTTCTTGATAAACTATTAGGTCCTAGATATCAAATAATACTCAAGTCCATCATTAGTTGTTTTCTCAAATAGCTGGCTGGAATCCTGGATTGCCATGTGCTTGCTATATTCCTAGTACTTAATGTTTTCAAACCTTTGCCTGTTTGACATTTTCTAATGGAGCTGAACAGGAGGGCACCAGGACTATTTTTATAATTGGTGAATTTGTTGCAACATACTATTAGCTTTTTTTATTAATTAACAATTTTGTTTTCCATTGGCAACTCCTCCTTATGCATTTTTATTATGTGTTTATTTCACAGGAAGTGTAACTCCTCAAGTGCAAAGATGATTTTGCCATGTTCCTTGTAAAAAGAACAACTCCATTAGTGAATGCAAGCAGTTCCTTATTGAAAAATAATTTTACTTGGCTGAACAATGTTTTCAAACTGGCTAGGCACCAGATTAATCCAGGGAAGTTGGGAGAGAGAAGGGAAGGCAGTAGGGAGGAGACATAAATAGTCTTTGCTTATGATCCACCCTTGTAAAACATGCCTTTGGGGGTTTGATTAAAGAATTACATTTGATTAAGAAGCCAGCCCATTGCAAAATACCTTCCTTTACTCCCTCTCCCCACCCTAGCTCATTATGTGATAAGTCATATGAGCAGCTCTTCTGGACTGGGTTGTGTGTGTGGCTGGCAGCTTGCTATCCAGAGCATCTCTGCTTTTAGTCAACTTTGTTCAGCTGCATGAACACCTGCAGTCTAGCCCTATGGGCTAGGGACAGACTTTACACATAAACAGGTTTAAGTGATCAGAAACTGGCTTAAACCTGTAACAGAATAAATGTTTGGTGCACATAAACCGTGATGAAAATAGCGGAAACCAGTTTGAGATAAACCTGGTTGAACGTAGTATCAGACTTAAATGATTTGGATAACTATCGGTTTATGCAATGTCTGTCCCAGAGCCCTTCCTGGTTTAAGTTAAACCAGAGTCCCCCAACATCCCAGCATGCTCTCTGGAGTGGGCAGGGCTGTCCGCTGGAGCAGAGCAGAGTTGGCCCTGCCCTCTCCTTCCTAGCCAGAGCACTATCACTCCTCCGGCTGGCTGAAGGAGTGCAACAGCTGCCAAGATTCCCCATTCCCCCATTCCCCTCCCCACTGGCTTCTTAAGCAGGGATCCACCCTCCTGCCCCTCTCCTATGGCAGGGACCCCGGCGCAGGACCTGGCATCTGGTCATGTTCCCCCCCTCCCCCGCTAGGAAATGCTGAGAGGTATCTGTGTGAGTCTCGAGTTTCACTGGAATAAAGGCAGACAGCTAGTGGCTTGCAAATGCATCCTGCAGATAAGAAAAGCTTGAAACTAATGAGAGAGACGTTTTCTTTTGTAGGGCTTTGTGAGCTGATAAACTTTGCACCAAGCAGGTTGTTTGTCAGAACAATCTGTCAGTCTTCAAGAGGGGACAGATAAAGGTGTTAGAAATGACCTGGTTTGCAGACAGTTTAAAGAAGCAGGGAGGTGGAGATTGAAAAGCTCAGGGTCAACAGATGCAGGGTCTAGCAACACTCTGGCAACCCCTTGAGCAGCCAGTGGGGAAAAGCCTGGGACTGCAAGCTAGGGTGGGGGTTAAAATCCCCCCCCTAATTATAGCATCCTGCCAGGGCCTGGCCATGCCCTCGACCCCACCTCAGCTCAGCACTGTGAAATGGAAGGGATGTCTTCTCTAGTGCCCCCCCAACTTCTAGCCTGAGCTACTGCAGGCATATGCCTGCATTTCTAGGATGAAATGGGAATGTCTATCCACCTCCAAATTGGTTCAAGCCTTGCAAGTTAGACTAACCTGCAAAGATTGAATCAACTGAGGCTCAGGCTTTTTGAATGTCTGTCTCTAGCAATGGAGGCATTAAACTGAGACCCCTTCCTCCACACATCCCCATTCCATGTAGCCTGAGCTGTAGCAAAGAGGAGAGAACAGTTTAGAAACAATGGTATTTTTTTCAGAGATTAGCTACATAGTAACAAAAACCAGAATCTGCCCCACCTGCCCATATTTTTGTTTGAGACAAAGTTAATTTCTTTTAAGAGTCTCCCTGTTATATTTCCCCAAAGTCTTGTATATTGTTCCAGTGCCAAGACTCAGTCAACACTGACTTTCCCATGATTCCCTACTTGCAATAACAGTAGAACAACTAGTAGTGTGAGCACTGGTGTAGACTGGTTGTCCACATTTTCACTGCTGACATATCAACCATAAGCAAGGCATGTTTAAGATTACACAATGATTAAAATATCCATAGCCCCCAACATCTCCTTTACTTTAGCTCTCACTGTTTCTACCACCAATGGTGAAAGGCAGTCTATTTTGCATAAGATATAATGACAATATTATGCCCAGACAATAATGGTTTCCAGACAATAGTATCTGGAAGATCCCTACCAAGCTTCCAGACTCAAGCTTGCAGTCCCAGGCTTTTCCCTGCTGGCTGTTCAAGGGGCAGGAGTGCTGCCAGACCCTACATCTGTTGACATTGAGATTTTCAATCTCTGCCTCCCTGCTTCTCCAGACTGTCTGCAAACCAGGTCATTTCTAACACCCTTCTCTGTCCTCTCTTGAAGACTGACAGATTGCACCAAGCAGGCTGTTTGTCAGAACAGGCAGACAAAGATATAATGGTTTCCAGACAGTGTCTAGACAATCCTGAAATGACCTTTGCTATTCTGTCTGGTCCAGTCCTATTCAAAGTCAGTCAGCAACACAGAAGTCCTTGACTTCAGAAAAGCCGACTTTGACAAGCTCAAGAGGCTAGTTGGTC
>NW_017728918.1:24085602-24099981 GCF_001723895.1 Crocodylus porosus | reverse complement strand
ACTTCCTGCCCTTTGGGCAGGGGGCTGGACTCGATGATCTCCCGAGGTCCCTTCCAGCCCTGATGTCTATGAAATCTATGAAAATTAGGATAAAAATAGGTGAAAAGAAAAAACAATAAATATACTTGAAAACTAAACTAGAAAAACACTATATAAATAAATACATGATGAGACCAAATTTTGATGTCTCATATTATCTAATTAAATAGCATTATCAGTGCATGATCATTTTGTATAATACTTTCAGGCTATGCTATTTGATTAATTAATTGACTGCCAAAGAGTCAAGGCAGTATCATGAACCTGAAAGGGCAAACACAATTGGGAATAATGTAACAATAAACCCAACCTGTGCACACTGTAAGCTCATATGTTTCAGAAAATAATCAGAGGTTAGCATCCTTTCTTAACAGTAATATCCATATTTTCTGGTTTACTTCTGAGAAAAGGTAGAATGGTTTTGTAATTAAAGCACAGAAATGTTTATTACTATTGTTGTGTTTTTGCTTTTGGTGCCTTTGTCTGTGCTTGCCATTATGTCCTGAATTGTCGGTAGACCCTCTACTTTCCTGCCTGCCACATCTTTGATGTTATTATTATTATTATTAATATTACTTCTAAATGTTATTGACCAGGAGGGTTATTTTCCTTCGGTTTCTTCTTATTAGGACCTTGTACTGAGGCTCATGTGCAAGATGTATATATCAGCCAATCTGCTTATTCATATACACAACTGAATTCAAATCAAGATATCCACTTACAGTCGGTTTAAAATAATTGATTCTTTTTCTTTATTTTTCTTTTACAACATTCATTTAAATTCCACACACCATCAGATTGGGGAGGTTCCTTGTTTCCCTTAAAGTATTAACTTTGTAACTTGTTTCACACAAAACAATTCTAGTTTGCAACAGTTAACACGCAAATGAACTGAACTTGGCACTCATGAGTTGACCCTCCACTAGGATCTTCTTCTGTTCCTTCTATTTGTTATAGTGTCTCACAATTTTAAGGGACAAAATATCTCTTCAGTTCTCCCTGTATGTAATCTGCCTATATCTGTTGTCATCAACGCCACCAATCGGCTCTCTCTTTAACTAGTGGTCTCATTCACTTCACTTCAGAGTTTGCAATAAAAATTCTTGTCTTTCTCTTTTTTTTCTTCTTACTATTGTTGATGGGTATCCTGAGTCCCATGGAGTCCTCCCGGGGATCCACCCTTCTCTCTGTCCTTTCTTGCTCTAATGGCGAGCACTGCAGGTCTCTCCTCTGATCCTCCTATGGTTCCTTCTTCGGTCTCTTCTCTTTTTAGTTCTTTTTTCCCTCCTTTCTTGTGCATTGTGCCACAC
This sequence comes from Crocodylus porosus, assembly GCF_001723895.1. Lineage (NCBI taxonomy): Eukaryota > Metazoa > Chordata > Crocodylia > Crocodylidae > Crocodylus > Crocodylus porosus. Next base: position 24,098,632 of record NW_017728918.1, on the reverse strand, counting down.
CACTCCCTGCTTCTCTCAGGGCTTGGGTCCCGCCGCTCTCTGCTTCTCTTGGTGCTTTTATCCTTACACGGCAACAGCTCCAGAAACGGTGCTCTCCGAAGCGACACGCTCTGCTCTCCCCTGTTGCATCCCTGCTCCTCTCGCTCCTTCATAACTATCTATTACTGTTTCTGATGTAGACTGCCTTGGTACCTGATGTGAGTCACTTAATGTGCACCTCAGCTTCCTCACTTGGAGAATGGAATTAATAATACAAGCTTCAAAAGGGACCTGTGAAGCTCAGGGAACTAATATATGAACATTAAGTTGAAATCCCTAATGGAAGGTTCTGTGTAAGTGTAGACACAAGCCAAACAACTCATCTAAATCACCTTTGCCTCCTTAACAAAATCCCTCCCGAGCCTCACTTTCAGTGTCACCTACAAGAAATGTTGCCCTGATTATTCATAAAACATATATAAAATGTGTGCTACACACATGTATTTGGTAGAGTTGTTAGCAGCTGCACCTACCAGAATGTATTTATTTATAGAACTAATTCATTACAGAAGGTAGCACGGTCACCCTTGGTCTCCTAGCCCTAATTCTCCTTCCTGTTTACTTACTTAGTCATGTCTAAATTAGGCAGTAGGCTCTCTAGGACTGGAAACATTCCACGCCTTTTTATTTGTTCTGTAACGTAACCAGCACATTTTTGTATATTCTGTAACAAAATAACTAATGTAAAGGTAGCATTTATTTTTTATAAGTATTTGTGCAGAAAAAGTTTGGGAGTATGAATTCTTGCAGAACTCAGAAGCTCGGCAATATATGAATGTCAGCACTGAAGGGAGATCTTTTAAATAACTTGATCATTTCCAGTATATTATATTTTTGGCTTCTAGTCCCTTTTCCTTTATTTTTTTTTCTGGATTCACTCTTTTTGTTTAATTTGGGAGGCTTTTATTTTTTTATATTAGTTCATTTTTATCAAGTTGTATTACTTTATAAATGAGAGAGTCATCTTCCCCAATACAAAAATACTTCATCCGCAGAAAGAGGCCAAGTTACAGAAGCCATGCTGTTAGATCCTGATGTGCAAGCGTGGACTCACTGCTTAGAGTTCTACGCAGCAAGGGATGGACTACTCCAGGCTGAAGACCTGGGTCCATAGAAGGCACCCTGTTGATTCTGGGCTACTTACAGCAGTTTGCCTTGAGGAAATTCTCCCTTGTCTCCTTGAGTCACACTAATAACTTACATGCCATCAGAGCAGCAGAGGGGGCTGGAACAGAGGAGAGAATCCTTCTCCCATTGTGCTCACATTCAGTGGAAAAAAGTCTTAGCCCTGCCTCTGCCCTTGGCAGTAGTCTATGCACCATGCAAAAGGGAGAACTTTTTTTGGACGTTGCTTTTTCAGAGTTTGTAGTGGCACGGTGCTTTCTGGTGTTTTCACTCAGGTGATACAACACTTTTCAATACTGATGCAAAGATAAAATGCTGGTGTTGGAGGAATTTGAGACCAGTTTTCAATTAAGGTGAAAAGTTATAATGGGCATGATGGTAACGTGTCTTACCTTATGGAAAAAAAAGCAGAGGAAACTTTTGTGTCAAGGCAGATCCTCCAAGGGATGACAGTTGATGCATGCGTTTGTTGACCAATTGACTGGATACTGATTTTGATCATTCACAGTTTTTTTTTACTTTTTAAATTTGCTTTTAGATACCCCTGATGAGAGATCCAGGTTGGATCCGGGATGTCTGGACTCGTAACGTGAACGTGAGTATGAGCTCAATTGTTCCCTCTGCTTATTTTAACAGGAGTGCCCATGGGCAGGCCTCTTTGTAAAATAAAATGTGCAGCTCTTGTTCCAGCTTCCACTTCCCTGATAGCCTATATCTGGCATAACAGTCTGACAATACCTCCCTTCAAGTGATCTTCTGATGTCTCTTTTCATTAGCAAGGCACTGAAGGCAAAGGCAGCAGCACCAAAGAAATTTTAAAGAACTTGACCCTGGAGGTGAGAATAGATCAGACAGAAGACCCATTGTATAGGGTTGGGAGGATGACAAGGAAGAGAACATTGCATTTCACAAGTGTAGTTAGAGGGCTGCCATTGTAGAAAGGACTGTGAAGTGCACGAATGCCACATGCCCCTGGAGGTTCGCAGGGCAAGGTGACTGCCCGCAGGTGGCAGCAGCGATGGTGGCAGCAAGGGTGTGGCAGTGGTGAGTGGTGAGCTTCCGCAGGCAGCTACGGTGGTGTGGGTGGCAGGGGTAGGCCGAGCGGGGAGCTCCCACAAGTGGCCGTGGTGGTGTCAGCAGCGGGGGTGGCATGTGCTGACCAGTGGTTGGTGACCACCCACAGATGCTGCTGGCAGCGGTGGCCAGAGGTGATTGGGGACTGCCCGCAGATGCCACCGGTGGTGTCAGCGGCAAGGGGGGAGGAGTGGTGAGCGGTGACTGTCCATAGGTGCCGCCAGCATCATTGGCAGTGCTTTTTGCAGGGGGTGCATGTGCACCCCCTATGCGTCACCAGTGATGATGTGCCATGTATTAAAGGCAGTTCTTGAAGCAGATCAAGACAGCAACTGAGGAGTTTTGTTAGACTCTAGCATACACTTCTCAAGAAAAAACAAATTGCTGCTGTGAAATACTCTTGACAGTAGGGGAAGAGGAGGATGTGGGGAGGCAAATGTGTTTGAAAGCTGATGTATGACTAGGTATCTTAACACAGCAAAATTTGTGAGCTACCCAAGCTCGCTCAAAATATATGGTGAATGAGTTTCTCAGCAGGGTAAATCTGAGCAGAGCACAGCCCTAATGTGTCCATACAGTTTCCTGTACTTGAGTTACCTTTTCAGAGCCAGCCCACCTATATCTAAAAGACACTGCACTGCTCAGTACAGATGTCCCCATGACCTACCAAAGGAAAACCCGTTCCAGATTGTTGGAGCTGACTCATCTTTGCCTCACAATGCTGCTCCTGGGAGGGCCACGTGGCTTGCTGAGTTTGCAGCCTTTTTGTTTTGACAGATGTGGGTCAGGATTTCCATGGAATAATGCCAGTTAGTGATCTAGCCTATCTGTTATTAGTAGTGCAATGAAAATGATGTGGACAGCTGGATCATTGGAGTAGACAGGTAGAAAGGAAGTCAAAGATGGATTACAACTGGCAGGGGTTGGACTGAGACCTCTTTCGATGAGCTATATAAACCTCTTTCAATGAGCTATATAAACAAGGGAATGGCCAAGGAATTCAAAACTCTAAGGGAAGAGCTCAACTCAAGGGGAAAAGGTCAGAAGACAGGGAAGCTACTAGAAATCAGACAGGTCTGATCAGGCAAGACCTCTCCAGTCTAGATTCTGGAAATTTGGGGGTCTGCAATTAAATTCTGAACTTTGTAAAATTATCTCTTGGTTCAGAGAAATAAGTGCACAAAAATATGCATTATAAAAACTGAGGAGATAATTGAATCTTACAGTTATATAATATTGGAATAAATTTTAATTTGTCATTTATCTGAATTAGATTTTGATATCCTAATTTTTTGTGTGTGCTTATATTGCTCTTGTCTCTTACTACTCCCCAATCTCTCCAACTTCTTTTACTACTCCCCAACCACTGTCTTGTGTTGCTATTGGAAAGCTGTATATAGAGAAGTAGAGCAGAAGGGGCAAAGCCATCCTGTAAGAAGGGCAGGCTACATACCAAGCATTCCATAACAGAACAAGATCATGGGAGGTTGGGAAGCCCAACTTGGCCTTAGAATTGAATCAAGAGATCTTGAAACATTTTGCAAACTAAAAATCACATTAACACTAATGTTTAGCTGTTTCTAGGCAAGCTATAATCACCAGGATTACAGCCCCCAGCATCACTACTCAAGATTTTGAACCAGGAAGTGGAGAACACAATACGGAACTGAATCTGCAGAGGAATAGAACTAAATAATTCAGTGGGTCAAATTTAATGTCAGGGCACCTGTGAACTCATTTGATTATGTGATTCCAGCCACACTGGAAAACACTGAAATCAACACACCTAGAAAGAGCTGGGCTGTCACCAGTGGTGCTGTGGGAGTGGTACCTGTTGTCATCATGATGACTATGCTCACAAGCTTGTTTGATTATGCAGACTGCAGAGTGTTGGGGTGGTGATGGGGAAAGCCCAGGTGTCTGAAGGGTTCACCTTAGAAACAGACATGTATATTGACATGGCTCTGTACTACCTCTGGGTATGTTTTTTCTGGTTGACATATTTCTTTTCTATATTTGCTGTACAGGCCTTTCATAGATCTGGAAGAGACCTTACAGATCATTTTATGTCTTTCTAGTGCTCTAGAGCTAGATAGAAATCTGCATTTGTATGTTGGGTCTACATTTTCTTTTCCCCAGAGAATATTTTAAACTGGACCAGATCCTGAGTAGAGTTCCACTGGTTTCAATGGTGTTATCATGAATTGCATGAGCTGAGAATGTGGCCTAATACATGTTTACATGCTAAGTAAGGTCTTTGAGATAAAAATAAAATATCCATTATATGTGATACATGCAAAGCTGAACACACTGTCAATGGCAAATAATAAAACCAACTTTGTTTATTGCTAGAATCTGTGTAGATGCCTAGGAAGGAAGAGATTGCTGCCATTGGATAGTTTTTCCTGTAAGGCAGCTTATCTCTGAATTGAAGGGGAAGCAGTGGAATCAACCCTCTCGTTGTGTGTGCTGCAACAAACATATTGCTATGTTGAAATTAAAAAAAAATAGAATGATTTGTTAAATATTAAATGTTCGTGCTGCTTTAACTTTATAATATTGATATTTGTCATTGAACACACATTCTGGGTTTTGCTTAGGTCTAATTGTAGTAATCAACAGAAACTATGAAAGGGTAAAATTCTCCATATTCTGACAGGCAATGGTATTTCTGAAGCTGAAACACAATGGCTATGCTTCTGACATGGCAAAAGCAAGTCTGGCTTACCCCATACTTGCGTTTTAGACTGGATAATGACTATGTATTGAATTCTTCTGATGCAGAACTGAATTGCACTGTTAAAATGACACACATTAGACACATTAATACATTCAAAGAGCTTTGTGCTAGAGAGATGATCTTCTGTATATCTTTTGGAGAGGATACACTCTTTTCAGTACAAATACTAGTTGGAGTTGAAGGTTGCCACTAGGATAGCTGGGCACTTTTCCCATTCTTAAAAATCAGAACATGAAATTGCAATTAAAATTATCTTATTTTCATCCATATTGTACACACAATTGACAGCTATTCTGGGTGTATGAACTATATAGTGTTGATTATCCTAATGTTTCAGTGTCAAGCATATTCTGGTATGGGGAATTAACAAGAAGAATATATGAAGAACTGAGGAAAATTACAGTGTCCATGCTTAAAATGTTAACCTTGAAGTCACCATGGATTATTGGAAATTAAAACTGGTCTCTGCTTTACACTGGAGATAGTGTATCTATAAATCAGCAATGTCTGGAATTGTGTTCTTATTCTGTTGTTTAGTTGCTCAGAGCTGGTGCACTGTATGCTGGCTGCACCTACTGTTCTGTGATGGAGTTTTGGATGACCTAGTTCTGTGTCTGAACTTGTTTCTAGGGTCTGATTGTTTGATCATTATCTTATTCATGACTCAAGGTTTTCTAAACTATCTCATACCAGGAAATTAGTTTTAACCTCAAGCAGGTTCAAAAAGACAAAACCAGACCAGATACTGGTCATAAGCGTAGAATATTTTTGGGTTGAAAAATAGCCCACAAATAGTGTTGCCACAAAGATATCAATAAAGAGCCAAGAGATTAGCTGGATTCTGAAGAGGATGAGTTAAGAGCAAGAATATTCACAGATATGACAAAAAAGTTTAAAACAGCCAAGGAGACTTGAAATTTCTGGGTGTATCCAAACTTTAACTAATGGATGAAACTATCTCTGAGGGAAAATTCTCCCAGGCTCCCTACTGCACAGTTTCTTTCATCTGCCTCTGAAACATCTGGACTAGCTAATTTCTGAAACAGGATATTAGCTTAGATGAAAGTATAAGGGCAGCTCCGCCACATCTGCCCATTCTGCTCAACAGTCCCAGGCTCGGGCGTAGGGAGGGGAAAGTTGCTGGACTAAAGAAAGAGGGGAGATATGGGACTAGGCCAGAGTAGACCTATCTAGCTTTTCCTGTATTCCTATAAAGCCCCACAGAAGCAGAGATAACAGCTGTGGCCTATGGTGGGGTATACTGACTCTACATCTGCTGGAGAGGCGAAGTGTAAAATGCCAAGCCTCAGTCCCTGTACTGGCATGGACACTACTGTAGGGGTGAAGCTGGCTGTTCCCTGGAGCTAGTTTTTGTGCTCAGCCAAGAGAGGATTTTTGTGGTAGCTTGAAGAGAATTCTTTCAGTGGTTTTTGAGCTAAGGTGAAAAAATAGTGTTAAATTGACTTTTAAGATGTGCTCACACATCTTTGCTAAATTTTGTCATTTTAAACACTAAGTAAGACTATTTTTTTGCAGAGAATAAAAACAAGAACAAAGAGCAGAGGGTCAGATTGTTTCACATCCACTGCAAAACCTATCAATATTTGTCTGTTTTCCTTTCTGAGTTAACAAATATACTGTAGCACAATGTTTTTAAATGCTTGTCTGAGGGCTGAGGATGAGAAGAGGTTAATGAAGGTCACCTTTGGGGTCTTCCTCCCCAACTAGTCATATAAGTGGGGGAAATGGGAACTGGGAGTTTGTGCCCCCTCCTCTATCAGGTTGCTTGTAAACTTTGGATGATTCATAGTATTAGGCAAGAAGTCTGGTACCTCTTTCCCCATCTCTTTAAATGGTAAAAGTTAAAAGCACCTTTGTTCATCAGAACTATTGTAGCATGGACTGCACCCATGCAATGCATTTGCCAAGCTTGGTAAGTTTTTGCATAAATGTCTGATTAAGAAAAAGCTGAGTAAGGCTGCTTCTTCTTGGCACTTGATCAGTGGAAAAGATCACTCATTCTCTTATGAGTTAGAGAATGGCCTGTACTGACCTGTACTAAGCCAATAAGAACTTATAATATTAGAGTTAAAAACCCAAATGACCAGGAATGTTATATTATAAAATCATTTAAAATGAAATTATTTTAATGAAATCATTTTAAAGTTCCTCTGGAGTTTTACATTTGTGAAACCTAGTCAGTGTTAGCATTATTATCTGCTCAACATAGAGTCAAAGAGAAGTAGGGTTGAAAGGGACCTCCAGAGGTCATCTAGGTCCAACCCCCTGCCTGAGGCAGGTTCATCTCTATCCAAACCCTCCTGTAAAAACACATAATATAACCTGTTAGTAAAACTTCAGTCAACCCTGACACAACACAAGGCATAACACCCTATCCCGCCACAGGTAAAGTAGGGGAACCATGGCAGCCAATGTACTGCATCTATAATGTTGTCAATATGTGCTCAAGAGGTCTCAGGCTGAGCGCCATGCCCCAACTACAGAGGACAGCAGCCCCTGCCCCACCATACCAGTCTGACCATGGGGTGAAATTCCTTCCTGACTCCAGATACGATGCTCTGTCTATCCCTGAGCATAGGGACAAGACACTTTACCCAAGAGCCCCTGGCTTTACTCCTAGCAGGAGAACTGCTGCAGCCCAGTTGAAGTCCCCAGCCTTAGCTGTAAGCCAACATCCAATGACTCTGGGGAGGTTTAAAAATACTCTGATGCATATACAAGAAAAAGGGTGGGAGGCTGGGGGAAGAGGAAGCAACCAGTAAAGTCCAGAAACATGGGAAATACTCAGGGTAGAAAATAGGCATAGCAATGACTAGATCATCTTGGACCAGTGGCTGTCCAACTTGAACACCTCCAGTGATAGAGTTCACAATTACCTTAGGCAGTCTTACTTTCCAAAGTCTTGGTCATCTTTGTTGCCCGCCTATAGATCTTCTACATCCTTTTTAAAATGTGGAGTTCAGAACTGCACAAAGTACTCCAGATGAGGTCAAGTCAAGAGGCACTATCACTATTAGGTTTTGAACCTAATGCTTCTACTGATGCATCCCAAAACTGCATTGTTGTTTGCGTGACTGCATCATACTGCAGACTGAGGTTAGTAACACTTTTGGCCAGTGCCATAAACACCTCAACCTCTACCCACACCTCAAACTGGCATTGCAGAGGCAGGGAGCCACAAGCAGCTGCCACCACTGCCACCATGGAGCCAGTCCTCTGCAGCTGGTTGCAGCCTCTCCACGGCCTGCAGGATAGCAGGGAGTCTGATCTTGTTGGCCCAGGCAGGGGTTATCCAACTGCCCCTTCCTCTGCAAGGAGCTCCAGATCTGGGCCAAACCCTCCTTCATTGGCTCTGGAAAGGGGAACATCAAGGCAAGTAGGGGGTGAAAGGACCAACCTGTTTCCCAGGTCCTCTGTGCATCCACAGCCCTCCTGGCAGCTGCAGGGCAAGGGTGGAGGTGGGCTGCACCCTCTGAGCTTTGGGACAGAATCTCTTCCAGGAGCTGCAGGGCAGGCAAATGGAGAGCTCCTGCCCCATCCTTCTCCTGCTCAGAGGTCAGTCCCCACCAAGGAGAATGGCCAGGGCTAGGACTGATCCCTGCAACAGGTGGCGGACAGGCTGCAAACAGCTACACAGGGCTCTGGCACTGGCTCTGTGGTGGTGGCCGCTCCATGTGCACCTCAGGGTTGACAGCAGGGGAGGTGCCAGGGTTGCACTGCCACAAGCCCCTTCCTAGCCCTGTGCCCAGAGGCACACACACAGCCACTGGCACCATGGAGCTGGTGCCAGGGCTGCGGAGACCCATGCAGCTGTTTGCAGCCTCCCAGCTGCAGCTGTCTGGGGCTCTGGGCAGCTGCTGCCTGCTGTGGCACCTGGGCTGCTTGAAGCAGGGCTTGCAGCCTCCCAGTAGCCTCAGGTGAACAGCCCAGGCTCCATGGCCAGTGGCACCTGCCTCAAGCCCAGGCCAGCTGTGGTGTGCTGAGGAAAATAGCCTCACATGCCATGCTCTGGCATGTGTGCCTGGGGTTGCCAATCCCTGCTGCAGACTCATATTGAGCCTGTGTTCTACCAAGACTCTTAAGTCCTTTCTCATAGAGCTGCCATTCCAGGTGTTCCCCATTTCGTATCTGTGGTTTTTTTTATTATTCACTTTGTATTTGTCCATGTTGAACTTCATCTTATCTCTAGCACAGCTTTATAATCTGTTGAGAGCCTTCTGAATCGTGGTTGCATCGTCCAGTGTGTTTACAGTCCTTCCCAGTTTTGTGTCGTCTGCAGACTTGCTCAAGAAACTTTCTATGACAGCATCCAAATAATTAATAAACACATTGAACAGCACTGGGCTGAGTTCCTGTGAGGCTCCACTTGAAACCTCCTGCCATTCTGACATGGGCCCATTAATAGTTACCCTTTGCTTGTGGCTATTGAGACAGTTATCTATCCACCTTGTAGGAGTTTTATCCTGCCCATATTTCTCCAATTATTTTTTATGCAAAGGTCATGTGGGACCTTGTCAAAAGCCTTTCTGAAGTTCAAACACTCTATATTCAAAGTGTTCCCTTCATCCACTCAAGTAGTTACTTTGGCAAAGAAGGAGACATGCTTGACATGATTTGTTTTTCATAAATCCATTACCAAGCCTGTTACAATTAGAAGGAAATGTTTAATATACATAGTTTCATAGTTTGTAGGGTCGGAAGGGACCTGAGTAGATCATCTAGTCTGACCCCCTGCCATGGCAGAAAAGAATACTGGGGTTAAACGACCCCAGCAAGATGTTCATCTAACCTCCTCTTAAACACCCCCAGGGTAGGAGCCTGCACCACTTCTCTTGGAAGCTGGTTCCAGATCCTAGCCGCCCTGACCGTGAAGTAGCGCCTCCTGATATCTAACCTAAAGACACAAATGCCACCCCTTTACTGTAAGTTGGTTACTGTTGTTAAATTCTTGTCTATTACTAGAAAATGCTCAAAGGGTACTGTTCTGTATAATGGTGAGTTAACAACAGTGAACAAACTGTGTACAGGTGCACTGAAAAGTTTATCGAGCAATAAAATATCAGAAACTGCTGGCTAGGGTAATTCAGCATCAGCGGCAGATCTGTCTCGTGAAATTGTTTACTTTTTATTCTGTACTTCTATAGAGCCTCACTGAACCAAGGAGGAAGGTTGCCATAGCTTTTGCCTGGGTTGCAGTGATAAAAGCAGCAGTGAAGTTGGTTCCCAGATGTTACTTGTTCTCCATAAGTCAAATCATTCTAAAGTCTGGAAGAGATGTGGGAAAAATAAAGCAACTATTCAATAGAATTTAGCAGATTTATGTTGTATGGCCTTAAAGAATGATTTATAGCATTTCTTTTCAGATCATGTAATGAACAACATTAAGAACAACATCCTGTGTCATCCTTACTCACCTAATTGTCACTTCTGTATCTTACAAAATGCAATTTTTGGCACTTACATGCAGTTTGGATTCCACTTCAAATTGTGATAAGATCATATCTTTCAGGTATGCATATACATTTCAGAAGCAAAATTATAGTTATAAGGGAGGAGGCATGTACTAAAGGGTCTGCTCTTGTATCCCTTAAAACTTCTGTACATGTCAACAAGTATTTTGTTGAAGCAGGACTAGATTTGTGAACTCAGAAATCCTCCGCTTTAGTCGATTGTTTTATCACTGTGTCCAAAATTTCAGTCTCAAGCACTAATAATAATTTGAGTTCATCAAGACTCAAAATGCCTTTACAGATCTGGAACTCAATTTATTCATTCACAGCATAATTCCACCAGGGTTGACTTTAAGGCTCTAACGTTTAATTCACAAATTCCCTTGTTCGGCTCATGCATGGGCCAAAGAAGTCAACATTAGTCTATTTTCCTTTTCTAGCAATCAAATATGATGTAGCACAGTATTTTAAAATGCTTTTGTGGGTGAAGTTTTGTTCATGATGCCAGGAAGAAAAGAAATACTTAACTTTTGCATCAAGTATCCAGGTTGAAGCCGTATTGGTCTAGAGACAAAAGTTATCAGAAGTCGTGATAGAGGTGATATTTTTTATTAGACTAACTAGATTTTTGCAAAAAAAAAGTTCTTTAATTGCAAGCTTTTGGGTATAAGCACCATTCTTCAGGCATAGGAGACAAGATTGTAAAAGTTCTCCTAGAAATGAAAGTTCATATTTCATAGGAGAGTTGAGGTGTGGTAAAATCTCCTGTTTGGAACAGTTCACTTTATATGCAGATTAGGCTCAGAGAAAAGTTGGAATAGTCTGTTTACCTCAGACTTGCTTGGTGGTAAGCAGGATGCAGTCGTATTGGCTCCTGGTTATGGTGTTTCATATTTCATGAAGGAGTAAGGAGATGAAATGCTCTTTTGGGCAGACTATTATCTTTCCTATACAGCTGATCACTTTTCTAGAATTATTCAGAAATGTGAGGATAAGAAGGAGCATCCCTCTCCCATTCATAATAAGAATAAAGTAAGCTTAGTATCATTACTGTGGGATGCTCAGTTGTGTAGACAGCATCTTGGTTTGGTCCTTTAGCTTATTTCAGTTTTCACAGATCCTGGACAGTGACAAAATGCTTTTTATTTGACTACTTAATAAAGATTTCTTCTCTCATTTCCTTTTCTGACAATTTCCTGTTGCATCTTGTAACTCTGCCTTAGAGTATGTTTGATGTCACAGTCCCGCTGAGGATGATGTCACGGTTGCACCTTTTAACAATGACATTTTGTTGGGCATAGGAAACGTATAGGCAACCACAGAAGTGAGAGAAAGAAGGAAGAGGGGAGTGACAGGAAAGCATTCTAGCATTGCTGCGATGGGTCAGACTCTGAGATAGAAATGTATAATGCACAATACTTAGGAACTGTGCCTATGTTTTCTATAAAGTTTGAAAGCTAAAATTCTTGGAGTGTAGGGATCTTAGTTGAAGTCCAAACAAACTTGATTGGTGATGTAGCCTAGTATTGTGCTTTAGTTGTTGCCGTATTAGATAACAAGGAGGACAAGATGGTTTCCTAAGAAATAAGGTAAAAATCTAATAATAGATTAATATGCTGTATGTGGGCAGGGTTAAAACATACAATGTTTGTTTTAAAATCAAACTATGTGCTACTGAGGGTTTCAGCTAGCTGCTATTGAAATCAATGGGAATAGAATCGGCTCCACAGACTTAAAGAAAATCCATAATCCATAGACATTTTAGTAGTCTTTACAGCTAAATAGCTTTTACTTAAATTTATTGCTTGAGGAGCCCTCAGATAAATCAGACACTGGAGAAATGGATGGAAAGCCAGGATTTACATACAGCAATGACTGGTCAGACAACTAAATGAGGGGGAGAGTCTCATTTTATGATGTTAGATAACTATCCAGGAAGTGCCAGGGAGAAAGAAAAGAAGATACTCGATTTGGTACAACACCTTGAGTGATAAGGAGTATTAACAGGTCTAGGTTAGAAGAACTTTTCATCCTTTCAGATGACAAAGTATTTAACTAGAAAATCTGCAAAAATAGGGGCCCTTTTCTTCTCTCTTGCTTACACCCATGTAAAAGTAGTCAGTTCAATACTGCTGAATTTATAGGCTGGGGTAAATGATAAGGAACATTATTTCCAGGTTGTAGCTATCTTTGTTGATTAATTGTCATTTCATTAAAATCCTGGCATCCCTATTTAGCAAAGACAATTATTAATGCATGTGCAATATGCATGTAAAAGATGACATATTCGTAAATATATCAGCGCAATAGCACTGCGAACTGAATGACAAGTTCTAGCTTTACGGGAGGATGCCAGAAATCATTGATTATAAATTAATCAATGATAGTCATCACCAGGGATGACTATACTGCAGTCGCTCGGGGATATAGGGAGGCAGCCAGGAAGGCCAAGGCAGAGATGGCATTAGGACTAGCTTCCCAAATTAAGGACAACAAGAAGTCCTTCCTTAAATACATAGGGGGTAAAAAGAAGATCCCAGGTAATGTGGGGCCCCTGAAGGATTCGCTGGGAAATTTGGTC
>NW_017728918.1:24036342-24085502 GCF_001723895.1 Crocodylus porosus | reverse complement strand
AACACCTTGCTGGGGTCGTTTGACCCCAGTACTCTTTCCTGCCATGGCAGGGGGTCGGACTATATGATCTACTCAGGCCCCTTCTGACCCTAGATACTGTTACTATAAATAAAGAGACTTTAAGTTAAACTGAGCTTTTGTTCACTGGAAGAACCAGGAAAGTCTAGACATCTAGGTTTGAATAGAAACCTTTGATTTCTCACTGCAAATGAGTCTCTGTGTTATCCCATAGGAATCCTTGATTTCTATGTTATCTTAATCTTGCTTGTCTTGCTAAAAACAATGGCCATTTTATTATTAGAGGAGTAGATGGGTCATCACCATTGGCATTCTTATTAATTATACTAGTATAGCAGCTATCAGCCCTAGGCATAGACCAGGACACACAACAAGAAGTCCCAGTCCCAGGGAGTTTATAACCTAAGTATTGGACAAGAGACAATAGATGGATACAGACAGATTAATGGGGGAGTGCAAGGAAACACAGTGACTGTGAAGCTCCTCTGGGCTTCCATGTTGGGAGGTTCAGATTCAAATCTTGGGACACAGATGATTGTCGTGACTACACTTACAACTTCCAAAAGGAAATCCTGAGGAAGAAGCAGACTGACAGAGACAAACTATGCTAGCAAAGAAATGTACTACTCATATTATCCTACTGAATCCAGTAGAACTATTTATCTAGTTGTGTTCTCCTTCCACATGAGCCTTCAGAATCTGAGCCTAAGTTTCCATAGAATTTCTCATGGAAATGGCCTGAAAATGGGAGTACAGGTATGACCTGCGACTGACAAAAAGAATAGAAGATAAAGTAGGATGAAGAACCAAGAAGCTGTTCTTCTGCATGTGAAACAATGTAGTTGCTTTGCTGGTTATGGGTAATTTTCACAATATTTTATTTGCATTGATAACGGATAGGGTCTAAAGAGTGGGATAAGAAAACATGACAGAGTACATATGACAGTTGGCAGTGATGTGCACTGATCTGACATGAGCTCCAGAAAGACACAAAAGCCTGTGGCAGAACACTTCAACCTCCCTTTTTTTGTGTGTTTGTCTTTCCCAGCACTGCCCCTCTTTTTTGTATTTAAATCACTCTCTCCATGCTATACACTGCTCTGTGCATGCTTTTTTACAGCATCTGATGAAGTGAGCTCCGGCTGACCAGAAGCAGAACTAGAGCCAGTTTGTCTGACCAAAAGTTATAAAGATCTTGGAGCATTTTGTAAACATGAATGGATTAATCATTGTCATACTTCTCTGAGAAAGGCTAGTACAGTATTACTGCTATTTCTGTTTCACAGATGGGAAAACTGAGAGAAAGGAACTTTGACTGAAAATTTTTATGGCGAGGACTGTTGTTTTGTACTTGTACAGTTCCTAGCACAGTGGGGTTGTGGTCCACATATGGAGCTTCTAAATGTGATAATTCAAATAATAATAAATAATGTCAGAGTAAGTGATGTGCTGAAAGTCACAGAGAAATCAGTGGTGATAGCAGAAATGGAATCAGGGTTGCTGACCCTCTCTCTTGTGCTTTGGCCACAAGACATCTTTTCTCTACCAGGTATCTTTACAGCCTGCATGCCATAAAGTCACCATTCAGGGGTCACTATACAATGAAGGCTCCATCCCTTGTTCTTCTGCCTTTTCCTGGTTCCTCCTTTGTTGAATCTATTCCTGTTTCCCTATTTCTGTGCCCTGCTCCCTTGCACTCACTATCTCTTTTGCAACCCTTCCCTCATGCTATGGTGACATCTGCTAGTGGATTTGGCTACAGCATGATTTCCTGCAGTGCCTCTCTCTAACCAGCCCACTCTTTGCATCTTCATATTGGGCAGATCTGAAGCAGGGGCAATGCAGTAGTTGTGAGCCACTCTTACAGGAGAAGGAAGTGAAGATTCAGGGTGAAGTTTCACACTACACTTAGACCATACTAAAAGCACTAAAGGCACTAAAGGCACTTAAAATGTGAACATCTACATGGTAAAGCCTGTTAATTTGTGCTATGTGCCCTTTGAGTGTCTCAAAGTTAAGCCACTTCAGGTGAGGGTTAATTCTGGGCTGTGTTACTTAGTTCGTGTTAGTGCAGGGGTTCCCAAACTGTGGTATGCATACCCATGGGAGCACACAAGACATCTCTGAGGGGTAGGCAGGAGAATTTGTGTAATGGTGGATTTAATTTTCATTATAATAATAATTGGTATTGAAGGGGTTAAAATATAAAACTTATGCTGATAGGGATACATGGCAGCTGATAAATCTGGAAGGGGGTCTGCAATAAGAAAAAGTTTGGTGTAACTTCAATCTGCTCCACAGAGATAAAATGGGCAATGTACAGTCCTCCAGCATTCCAGGGTACACCTCCCAGCCCCGCTCTATCCTCTCCCACTCAAAGCAGTGAAAGAGCCCAAGTGTCCTGGCCCATAGCTACACTTTTGCTCACCAGCTCTTTAGTGGCAAGTCAGAGCTGTGCAGGCAAGAAACAGTATTTGCTTTTAAAGAGCAAGGGTGCTTGCACATGTGGCGCCATTGCCATGTACACATGATGAAAATGTGACTTTGGGTGGCTTAATGGTGTCATGCTGTACATGTGCAGGAGTTTTGGGGGTTTAAAATGAGTTTGCATTGTTGCAAACTAAACCAGTAGAGGTCGTTTAGCTTCCAATGATGTGTTGCAGCTGGGCCTCTCACTACTTTTGCCTTCAGCAGGCACCTGCTGCAGGCAGAAGCGGCGAGGGGTCTGATCCTTTTCTTCTGAGGAACCTGCCCGCCTCTCCCACAGCCAGGGGGCAAGCTGCTGGCAGGCTGAGTGGCCCCTGAGCTGCAGGGGGTCCCGGTCTTTCCCCCGGTGGTGGTGGTGCCCCCCAGGAGTTGGGTGCAGCCCCAGCTCAGGGTTGGGGAAGACTTGGATGGGGCTGGGTGCTGCCTCCAAGCTGGGACAGCACCCAGTGCGCTAGCGCCCACGCAGGCAGCCCTAGGGGGCACCACCACCGTGGAGGGAAGGACCAGGGCCCTTGGCAGCTCAGGGGATGCTTGGCCCACCAGCAGCTCACCACCCCAGTCATGGGCAGGCTCTGCTGAAAAAAAAGCAGGATCAGGCTCCTCACCGTAACAGTGACAGAATGAAAAACTCACCATTTCAATTTAGGGGGCATCAAATCGAACCCTAAGGACTAACCCCCCTCATATGCATGAGTGCCGCCACAGCACGCTCTAACTTGAATGCTGCTTAACATTTCACAGAGTTAGTGCGGTCTAGGTGTCCTGTGTAACTTCACCCTCACTGACAGAAAGTAGCATCCTTGCTAGTAGCTGACCTAGGTGGGCATGTAGGCAGCTGAAGTCACCCAGGGAGAGTGCCTGGCGGTGTCTTTTTTATTATTAAGATCTGTGCAGGTCAAAAGCTGGCCCTGAGCAGTCAGAGGACTCTCCCACCACTTGCACCTAATCAGGAAGAAACTTTTGCACAAGGCTTTCCCCATTATGGCTATGCTGCGGCTTCAGGTTCAGCCTATGCCCCATCCTGCACTTGGCCAAGCCTCTATTCTTATCTGCTCAGGAACAAATCTGTCTGCATGACGCCCGCCTGCAAAAACTAGGCAAACAACACGCCAGCGCCCCACTCAAGGCGGTAGTGAGGCTCCTGAGCCGGTGCCCACTTCCCTGGCCCCGCCAGCCGTGTTGGGCTGAGCGGACGGAGCCCCGGGATTGGCTGGACGGATCGCCTCAGCTCTCCTCCTCCTCAGCTGAGTCACAGCACAGCAGACAGCCCGCAGCTGTGCAGGCGCAGGGCCGCGCCAGGGGGGCTCCAGGCAGCCCCGGCTTGGGGAAAGCAACGAACTGTCTCTCCAGCCTTTCCAGCGCGCTCGCCTTGCCTGACAGGAGCGCGGCCAGGATTGCGGAGGTTAAACCGTGCTTGGCAGCCCCCCTCCCCCCCCGACTCTCCTCAGGTGTTCTCTGTGGAAAAAGCCAGAAGGGAAGCCAGGCCCAGGCTTGCCAGGTCCTCGTGCACACACAGCTGGCAGGGGATGTGCTGACTTGTAGCATCGGGAGCCTCCTAGGGTCCATGTGTTTCACACCATATGGCAGGGATCTTGGCTCCAATTCAGCCCTCTCCCCATTGAACCACCACGGGAAAGCATCCCCATTTCCACAAAGGAGGCAGATATTTGTCATCATTTTATTTAAAGCCCCAAACCTTTTATTACATAGATGCTGCTTTGAGGCTGCTGTTTAATTGTACTTTGCTTGGGCTTCTCCTTCTGTGGAATCTATATTATTATTATTATTTCTGGCAAAGGCATAACATTAGTTCTTCCCTTTGCCTGTTTCCCATGTGCTTGCATAAGCTGTAACTTTTAATGTTCATCCATATTGGGCCTCTGCTGCTAGAAGTTTGGAGTTGTCTATGACACCCTGTTTTGTCTCTCTTGAGTCTTTCTGGGGGCCCCAGGGGACTTTTTCATAAGGGGAGGGAGATTTAAACACAAACCAATCCATCAAGTTGCTTTTGCAATGAACTCTGAGATTCTGAAAGACACATTTATGATTACAACCCTGGGAGGGGTGTAGGCTCCTTTCCCAGGTCCAGGTCCAAAGCCTTTTAAATCCAAGGCAGGAATCCTGTTGGTTTGAGGGAGTTTTGCATTAGGCGGTAAAGGCCTTATGCCAGGATGGGCAATTATTTTGGGCTGAGGGCTGCTTACTGAGTTTTGGCAAGCCACTGAGAGCTGCATGACAGGCAGGCAGGGTCAGATAAATATTAATTTCCTAAATTTTTTAGGACTCTGCGGGGCAGATAGAATGGCCTGGCAGGATGCATACAGCCAGCGGGCTGCATTTTACCCACCCCTGCCTTATGCTATAAGGTGCTGAGTTCCTCCCCTGAGATTCTGAGCACCTTTACTTGCTACTGATATCACTGTGTGTGTTGGGGACATTCAGGGCTGCACAGGGTCAGGCTTCAAAGGACTGATACTTGATCTGGCTGCTGCAGCAGCTGAGCGTAACGCAGGAAGCTGCAGTGCTGATGCTTTCCTGATCCCCCCTTCCTTCCCCCTCACCTCCTCCGGTGCCTGTGTCATGTCAGTCCCTCCTCCAGGGCGGGCACAGAGCTGGGAGAAGGGTGAATTGCCATCCCTGCAGCCTGCTATTTGCACACAAAGGCAACGCAGGGAACAAGTCAGTGAGTAACTGAAGTTTATCTTGTTTTTCTCACCTGCGCTTTTCCTTGCTTAACAGGAGGATGGAGTGGGTGGGCAGCAATTGCTTTTCTGCCTTCTGGTGGCCATGAGGGCTGTTGATGCTGCCTTTTTGAGGGGATATATAATAAAAGGGGGAAATGATGATATTATAAAGCAATGGAAGGATTTGGTGGGTGAGTGAGTAATATGAGAGGAAGAGCTAGATTTTGTAACTGCTTTGAGACTGTTGCTGCCCGCTGATTTTCCTGGTGGCCCTGCTGGAACTGTCTGGCTGGATTTTATAATCTTTGGAGCTGTGAGCCTGCATGAGCAGGCAGGTCTGTCAGCCTCTTCTGGCCTGTCCTGCCATCTCCTCCAGACTGATGGAGTGCAGCACTGTGCGTTGGTGGGTGTGCTCTGCTGGAGCACCAGCTGCTTTGCTAACCTTTAGTACCCTGGCTTGGTAATGACTAGAGTGGAACGAATAACCTTGAGAAAGGGGTATAACTTCAGTTTTGTTTTCTTGGTTATCTGGATATTAATTGGTTTGCAGAAGTCAGTGCTAGGGTTTGCAGATTCCCCCCTGGGCACTGTCCAACAAGCTTGGAGGAAAAACCCTATTTTTAATTTTTGCCTCAGTCAAAAACAAGGAGCTGGATGTCATCTTTAATTGTTCATGCTTAGGACAGCCTCAGTCCTGTTTATAGAGAAGGCTAGGAGGTAGGATATGTGAATTCTAGTCCCAGCTCTGCTACTGACTTGCTGTTTAACCTTGAGTAAGTCACTTAAACCTCAGTACTTCACATTTCCCTTCTATGTTTACTAGCCTATATGAAATCTGCAGCTGCAAACTGCTACATTAAAGTCACTAGACTATTCAGCCATTCTGTGTGGGGGGAAGGAGAGGGAAGACCAGGCCAGGCAGAAATTTAAGGTTATAATGGAGCTTATTTAGAGCGTAGTAGAATTTGACAGGTAAAGTGGAACTCTAACATGCTCTGTCTCCTTTTTGTTTTCTTTCACAATGACTAGTACTTGGCTTGTTTAATGACAGCCCTTTCTGTCTTCTAATGAGAAGGATTTAAACTATTACTTATGTACTTTACTATAAGCTTTCTTGGGAAGGTTGCTATATTCAGTCATCATTTGAGACACTGCTTCAGTAGAAAAGAGTTTATGTAGTGTGCTGAAGAAATGATATTTCTTTATGTTTTTATTATAAGGAACAGTGTGCTTCAGACATTATACTGTAGATTGTAATAATAACATTTGGATAATCCAGAGGCTGTTTTCATCCTTGGCATTACAAGCTTTAACTACTATAGTTTGGGACTGTTTTTTTTCTTTTCATATGTATGTTTCCTGACCTACCAATAGATCTAGTTTGTTCCAAAGTGATTTTTTGTCTTTTGTTTTCACTGTGGCAAAAGAGATGCATTTGAAGTTTTAAGAAACTGTAGATAAGGATTTCTTAACATCCAGCACTTCCCAATATAAAACCAGTAGTAAATGTTTGGTCTATTCTAAAACTGGTATTAAGTTCCAGAAGAGAATTTGAAACTGGAAACAAAATGAAAAATAAGTTATCTGACAGTTTTGTGTACAAGGCTGGATAGGATTGTGTCAGGTGATGGTTAGTAACACTAGTTAGTAACCATTAGTCACATTAATGGTTTTAGATATTTTCAGAATCCTTTGCGTGTTTAATAACTTTGTTTTAATTTTCATATTTATTGTATTTAATAAAATATTTAGTTTTAATTACATAACAAATTTTTATGTTTATAATGTGGACTACATGTCAATATGTGCTTTCTTGCCTTATGTGAACGCCCTTTCATGTGAGTTCATGGACACAGTTTATTCTTAAACCTTCTTTTCATGTGTCCCATAGTTGTGTTGTATATATTACATACATGACTGTGTGTGAACAGATAAAAAAAAATAAGGGTTAGATTTGGAAGTCCTGAAATCCACAAAATGCAGAATTAATATCTAAGAAACAAATGTTGCTTTGTGTTTATACACTGTGCTTATTGTTGAAGAAGAGAAATACCAGCCCCTGACAGGTTTCAGCACGGAGTTGAAAATATCCTGAACCCTGTGTAAAAATTCTGGATTGCCCTTTAATACCTAAATCTCTTTGGAGGTCAGTGGAATAAAAACATATGTCAGCACAAGACACAATCTTGTGTATTTTTTCCAGTTATTCCAAAGATTTCTAAATTTGGCATTAGCCAAATAGTTTTCCTTGTATTCTAATACCTCAATTCCTCCAGTAGTTGAGCATATCACAGTCTTTAATATGTTTATCTCATGCCACCTCTGTGAGATACGGAAGTTCAATTATAGCTAGTATGCAGATGGGGAAACTGAGGCATAGGGAGAGATTATGGGAATTACCAAAGATTACACAGGAACCTGTCTGTGTGAGAGCAGGGAACTGAACCTTGGGATGAATGTTAGCCTGGGAATAAATCCCAGGTTAACAGCCTGACCGCTAGTCCAGTCCAGTTTTCTACTCTTTAAATGGGCGAATTCAGCACTGGCAATTTTTTGCTTTCCAGTTTGAATTTGCTTGGTTTTTTTAGCTTTAAGCCACTCTTAATAATATTTTACATCAATACTGTTTTGTTTATATAACATTGCCCTGACATGCTCCCAGGCCTTTTGGTGTGACAGATCCTAAAAAAAGATTGCAGCTTTACAAACAAACCCATCATTTTTTTTTTTATGCTGGTAATCTGTGTGCGATAAACAAATACAAGCATTTGAACACAGGCCCTTTTGCTTAACACACAGTTGTGTTTCAAGCAGGAAATTGCAGAAGTGAACTTGGACCTTGAGTAAGAATTGGGCTAAAGAATGTATTGAATATTTTAAAAATGGCATTAACTCGTCATCTTATACATTAACAAAACTCAGATTACAGGACACCTAATAGTTGACACTTGTATGTGTGTGTGTGTGCGCACGCGCACGCATAGTGAAAGAGAAAAGATAGATTCCAGTAGGTAGGAAGCTGGTGAGGGTGAATTTTCTCATAACCTACACCCTTAACCATCATCTATTCTAAGAAGGCTCAGGGGGTGGACACACAACGTGATTATTACAGTGTAATTTACTACAGATTTTACTCTGTACTACATTTTACTCTGTAATAAGAAGTGGGTATTTGGTCTGCTCCCCCAAGCTGTCTGCCTTCAGTAAGCACTATTGTAGTACCTGGCCATTAAATAGAAGGGGATCCAGGTTTGCTTTGAGTGTACAGCTACCTAGAGATGAAATTAGGTACGAGAATGGTGATATAGCCAGTACCCTGGTGTAGTTTACATTGGGCAATAGTTATTAATAACATTCAGAACAGTAACTTTTACTCTGGAGTGGGATGACAACAGTGTAGGCCTGTGTGCTGTATATGCAATCCACTTTTATTACAGAGTAAAGTCAATTTTGGCTGCAGTAAATGTGTTGTATGAGTGTACCCTGAGTCCTAGGTATGAGCCTTGGCTAAATGGGATACAGTTATATACAATTAAACCCTAAGTTATAATAGCTTTTATAGCCTATTGTAGCCACTTCTGTTGCTTCCTTTTATTTACATAACAAGTCTAAAGTAAACTGTTTCACTTGACACATTGGCTGTAGATACGTGTTTTCAAATGCCAGACAGACTATAGTTGGAGCACATAGGGTCACACAATATCCTACACAAACTACTTCAGCATACTGGAGTACAGGAAACTGTTGCTATTCGTGGGTTCGGCATTCGTGGTTTCAAATATTTGTGAATGCTGAACCCGCATCTTAAATACATTTAAAGGAGCTCCTCAGGAGCTCCATGCTTGCCTGGCGGTGGCAGGAGCCCAGCAGCAGCTCCTGCCACTGCTGCCATGCTCCCACTGCCACTGTGCTCCCACCATTGCCAGTGCAGCTGTGCCACCCCCCCCCAGCTGCTGGGGGCACTGAGTTCATGAATGCAGAGCCTTATTCGCAGATTTTGCCATTCGCAGGGGAATGACGAGGGTCTCCTATAAATGCTTCAAGTAAATGGGTAGATATTTCTTCTTTTGGGCTAGTGTATATGGCTAGGTGAGTGGGGGAAGGAAGTTGTGGTGACTTTTGCATTTGTTGCCACCCAGACAAGCATTTCTTAAAATTTGGAGAGACCAAGGCCATCTGCTGGGCGTTCTCATATATTTGTACTGGTACCTAAATACCTTGGGCGAAATCTATGTGTAAGTGATATGATCAAGGTCACACAAGAATCCTGAGAGAGAGCAGGGACTTGAATCTTCTAAGTACTCAGGTACTGTTCAGACAACTAGAACGTCTCTTCTTTTCTTAGGGAAGGATGCATCCAGGCTTCTGGTGAAGATTTATTCTACAGACAAGCTCAGGCACTGTTGAGTCTTTATATGGAACTTGCCCAAAAGATCAGGGGTTGGTGTTCACAATTGTCTTCCTGGGTTGGACTCAACATAAGATTTTCAAAGTGATGAGTGATATTTTTGTTCAGTTTGTCATGTTTTGGATGCGCAGCCTGTTATTTAGAAACTGTTGGTCATCCAGCACTAGTTACCTCTGAAAACAAGGTTTTTTTGGCTTTGTCTTTCAGTTGTAGAGTAGTGCATCAGTTTTGAGAAAATCGGCTTTACATGAACCATTTATAGCTAGTAAGTCAGTTGTTAGTGAGGTTTACGTTCAGATATGTAGCATTCATCTCAGGGTTGAAAATACACACACATCCAGGGAATCTTTGTTTGGAGGATTTCCTTTCCTTTGCCACACTTTAAGCTTAAATCTTTTCAGAATGTAAAATCAGATAAGACTTTTTCTTGGCAAAGAATAAGTCTATAGAAGAATGGCATTAATGGGTTAGTGTTTAATAATGTAAGGCAGGTTTGATTTTTTTTAGAACCTCCCCCCCACCAAAAAAAATCAATAATAATCAGACATAGGCTGTTAGTACTTGTTTGTGAAGTTTCAAATGCTAAACCATGGATAGAAAAAACTTCTGTACTAGTGAGAATCAAAACTCACTTAGTTGAAGGGGCCAAAATCTGATCATGTAACAGTTACTCTTTTAGGTTTTGTACCCTGGTAACTAAGACTAAGGGAGTGATTTTTACTAGATGTAATTCTTGTAACTCTCTTCTCACTAATTGAGCTATGGCCGTCTATGCTGGCTGAAAATTTCCCCCCAGATTTTGGCTCTAGCACCAGCAATTAGAAGATTGCAGTGAAATGCTTTTAGAAGAATGTAGTGTGTATTGAAGGGGCCCTATACAGTATTACAAATGATTGCTGTTCTGTTGTGATAAGACCTGTTTCTTCAGTTTTGGGCTAGGGTCACACTGTACAAATATAACAAAAAAGACATTTTTACATTGATTCATATGGTTGCTTTGTGGCAGATTGGTGCTCAGCCCTAACTACAACAGCTAAGTTATGGCTACATTTATATTTGGTGTGTAACCATTTAAAAATAAAAATGCCTGACTGAGGAGCACAGGTCCCATTGAAAATTAAGGGGACTTGTATTTATATGTAACTTGTGTGTTTTTGAAAATCCTACTTGGGGAATGTCAGTAACTTTTACAGAAGGAATGGTGATTCTTTCCCAAAGATCTATCAGCCTAAATTTAAATATCACACAGTGCTTAGTGGAATAAATATGAGTCTCTGGAATAACTGAGACTTGCTGGGGAGCACTGTTGTGGATGGGTATAAATTGTTGAGGAAAGACAGGCAGGGGAGAAGAGGAAGAGGATTTGCATTTTATATAAAAGAGCTGTATGACTGCTCAGAGCTCCAGTATGAAACTGGAGATAGGCTTTTTGAAAGTCTGTGGGTTAGGGTCAGAGGGGAGAGCAAGAAGGGTGATGTGGTGAGGGTCTGCTATGGACCACCAGAATGGGAGGATGCAGCAGAAGACCAAGCTTGGCTCAGCAGGTAACCCTTCAGGAAACTAAATCACAAAAAGGAAGCTTATAAGAAGTGGAAACTTGGACAAACAACTAGGGAGGAATATAAGAGCATTGCTTACTGGAAAGTGCAACTGGAATTGCAGCTAGCAAGGGATATGAAAAGTAACAAGAAGGGTTTCTACAAGTATGTCGATAACAAGAGG
This sequence comes from Crocodylus porosus, assembly GCF_001723895.1. Taxonomy (NCBI): domain Eukaryota; kingdom Metazoa; phylum Chordata; order Crocodylia; family Crocodylidae; genus Crocodylus; species Crocodylus porosus. The sequence goes on along the minus strand of NW_017728918.1, from coordinate 24,074,183 downwards.
AAGGTCAGGGAAAGTGTGGGTCCCTTATTGAATGGAGGAGGCAATCTAGCGACAGAGGATGCAGAAAAGGCTGAAGTACTCAATGCCATTTTCACCTCAGTCTTCACAGGCAAGATCAGCTCCCAGACTACTGCACCTGGCAGCAGTTTAGGGAGGAGGTAACCTGCCAACAGTGGCAAAAGAACAGGTTCAGGACTATTTAAAAAAGTTGGATATATACAAATCCATGGAGTCAGAAGAGAGGCACCTGAGGGTGCTAAGAGAATTGGCCAATCTGATTGCAGAGCCACTGGCCCTCATCTTTGAAAATTTGTGGTGATCAGGAGAGGTCCTGGCTGATTGGTAAAGGACAAATATAGTGCCCATATTTAAGAAAGGGAAAAAGGAGGATCCAGGGAATTACAGACTGGTCAGCTTCATCTCAGTCACTGGAAAAGTCATGTTACCTCAAGGAATCCATTTCTTAGCACTTGGAGAAGAAGGTGGTGATTAGGAACAGTAAGCATGGACTCACCAAGGGCAAGTCATGCCTGAGCAACCTGACCGGTGTCTATGATGAGATGACTGGCTCTGTAGATGTGGGGAAACCAGTGGATATGGTATACCTAGACTTTAGACAGGCTTTTGATATGGTCTTCCACAACATTCTTGCAAGCAATCTAAGGAAGTATGTTTTGCATAAACGGATTGTAAGGTGGATAGAAAATTGGCTGGGTTATCATGCTCAGAGGGTAGTGGTTAACAGCTCGATGTTTACTTGACAGCTGGTATCACGTGGAGTGCCCCAGATGTTTTCCTCTTGTCTGCCACACCTTGATTGGATTATTTTATTGAAAAAGGGAGGCTGCCAGAGAGTTCCAGACAGAGTCTTAGCTTGTTTTGGCCAGCAGCGCCCTCCTGTACCTAGCTGACTCCAGTCCTGTCCTTTAAGTGGGGGCCCTTCTGGCTCTGTCTGTGCCATAAGACATCAGGTGCCTTAAGGGCTATTTGTGGCTTTCTTACACCCATTTAGCCAGCCCATAACTTGCAGTTGGTACTTTAAGTTGTTCACTGGGCCTTATCCCAGCCCTCAGCCTTCTGGGTCCCTGAACTCAGGCTGGGCTGCTTCTGCTACACCAGTCTTCAGCCCTTGTAGTCTCTGACCCCAGGCTAGACTATTCCTACTGGCTTTGGCTCTCTCAGTCTCAGCCTGCACCAAGCCACAGCCATCTGTGACTCCAGGCTAAGCTGCCTGCTACTGAGTGCCCACCATGCAGCCCTCCTTGGCTTCCACACTTCCCCCATAGCCACAACTTGGCCCTCCAATTAGCCTAATCAAAACATAAACACAACACAAGTGCAATAGCTGTACAATGAAAATCCCCCTCCAACTCTGGGTCATAGCTTCTCTGTAAGTTATGTTTCCCTTAGCTCTTCCCTTGTAGCTCTCTTGGACAGTTTCAGTGCCAGGCAGGCTACATCCCATTGCCATCTTGCTCAGGAGCTCCTCTCTTCACAGCCTGCAGGGCTAGATTGGCTTCCTGGTTTCAGAATCTGGCCTTAAATGCCTCCAAAGCCCCATACCTTCCTATTTGGAAGGCAAAGTATGACAATGGATAGTTCTAGTTTGTTTATTGTGGCACCTGCTAGCAGTGAACTTTTAGGAGGGATTAAAGGAAGAAAGAGGTGATGACTTGGGTAGTCCAGTCTAGGCTAGGTTAGTAAGATTTTTAAAATGACAGCTAGCTATTTCTGTTTAAGACATTTTTCCAGAAAAAAAGTGCTTTCATCATAGGCTCCAGTCTGCAATGCACAATGGTTTCTAAGGCATCCCTGTTGAGCTGGCTTCCACCAGTTGGCACTGTCCCCACTGCTCCAGCTGCATTGCTCCAGCTTTTGGCTCCCCTCCCTTCTCTGGCTTTTGCTTCCTGCCATCATCTCAGAAGGTGGGAGGATATGGCATAGCACAGCCTGTGGGGCTGAGGGAAACTGGGGTACCCACATGGTGTGGTATGGTGTGGTGTAACATGGGAGCCCACAGCCAGGGAGCGAAGAGTGAGGCTGGATCACCTGTGCATGCAGTGCAGCAGGGAGGGGGGCGGGGGTGCAGGGGGCATGGAGCGTGCAGTACAGTGGGGAGGCAACCATGCAGTGTGTGGTCTGGGGACCCTGTAGCTTACAGTGGTGAGTTCTGCAAGGTGTGTGGCGATGATCTTCTTGGAAGATGAACAGCCCTGGCAGTGCTGTTGCAAAGGTGGGGAGGGGGGACGAGTGGGGCAACTATCCTGGGTGTCGAAGTGAAGGGGTGCCAACAGGTGCTGCCCAGCTAGGGCAGGGCATGGGACAGAGCCACGAGTGGTTCATTTTGGGACAGAGGAGCGGGGACAAGGGGAGGGCAGCTCCCGCTGCTGCGTGTACTCCTAGGCAAGCACAGAGGGGGGCATGTGCCCCCTGGATCTGTGCATGAGGCGAGGGCAGGTTGCCATTGCGGGCTTTACCCTGGGCACCAAACTTTCTTGCCATGGAATTGAGCCCTGGTCTAAGGGATAAATGGAGTTTAGGATACACATGACCCCTCAAAATTAGGTGCTATTATTGTAGGCTGAAAATGATGCCAGATGTGAGAAAAGTGGGAAAAGTGCTTTTATTTTCTTAGATGTGCTTTATCCCAAAGTGTCTGTCCATAAGTTCTTGTTTAGCTGAAAGAACAAAACTAGAGCCAAATGCTGTGCAGATTTTTATGTGTAAAATGCCTTCGTTATGAATTGAGAATGAAGTGTCCTCATCTTTTCCAGTAGCAATAGTATTTTTCTACCCTGCAACATTCACTGAGAAAGTTCACGTCCTTGTAAAATGCATTCTTGTGGAGACCTGAGGGCTACTCAGTTTTGTATAAGCAACAAGCAAGTACTAAGGGTTTCCCGTGACCTCACTGTTGGAGCTGCTGCTGTCTTGATAGTGAGACAGGCAGAGACTGTTTGGAGCAGCTAAAATAAAAAATATCACCCAAACCACATACAGTCTCTTAAGGAATTGAGGAATGTTTTGTGGAATATTGACGTTTGAAGGAACTTACTCTAAACTCAAATTATAAATTCAGATATCTTGGGCACTGAACAAGCTAAGCTTTGGATATATTATTATTTAAAGATTAAATATAGTTAGATTTCAGAATTTAACTTACATAGTAATTGGCCCTAGTAGCCATTTCACTCCCTAAAAATACAGTCCCTAAAGCATGTTTTTAGGCATTCAAAGCAATCTGAAAATTTTTCCAGTTTTACCAACTCTGTCTGGTGGTCAGCAATTTAAGATCATTACATTCTATTTACATGGCTGCATTGTGGAAATAGGTCAGAAAATTAGAAAATACCCATAAAGATGGAATAACATTTCCTTAAGGCTGAAGATTGTTATGCATTAAACAAAGTGCTAGTGAGATGCATAGTGTCAAGGGCCTTTGGCCCCCTGTGTTGAAGCAGAGGTGTTAATTACCTTCCTCTGCTGCTCTTTGCACCCTAAAGGGGCTTTATGGTGAGGGAGGACAGGCAGACCCCCCTGCATGGCTCAGTCCCTTGCCGTACCCTGGCAGGGCAGCTCCTTCTTGAGCCCCACTCCCTCCCCCCGCAACAAACTTCCCAGCTGGACTCAGCTGCTCTCCACGTGGCCGGGCTGTGCTCCTGGCCACCTGCGTGCTGCACTGTGGCTGCACACATGCACATGGAGCTCTGCGTACTCCCTACAACGCTTTTAAGTACCCCAGGGGTATGCATACACCTGGTTGACAACTACTGTTGCAGGCGTTCTGTTGTGGGGGCTGTCTAGCAGAGCCTACATAGTAATGAGCTATGGGCCAAGGTGAATCTGGCCATGAAGATTTGGTACCTTTTAAACTGTCTTTACATTTTATTTAGCTGAAAATAAATTGCATTTTGCATTGTATCTTAGTTAAAAAACAACCCCTAAGTAGAAACTAAACCAATCATTTCAAAGCATGAGCGATTAAATGTCTTTATCTAGGGTCAGTTCATTCATGCTATCCCAGTGCTATTGTGTCTGATCCATGCAAGCATTCTGCCAAGAAACGGCGCAATTGAATTCAAGAAGCTAATGAGTATGTCCCTGGGCACCTATACATGTGCCTGAAGCTTGCTCCAATGCGTGCTTATTAGCACGTTTAGGAGCAGACTCGATTAATCGAGTCTGCTGGAGTGTAGTGCTTAGCACGCTCCAGCAGTATTGGCGTCTTGTGCACCACCCCCAAGCGTCAAAATGGCAGCAGGGGTGCTTTAACTAAAGCTTGTTGAATGAGCCTGGGAACCACTGAGCATACTTAAGGGTGCCCATGTTTAACTCTCTGGTTGGATTCGGGTATTTCTTCCCCTTAAATGTGCATTTAGGAAGGTATATACCTAATATACTGGGAGATTAGCATGACTTACTTGAGTGCATAAGGTTCTTTTCTTGTGGGCCAATTATTTAAATACTTTGTTTTCTAAATGTGTATGTCAGGAGTATAAAATACTTCCTGAATTTAGCAGAATAAGTAAAGCACATGAGTCACTTCCTATATGTGCAAATTAGTGTGTTCTTTGTTTGTATATAATTGTATGCATCTTCCAGCTAACATAATTGGACAGTGCAGCAAGGATGGAAACAGAACTGCACAGGGTCACTGAGCATTCACCTTTATTCCCAGACAACCATTTATTCAAAGGAGCCACAAGGTCAATGCAGTTATGTCCAGTGCAACCGTGACCCTCTCAGGACATTTTCAGTGCATAACTAATTACTTAATTACAGGAAGTCCTCAGACTTATGATGCAATTGGTTCCTGAAAACTGTGTCTTAAGTTGAATGTCATAACTCGGAACCAGTTTTCCCATAGGAACAATGTTATAAATGTGGGATTGGTTCTTTCATGATGCTGGATACAGCTGCATCCAGCTGGTAAGTCTGGTGTGGTGGAAGGGGAGGGGGAAGGGAAGGGGTGTGGTGGGGGGCAAATCAAGGCCCCCATGGTGAGGAAGGGGCTGCGGCAAGTTGCTCATGTGGTGGCTCCCACTGCTCATCTGGGAGGGCATGGGGGGTGTGCCTCTGGATCTGCACAGGGTGGGCTGGGGGGGGCTGGGGCTATACCAGGCTGCTCTGAGAGCGGCAGCTATGCCCTCTCACTGCTCACCCAGCTGGGATGGGGTAGGCATGGGACAGGGCTGCTGCACTGCCTCTGGACAAGTGGCACGCAGCCGCAGAATCCTCCTCTCCCCCAACGAGCCATGGCTCTGTTCTATGCCTGCCCTGCCTTGGCTGGGTAAGCAGTAGCAGGGTATGGGGGGGCATGTGCCCCAGGATTGGGGTGGGGTGGATGGGGCCAGGGTTTAAGTGAGCTGTGCTCCGGGCAGGTGGCAGAACATAAAGGGGGGCTATGGTCCCCCCTATAACCTCCACTCTACCACCCACCCTCTTCCACCCTGCTGCCCACCCCAGTCTAGGGCCACAAGCCCCCCACATGCCCTCCTGCTGCTTGCCCAGCTGGGGCAGGTCAGGCACAGGATGGAGCTGTGGCTCGTGGTGGGCGGGGACCAACTCCTGCCACTGCATGCCGCTTTTCTGGAGACTGCGAAGTGGCCCCTTACTGCCCCCGCCCCGTGCTAAATACCACCCTCCAGAAGACTTGATTAATTGAGTCTGCTCCTACAAGTGTTAATAAGCATGCATTGGAGCAGGCTTCAGGCACATGTATAGGTGCCCAGGGATACAGCTGCATCCAGCTGGTAAGTCTGGTGTGGTAGAAGGGAGGGAAAAGGGAAGGGGTGTGGTGGGGGCAGATCAAGGCTCCTCATGGTGAGGGAGGGGTTGGGCTGGGGCAAGTTTCTCATCTGGTGGCTCCTGGGGCTGGGCTGGGCTGGGCTGCTATGAGAGTGGGGGCTATGCCCTCCCACTGCTCACCCAGCTGGGGTGGGGTGGGTGCAGGATGGGGCTGCTGTGCTGCTGCTGGACAAGCAGTGTAGAGCAGTGGGAGCCACCTTTCCCCCAATGAGCCACAGCTCTGTTCTGCATCTGCCCTGCCCAGGCTGGGCGAGCAGCAACAGGTGCAGCTCTGGTCTCACCCACCCTGCCCTGCCCCATGCAGATCCAGGGGTACATGTCCCCCATGCCCTTCTGGGGTGTGCACAGCAGTGGGCCATGCATGCCCCCCCCCACCATTCCCTCCCAGGTGAGCAGCAGGAGCCGCCAGATGAGCAACTTGCCACACGGGACCTTGATCTGCCCCGCCACAGCCCTTCTCTTCCCCCTCCCCTTTCACCACACCAGACTTACCAGCTGGATGCAGCTGTATCCAGCATCGTAAAGTCGAGACCCACATTGGAAAGTTGAAACAGGGTGTCAATTTAGAAACTTCTTAAGTGCCGTTCATTGTAATTTGACGAGTTGTAAGTTGAGGACTGCCTGTATAAACATCATGCATTATTCATTATACCACTTAGTCCTTGTCTTTTTCAAAGAGAATGTGTCACCATTATGAGCAAGGTAATTGAGACTGGAAACCCGGGATAAGGAAAATAGCACTGTGGATGAAGGAGAAAAACAAGAGGAGACTGGGAGTTAATAGGTTGCAGGAGAGATTGAGTTGGGATAAGGTTTTGGGATGGACATCTGGGAACAGCTTAGGAATGACAGCAGTTGGGTAGAGGAAAGGGAGACAACTTAAAAGAGGGACTGTAAGGTGGTAGGAGAACTTAGGACTGTTTAAACAATTGAGGCCAATCTTTGTGGCATACATACCACAAATTTAGTCCTGAGAGTCACTGTGATCCCTCTCCCCTACCCAATCTGCTGCTTTGCTTTCTGCTCCCTGCCCTTTGCTCCCTGCCCAAGAACCTGGTCTGCTTTCTTCTTCCTGGCCTGGGTTCTCTGTTTGATTTGATACTTTGCTTTGTGCTCCCTGCTCTATCTGTCATTATACTATTTGTTCCCTCCCCAGTCTGCTGTATGTCACACAGAGAAGCTGCCTGTGCCACTTGTGGCATCCTATTTTAGGCAATGAGGATAAGATCAGAAGCCAGGGGAGACAAGGCACAGACAGAAGTGACAGTTTTTGCACAATCTGGCCACAGAAAGTGGTTTATTGCCATGACCAAATACAAGTATACAGCTGCAGACTCCTACAAAAGTGGCCGACTGGGTGAAAATCTGAACCCTCATTGCTCAAGGGGTCAGATGAAGATGTTTCAAAACACAGTGTCTTCAGTAACTTGTGTCTGCACTGCCTGTCCGCTTGTCATTGTCCTCAGGATAGGAGAGGGGGAAGAGAGCAGAGGAAGTTTGGTCTGGGGGTTTTTTAACCCCTGCTGGAGGTGGGGTGGGTGTATTGGAGTGCCTCCTGAGGTGGGGGTCTCCAATTCACCCAGATCACCCTGCAGTGCTGGCTGGGTTACCCCTAGAGCAGTGGTCACCAACTGGTCGATCACAATTGACGGGTCGATTGGGGAGCCTCTGACAGTTGATCTCAGTCTGTGACAGCTCAGGAGCAATGGGATGCACATGGGGAGTGGCCAGGATGCAGTCTGGGAGCGGCTGGATGCATGTGGCTGGGGTGACCTGCACCTTCTGCCACCAGCGCCGGGCAGGGTGATTGGGACAATCTCCCTCCCTGGCCCCTGCCACCGAATGACTGGGGCCTCAGCGGGGCCAGGCCAGGGGAGAGTCAGAGCCTGGGCTGTTTGTCCAGGCACATGGTGGGGGGATGGCCTCCCACCACTGCACACACCCCGGCAGAGGCCTGGGGGGCACGTGATCCCTGATCTATGTGCAGGGCGAGATGCCTCAGCACACTGGACTTTGTGTCCCAAGCCCCACTGCAGCCATTCGGGGCCCTAGACCAAGCTCCCTTTTCCCCTCCCATTCTGAAAACAGGGCAGGCTGGCAGGGAGCAGGGGCTGTTGCTAGGGGAAACTGGCTGAAGACTGCAGCCAGCAGCTAGTGAACTTCTGTTTGTCCAGGGGATCATTGTAGCTCAGAATGCTTCTGGCAAAGCGTTATCAGTTACAGTGGGAAGCTGCATTTCTGTCTGCATCCTTAGACATGATGAAGAGAGCAAAAAGAAAGGAGATTGGAAGTGAGAGCCATCTGAGAACAGGGATGTGGGACTGACCAGAGGTTAGGGAACTGGAGGGGAGGGAAGTCAAATGAGGAGTTGGAAAGTGGGAACTGGGATCAGCTCCATATGGCGACTTAAAATATTATGCTGGGTAGGTTCGAGGTGACTGAATGGCTAGATAAAGAAACTGGAGAGTGGGATGGAGGCTGGGATGAAGGTCTTGGAAGAATAACATTACAACTTGCTAGGTTAGGAGACTTATAGGTAGCCTGGGAAATGAAATGAGACTGTTTAGATGAAGAGAAAGGGGAACTTTCAAAAAGAAACGAAGGTTAATACGTGTATATCATTTTTTTTTGATGCAAGCCTTGGGGACGGTGCAAAAATACTCTCACAGATTTAAGAGGAGTCCATGGAATCTGTGTTTTTGAGCGTATAAATGTTATATAATGCTAAATAGTCTGAAAAAAATCAGGTCCTAAGCATTTCAAATTAGGCACCCAAAATTAGACCTTAATCTTTCTGTGACTTCATTCCTATCTGTAACATGGTGAACATTATACCCACATTTTACACAGATGTTGCAAAAATAAAATCATTTACTTTTGAGATTCTGTGATTCTATAATGACAAGCACCATAGAATAACTTACATAGAAAACAATAATTTTATCATCAGTAAAGAAAGCAGGAGGATGTGCATGAGTAATGAGGAGAAAAAATATTGAAAAGCTGCTCATTGAAAGAACTCTGCTCATGCTGAGTGTTGAATGAAGCAGAGTTTCTGAGGAATAGATGGTGTAATCATATAATTACAGACTGCATCATACTCAAGTGCCCAAGGAGGGTGAATGAAGATTGAAGAGGCAACCTTAATGCTGATATTTCCTAACTTTTGCGTGCTTGACTTTGCAGCCTTAGTGATGTTCTTAAACAGGGTCCGGGTGGATAACAATCAACGATTTAAAAAAAAAAAGATTTTTTATTTAAATCAGAATTTTTGATTTAATTATATATATATATTTTTTTTGTTAAGATGCTTTTTAAAAAATAAATATATAAAGATACTTTTAATGTAAGATAAGTTAAAGCTCAAAGATATCATCATGGAATAGGGATTATAACTTCTAATTATATACTATTTGAGATAATATATTCATACATTTTTAGACGTTTTATAAATTGGTTACAACAGGCCATGGACTATATTAGGAGTCCAATCTTTTTGGGTTCTCAGAGGCTCCTCTATAGGTTAGTAAAGTTTAAAGAAAACTGATCCACCCAATAGAATTCAGTGCTCAGTCTGGAAGATCCCATTAAACATCTCTGTGATGCTTAGTTTCAGTTCTCGAACTGTGGATTTGTGTCTCAAGAGATCCCAGGCAGACAAGGCTCTTTGGGTAGATGTGACCAACTATTTAGTTGGCCTAATCTTTTATTAGGCCAACTAAATAGTTGGAAAAATTGTTCTTTTCAAGCTTTTGGGCACAAACAGCCTTCTTCAGGAATAGGGAGAGTTTGTTGTCTCCAGAGATAACATTTGTGTTAGCAGTAGCAGTATATGTATATATGGGGATGAGAGATAAGAGACCTGATTACCTACCCACACATTTGTACACACACAGTCAAGCCCTTACTTTTCTCTAAAAGTGCAAAGTTTCAAGCAGTTAGATGAATAAAGGGTATCAAACAACAAGAATACTCTTTTTTTAGAAAGCAATGATTAAATCAAGGCTTCTTGACCAGTGATTTAAATCGTAAGCAGCCCTCCTTTCCCCTCCCTTCCATAGTGCTGAGCTGAGGGGGTGGGTGTGGCCAGGCCCCCACAGGACCTCTGATTAGGGAGGTCTGCCTGCACCATCCCAGGCTTTTCCCCACTGGCTACTCAAGGGGTGGGAGCCCAGGTTAGCACTCTGAGGCAAGGGGTGTATGCATCTGCTGATGATATAGAGCTTTTCAATCTCCCTATCCCTGATTCTTTATACTGCCTGAAGCAAACTAACAGGCAAGCAAGCCAGCAGGGGGCTGATAACTGGTTTTAGCTATTTTCAAGATGGTTTATGTGCACTGAACATCTGTTCTGTTACAGGTTTAAACCAGTTACTAATCACTTAAATGGGTTTATGTGTAATGTCTGTCCCTAGCCAAAGAGTTTAAGTGTATTTAAGTTAATCATTCTATTAAATGTTTTCTCCAATTTTGCCTAAATGTTTTAACACGTATAAATAGATAACTGTACTAAATAAATCCAAGGGCAGGAAGAATGCATCCAATTAACCTGTAACAACCAACAACTTATCTGTAACATTAAGGGTGGGCCAAAACCCCCATATTTTATAGTATGCAAAGTCAGGTGCTGAAAACCTATGAAATGCCAGTATTAAGATTGCCGTGAGATCTTAATGATGTATTATGGTACAGTTTGATTACATGACCGTATATGATTTGTTTTCTAGAGGAATAGTGTTGTGAGTTGCAGCCTCTCTTATTAACTGGGTTGGGAAATGAGGTGGTGACCTAGGGCATGTGTAGACAAAATAGGGGCCCTAAATTGAAACAATGGGTTTTAAGAAACACCGCTTCAGTTTAGAGCTGATTAAACCCCCGTGTCATGCACACACCCTAATGACTTACCTGCCCCTTTAGTGGGGAGGGGAGGGCGAGCTGCCAGTAGGCGGAGAGGTCCCTGGTCTGCGGATGGGCGAGTGCTTCCCTCTGCGGCAGCACCCACCCATAGGCATTCAGCTTGGGTGGTCCTAGGGGGCACTGCAGCTGCATAGGTAAGCACTGTGCCCCCACGCAGCTCAGGCAGGCAGGCTCCGGGGGGGGGAAGAATAAAAAGATCATGGCCTGCTGATTTTCTTGGGCAGAGCTGTTTTCCTGGGCTGCTGCCAGGCTGCCTGCAGGGCTTCCTGCAGAGCCATGGAGCTGCATGGAGCCCAGTGCTTCACTCTGTGGTTGTAGGGGCAGGAAGCTAAAACTCCTCAAAGGAGTTTTAGTTTGCTGCACCCCAAGTCATTTAAGGCGCATTATGCCGCCAAATTTCCTACAGCGGCTGGAATTAATGTGAAATATGCTGCTGAGGTGTACAAACACCTGCACCATTAAAGCATTGCAAAAGCATTTAGCCCACTTTAAAGTGTTGTGCCCAGATGCCTCTCGTTTCATCTACACATGGCCCTTAATGGCAGTGGGAGAAACTGGATCAGCTGCTTGCTCATGGGCCAACTGCTTGCCCATGTGGTTCTGCGCATGCTCAGAACTGAGCAGAAAAGAAAGAAAGTTCTGTACTAGGAGAAGAAAAATAATTGATCAGTATTTAGAAGCTGCACAGTCTGAAAGTCTGGTTGTGGTTTGGATACAAAACAACCCTCTGAAGTTTAGGAAGTAGTTAAAACTCTTTGCTTTACAAACCACGCTTTGTTTTGGCCTTCTAAAGTCCATCCCAAAGTACATTGACTGTAAATAAATTAAACTGGGTCTCCTGACTGTATGTAAAATTATCTTTTGTTTTTAATATGAAAATAACCGATTACTCAAATAAAAAACATCTCTGGAGTCCTAAGAAGTCTTGACAGGATAATAAATTCTGATGATTGCATACATCTTTGTGTTTTCTTCCAGGCACAAACAATGAATTACGTCGGGCAGTTAGCAGGCCAAGTATTTGTCACTGTGAAGGAGCTCTACAAGGGATTAAATCCTGCTACATTGTCTGGATGCATAGATATAATTGTTGTACGTCAGCCAGATGGAAACCTTCAGTGTTCCCCTTTTCATGTGCGCTTCGGAAAAATGGGGGTTCTGCGTTCTAGGGAGAAAGTGGTATGACAACATTTGTTTTTTTCTCTGTGAAAAAATCCTAATTGAATTGTAGGTACAGAATATGTTACAGTGTATCAGTTCAGGCTTTCCTTTGATGCAGGTCATAAAATACCAAAAGTAGCTTCAAGCTTTATTTAAAATGGTTGTTACAGGTGGTATTAGTTTAATACAATTTATAGATGGTTGACCATAATGGGTTCAAATCAAAACAAAACAAGCAGACAAATTTATTGAATGAAAATGTACTTCTCATGCTTTGTGCATAATTTCATCAGATGTAGCTATTTTATGTTACTACTTGCTAATGTTAATGGGAATATGCAAGTATATCGATAAATATATTAATGAAAGTACTTCTCAGAATTTTTTGGTATCTCTATGTTTTTCAGTTTCATGCTATAAAGATGAATTTAATAATCTATAAACCCTTGTAATAAAATATTTGCATTTACGGTCATCATAATCTCAAAAGTTATATAGCATTGATAGGATGGGTGGCAGAGTAGAAGTAAAGAGATTGAAGAATCTGGGGCTGTTTAAGAGGGGATGAATAATAGGATCTGATTGAGACATAAAATAATCAAGTTTCCTTTTTGGCCTTTTTCATACTATAAAAATGGGAATGGTTGGTGAAAGCATTTAGAGCTCATGAAGGGACAGAATTACCCTGTGGAAATTTCTGTCAGTGAAGTCAAGAGCTTAAGAGTACTGAAAACAAATTAGACTGTTATGCGAATAATGATGCATCTACAGTTACATAAGAAATGGAACTTTTTATCATTATGAAACCTCATGCATCAGGACCCCAGCCTTAACTACTATATTTTAGGAAGACACTTTCCCAACAAGCATTTATTTTTCATTATTGGGTTTCATTCATGTTCTCTGAAGCATCTCTCTAACTTCAGACACAGAATACGGGGCATATGGACTTGATATGAGAATTCCCATGTATTGCAAATTGCTTGATTTTAATTCAAAATATATTTTTCCCAAGGTTGACATAGAAATTAATGGAGAATCTGTAGATTTGCACATGAAACTAGGGGACAATGGAGAAGCATTTTTCGTACAGGAAACAGATAATGATCAGGTAATGTCCAATAATAATTTTTAGTTATCAGAGTTCTGGTGTGCATCCTGCCATGGCAAATTTGAGTACTTTGTTGATAAGATATACTTGAATTTAACTACTTGAGTACTTGAATTTGAGTACTTTCTTGATAAGATGTACTTTTTATCCAGTTTGTACCTATGATAGTTGCTGGAGATTTATCTCATATAGGAATTTGGTGTTGGATTGAATAGCCATTTCTGGACTGAAATTGTATATCTTTGCAAGGCTGATTAAAAATAACATTAATAATTGATCAAAGATAAACTGAGGCCCAAGTATGTTTCGTTATGTTTGTGCATTAGTGTGTATGAAAGTATGCGTGCATTTTAGCATGCTCCAAGCATGCTTTCACAATGCCCAGAGATACACTTGCAAAACAAAGATTTACTTATGTCCGGAACTTATGTTGCCCAAATCTCTTATTTGTATATGTCCACTGAATGTTTCAGAACTGCAAAAGTGCACATGCTCTTTTAGTAGGGTTGGAGTGTTGTTGTAGCTGTGGTGGTCTAGGAAAAGTCTGGAAGCAAGGCTTTTTTTGTTATTTTTTATTGGACCAACTATACAATTGGGCTTAGGTTGGCTGTGCTCTTTTAAACAGCTGGGCTTAAGGAGCTTGTGCTATTAAATGAATGATTCTGCAACTATCAGCCACACCATTTTTGAACACGGACTGTGGTGCAAATATTTGTGTGATTAAGATCTTGATGATGTATATAAGGCACATACTAATTTTGCCTACCCTATCCACCATGTAATGAGTGGGAAATCTTTTAAGGTTATTCTCTGTGAAAATATGCTCCAGTATCTTGTTTGTCCAGAATGAAACAAACACAGTTAACACTGTGCACTTAGCTTCATTTGAACATTGCACACATACAATTTTACTTCCTAAACTTTTTAATTTAAATATGTTAACTAAGCAAGATCTGGAGGCATGCTTCCTAAACAAAGTTTTGAAGACAGTTTTAATTTCTTGGAAATCTTCACGTTGTTTGATACAAGTGAGACTCATTGCTGGTATATAGGTGCTGACTTCCCATTTCTTTCTGAGACCAGTGTGATCTGTGCACAGATCACAGGAGCATGATTAGGCAGTAAAGTTGTTGACTTAGGAAAGAGATGTTTCTGTCACTAAAATTTGCTGTTCAGGGTATTAAGGGGCTGCTGAACTCCCACTGAATTTGAGCCCATTGAATTTTATGTATGAAGTTACATAATTTATGTTTTGGTTGTTGAGTCTTAAGAGCAAGAACCTGAACTGTGGTATGAAGCAGAGCCCCAAGTGACCGTGGAAGAGGAAAACACCATGTTTCTCTGTGCACCAAGGCATTTGCACAGACTTCTTGGGCCCCGTCTGCCTTGTTTGGTCCTAAAGGTTGACTGGAGCTTATAATGGTACAAGGAAAAATCAGTCCCTTTGTTCATGGATAAAAGTGGTAGTAATCATTCCTGACCTCTGGGAAAAGACTGTGAAGGGCAGTAGCTGATTCTCAACCAGGATGCTGTGAGCTCCTTAAGAAAATGCCATTGGGTGCTGCACAATCTTAGCACTGTACGGTGTGCAGAAGGGAAAAAAAAAGCAACATATGATTCACAGGATAGACCCAGACATTTTCATAATGTCAAAGGCATGTGGGCTTTCTAAATTATTTCAACAGAAGAATTACTTAATTATTTATGCTTAGTCAAGAAATGAGTGAAAGCTAAGAGCTGGAATTTTCTGACAGGTGCCTTGAGTCTAAAAAGATTGAGAACCGTTGGTGTAAGGAAACTTCCCATGCCCCTCTTTGCATCCAGGCAAGAACATAGCAGAGCATAGCCCATTTTATTCATTCTAATATGTTAATATTTGACATAGATCTGAATTGTATGTTTTGATTGTGTATCCAGAACACATATCAGGATGTTGGGACCTGAGATAGTGGTCTTAGCTTATTAGAGAGTAAGGAATGAGTTGTGAGCATGAGTTGAACTTTCCTAGTGCAGGGTATTTGACTGAGGATCTATTTATGACTTATTTTTAATATCAACTGAATACAGACTAGAATAGTTGACTGGCCAGCATTAGCCGTCTGAAATATATCTTGAGTACAGTGCTGTCCCTTGCTTGTTTTAAGAACTGGCATTCTGAAGCTGTTTTTGCTGTCCTGGACCCTATAGAGCCTACATGCAGAAAGGTTATTATACAAATGAACAGTGAGTAATCAGCTGCTAGAACTGTATTTATGAATGCCTGGAGTAATAATATGCCACATATTTTGTTATCTTTCTTAAGGAGGTAATTCCTCACCACCTTTCCACATCCCCCATTCTATCAGAGGGAGTTGGTCTAATGGAATCACAGCGGAAGAGGAACTCAATAGACTGGGTCAGGAGCTTGGACAGTACTGGATCCTCACAAGCACAAACTCAAGTACATGTTTCTCAGCCTGCTATAGAAACCTCTTCTGTTTGTGGCTCTGTGAAGAAAAGAAGAAAAAAGAGGAGAAAATCTACCCATAAAATAGACAGCTTGAAACGAGAAGACAATGGAGACACTTCAGAAGATGAAGACATGTTTCCTATAGAGATTAGTTCAGATGAAGAGAATGACTTATTGGACAACAGCAGGTATCCTCCTTTAATAGCAGACCTAATGCCAAATTGTAGGGTTTGGTGTTTCTGTTGTGTATTTCAGAGAGGACTTTAATTTATATTTTTGGTGAAAGTTTTCTTCTAAATTAACAACCAAACCTTTCAGACTAGTTGTGAAATCCGAAAGGATTCTGAATTGAAACTAACAGAGAGACTCCCTTTGCTTTGATTATAATACACTGGCAATTTATAAGTATAAATAGGAATCTAATAAAAATGATGGACCAGATCCTTATGTAGTGTAAAATGGCATTTCTCTATTGACTTCAGTGGAGCTATGCCTATTTGCCTTGCCAGGGAATTGATCTTAGGCCTTCTCTACATGTGAAGGTAAAGGTGCGATTGGATCTAAAGCATGACCCACACAGTTGTGCCTCCTGCTAAGCCACACGTGCACAGCAGGAGGTGCGATCGTGGGATCATGAATTAGACTCAATTGTACCTTATTGCTGGTGTAGGGGGAGCCCAATTCTGGGCTTCCCCTGCATCGGCAAGAAGCAGACACATACAGCTGGGAGTCACCTTGGCTGAGGGGGCTCCTAGCTACAGAGGCCATGCACAGCCAGGACTGAGAGAACCACAGTGGATGGGGTTCTGGGTCCCAGTTGTGTCTCACATCTGTGCGAGGCTCAGCCAGGATATAGAGCCCTGTCAGCCGCAGGACCAAAAGCTTCACGTAGGCCTGGGGGTTTCATGCACCCCCAGGCCTGGCGATCACAGCTGCCATGATACCCAGAGCTTGGGAGCTGCACCCTGTAGTTGGGAGCCCTGTCAGTTGATGGAGCTTCCAGCTACAGGGGAAACCCTGCAACACGTATACATTAAAGCTCAATAAGAACCAACTATAAAGTTAGTACACATTTTTGAGGTCTACCTTTATAGCTTGTTGGAGCTTTGTATCATATGATAGCTACTTTGCATATGTATCTGGTCTCAAGTAATTGTACAATTAACCAGTTAATTGTACAATACCTGTAATGTGTAGAGGGGGCCTCATATTTTATACAATGGCTAAACAATTGTCATGATTAGTTCAAAATAGCAACTCAGTTTTGATGCGATCATTCTGGAAATCCCAGTTCTGTATTACAAGAGACCCACCTGCTACTTTCTTCTATATTTCCATCTCCACTTCTGACTTTAGGCTCCCTCCACCAAAACATATGGGGTGTTTATACACATGCTCCAGGAAGCAGGAGTGCTAATTAAAAGTACGACAGTATCATGTATATCGGTGTCTCTGCACTGAAACATGGTGGTGGGGACACTTTTTAACAAAAGTTTGTTCCACAGTCTTTAGTTAAAGTGCCCTGCCACCATTTCACGCTGATACGCATGATGCTGGACTCTGCTGGAGTTTGGGAATTACCATGATTAATTACCACGATTAGCAGCCTCGATGCATGTGTATAGGGGCCCATGGGTGTGGGACACTTGGCCCTGAGAAAACATCTTACCCTAGAAAGTTTATCCAACCAGAAAGAATAACAGAAACAGCACCACAAACTTTTAACAATAATCTTTAATCATCTGGAGACTACAGCAAGGCAGTCAGATAGTGGTTCTCCCACCGTTTGGTTTGTATCCCACCTTGAGTAGCTTTTTGCTGTAATGTGTATGTGGTAGTGTCAAATATTACCTGGAATGTGAAATATTCAATGATTATTTTTAACTTCCACATTTTTTTACCCTTAGGAAGTCAGTTCCTGATGTGTGTGTTGATGAAATATCAGAAAAAAATACTTCTGCGCACAATACCCTTTCTCAGTCTGCATCATATCCCCATTCAGATGGGGAATGGTCCCCCCTTCAAAGGTACAGTATGTAGCAGTAGGGTCTGAGCCTGTAGATTTCTCAAACAGGCTCCCCTTCCCTAAAGAGTCTTATATCTGAGTTTTATCTTCTGCCTTCCCAAGCTTTATTGTAGTAAAGCATTGTTGCTGTCAATAATAAGAGGATGTCTTCTGTAGTCCAGTTCAGACAGCATGCAATGACGGTAAGGAAAATTTTCCCTTACTTCTAGTCTGCAGATGTAGATTATAATTATATTTTCTTTCCTGTTCTGAACCCTCGTATATTTATTTTATTGGCCTGGACATACATCCACTGTTGTTCTCTGAAGTTGGAATCATGTTCCTGTAAACCAAAAAATTAGTTATCCAAAAATAACATACATTGTAGCCCTTATTCATATGTTTAGACTCCCTGATGGTTGGGCCCATTTATAAGTACCATATAGTGTGGTAAAAATACTATGGAAGTCACTTATCCAGAAACTATGGAATAATTGTAATGAATTTTTTCATAAACCTGGGATTTTTTTGTACTTTGAGCGTGATCGATCCATGAACTTGCAAGAATGGATCATAGTATGTAAAAGTAAGATTTTTGGAAAATAAGTTTCTCATGTTTGTTTCCAAAATCTATTTCTTTACCTATGAAGGTAGATATATAATATGGAATATTAATTATATGTAACAAATGTATACACAGTATTGTCTCTGTCTTTTTCCTTACGTAATTCATATGTATACGTCAGAGTCAAAGCATGTTACTCCCCACATACCTTGTTCAATGTCAGTTCTGCCCGCTTTCTGTACGAGATCTCATTGTGAGTGTCTGTCTTGTGCAGAGATTTTTGTGGTGTTTTGGACTGTATGCTACTTTTGCTTATTGACTGCAGTGTACAGATTTTGGAAACTCGAGGTGTATATTCCCATTATGGAATGGCTACTGAACACCCAAAGAGGTTGTGTTAAAATCACGCTGATTGTGAATAATGACACTCCCATTTTTCTTTTCTTTTTTTAACACATTGTGCTGTCCAGTCAGCCTATAGATTGCACAGGGCCATCCTCTCATCTCACAGTTCCAGCAGATGGAGGCCTATCTAGTTCTTGTCCTCATCAATCTTCTCGCTTTCCTGCTACAGACAGGTAGAGCAGTTATTCTCCCCTCCCTCCCCTTTGGAGCTGTGATTAATCCTTTAACACATTAACAGTACATGAACTTTGCTGAAATTAACAAAGCTTCTTACTACTAACTTAGCCACTTCAGAGGAAAAATGCTAGTTACTTCCTAACAGTCTCCCATGTGGGGTCTGATGGGAGGTTCCTTGTCCAGAGAAATCCTGCACTGAACTGTGATAAGATCAACAGTAAACCTGAAGTAAAACTGAAAAAGAAAGCATTCAGGGACATAATGGCCAAGATTACTGGGTGGTATAAAATTAAGTATTTTCATAGTGATTAATACAGACTTTTTATCTTTTAATTTATTTTAAATGGCATTTCCGTGCCACAGAAAACAGGAAATCTTCCTCCAAAATTTGCTTTCCTCAAGTGTACTACAGTATTTGTACATGAATACCTGAAAAAAATCCCCATAAGTTAGCACTTAATCACACAAGAGAAGGAGCAAAACCAAATCCATGGTGAGAATGGAGCAGTGAGAAAAGGAAGCTTTTTTTCCCTCTTGTTTTCCTACTGTCTTTCACTAGGTTGATGATGGAAGCTTTTATTTAGATGGACTTAGCAGGGAGAACATTTGGTTAAGACACTAACTTAAGATTTAGGAGACCTGTGTTTAAGCCTCTGCTCCCCTACACTTTTTCTCTGTGACAAGAGACACATCAGTTACTGCCTCCATTTCCTATTTCCATGGTGGGCGTTGTGAGGATAAACAGATGCAAGTCATGAGGTGCTCAGATACTCAGGTGAAGGTGCCATATAAGTGCCTAAGATAGGCTGCATTTCTCTTCTTTCCAACTGCCCTTTCTCATACTTTGGGGTCAGGAGACTGTTTTCATGATTCCTTTGTTGGACCCCTGGCTGATATTTATTGTTGGCTCAGGCTCTCTCTATTTTTGTTAGGAAGCCCTGTGGTGATCAGTGGCCTTCCTTCGCTTGATGCTGTAAAACTCTCAGTTCTGTAGCAGGGCTGTGCGAAGTTTCACCGGCTGTTTCGTTTCAACGCCATTTTGATTTGTTTCAAGCTAGGAACTCAGCCTGACTGGGGGAGGCTGTTCCCTCAGCCGGGTTCAGTTCCCCAGCGCTGAGTCCCAGGCAGCAGGATCAGGGACCTGTGATCTTGCAGGCAGATCGGGGGTCCACTTGCACCCGCAGGAGGGCTGCGGGGGCTCTGCTGGACTCCTCCTGGGGGCGCGGGCCCCTCGTCTGCCTGCCGGATCACAGGACACTGCTCCTGCTCCCTGGCTCCTGCTTGTCAGCAGCCTGACGTGCAGTTTCCTAGAAACCCCTGCACCAATCTCACTTAAACTTGGCTGGCTTCATGCCCCCTGAAGGGGCTATGATCCCTGAAAGTTTAATCAGAATCAGGCAAGAAATGACAAAGTTATAGGCTGTTTTGTGCTTCCCCATTATAGCCTATGGGTAAAACGTTGAAATGGCATCAAAACAGCGAAACCATTTCGATGAAATGGAATAGAACAGTGCTTGCAAAATGAAACAAAACTTGAAACGAAGCACGGCTCTGTCGAAGTGGAAAGCTGCTGTTTCGCGCCACCCTATTGTGTAGTATATAATTAATATGACATCAGAGCTGCATCTGTTGACCATTGTAACTGAACTAAGGTTTCCATTCCTTCTTGGGCAGCACAGATGAACTTCTTGTGCTTCATTTGTTGTTATCTGTAATGACACACTGAATTCAACGGAATTTCACAAGTCTCCTTGAGGACCTAATCTGAGAATAGACGGGTTATACAGAGGACCTGGTTCAGCCTATACCAACTTTATCACTGCTGTGGATGTATGAAAACAAAAGCTTAAATTTCTACTCTCAGGCTGGGTTTACAGCACTGGTGGTGTTAATACTTAGAAATAAAGCCAAACTATGTGTAATTTAACAGATGGTAATAAAATTGGAAGATCCCCAGTGCTGTTTCCAGAATCTTTTTTCCAAGCACAGCCTTGGCTTAAATGATCATAAGTGCCTTAAATGATACCCTCAGTATCTTCACACAATCAACCCATTGTTTTCTAAGTAAAGGAATGCCTGTTTCCTAAAGAAAATAACAGTTTTGTTAAACATTTGGACAGGCAGTCGGTGTGCTGTGGTTCCTGCTTATTCCTGTCTACACAACTGTCTTACTGTTCCTCTGTGATCTCTGTGTCTCTTTGCTATATCCACTTTTATCTCATTTTAAGTTTAGTCTGTAAGTTGTTTAGAACAGGACTCCATTTTCAATATAGTTTTATGGGAACCAGTGCTCCGTGCACCATCACAATACAGGTAACAAGTGAAAGTCATCACTCCTGTTGGTATTACTGAACCATTTCCTGCTGCTTTTACATAGACTGACCTGTGGATGCACATCACTGTGCAGTGATGAAGAAAGCATTACTTTGCCCATTTCAGCCCTAGATTCCATAATATGGAATTTAATGGCTGAACAGAGTGTTGGTTTTTTTTGCAGAATTGTAGTTTTAGGTCCCAGCAGATGTCAGTAGTATTTTCTGAACTTTTCCTTTCTGCCTTCCCCGGCTCTCCCACACCTCCCCTGACCTTAATATGTTACTTGAAGAGCACTATCAGAACCTACCAGGCCCAGGCAGGAGCAAGAAAATAGAAATAAGAAATGAATCCTGTGTGACAGGATACAAACATTAGCTTTTCAGCCTTACATAGTTTTGGTCCCAAATGAACCAAATTCAGCCCTAGTGCAAGCCATTAGCCAAGATTTGATTTGTTCTAGTGCTGTTTTAAAAAAATCTTGGGAGGAGACTTATTTAAACTGATTTTAGAATCTGCAGCATTAAGTGAACAGTATTTTAAAAGTCACAGCATGAAACAAGGAAAAAGCGTATGACACCAGGGTAAAGGGAGGAGTCTATATACATGAACTCAGTAGTCAGAACTAATTCCTGTATTAGTAAACCTTAGAGGTTTTGGGAACCTGTGAGAAAAACTGTTTAGTGTTACAAGAAAACATGGTATTAAAAGAAAAGGAAATTACTGAGTGTGCTATGGTAAACAGGAAAAGGAAGGAAGGATTTCCACATCATAGAAGAGAACGTTTACATTTCTGCTTTTTTCCTTTACTACTAATGCTCAATCACTGTCCATTGCAGAGTGTTCTCTCTTCATCTGGGCAACCCTGATGGGCCAGACAAGTCAAATACAGGCTAGAGAAGGAGGAAATGCTTTCCAAGTGGATCAGTGGCAAGATCCCAAGGAGGCAGTGCATTTTCATTCCTGGTCTTGGTTCCTTTTTTAGGCTTTCAGTCACACAAAATCAGTGCTTTATATATTCCTAAAGGATGGTTTGTACAACAGAGCTATAGCTAGCCATTGGCTCCCCAGTGCAAATGGAATCATGGTGATTCTGATGTGTTTTAGAGAGGAAGAAAGCCAGAGATGTTTCTCTAAGGGAGAAACCTCTTCAAAAGGTTAAGGATGCCAATGCCAGTTTGCTATTTGTGGATGGTATGGAAAATTACCTTGCTTCTTGCATAATGGTCCAACTGATCTAAGTAGAATGCTTTTCAAATAATGCAGTATTTACCCTTTGCCTTTCTCATGCATGTTTATATTTCTGATTTGATTTTGCAGTTCTCAAATTAAGTGGACGCTTCAATTGTAATTATTACATTGTTTTTAAAGGTACATTAGTATATGTATGCTAATCCCAAGGAGAAATACGTGGGAAAGTATTGTGGAATATGGACTGCCATTGCCTTCTAAACTCTTAAACTTTGCTTAAATGCAGTGAAGGTATAATAAAGCCAAATAGCTACACAAGTAAACTCTCAGGAAGTATGAATTTCCATTGTGTTTGTATGAAAATTACACACTTAATTTTGGGAAATGGGTGGGGTTAGTAGGATTATAGGATTCAAGTTTTACCTATTGCCTTACTGCATTACCAGGGACAAGTGATATGGGCTGGGTCTGATCATTTAGATGACTGGCACACCAGGGGTAGCTCAACACAGATGCAAATTTCTATACTTGCCTTTGTGTGTGTGTGTGCCAGGTTGTCCAGAAATCTTCCTTACTGCAGTGCGTCAGTGGCAAGAGTACTTGTTTGTACTTTGAGGGGAATTGTGTGAAGGGAACTGGTGAACTGTCAGCACTTGAATGATTATGATATCCATCATCACTGCAAAGTGGATGGGTCCCAGACCAAGTTAAAACAGGGCCCAGATTCTAACATATTCTCCAGCTGGACAAAATAGCATGGACTATCTAAATCTCTAAACCTCATTGTGTACCTCTAAACCTCATTCAGAGATATTCTGTATAGATTGGTTTTGTAGTAATGCCCAGGTCAAATGCCCTGGTTAACTATGGGATGAAGACATAATTATAGAACCATGGTTTGGAGTATATGTGTGTGTCTAAAGGTGCATAGTTATGCCTGATGGAATTTCCTAAAGATCCTGGCTTCATAATTTGCATGGATTTCAATGGGTGCTAGGTGTCTAGGTGCTTTTGAAAACTAAGCAAGGAACTTTTCATGTTGTGGTGCTTAAATACCTTTAAAAATCTGTTCCTTTATCTCTTCACGTGTAAAATTATGACAACATAAAGATTAATTGTTTGTAAATCCCTAGGAAAAGGTCTTTTCCTAGAGATGACTCTTGCATATTTATTAGGTGGCTGCTTACTTGTACTTACAGTAAGACACTTGATTACCACTCATTCAGACTGAAGTAAGAAGTGCCTTTTTAACAGAAGGTATAATCTACCATTGGAGCAATTTACCTGGATTCCCTGTTGCTTTAAATCATAATCGGATAAATATCCCAAAGAGATGCTACATCTTACCCAGTGTTAGGGAGTGGTTGGAGGAATCATTGGGTGAAATCCTATGGCATGCATTATATTGATTGTCAAACTAGATAGTAAAAGGGTTCCTTCTAGTCTTAAAATCTATGAATCATAAATGATTAGTGGCTGACTCGACCATTCATATGCATTGTCTTTAATGCAGTAAAGAAGATGATGTCACAAACTAGCAATTTAATTATTAAAAACATTTGACATAAGTTGTTTGACAACTGATTGACCAGTTTTCCAGTAGGAAAGATGAAACATCAAATTCTGGACATATAAGGTACTTATACACATGCTCTGATGTGTTCCAATTACAGCATGTTGGAGCAGACTTGTTTGCTGGAGTGTTCTAATTAGAATGCTTCAGCGGGCTGCAGCATCATGTGTATTCCATGTCCCACACTTCAAAATGGTGGCGGGGGCACTTTTAACTAAATTTCATAGAATGAACTTTAGTTAAAGCACCCTCGCCACAATTTTGAAACACAAACCATTGAATACATGTGACACTATGGTGTTTTAATTACAGCCTCTCTCCCAGAGCTTCCCCTAATGACTGTGCCCACATCCCAACACCCCAGAGCATGTGTATAGATACCCACAGTTCCATTGGCATCACTGACAACCTTCACATGCACGTAAAGGAAAAATTTAAGCCTTAAGAATGGGTAACAAAGTAAAAATGGAAATAGTACAGTATATTCTTAAGAGGGCCTATTGCTTAAAAGGATGTAGCTTCACAATCCTATTGAATTGTCTCTGTATTCTACCTCTGCACTGACAGTACTGGCATCCATAAGCCTTCCATTATTTATTTCTGCAGGAACCATCACTATTTCTTCCATTCAGTTATATGAATGGAACCCTGTCCTTGAACTAGTCCACATTGTTACTCCTGCTTACCCCCCCCAAAGATCTGCTTATACTAAGTTGTATACAAAAACAATGCTTCTTGTTACTAATGATTATTTAGACAATTAATATAATTAATGTATATTTTATAAATAGTTTACCACTTTCCCTCCATACTTGATTTCCTGATACCGTCCTCAGATATTGCACTTTTGGGGTGAGCAACTGTTCTGAAAGTGCTTGGCATATTGTGGTTGCCTTTATAATAGAAATACATGTGCTGCATAATCCAGCTGCTTTTTACTTATCTTTTTGTAATAAGCACTTTTAAAATTGTCTTTCCCCTATCAGTCCCTCAGGTTCACGGCCTCCCACTCCTAAAAGCGATTCAGAATTAATCAGTAAACCTTTGGACCGGGGAGCACAGAAGAATAACCCACAAATGCATTGGGCCTGGGGAGAACTACCTCAAGCTGCAAAGGTATCAGCTGTAAAACTTGTTCAGTCCTGCTTCTATCGTCAAGGCTATCTTCAGGGCCTGCGTACTCACATTGTTTCAGACAGATGACATACGTGCATAGTTTTACATTTTATATAGGAATATCAATGTCAAGTTTCAGAACTGATTTATGCTGAACTGTGAAAGTGAAGAACAATAAATTATTTGTTGCAATGGAGGAGAGAGAATTTGAGATGGATTCAAAGCAGGTGCGTGGCATGGTTAGATAGCTGTAGAAGCTTCCTTTGGATTGAGGGGGCAGTGAAGGTTTTGGAATGAATGCCAAAAAAGCGCCAACTGAGTGGAGAAATGCTCAAGGCCTGAACAAAAGTTTTAGCTGTTGAGTCGGACAGAAAGGGTCAGATTTCTAAAATACTGTAGAAGAAGAAGTGATAAGATATGAGTATAAATGAGATGGGTATAGAGAAAGAAAGGAAAGTGTTGAAGGTGTCATAGGGTGTTCTATCTAGAACTTCAGGCTTTGGCCTACTCCTGTAGGAGGAAGGCATTGTGTGAAAAACACAGTAGTATAGAATTAAATGTCCTTGTTTTTATTCATATATTTATCACTAATTGGAATACAGTAGAATGCTAAACAACTGCTCTGATCAGGACAACCCTTGAGCAGTTATTAGATGGTGTAGTAACTGTGTGATGTAATTGTTGAATCTGCATGTCCACATAGTGATACAAGTGCAGCAAAAGCCATTACAACTTTAACCCAGTTTCATTCAGAGTTAAATTTACAGAGATTTAGCTAATTTGATACCTACAGGGGTATGCAGAGGTAATATTTAACAGCATAAATAGATGGTGTGTGGCAACTCCCCTTCCATTTTGGAAGCAGCTAAAAGTTAGTTCTGTGTATAGCCATGTTTAGGGTCGGGAAGGAATTTTACCCCATGATCAGATTGGTACCGACTGGGGGTTTTTGCCTTCCTCTGTAGCAGGGGGTGTGTGGCCCTCTAAATGGGATCTCTTGAAAATATATTAACAACTTTTTACAGAAGCAGGATATTGGCTTGCCATGGTCCTCCTGCTTTACCTCTGGCAGGTTAGGATGTTATGCCTTCAGGGTTGACTAGTTTTATGAAGACGTTAGGTTATGGATTTGTAGGAGTAGTTGGACAGTGGCGGTCCTACCTCAGGCAGGGGTTGGACTAAATGACCTATGAAGGTCCCTCTCAGCCCTACTTCTCCATAATTCTCTATGATTCTATGGCCAGAGGTTGCATTTTAAATGATTTTATTAACAGATGACCAGATGAGGGAATTCAGAAAGCTTTTAAAGGTTTTTTTCCTCAGAAGCACTCATCCTCACCAAACAGCAACAGGTTTCCTGATAAGGGAGGAACAAGGACTCTTTGTAGAACTTTATGGGAATTGACTGGAGTGCTGTTGTTCAGGGTTCATCTATATATAAAATTACTGGCCAGTATTTCAGAAAAGTGACTAGTGATTTTTAGGAGCTCTGATTTTTGAATGCCAGACTGCAGAAATCTTTACAGGGCTTTTCAGAAATTGCTGACCAACCATATTTCAATATTGGATTCTTTCACAGTGTTAAGATGAACACTTGAGGTCATTAGTTAATTTTGAAAATCTTGGCTCCATCTGTAATTCTGCATTGCAGATTTTTTTCCCTTTCACGTAACTGAAATCAGCACATACAATTCCATTGTGTCTTGTGATTATCCTGTGGATACATGATACAGGGTGAAATTTTTAAAGATCTAGATACTTAAAGGTGTTTTTGGGAGGTCCTTAATACCTTAAAAATTCTGGATCTAAATGTTTGAGGGACCTACAACCCAGTAAAAGTCAATGGGACTTAGATTCTTAAGTCACTGATAGAGTTTAGAAAATATAATCTGTGCAACCAACTAAGAGGCATGTTTGCTACAGATTTATTAATCTTCAGAACACAGCTGTTCAGTCTATGTGAAGTACTCAAGTTGTATTAACAGCAGGCAAATGCAGAAGCTCAATATTTGGCACTCAGGTCAGATGAAGATACATGCCTACTTGGTGCATATATGAATCAATGATCCAATACCATACCAAGCCAGGTTTGCTATGTGTATGTATAGTGTGAATAATACCAAAGCCAAGCCACACTAAACTGGTAAACTTCAGGCAGAAACTACACCAAGACAACAAAGAAAGATTCTCCTTTCTTTGTATTAGAAAGTTAATACAAAATGTTCTGAGTGTGTTTTACTTAACAGGTTTTGATCTATAACTGGCTTTCTTGAGAATTCTCCCTGCAAATTATCAGTGTTAAGAGACTTATTCAGTTTCAAAGGATAACTTGGTATTCTTACCTCCCATTGAACTCAAAGTCAAATATGGCATTGTAAAACAGAGCTTTGTATAGCACCTTGAGAACTTTGTGTTGCCTTTTCCTCAGATGCCTCTTGATCTTCATCTGTTTTCTTTTTTCTCCCCCTATAGTCCACTTCACTCAAGGCTAAAGAAGCTGGTGTGATGAATGTAAATCCTTCTGAAAGCACTCACTTTTGGGTCATACAAAGTGCTCCTACAGAAGAGTTTGGCAGTGTATCTCCTTTACCTGCTCTTGGACAGGCAGATACTGCAGCTCCTGAAGAAACTGAGCCCCAGCCAGAACCAGCTGAGATAAATCAACCAGAGACAGAGTCTGCAGGAGTAGTTGCAGCACCTCTGCCTGCAAATGAAGACATAAAACAAGCTGCAGCTTGCTTAGCTCAGCCAGTTAGTAAAACAGATTCACCCTCCAAAAAGAAAGGTAGAGCATTTGCTTCTACGGTGTATGTACATGATTTTGCTTGTAGGTCCCAGTATGATAAGATATTCTGTACTCAGACACACTAATCTAGAACATTCAGAACTAATAAGATCATTTTAGGTTATGCTGAAAATACATAAGCCTTTTACATCATCATCAGCTAAATGCAGGTTAGTTGTGCATACTCTTTAATAATAAAGGTATGGAATGAGGATTTTATCCCTTGGGTTTTTCTGACATTTAGTAGATCAAAGCACAGGAAAAAGGCTATAGAACTTGTACTGAACTCTTCCCTGGCAGAAAATCCAGGTACTGCCGTAGTTTATGGTACAAGCATGTTAGTGTTTGTAGGGAATGCTGCCATTATGACGTTCTGCTGTTATCTCTTGGAACACCCCAGCCTCAAAAAGACATTTCAGAATGTCTCGTAGGTAAACATTATACATACTACAAAAGTAAGTGGTTTCATGTCATATAAGCAACTGCAGGTCTCTTTAGCATATACATAATCTTCTTAAGTTCATAGGGTAGAATTCTGTCTGATTAATTTCTTTCTATTTGCCAAAGATAATGCCAAATAATCTTTCCATAAGTTTACAGGGTCAAACTCTGTTCCACCTACTAAGTGTGTAATTGGATTTTAGTGTGATTCTATTCCATCCTGCTCAAATCCCTGATAATGCATTAATGCATCTACTTTTGCAACAACAGCCACTTTATCCTTAAGACTGAGTCACAAGAAAACCCCCAAAACAAAAACCAAAAACCCAGTAAGGAGGAGGAGGACCTACCCACCTTTTGCATTAATGGTTTTTCAAGGACTCAAGTGAGGTGCAGTCGAATTGCACTTACGTGCTTAAGTTGACTTTTGACTTAATAAGCAGACTTGAGTCTGGCCCGTAATATCTACATGAGTTTTACTTGTTCACAGTTCATATTTTTGTAGACCCCAAATTCTCCAGGGATTATCCAAAACATCAGAATTTTGTGCTTTAACCTTTGTACCAGAAAACATTATCACACATCTGTTTCTCAGCCCCTTCAGTAGTTCCATGTTTTTGAGGACAGAAATTATAGAGTTGTTCTACCTAGCATTCAAGCCTTAAATTATTTTTTTTGGATCACTTTTCATATTAGAATAGGAGGAGTTTTGTGTGTTTGGGTAAAGAATGCTAATGGGAGTTTGCAGTACTAAGTCAGAATATCATGACCTTGCCATTTCTGACATTAGCTATAACAAGAGACCAAAGGTGGCCCAGTATAGAGGGGACTCACTAGAGACCTAGGTTCACGTCTTTTACTTGTCATGGCTGTTTTGAAGCAAGCTACTTAGGCCCAGATCTAACTGTTTTGATTACTATATCTTTGAAGATATGAACCTCAGCCTTTCTGTGCCTCCTTTTACCAGCTATAAAATGGGGATAATGTTATTTTCCCAACTCACAGGGAAGTTATGAAGCTAAAGATATCAAAGATTATGAGGTCCTCACAGTTGGAGGGTGGGAGGGACAGTAGCAAATGAATACCTTAGAGAGAAAGGAATAAACACAAAGCATTCTAAAATGTCAATTATTTTAATTCCCAGTCAGCTCTATTTGGACTTGTAAGGGTTCAGTACCTCAGAAACTCAGCCTTTTTCTGAGTCCTTTGACCACCTAAAGCCAAATCTGAATTCAGCTGCCAGGATTGAAACATCTGGCTGTGCAATGATAATCGCATATTTTCTTTCTATCTCAAATTATCTGCATATGTTTTATGTACTATGGAACTTGTAAACCATACTGTTGTTGTTGTTTTTTTTAATTCCAGTCCTTTATTTGGAAAACACTTACTCATGTAGTTATTTATTCTGTGTTTACAGATAAACGAAGTCGGCATCTTGGTGCTGATGGTGTCTATTTAGATGACCTCACCGACATGGATCCGGAAGTTGCTGCACTGTATTTCCCCAAAAAGTATACATTATTTGTTTGTATTAAATAATAGTATTTAAATACTCATCTTCTCCTGAGAGTTCTTTTTCAGCTGTCATTGCACCAAACAGTTCTATTGCATGTTATGAATAGTTTGTGTTTCTTGAAAGAAAGTCTAAGTTTAATGGGACTTGGAGAAAGATAAACAAAACTATGCATAGAGAAGCTGGTATTCTTGAAGCTTTTAAAGCATTCCACACCTGTGCATAAGACCCTGTCTGAAACTGATAGTCTTTTTGATTGACCTAGAATTTACTAATGTTAATATTAGTATTACTTATTCATTACTCAAAGCATCTTAATAGTCTACAGTTTGCGATCATCTACATTTTGCATTGTAGAACATTATTTTGGGGCGATATTTACAGTGTATATGCTTGTGAAAATGTTATTTTGAGCCAAAACACATCATTGCTATTTTTGGTTTAATTTTCATTAGTATTTCTTTTAACAATTTTTTGGTTCTCATTGCATATCATAATTTAGCATGACAAGAAAAGCGTTTAACATTTTCCCCATCCTATGCACAAAGTTATACCAATACAAACACTTTTAAAGTGCTTGTACTGCTGAGGTACATAGATGAAGCAGTGTTCAGTTACTTTGGTGTTCAGTAAGGAGTTTAAATTCTTATTAGGCAAGCCAATTACCATGTAAAATAGTGTTTGTTTCTATGAGGGTGACAGCAATGAGGACTAAAAGCCCAATTTATTTTTTCAGTGGTGATAATACTTTACATAATAAGAATGGAAATGAAAATGGACCACGGTCCACCAATCAGTCTCCTCAGTCTGTTGGAAGTTCAGGTGTTGACAGTGGTGTTGAAAGTGTCTCTGATGGAATAAGAGATTTGCCCTCCATTGCCGTTTCACTCTGTGGTGGTCTTAGTGACAACAAAGAAATAACAAAAGGTATGGTATGAGCATGCACCTTGCCATTACATGTTGTTTAAGTCTCAGCATCTGTTAAAAATGAAACAGTGCCCTCTTGGCAGACAAGGTCCTTTGGGTAAGACAAGGTTCGTCAGTGCCCTCTTGTGGTTAACTGGGATTTAAGCTTGAAGGAATAAGTAGCACTTTTCAGACGGCTAGGAATGGTCTCAGAATTTCTAGGGCTATTAATACAATACTACTTATTTTAACATTCTGCACTTCATACTGCTGGTTTTGTACATTAGTAATAAAATGGTGTCTTTACCTCCTAAATTACCTTGTAGTACAGTATGATTACTACATTCTTATCTGTGGTACCAGTAGAGAAGAAGAATATCCAGAGGTTAGGACACCAACCTGTGACTGGGAAGATCCCAGCTTTACCAGAGCTATCAGGTGTGATGTCACTACCTCTGTTCTTCATGTGTAAATTGGGGATAACAGCACTTCCTTCCCTTAAATGGGTGCTTGAAGATGAAGATATTAAAGACTGTGAGGAGGGCAGATGTGGTGGTAGTCAGGGCCATAGGAGTATCTAAGACTGATACTTTATTCAAGCACGGTTTGTAAACTATATTTCACATATGGTAATACATTGTAATTATATTTATCCAGTGGTTTGAAGTCTCAGTAAAGTATGTTTAGATTGGATATCAGGAAAAATTTCTTCATGGTTTGATCAGTGAGGCAATGGAATAGACTGCCTTGGGAAGTTGGGGAATCTCTATTACTGGAGGTTTTCAAGAAAAGCTTGGATAAGCACTGGTCAGGGAACTATGCCTCTGCTCTACTGTGGGTATTCACTATCTTTCTGGAGTTTGCTGGTTGATGCATGGGGCTGAGAGAGACTTTTTCCCCCCCTTCCTACTATTACATGTCTAGGTTTTTTATTTCACCTTCCTCAGAAGCACTGTATCCAGTGCTGGAGATTTTGAATTGGGTGCACCAGAGCTAGGGTTAAAAAGCCAATAGGGTGCTAGATAGCAGGTCTTGCTGCTCTGCCACATTTGTAAGGCAGGAAGGAATTTTATCCCATCATCAAATTGGTGTGAATTGTGGGGGATTTTGCCTTCCTCTATAGAAGGGGATATTGCCCTCTTGCTTCGATCTCTCAAATGTGTTTTAACAAACCTTGCAGCAGCAAGACAGTGACTCCATTTCCCTGCGCTTTTACCTGTGATAAGTGTTATGCATTGTGGTTGTCTGACAGTGCTGACTGTGTAGTTTTAATAATAGGTTAGTCGAGGACTTGCGTGGGAAGGTTTGGATAGGGATGATCCTGCTTCAGGCAGGAGGTTGGACTAGATGACCCTCAGTGGTCTCTTTCTGCCATGCTTTTCTATGGGTCTGTGATTTTTGTGCTTTAGTTAATCATGTTTCCAATTTCTGAGGACAGGACAATACATGAAGGGTTTATTCATAGAGCACAAACATTTCTCACTCTCCCTTAGGTTCTGATCAGGCACTAGAGCTATAGTCCTAGTGCTATTTGACTGAATAACTCATGGCTGGAGCACAGTTAATGCCGAGCAGTATAAGGCACAATTTCTCCAGGTGTTAAGGTGATAGTGCAAGATGCTGATAATATTCCTGACTTTCATTGACCATCTCTTGTGAGTTAAAAAAGCAGCTTCAAAAAAGTGCTTAGCATCTGGCAAGATTGGGGCCCTAAGTAACTTGACTCTATAGTACTGAATATCTCAGCACCCCAATAGTGAAGGATGACATTTAGCTCTCTGAGATGCTTTTAGAATGGGCAGCCTATATGGGCATAATTAACTTCTGTTTGTTTTTTTAACAACAGATCAGTTCTTAGAGCATGCAGTAACGTATCAGCAGTTTGTGGACAATCCTGCCATCATTGATGACCCCAATCTTGTGGTTAAGATTGGAAACAAGTAAGTATATTTCACAGGAAACAAGTCAAGCCCTGTAGCAATAACACTTGTATTTTTGTAGCACTACCTTAGTGCTTGCAGCAGCTCCACTTTTGCTGGAAAACGGATTCCTGTTTTCCTACTTTGAAAAAGTCAAATCTCCAGCTACTTCTTCCTCTTCTGCTACCTAGTTACACCTGCCCAGAAACTCTTGGCAGCTAGTCACAGTAAACCCAATTTGCATTTCAATGGATAGCACTGAGTGCTAACTGCATTCATAATCAAAATAATTAAAACGAAATATCATGTAAACCTTGCTCTTAGATTGGGATTTGGCATATTTGAGCAATGAGCACTGTGGTCTGCTCATGACTACTCCATACAATGTTCTATGAGAGGAATATTGCATCCTAATTTCCTGGGTGCTGATGTTGTCTTGGGAAAATTGCTTATCTTCTCTGTGCCTTCTGTGTAAAATAGAGGTAATGATACTTGCCAATGGTGTAGGGCAAGGGTGCTCAACCTCCAGTCTGCAGGCCAGATCTGGGCCATGGAGTCATGTTGCCCAGCCCATGGGCTCTCCATTGTGCCACTCATTAGGCCAGCAGGGCACAAAAGTTTGAGCACCACAGTTGTAGCATGTTGTGAAGAGAAGATTAATCAGTGAAGAATTAATGACATAGTGTTCTTTAGGATCACATCTATATTGCATCCTTACTGAGCTTGTGACTGCTGTCAAAAAGCATGGCCTGTCCACTTGTCCAGGGTAGGAGGTGTCCAGACAGAGCAGAGGTATGCTGTGACGAGCTGTGCAAGCTACATTTTTATGAGTAGATGTGTAAAGCCTCTCAGGATTTAGTCTTCTGTTTAAACATGGGAAGTTGAAGGTACATTCAGTAATACCACAGAAGAAATTCTACACCTTACAGAACCCATCCCTTAGCATTTGTATAGAGTGTTGAAGTATCAGAAACAATATGTTTGGCTTGTAGAAAATGTAGGTTATGCTGTAATAATGAGCTTTGGCATAGGCATACGGAATGGATGTACAATACCATTTCTCCATGATTTCCCAAGAACCTGTGGAAAATACTTGTGAAGACCCAGCTATATTAATTAAATTAGATGGGTCTTCTGATGCTCATCTGGTCCAAATGTTGTAGTTTTCTTCTTTATTTTAACAAAACTCTATCATATTAATCTATTGTGTGATGCATATTAGGTTGTAGATTGGAGTCTTTGGGAGCATAAAGTGGAAGAGTAAGTTTTTTTGTTTGGTTTCGTAGATACTACAATTGGACAACAGCTGCTCCACTCCTCCTGGCAATGCAAGCGTTTCAGAAACCTTTGCCAAAGGTAAGATTGAACATGGAAGTCATTTGGAACAATGTCAGAACTGCGGCATTTTGCATTTCCATAAGAAAATCAAGTTTGCAAACACAGAAAAAGTAGCCTTATTGTATAGAAGGATATGTGCACAGAAAGTAGCTGCTTATGCATAACCAGCATACTTAGTTTCTGCTGAGAACCTGGGGCCAAATTCAGCCCTGGATGTGGGCATTTGTTTCCCTGGGGACACAAAGCAGTGGCATATCTTGTCCCTGGGGAATCCCTGTGCTATGCGCCTTCTGGTGTGTGGTAGGTTACCCTGAGTGGGGTAGGTGGGCCTGGGGCCAGCACTGTGCTGGCCCGAGAAGCCTTACTTGGGGTCGTGGGGGCCTCCTGGAGCTGCAGTAGCAGTGGCAGACAAAGTATGGCTCTGGGTAGTGCCTGCTGCCCCTGTGTGCCCCACTCTCGTCTTTTTTTTTGCATGGGATTTTTGACCCTGAGATCTCCCAGAGTCACCCTCTCCAGCCCCGCCCCCCCTCCCTACGCAGACGGCTATCTTGCAGCAGGGGGAACAGCTGAACGTGTGTTATGTGGCATCACTGATGTGGTTGTGCTTGTCTAGATATGGCCAGAGTGAGCAAGGCTAAATTTTGTCTACATTACATTATTTATTTGCTGGGTTACAAAAATATTCAAAGTATTTAGAGCTAAAAAGTCCTAAAAGTGAAAGTCCCTCTTGATGATTTATCCTCGCCTCTCTTTTGTTGCCTTCTCAGCATAGATTATATTTATACAGACAACTGAATTCTGTAACTGAATATTTGGTGTCTGTGTCTTCTATTGTGTCTGCATAGAGTTTGTAATCTCAGTAGAAGTCAAGACTAAGATTTGGACAGTTGTTACAGTAGTAGGCCTTGCTTGAAGTTCCAGAAAAGAAGCATATGTTCTCTAGGGAGATTTGTAATTGGATACAGTGTTTTCCACTGCTAAGTTACTTATTTGCAAGCCAAGCAGCCTGGGAGCAACAGATTGCTATGAGCATCTGACAGCTGTTTGGTGGCTTATGTTAAATGAATTGGTGGGCTTGCTCCAATGTCTGTCTGGTGGTCAGGTTTCCATATCAAGACTCAGTGTGGAGATGCTCTATAAATGGCTGCTAAGTAATAAATATTATATTTGGCACTAATCAGTACCCCGGTTGGCCACAAATTCAATAGACCATAGTACCTAAACTGTCTTACCCTTAGAAGTGCTCCTCATTGTACAGGGTTCATTAATAGGACATTGTTGGGAAAACAGCCATTCTTCAGTGTTGCTTTCTACACAGATATTATCTCTGGTTTTGATCCACGTGAGTTCAAAACCTCTTAGTGTCATTTTGAATTTGGAACCTAATTCACTGAAAATCTAAGGGCTCCTATACATGTGCAGGGAGGCTGCTCTGATGTGCTCAATTAACTGAGTCTGCTGCAGCATGGAAATGAATGTGCTCTACTAGCTGCTGACATCATGTGTATTGGCATCCCCACGCTGAAAAATGGAGGTGGAGTGCTTTGAACTAAGGCTCGTCAAATGAGCTTTAATACAAAGCACACTGCTGCCATTTTTTCAGCACAGGAATACTGATACATATGATACTTGGGCACTTTTAATTGGCATGGCTTTCTAATTAAAGTGTCCCACCCTGCCTCCCAGAGTACACATATAAACACCCTAAGACACATGTTCAGTCAGTGCCACAGCATTACTTAGTGTGCCTTTGTGTCAGGACCACATACAGCTGTAAATCTATGCAACTGTAGTGTAACATACAGCCCCAAAGTAAACTGCCCCATATTTGCAAACATCTAGTGAATTTGGTCTCAGTGGGCATGTCTACATAAGATGCTACTGTGCAGTGGCGTTGGTGGGCATTAACCATGATGTGATGCTTCTTCGCAGTAGTAACAAACTATTGCGCCATAGTGTCTGAAAAAAAACATGCTCTGACACTATTGTACAGTAATTTATGCAAGTACTAAAGCTCAAGCAGATGTGGCCACTTTTGGGTTAGTAATGAATTGTACAACCAATTGAGTTTTGTGTGTCACTGCAAATATTTTACTGATCTCGGTGCTTTTGGTGGGTTGATTAGGAGATTCAGGGTTACATCTCAGTTGGGATGAAATGAAGGGTAGTTTAGCCATTCATTTCAATGGGTTCAAGACTTCACCATTCTTCTCTTTGGTTACCAGTCAAAACATCTTTCATGCATATGAAATATACTGCTTTTTTCCCCCTAAACACCAGCACTTGCCTTTCAGTTATTAGTGGAATGAACCAGTCAAAGGAAGAATGACTACTGAATAAAAGCATTGTAGAATTATAGGAAATAGAGGTGTAAAGGATCTTGAGAAATTATTATAGTCCATTCCCCTACCTGAAGGCAGGATCAACCATACTTAAACAATTCCTAACAGATATTTGTCTGTCCTGCTCTTAAACTTTCAGTAATAGAGATTCTACAGTCAATCTAGGTAATCTATTTCAACTTTTAACTATCTTTACAGTTAGAATATTTCCCCCTAGCCACATCTCTCTTGTGGCATCTTAAACCCAATGGACATGGAGAACAGGTTACAACCTTTCTCACTGTTGTAGCCTTTTACATGTTAGAAGATTGTTGTGATATCCTCCTTTTAGCCTTTTGTTCTCTAGATTAGACAACTTGGGTCTTTCAACCTTTCCTCAGGGCTTATGTTTTCTAGAGCTGTTATTTTTTGTTGCTTTTTTCTAGACTCTCTCTCCATTTGTTCCACAACCTTCCTGAAATATACTGTTCAGAACTAGGGACTGTACTCCAGATGAGGCCTTGCTAGTTCTTACCAGGTCTTACAAATACTTGTCGCTTGGAAAGATTTGTATGGGTTAACTTTACCCCAGAAATTAACATTTATAACATAATAGAAAATAAGGTTGAAAGGAACCTCAGGAGGTCATCTTGCCCAAGTCCCTATCCAAACTATCCCATACATGTGTTTGTCTAATCTGTTCCTAAGACTAAACAAACAACTCTGCTGCACAACTACAAAGCACGTTGCCCCAGAATAGCAGGAACGCTAACCTGCTATAAATAAAGCAGAGAGATGAGGACATCATCAAAGTCCTCCTGCTAAAATACACTCAAGAAATTCAAGGAAGAGGACAACTCTTCCAGCTACAGAGCAAGGCAACCTCCCTCCTCCCCCTCCCCCTCGCGCCCCCCCGACAGATTGGGCTGGTCTAACCATGGGGTCAGAATCCTTCCTGATCCCAAATATAGCGATCAGTTGAACCCTGAGTGGAGGGACAAGACTCTGTATCCAGGAACTTCCAGTTTTTAATTCCAGCGGGAGCATCAACACACCTCCATCAAAATCCTCAGCTGTTGTTGCAGCCGACACCAAATGTTTCCATTATTATTATCTATCACCCTATACGTCATGTTCCCCCTAATCATTTTCATTACCTTCTGCTGGACTCTCTCCAACTTGTCCACATCCTTTTGTGTGTTGAGAGGCCCAAAACTTTATATAGTACTCAAGATGTGGCCTCACTTGTGAAGGATAGAGTAGAATAATTACTTCCCTTGAGCTGCTGGTAACACTCCTACTAACACAGTCCAGTATGCTGTTAACCTTCTTGACTCGTGTTCAAGAGTTCAGCAGTCATCAATTCTTCATATGATATGGACATCCATTGGATCTCAGGCTCTAGCAATAACATAGGCAAGAAGGTGCCATTCTTAAAGCGAGGTTGTCTCCATGTGTTTTTGTATTTGTCACTCTGTCTGAAGGTGGTGTTTGTGATGACAAGACCATGCTCTGTGCATTTGCTTAGGAGAAGTATGCCATCGGAGTTGGCTTTCCCTACTTTTTCCTTCCCAGTGGTGCCACTCCAGAGTTCCAGGTCATATCTGACCCTGGCAATGAAGTCACCAAGGAGAAAGATCTTGTCTTCCTTGCAAATATTGGTCATAATGTAGTCAAGGCTGGAGTAAAACTGTTCTTTGACCATCAGCATCAAGTGTTGGGGCATATGCACTGATGATTTCATAGATTTCATAGACATTAGGGCTGGAAGGGACCTCGGGAGATCATCGAGTCCAGCCCCCTGCCCAAAGGGCAGGAAGTCAG
>NW_017728918.1:23983733-24035753 GCF_001723895.1 Crocodylus porosus | reverse complement strand
AACACGATGAGGTTCTCGTCTGCCCATTTGCTGAGCTTGTCCAAGTCAGCCTGGATCACCCGCCTATCTTCTGGCGTGGATGCTTTGCCCCAAAGTTTGGTGTCATGATGGTAGTGTGCTGGGTGTTGCTGAGTTTAAATCACAGAGCTTAAACAAAAGAAGTTCATTAATGCTCACAGGGAGCTCCATAAGTTGATTGATGAGCTGATTCTTGATGGTGAAGCTGACACCATTATGGGCTGGTTACTCCTTCCAGAAGAAGGTATAACTTCCACCCTCTTCCCTCAGCTGACCCTCATCTGGTTGTCTCAACTCACTCAGAGTCAGAAGGTCGATATTGTATCTCACTAGTTCTCTGGAGCCAATATCTGTTCTTCTTTCTGGTCATTCATTTTCTTGGTTATCCATTAATGTGCAAATCTCCATGTTATGAACATCATTGTTTTCTTATGATGCTTTTGACTGCAGAAAGAGTGATCATGCTGGTCATAGTTATCCAGCCAGGAGCAGATAAAACAGTTTAGATTTATGGAACCTTTTCTAGCCCCTTCTCCATGTGGGATGATCATTGGGGGCCCTTAATAGGACTTCTGAGTCATGGTAGCAGCTGCCAAATTGCACCCTGCTCTCAATCCAGGTGCAAGATGACCTTCTGGCTGCTGCTGCCTGCTGTCCTATACTGGCTCTGTCACCACTGGTTCATTGCTGCAGGGCTTTTGGAGGTTGGTACAGGAAAGTGTGTTTCTTTCCTGTGGTAGAAGCCTGCATGTGACTTTATTTAACATGAGGAAGCTGATGCACAGAAACAGCAACCACATGATCTTGACAAGGTGGATAGCTGAATCCAATGGCATGAAAAACCCTAGATGACAGGAAACCTCCATCTTGCTGGAGCTTTCTTCAGTTTTTACAGCTGTTGAGATCCTGGCATGTTTTCCCACATGATCTTCTGTTGAGGACTTGAGTTTGGACTGTTGTTTGTCTGGAACCTACCCTCAGGCGTGTTTGCCATTGGTAATCCTGCCAGGTGTGTGCAAGTCTGGGCAACTTAGCTTTGAGGATCATTGGGATGCATAAGCCTCCTCACCACTACAAGGTCTTGGTCCTTTTAGAAGATAGTGAAAATTATGCACATGCTTAAATTCTTTGCTAAATGGAGCCTTTTTAAAAAACAATTCTTTCCCTAGATACAGCATATCTTGATCAGAGTTGTATGCAGCTGGAAGCTGCTTGGTTGTGGCATAACCCTCCACTGGCTGGAAGCTGTACCTACATGTCACAGCCTTGGGAAGAAGTGGGGAGCAGGGAAAAGTAGCAATGGCATGGACACTTCTTATAGCTGGTGGGGAGCTGTGCTGGGCAGCTTCCAGTTGTGCTCATACTGTAGCTGGGTAGCAGGGGAGTTGGGGCAGGAAAAAGCAGCAGCAGCATGTATGCAATTTCCAGCTGACTGGGCCTAGTGCCAGGACAGGCAAAGCTTCCTGGCTTTGCAGGCTAGATCCAGTGGCTCTGCAGGCTAGCTCTGCCCTGTGGGCCCTTTTTGCCAACCTCTGACTTTAGAGCCTTTACAATTTTATACTCCCATTTGGAGAGAACGGGCAAAATCATGCTTACAATAGAAAGCAAGTTGCAGTCTTAAATAAGGATAGAGCATCATCTTTCCATAAAATTAGCATTGTCTTAAATAAGGTAGGATGAAAAACAACATCATTGTTGTATTAGCAGAGAGGCAATGGACCATAGGAAAGGTAAATCCTTTAGCCCTCAAAGATGATCATAACATCTCAAATTTTTACAGTTTTGTGTGTTTTGAAAGAAAGTTTTTACTGCTGCTGCCTATACTGTAGTTATTGATAAATAATTTCTATATCTAGTTCTCTTAATTCAGGCCACATACAGACATTCAGTCATTCCTGGGAGAATTGCTGCTCTCCCAGGAGAAACCACATGTATACAGATATTCAGGATTTTTCTCCCAGAACAAAAATGGCTGCTCCAGGACAAAAGTAGCCCAGGAACAACTAGCATTAAATTAATCCTGGGAGAGTGACTGTATATACATTTTTGGTATGTATCATTAGCCATGTTCACTTAAAAACAATACTTCTTTAATGTATTGTAGGTCCAGGAAATGTACGTAAGGCAAGGATTTTTTGTGGAACTCTCACTGAAACAACTGTATAGTTGGGAGAGCTGTTAGACAGACTTTGAAGCATCAAGTGTCCTTTCTCAGGTCTGAAAAAGAGGTAGACGGGGAACCAAATCTTTTTTAGACCTGAGGAAGGACACTTGATGCCTGAAAACTTATCCGGCAGCTCTCTCAACTATATAGTTGGTCCAACAAAAGAGATCATACAACTCCTTGCCTCTGCATTCCTTACACTGTAGTTTATTTTTTAAAGCGAATAACATACTTTTCTAACCTTTAGTTTGTCCCCTTCAAGCCTGAGACCTTTTCCAAAATGTTGGGCTTGTGTTTTTTATGTATTTCTTTTTTATGATTTTCATTAACCAGCCTTGAATTAGAAACTATTCTTTTTACCCATTTCAGACAGTACTAATGCCTCTTTATGCTTTTTCCCCCCCCTTTTGATTTTATTTCTTTTTCCTTTAAAAAAATCTTTAAGTATTCATGCTTAAGTTACTTCAGAGCAGTTCTGGATACCATTAAGTTTTGTTTTAATAAATTTAATGGTCCACAGACAGTATGTTTCCTTTTCTTCTGTTTATCATTGGTTAATGTTGTGTTTGCCATTTTCTTTTGTTTGCATGTGTTGTTATCCGTCCCCCTTTTTTTGTGTTCCGTTATTTATGTTAACATCCATTTATCACAGGCCACTGTGGAATCTATAATGAGGGATAAGATGCCCAAGAAAGGTGGAAGATGGTGGTTTTCATGGAGAGGGAGAAATAGCACTATAAAAGAGGTAAGGGTATATTTTTGGCTAATGTTAGAATCCCATGTGCTTTTGTATACATCCTCCAGAAAAAATGTGCTTTTAAATATAATTATATACCCAATCTGATTTAGGACCTGTACAAGAAAGGAATTTAAGTCATGATTCAAAATTTAGGAAAGAATCAAAAACTCTCACACTGACCTTAGAGGGCTTGGATAAACCCTTAACTGCACCATTTGTCTAAAAGAATCTCACTTCTGCATAACGTAATGGACTAATCCTGCATGTAGGAACTGGAAACTGATGAGTTCTTATCTCAATTAAGCCACTAGCTCTGTGTTCACCTTCCACCACATGACTTAAACTTTCTATAGCTCTGTTTCTATATTTGAAGAAATAAAGATATTTATTACTACATCATAAATTGTAAATTACACAACCGAAGTGTGAATGAAAACATTGTTTTTACATATTTTGTAACAGCTCCTTCCCATGCCTCCATCTTCTGACCATCTCAGAGTAGTAGGTATATTAATTTCTGCTTCAGAACTCTACATAAACATTAAAAAATTTGTCTAAATGCTACTGCAATCACTAATCCCTTTTACACTGAACATAGTACTTTAAAAAACTTGCAGTAAAAACCTTTTCATTGGCTTTCATAATATTGAAATACCTTGAGACGAGAGGAAAAAAGCTTACCAGAACCTGCTAAATTTGCATGAAAAAATCATTGTTGTAAACTTTAGCTGTATCTCTTGCAAGTGCATAGTTCCATAGCACTTTTCATGCCGTATAGTTTTGCAACTTGTTGAACTCTAACAAGATTACTCTTCTTGGAAGTGTTTATTTATGTGACAGCTATAATTAAGGTAGAAAGCGCTATAGTAAGGCTGTCCATTGGTTTTTATTATTAATGCTGATAAAACTTCCCAACATTTTAAAATCTGCACCTTTTGAGAGAAAGTTGTCAAAGATGGCTTTGTTTTGGGGAAATTTCATAGGATTCAAGTTTATAAAGACTCTGTGGAACAATATTACAAATGTATTGCTTTGTTGAATGAAATATGGCTAATACATATTCTGCTCAGTGCTGGGCAACAGGATCAGTCCCACAATTCCTACCAGTTCTTGCCATTAGAAACTGGCTATTCTATACAACTGCCAAATAAAGATGCGTGTTAGTTCCTGCTGAACTTTAATATGTTGGAGTATTTTAGTGCTCTTGGGAGCAGTTCTTACCTAGGTTAAATCCTTGTGATTTTCCTGTTGTCCCGCACAGAGCCAAATCCCATCTGCTTTTCTTATGTGTATAGTCTTGGTGAAATCATTAGGACTCCTTGCACAAGTGAAGCAAGTCAGTTTGTGCCTTTAAGCATATATCTTCTAATAGATCCACCACTTCTCATATTTGTGATTTAGGAAACTAAGCCAGAAATCGGAAATGGACTTAACACAGGAGAGGAATCATTACAGCTGACCATTGCAAAGAGGTACCAAAAAATTGTCTATAGTTCAAGTAAGAAGACTGCTTAAAAATGAAAGCAAGATACTCCAAATCTTTGAACTGAGTTGAGGCAATAATGAAATGTTTGAGAGTTGTAATCTGTTGCATTCTAGAATTCATTATTTTTTTTGTGATATTTAACTGCAATACAATTCTCTTCTTTGTCAAGCCAAAGTCAGTGAAGCATCGTAAGATTTTACCCAGAGGCAAGTTTGGGGCAATACTTTACTGGACTCCTTAAGTTTGTAAAATTAGGCTCTTTAGCAGATGCTCTGGTATTTCTAGCTTACAGCTGGGTTGGCAACTTCATGAGAAGAGTCTCCCTCAGACTCAGGAAGTTTAGAGAGACTTGAATACAAGACATAATGGTCTTGAAAGATTTTTCCCTTCAGTGGAATTTAAATTCTGCAGGGAGTGCTATGAAACCTAATGAGGGCCCTGGTAGCATTTGAATTTGTTGTCATCATCATCAAACTTTTGAGATGCCACAAAATACACATATGCGCTGGTGTGCATTCAGCCATAGGGTCTTTCCATGAAGACAATAGGACCCATGTCTGTGCTGTCCGCATTCA
Source organism: Crocodylus porosus (assembly GCF_001723895.1). Lineage (NCBI taxonomy): Eukaryota > Metazoa > Chordata > Crocodylia > Crocodylidae > Crocodylus > Crocodylus porosus. Next base: position 24,030,771 of record NW_017728918.1, on the reverse strand, counting down.
CATTTGCCAGACCAGAAGGGGACAGTAAGAACCACCTCTAATACAGTCTCTACAGTTTAAATAAATTAAAAAGCAATCCTTTTTCAAGCAAAAGATAAAAAAAGGACTTTTGATACTTTTTCATCACTCTTCATGGTGTCTGGGGGAGAAAGATTGTCTGCAGGAATGCTAGCAGGCATCAGGATCTATTTGTTCTTTAGAAGACTAGAGACTGCCAGGTCAAATGTTTGGCACAAAGGCTGGTGCCTTACTTACACGCTATCTCAAATTTGTGAGATCCACTGAGTAGATCAGAGAGGATAATTTCTTCACTAGACAGGATACATGATATTTAGGCCTGTTGTCTCTTAGATGGTGGTTTTAAAATGAGCTTTAAATAGGATTCGAACATCAAGCAAACTTCACTCCTTAATTGCTGTTCTTTGTTTGAATTGTAACAGACTTCAGAAACATGTCAGGGAAAAAAGTGTTGCTGGCAAGCACTTTATGGCTAGTGGAACAGTGTGTAGCAATTGGGGACCTGATATAACACCACATAGTTCGGCAGGCTGTATTTTAATATCTGCTAATCACAACCTGTGGTGCTTTGACACTATAGTCTGGGCTTCCCAACACCATGCACAACCCAACTGTGATGGAAACAAAGGAATGTGAAGGCTGGTATTTTAAAGATCAGATTGGCAGGGTGTTAAGAATATTTTAGGCTGCTACCTAATGTGATAACTCTGTTTACCTTTGAAATGCTTTCCACTGTGAGGAAAAAAAATAGTTCTTGACAGATTTCTAAAAACGTTTGCTGTTGAAAAAAAAAAAAAAAGCTTTTTAGTGAAAGGAATACCATGCACAGGAACAAAATTTTGCAGGCATTTTGATTTAGTCTACTGAACAGAGTAATCTTGCTAAAATGGTCAGTAAAAGAATAATTTTTTGGCCAAAATCTGTAGTATTCAGAGAATGAACGGTGCAGTCTATTTTCCTTTGGAAAATAACATTCAGATAACAGTTTTATTCTTTAATTGCTATGTCATTCCTAGACTGAATCAGTTCTTTGCTTTTTGTTTACTGTAAGAATGAAACTTCCTGTTACATCAACTAACAGATTTTCAAATCTTGCATGAGGTTTTTTTACAAGTCAACATAGTGTATTAATTTTTGTCTGAGTTAAAGTGATGAGAATGAGCATATAGACAAGTGAATGACTAGAAGAAACTAAGCATGAATATAGGAAGCATGCATGAATGAGGATTCAGCACTTCATTGATATATTTTAAGCCGTATTGTAAATGACCTCCTGAGAGACGGTGCTTAGGAACAGGGAATCAATTGACTAATTCAGTGATTCAGTGCTAATGCATTTTTAATGGTCACCCAAATGCATTTACTGAGAGATGATAGCATCATTTTCCCTGTGTGCAATGTTCCAGAATAAAGGATGAATCTTCTTCAAGTGATGAAGACCCTAGAGCTGCCAAACAAAATATTGGGTCATTACAAACAAACTCAAGTCATCTCTCATTATTGTCTGGAATCAGTTACAAGAAGACCCTTCGACTCACTTCTGACCAGCTTGTGAGTTATTTTTATATTCTTAACAGGAACACAATTCAATAAACACATCTCTAGTACATCAGGAACAATGTAGATCTTCAGGCTAACATGGGCTTTATAAACACATTGCTTTTATTTACTGCCACATGTTACTAAATATTAGGTTTTTTCTTTTAAAATTAACAGGTAAATGTCATGCTTGTGAGAGATGCTGCTTTCACTGGTCTGGTGTCTGAGGTTTTGGAAATGGGAGCCCAGAAGTTACATTCTGAAGTGTGTACTTAGTCATAGATTTCATAGACATTAGGGCTGGAAGGGACCTCGGAAGATCATCGAGTCCAGCCCCCCGCCCAAAGGGCAGGAAGTCAGCTGGAGTCATAGGATCCCAGCAAGATAAGCATCCAATTTGCTCTTGAAGGTGTTCAATGTAGGTGCTTGAACCACCTCCAATGGCAGGCTGTTCCAGACGTTGGGGGCTCAGACAGTAAAGAAATTCTTCCTTATGTCCAGCCTGAAATGGTCTTGCAGTAGGTTATGACTGTTTGACCTCGTCATCCCTTGGGGCACTCTGGTGAACAAACGTTCCCCCAGATCCTGATGAGCATCCCCGATAAACTTATAGGTGGCCATCAGATCACCCCTGAGCCTGCGCTTTTCCAGGCTAAAGAGTCCCATTGCTCTCAGCCTGTCGTCATAAGGTCTGTTTTCCTGACCTCTGATCATGCGTGTGGCTCTTCTCTGGACTCTCTCAAGCTTCTCCACATCATTTTTGAATTGTGGAGCCCAAAACCAAATGGGCCTTGAAGGCTAAGGCTCAACTATCAGAAGCATGGGCATGCTTCTGATAATACTGTGGGCAAGAATCCATACAGTACCTGTGTGCGGTGTGGGACAACTAGTAGTCCAGGAGAACAGCGTAAGGGTAACAGCAGTTATGGCTTCCTGATCCTGGGTGGCCCTGAGGGCTGAAGAAACCCTTGTCAAATTAAGCAGCTTGGGGCCTCTCTGAGTTACAGCATCTTCCAGATCAGCTATACTGTGGCCTGACACCTGCACAGCAATGGCCTGTCTCATCATACCTGTGCGGTAAACTGGATGGATTTAAAAACTTCATTCTGCTTGGTTACAAATTCCAGAGGTATCCCAACAGGAAGCATTGTGATCTACAGTATAGGACAGCAGACTAGGAGTCTGGAATGAACGAAATTTCGAACTGAATTAAATTTCTTAGACAGACATTATTTTTGTCAAAAAGTGCAATTTTAGACAGCCTTAAGTCCTTCCCTGATATGTTTGTTTTGCCTCCAGCTCTACCACTAGCATTTCCTTATGCTGCGATTTGTAGGAGGGCCTTGGAGAGCAGTATTATGGTTGTCCTACACCTGGGAAGATTCTCCCCCAGTTGGAAACAGGGCTTTTAGTGCCCTCCAGCCATTTTGCTTGGCCAAAGGGGACTCACTAAGGGTGAGGATCTCATCCTGTGCATATGCATATAATGGATGTACACATGTTCACCCATGTGTTTATGTGTGTGTGCACATGTACATGTCTCTCTTTTTCCCTCTCTCACAGGTAGCCAAACGCATCCTTTGCACAAATACATTCTTCAAGTTAGCAGCTGCTGAAGGAGCTGGTTTTTTTAATGAAGTGTGGCCAGGAGAATATTAATTTCAGGGAAATAGGCTCAGGCCACTTAGATATCACGACTGAAAACAACAAACAGTGCCGTTGCTGTGCAAGCCTGGTATAGCACTAGTTGATTTAGTAAATTTGGCCACTTAGGAAAAACTTCTCATCTTTGCACAGATAATTAATTTTTATCAGTAAACAGTGCTGAGGAATATAGCATTCACCAGCCCAATCAGTCACTGGCTGTTTAGAGAGAGAACATTTTGAGTAATCATAATAGAGATAGTTTTGTCTTAAGAGACAGAGAAGGTTATTTTCTGTAGCTGAAAACAGAGGTTGTACAAAGCCAGGGATAGTTATTTTTCAGGGTCAGAAGCTTTTCAGGGGGCTGATGCCAATCCTGGTTTTTGTTGTTTGAATACTTCAGGCTATTTCATTCCTCACATGTAAAGCAGGACTACTTGCTGGGTGCATCTACACTTGCAATTCATTTGATGCAATAAACTATTGCTCCCAGGCATGCTGTTTGAATATGTTCCCAGGACCATAGCATATTGAGCCAGGTCAGAATAGCCCTGGCTGGCAGGTGGCCTGGGACTGCTCCGACCCAGCTCTAAGTGCTGCAGAGGGACTGGCTGAGGTACAAAGATGCTTCAACGTGGGGTTAGCTGGCAGGCAGCCCTCACAGTGAAGCACCTTCTTGCCCCAGCCAGCCTGGTAGGTGCCTACATGTGTTTTGCTGCACATTAAACAACTCTGCAGCAAAAATAGTACTTGTAATTACAAATACAAACCTGTTATAGGGTTTATTAGTTTTCTGTGGCCTAATAAGGCTGCATGTGTAGATGCTGAGACATTTACTGAGGAACTAATTAGGCAACTACACAGTAAATGTCTCATGTAGATGCATCCACTGCTTTTAGTTGTACTGATGAATCAAGGATACTACGTGACCATTACGGCTGAGCTCAGCTAATGTTTTTCAGAAGGTCCCATCAAAAGGAACGAGATGAATACATTGCACTCAAAATCCGCCCCTTCCTGTTTATGCTGTTCTGTCTCGGAAGCACATTTTGACCTTGACAATAATCTTGTTTTTCCAGAAAAGCCTGAAGCTTAAGAATGGCCCCAATGATGTGACCTTCAGTGTTACAACACAATATCAAGGCACTTGCCGTTGTGAAGGCACAATCTACCTCTGGAACTGGGATGAAAAGGTCATTATTTCTGACATTGATGGAACTATCACTAGGTAAGGCTTTATCTACACAGGCAAGTTCTCCTTTGGGCCCAGGAAATCATTATAAATTTATGACTGGGGCGAAGAATCATAATATTTGGAGTTTGCATTTTCTTATTGTGCTTCAGAGTGAATCAAAAAATATAGAAAGCCAAACCGCATGGACTGGAGTCTTAGCTCTACAGAATCTAGTACATAGCATGCTGATCTTCTGTCTTATTTGCCTGTAGACTTTTCATGGGTGTCATTCCTAATAGCATCCTCACCTATTAAGGAATTAATTGTTACAGCATACCCATGAGGTAAATTGGATGGACTTAAAAACTTCATTCTGGCTTTATAAGACTGTCCAAATATGTGCATGTGCAGTGGCTGGCACAGTGGAACCCCTTGTGATAGATCAGGCTCTAGATACTTTTGTATTATAATTATTAATACATTTTCTACATTTAACATGGAACTATCTGTGAAATCAGTATAGCTATTTCCTATAAAATAGCAATAATCAGTATAACTGTTTTAAAGATGGTGAACCAAGGGCTTGTCAACAAAGGAAAATGGGTACTCCAGCTATTCCACATTAACATACTGTGGGCATGTCTACATGAGAAGTTTACTGTGGAGGAGACTAATTAGCTCTGCAGTAAAATCTTAGCATCTACATGTGTGGCCCTATTAGGCTGCAGTAAATTAATAAACTCCACTGTAGGATAGTACCTGTGCAGTTGTTAGTGTGCAGCAGCATGCATGTAGATGCTGACCCAGCTGGCTGGGGCATGAGGGTGCTTTAGTGTGGGGGCTACCTGACAGCTAGTCCCACACTGGAGCACCCTTGTGCCCTAAGCTGCCCCCTTCACAGCATGTTGAGCCAGGTTGGAGCAGCCATGGGTTGGTAGGCTGACCCCTTGGGCTCCCTTGCCATCTGGGGCTGTTCTGACCCAGCTCAACATACAGCAGTCTTGGGCACACATGTAAATGTGGTACCTGGGAGCAATAAGCTCTGGCATGATATGCACCGGAGTTTATTGCTGCACATTAATTGTACACACAGACACGCTCTGTGTGAATATTATTAGCCCAAACTAAGAATTCCCAAGTTGTACTGCATAAAGTCATGCTCAGTAATCTGCATGAGGAATTAGGATGGAGCTTCTGGTATGGATGGAAATTTACACCCTAACTTGCACTTCCCTGTGAAGACAAGACCAGAAACAGAGATTAATATGATTAAATGGCTTTCCAGGCTAAAACAGGAAGTTCAAAACAGCAGAACTGGGAACTGAATTGCCTTAACCAAAAGAGTACCTTCCCATACCACTAATCAAATGACTGGGCAGGAGGGCATGTATTAATACCACTCCAGATTATTTAAAAAAGGATAAAAATTGCATATGACTATATTTTTGGGAGTTGTTATTTCAGTGCATTTACATTTTTTCCCCACCTCTATTCAGGTCTGATACATTAGGCCATATCTTGCCCACTCTTGGCAAGGACTGGACGCACCAAGGGATTGCAAAATTGTATCATAAAGTGAGCCAGTGAGTATTCAGTAAATCTTTTTTGTGCATCCTGTGTGTTTGTATCAAGGGATAGTGCAAATGTATGTGTTTGCATAGCAAGATTAAAATTTACAGACTACTGGTTGGTTTGTAGTGATAAGATCTGAATTTTGAACTTTGCTTTCAAACAAGAAGAGCATAGCTAGTTGCTCCAGAAAAGATCTGAGCCTTGATGAATAAGAGCTCCATTGCAAGAAATTCCACTATGTGATGATGGGACAGCATCATCATCTTCTGTGGATAGCAGAATGGTGGACTCCTCTTTAGTGATTTAGAGCATACTTACAAAGCTGCAGTAATTCCAATGGGCAGTGCTACTGCAGCCAGAGAAATGTACATTTTTTGAGAACAGGCAGCTTCAACAGATACACGTCAGAGAGTTCATTCACAAGCTTCTAACATCTTCCTTTAAGTTATTTCATAGTTTTCTCAGTGAGGAGATTACAGAATAATTTAAGTATCACTTGGTAATTTTGAGTGTAAATCATTCACCTGTGCTGAATGGGACTTATCCCTCCTCGGATACTTACTATCAATAATTCTGGGCTTCTGTTTGACATATTGCATAATAACAGAATTCAAAGGCAGCAATGAAATTCATTGTGACTAGCATTTGTATGAATTATTTGCTGTTTAAAAGCATTGGAGGTCCATTGAACTTTTTTTGCTAAATTGGTAAGTGCCTGAGGGCCTGTGTACATTGAACAATTAGTGTGGCATGAGGTAGTATGTGAATTCGCAGTTCTCCAGGTAATCCACACTATTTCCCCATGTATACACTCTTAGTTGATACTTGAATATGCTTTTGTATGAGGGATGCCGAAAAGAGCCAGACTCTATTCCACCTAATAAACATCTAAATGGATTTAGGCAACTAAGTTCAATTCTATTCCACCCTGTTCACCTCACTGAAAAAGAGGTAATGCAAAAGGTAGGTGTGTCTTTTTCCTTCTTGCTACTTTTTTGATCCAGTCTTAAGAGCCACATGATGGTGAATTACAAAAACAGATGCACTAATACATTTTCATGACTTGAGTAGGGTGGAATAGAATTGCACATAGGTACCCCAGTCCACTTAGGCCCCTGGCAGACATTGCAATTGTCGTATGCTTAATGTGTTAATCATACATTACCTTGTAACTTGCCACACATTTGAGCAATTTACTGTCAGATATAGAGCCATAAAAATGGAGAACCAATCTCAAAGATGTTGCTTGCAAAATGTAGACTAACTTTGCAGCTTGTTTTTATTGCACTTTAATTTGAATGTGTGGCATGTTACACGCAGAACGATAGAGCTTTTTCTTGGGAAACCTGTGGGCAGGCAGACGTACATAAAAGCACCTCAGAAGGTCACTGGAGAATTTGAGCCCTGCTGCTTCTGCCCCTGCCCTTCCCTGCCCTCCATCTCTCCTTCCCTTCTCCTTTTCTCCCTACTGCTCATACAGGTTTCCCCAGATCTGCACAAGGGTTGGGGGAGCAAGACTTTTACCCAGGGATAGCCCAACTGACTTCTCATTTACAGCACAGCTGATGGTAGGGATGACAGCCCCTGCCAGCAGCTTTCCAGCTTCCCTTGTTTTTTAGTGTGGCAGAGCAAGTGCCCAGGGTGCTTTTTTCCCCTCTTTGGAAAGCTAGCCTTTTGAATATGAAGCAGATCACATGGTGTAACATGTCCACTGAGTGATATTACCCATTGCTTGGTGGAAATAAAATCTACCAGGAACCTTAGGCACCTGATAGACAGAATAGAATCAGGCCTTACATATAGTACAACATATAACTATATAACATGTGCCAATATATTTTGTTGTATTCCTGTTTCCATATGTGGTATCAGTTGAAGCACATAGAGATGTTTATGGTTCCTGGCTGTTTTAGATGAAATTCTATTTGGATTCTGTTTTGAATCTGGACAGAGCAATATTTGTCCACCTTCATCGATAAGCTTAAGCATCACCAGGGTAACTGTACATGGGCTATGAATTCTGATAGGAAGAGGCAGTTTTTGTAGAAATCTCACTTTATTTGTTTTGGATACCACATACGAAAATTGAACTGGGTGGGAGCTCCAAACAGAATAGGCTGTTGTATTCCATTTCCCAGCTAAACTCTTTGGCAAGAATATTCCTTGAAATGTATGTAAAAATCATTCTTTTAAAAATGTGTAGTAGCTAACACCAGGTTGTCTTTACTAGAAGGCATTTTATTGTGTATGTATTTTATTTCTTTCACTTTAAATGCAAAAAAAGAGATGCTTATTCACAGCTGTATGCGCCTTAGCAACTATTCAAAAGGATAGTCCATATAAATACCAGTACATTTGACACTGGTAATAAGTAGGTAGGATAGGTATGGTCAGACTAGACAGTGAATAACTTTAACATTGGAACAAGAAATCTCTGTTGGATGCAGTGGTAAAGAGGAGCCCTATGGAAGACTGCAAAGGGGTGACTGAGGTGATGGGAGAGAAAGATTAATAGCATCAGGATCTGAGAGAAGATTACAGTAGTAAAATACAGCTGCTTACAGATGTGGGAAAAAACCAACAAACAGCACTTTACTTTCAGCTCAGTGTGCCCCTGTACTGAGCACACAGCATGCCCAGAAGAGGCACTGCATTCGTTTGACCCAGCTCCCCAGTGTCTGTATAGCTCATATGCTCCAGCAGGGCTTTTTGGCACCTTTGTCTGATAGCTAATTGAATTAGCTATTAGATAAAAGTGCCAAAAAGCCCTGCTGAAGTGTACTAGCTATTAGATGCTGGGGAGTTGGGTCAAATTGATGTGATGCCTCTTTTGGTAAAGCGCTACTTTTTTTCCCTCCCATGTCTGTCAGCTCCCTACAGCAAAAGGACCTTGGCAAGAGTTTCAGCAGCCTGTCCAAATAGCAAACGATGGAGGTTTGTGATGCTGTACAGGAGGAAATGGCACTGGTTCAATCTGTGGATCTATGCATGTTGGCTAGAACCTTCTGATCATTCGCATCCAACCTGAACGTCATTATTTGGATTCAGAACTCCTTTGCATGGTTAGGGGCATGGGTTAAAAAATGGCCTGGTCTTTAGATTGATCTGGGAATAGACTGCATAGGAAAAGTATCTTGAGCGAGGATAGTTCTTCAATGCCCTGCCTAGAATTCCCTCAAAAGGGCAGAGAAATTCTTTCACAACTGACACAACCAGAAGAAGATCCTAGAATATCTCAGCACAGAGGCAGGGCCCCAGGCACATGAGCAAGCGCAGTCATTGCAAAAATACAGTAAGGCAGGTGAGGCTTGTTTGTGAGAAAACTAGTCCGGCCAGGTTAACTCAAGTGCCCAGGCCTGGATTCTGACCACCCAAGCTAACTGTGTGGTGAAGAAATACTTTATTTACTCAAACATAAGAATATCCCAAATATAAGACAACCCCCAATAATTAGATTCCATATATGGAAAATTTATACATTTGTCATAATTTTCCAGGTATAGAATCAAATTATTGGAGATCTGCCTTGAATTTGACCCCTTCCTACTGGTACAGCAGAGAAAGTAAATCTTGGGGTCAGAGAGTCCTTCCTCCTGCCCTCCTCCCTTGCTTAACTTCTTTCCTCCTGCAGCCTCTGCCCCCACCCCTGACTGGTAGACCCAGCTCTCCTTGAGGTCATGGGAGTGAAGGCAAATTTGAAAATACGAACTTTGAAATAAGCATGCTTTTTGTAATTTGCATATAGTCAGATTCCTACATGTACTCACAGTCTTGGTTAATCCAGAACTGATGCATTTTTACCTGTTTTGAAACTGTTGCAAGTTTTACCAAAGGTACTATATAAACTCACTTTTAAGCAACTGTTTCATATCTACTTATATATAGTAGAAACTATGCATGGTATTAGTCTAAAGCCAAAAGGCTCATGAGTTTCCATGTAGTTCATTGGGCTGGACCCCAGCAGAGTTAACAGTATTTCAAGCCATGGTGACACCTCGGCTCAGTTTTGCTCAGTATGTGTGTCTACTCCATATACGACCCTGCCCATTGTAGTTCCCCCCACAAAGGGTCCATCTGCTAATTCTCCTCACACTCATGATTGTAACTGGGTGTGTTTGTCAGGAGTTAATGAATGTAATGAGTTTTCCTTGTATGCAAATATGAGATGGCTTTCCTCTCTATGCTGATTGGGGGAAAAAAATCTCATATTTGAGTAAATACAGTATGTGTAGAATCACTTGGGTGTGTCTAGGGATAGTCAAAAACAAAGAAGAGAGCAGATTACAGCCACAGTAACTAAGAAAGCAATGAATGAGATGAAAGGTTAATAATTCAGTTTTGGCAACAAGAAGCTTAAATTGGTAGCTGGATATGCACAGTGATGATGTGATAAAGTATTGGATAAAGAGGCATATTTCCTCATGTTCTAATATTCACAAAGGTTGCTTCAGTTTCATTTTTTACAAAAAGAAAGGTGACACAGCATTCTTCATTTATTCAGAATGCATTCCTGCTTTCTTCAATGCTGTGTTCTTTCATATTCAGTTCATAGTACACATTCAGATTACTCTTAACTACTTTGAAGATCTTCAGATGCAATGCACAATGGTACAAATGGTTGATTTAGTTTGTTCTGTGTGCTACGGTTGCATTAAAATTGGTTTGTTATTGTTACTTTTGTATGGATGATGAACTCTGTATTATGTATGACATAATTTAAATAATGGTAGAGATACAGGCCTGACACTACCAGTACTTTGGATAGGGATGAATTATTACTTAAGGCACAATGCAAACTGGAAGATCATGTGGTTAGTGTTGTTTAGGAAGATGAATAATCTTCTAATTGTATTTGAAAAAGAAATGAAGAAACGCTTTTTACTGTAATTGGTTTTTTTAAGTCAACTGCTGTAGGCAGGTGTTAGGGCCATAAATTGAGGATCAAATAAACATGAGTTTTGTTGTATATAAATAGTGTTACTATTACAGCAGTTAGCTATTATTAACAGGTACTATAAATCCATAATGGCCATATTTAATGCCCTTACACGCACTGAGGAGCACTTCATGGGTAGTTCCATTACAGGATAAATGGGGTAAGGTACTATTAAATCAAACTGAAGGCCTCAAAAGTTGAAAACCAGTAGCATGTAAATGCTCGGTTTTTTCTGCTGAAACATTTATTTCAATACCAATCCAGAAATGATTTCCTCATATGACTGAATTTGAAGCTCAAGAGATAATATTTCAAGGAAAGTGTGGCATGTGCGTATAAATTCATCCTTTGATATCACTAAGTCCCAGAGGGATTACGGTAGGTTGAACTTAAAGAAGATTGATATAGCCTTGTATACTGGCTACCTTTTCTTTTCTTCGTACAAAGTATTTCAGTAAGTGATAAGAAGTGCAATGCCAGTAAATAGGACCAGATTTTACCTGGGTGTTGTACAAGTACCACAGAGATGAGAATGTTGTATGTTGGTAAATCCCTAACTACAGAGCACATCTACACAAGATGCTTACTATGGAGTTGCCTTATTGGATCCGCAATAAAGCCTCAGTGTCTACACATGCGGCCTTATTAGGCTGCAGTAAACTAATTAACTCCAGCATATGTTAGTACTTGTAAACACAAGTACTTTCCTACAACACTGTTATTTAGTGTGCAGCATCCCATGTGTAGACCCTGGCGGGGCTGGCTGGGGCACAAGAGTGACTCCCCCCCTCGCCCTCCCTCCCCCGTCCACTGCCAACCAGGGCTGCTCTGACCTGGCTCAGTGTCCGGTGGTCCCAGGCACATGTGTAAATGCAGCACCTGGGAGTGATAAGCTCCGGTACAAATTGCACCAGAGTTTATTGCATTGCACTAATTGCACATGTAGATATGCCTATAGTGGAGCACTACAGAACATCACCATTTGAGGTTCTTTCTCCTAGTGTTTTTACTGTTTTGAAATCATTCTTAAGTCTTTACAGCCCAAATGGGTTATATAGATAAAGATCACTAACAGTCATAGCTTATCTCGTGGATAAATAATATACTTACAGTGACTGCTTCTTTTTTTTGTTTAATAGAAATGGATATAAATTTCTGTACTGCTCAGCACGTGCTATAGGAATGGCAGACATGACCAGAGGATATTTACATTGGGTCAATGAACGAGGAACAGTGCTACCTCAGGGACCTGTGCTATTAAGTCCAAGCAGCTTGTTCTCAGCCTTTCACAGGTATTTATATAATTGTAGTTCATACCCGATGAAAACATTCACAACCTTGTATAGGTAGATTTCTTGATTTTATTTGTCCACTTTAATTTATTAGCAGTATTTCTATTATGGGTTGGTACAGATTCTAATTAAAGGCCAGTCTGTAGTAGGTAACCAATATTTATTTGTCCCTGAGGTGTTTGCTAAAGACAGGCTTCATGTTGCAATGGTAACTATTAAAAATTCAATTCTTGCCAACAGATACCACCTGTTGACTTCACAGTGACTGCTGTTATTGCACTTGTTTATATACCGTTTTCAAAGAGCTGCTTACAAAAAATATCACATTCAGTTTCATGTAAAAATAAAGTTAACATATTCACTTAACTGTGATATGTTATAAAGACATGTTGATGTATAATAAACTGAATGTAACCTGTCTGAGGAAGAAATAACTCAGCTTTTGACATGTGTGTCCTACTTCAGTAAAGTGATTTTTGCAAATATTGTAGGGTAAGTGCAGCTGTGATAGGAGTTTTCCATTAAAATTATAAATTGTGGAACATTTGAAAAATGTGTCAGTCAATTTCACACATTGTATTCTAAATATAGGAGACCTTGGAAACACCCAAGATTGTACTCGGGCTGATTTACTGGAGGGCAATAAAATAGTTTTTATTACTTTACACCTTACTCTGTCTTGCTAGGGTTATAGTTATAGTCCTGCTTTCTGCAGATGTATTAGATATTTGGTCCTTGTTCCCACATGTACAGTCAGAGCATCAGTGGCACATGCTGACATGGAGTGACTGCAGGGAGGGGATTCTTAGTGGTAGCTTTAACCTTTAGGGACTTTGCTTTGGCTCCAAATGCTTCTCATGGGTGCCATTTAAATAGAAACAAGTTGTACCTGGTCTGGCTCTTTGAGCTTGTAACTTTGGTAGGTTGGGAAAAGGTGGTTTTATTCCCCCCGTTGCTGCTCCTTTATCCTAAATTCATCTGAGGCCTACTTCAACATCAGGGTTGCTTTAGTTTGCACTTTTCTGCATAGGGCCCATCACTACAGCTGAGAATGGCTGGAGTGTAAGAAAACTGTGCCAGCCATCCCCTGGCAGCCTTCCTGAATGCATTCCTGTTTAGGGGATCATCTGGGGAAGCCACACCAGCTCTGCACCATGAAGGGTTCCCTATATGTTGTAGGAGTTTCCTGAGTGCCAGATGTGCTACATTTTGGGTTCCCTTTTGCCAGGAGATGCAGTTGTCAAAGGGTTGCAGCTAGATCCTCTGTCCACTACTCTGTCATGAATTATAGAGAAATAGAAACTTCTTTTGTCCTTATTTTTTGCTAATTGGTATTGGTGGATGAACAACCCTGCAGAAACAGGTTAGCTGTAAATAGTCCTTCTCATCTGGTACAAATGGAAATTGCAATCCTGATGACAGCATAGATAAACAATGTGTAGGGAAGGATAATATCATCTATTGAATCATTCATCATTTTTCAGGAAGAGGGTTTATGTTATATTACACAAATCATAAATATCTCTCTTAGAAACTGTTCTTTATAATTAACTATCTGTACTTAATAGCCACATATTTACAACTTATTTTTTTTAATAAGTGTGGTCTTTTCAGGGACTTTATCTCTGTAAACTTGAGGAAAGGGTTTCATAGCTTCATAGTTTCTAGGGTCAGAAGGGACCTGAGTATATCATCTAGTTGGACCCCCTGCCATGGCAGGAAAGAGTACTGGGGTCAAATGACCCCAGCAAGTTGTACATCTAGCTTCCTCTTAAAGACCCCCAGGGTAGGAGCCAGCACCACTTCTCTTGGAGCCATAACTTCCAAATAAAGATTTATGGTTTGGGGATTTCTTTTCCTCTACCCCACGCCTAGAAACTGGTTCAGCGAAATGTATTGAACAAAATAAAAATAAAATTGCTCATGTTTTATTTTTCGTGCACTTCTGAAATCTCATGTTTTTTTTATTTTAGGGAAGTGATAGAGAAGAAGCCAGAAAAATTTAAAGTTCAGTGTCTGACAGACATAAAAAATTTGTTTTATCCTAACATAGAGCCTTTTTATGCTGCCTTTGGAAACAGACCTGCCGTAAGTGATAGTTGAGGGTATTTTTCTTACAAAGTATGGAATGTCATTTATTTAGTGTATCTATTGCACTAGTATTCAAGAGCCCCGCATAGGAATTAGGGCCACATTTTTCAGGCTCTGTACAAGTACATAATGTAAATTTAGTCCCTACTTCCATGGCCCCACAGTTTAGGCTTGTGATGATATGGAACAGGTGACTAAATGGAGAGAGGAAAGGGAAGAGAAGAGCAGTAAGCATTTTCATAAATTAGCACAGAGAGTAGTCACAAGTGGTTGACTCTATTTAAAATCCTTCAATCTATTTGAAGACACTGAAAGTGATGGGCTGCCTTGGTATCATTAGAAATATAGGTCCAAATTCTACGTTTAGGCACACTAGCACAAGCCTACTGAACTACATGTGAGCACAGTAATGCAAATTGAAGCAGAATTGTGCCATCAAAAGTCAATGAAGATTTAGGCCTCTACAGTGTCTTTACACGTGCTCTGGGGTGCGGGGAGAGGAGGGCATTTTAATTAGAGCGGCTCTTGGGAGCCACTCTTAAGTGAAATGCCCTCAGAGTCTCATGTAATCAGCATCCCATGTTTCAAAATGGAGCTCAAATGTGCTGTAGTTAAAGCACCTCATTGCCATTTTGAAATGCAGGGATGCTGAATATACATGACGGCAAGGCTGCTGGAGTTTTCTAATCAGAATGCTGCAGCAGACTCAGTTAATTGTCTGCTCCCATGCATTCTAATTAGAACATGTTGGAGCAGGTGACACGCACATGTATAGGTGCCCTCTAAGGCTTCGATCTTCAGAGGTATTTAAGTATGTAATTCCCATTTAAATTAAGCTGCTCCATTTTGAATGAATAATTAAATATTTACTAGCATAGGTCTCCCCTATCCAGATGAGGGCTATAACTCATGGGTTTTTAAGTCATTCCCATTATCTCTAGCCCAGTGAATATTTATAATATATCTAACAGGAGAGATTAAGAGAATAGCATAGTGCACCATAGCCTGAAGGTGAGGGCATTCTTCTGGGAGGTGGATGTAAATTCAGGTTCCTTCAGGCAAAGAAAGACTGTCTTAACCACTAGGCTAATGGGAAAAAGGTAGTTGGCATGACTTTTTCCTCCATGTTTTGTGTGGGGTTAGACATGTTTAGAGCATATGTGCTGAGACAGGTGAAGAAATGCCTATTTTATTAATCTCACTGGGCATGAGCTTGTCACTAAACCTAGTTGGTACTGCCAGGATCCCAGAGATATTTTGGCATCTGAACCACCATTGTGAACCTGGGCCCCTGTTTCTTTGATTGCCACTAAAATGTATCATTTTCCTCCTTTCTGAGGACTTTATTAAGCTTGATTCTTATAACATGTTAAGAGAACTTCAGATGCAGGGTAATGTGCCCATTAATACCACCATTTGTACCACTATATATATTCTTCTGTTTTGTATATTTTATAAAGAATACAAAAATGGTGTTGAAAGGAAGGATCACAGTTTTAATTTAATTTTTTTCTTTTCTTTCCTTTTTTGATTTTGTTCAGGATGTTTATTCATACAAGCAAGTAGGGGTCTCCTTAAATAGAATATTTACAGTTAATCCCAAAGGAGAACTTATACAAGAACATGCAAAGACTAACATCTCTTCGTAAGTAGTCATCTCTCCATTTATCTCTAAGGTTTCATAGACCAATTCATCCCCTGCTGTAATTCCATTGATGAAATGAATTACACCATTGGCTGTTAACAAAGGTTTCTTTTGAATATTTATATCAAAAGCTTTGCATTGATGGAATACTATTTTATCCAAATCTCAGCTTCCTTTACTTCAAATAACTAGGTCTTCACTGAGCCTAAAATTTAAAAAAGGATCATATCTATTCACTTAAAGGACTGTCATTTTCATAGAATCATAGAAAATTAGGGCTGGAAGGGACCTCAGGAGGTCATCTAGTCCAACTCCCTGTTCAAAGCAGGACCAGCCCCAACTATATAATTCTAGCCAATGCTTTTCATACCTGGGTCTTAAAAACCTCCAAGGATGGAGATTCCACAGTCTCTCTGGGTAACCTATTCCAGTGTTTTACTATCCTAGTGAGAAACTTTTTCCTAATATCTAACCTAAACTTGCTTTGCTGCAACTTCAAATTTGAAATGCAGTCCGTTTAAAGGACGAGTAAAAGCAATTGCCCGAGTCCTTCTGCCTTTTATATGGGTTATAAATAATCTTGCCTTTAAAGTTTTCCTTACTTTGGATTTTTTGGCACAGCATCCAGACAAATAAAAGTGGAAACTAGGGTTCAGATCCTCAAAACTACCTGGATGTGTTAGATCTAATGGAATCAGCCTGCAGTTAGATGCCTGGGTTTTCCTATACAATGCTGAAGGAGAATTTAGTGCTTAAGAAAGCAGCTGAGTGGGGAGCTGCTTAATTCAGCCAGGAGTAAAATGTATAGGAAGGGAGTGAAATTTGAGTTCCAGAGATCTCTGGTAAGGCTGTTTTTAGAGACCTGAGTTGTGAACACTTCTGCAGTTTGTTTTTCGTATCTGAGAGAAAAGGGGACAGGTGTGGGGGAGCATAGAATGGCTTGCAGAGATTAATGCAAACCTTTCCTCAAAATAATTTTATTTTAGAAAAGTAACACAGAAAAAAGAAAAATATCTGAGTCCAGAATCTTATCTGCCTGTTATGTACTAAGGCCTGCATCCTATACTATGTCTAAAGCTGCATGAGTGGCAGTGCCACTTTATGCAGATTTTAGAACCTAAACTTCTCTGCATGATTACATTTCCAAAACATGCTCAGGTGTGATTCAGTACTCCACTGCAACCCTATTTCACCTGGGAAAGTACATGAATTCTGTGCAGTTCTCCAGAATGTAGCCAAAAATCCATGTCTACAAGAGCTTCCAGCTTGGGAATAGTGGCGGTGCTACTCACCTTTTGTCCGACAGCTTAGTAGTTAGATCACTTGCCCAGGAATGGAAGATATGAGTCCCAGGCCCTCCACACATCTCAGCTAGAACAGAATCCTATCAATTAGGCAGGGTAGAGGGGAACTCCATCCCTCCTGTTAAAGCTGGGCCATTAGGCAGCCAGAGGGGAAAGATATGTGAAGCTTGAAGGAGAGCAACCAAAGGGAGCCTGGCTTTGGTTCATTGAAGCTGGCACTGCCCTGGAAGTGAGGGAGCAATACTTCCTGTTCCTAGTTCCCAATAGCTATTTAATGCAAAGTACAAAGACAGCCTCAGGAGCAAGTCTTTTCAATTGGCATGGCTAATTATACAGGATGGATTAGGACCTAAACTCTATGTAATTGGCACTTAATGCCACTTATGTATTTTAGAGATGAATTAAAATTGGGGCCTTGGACCTCTAAATGAAACTTAAAGGTATAATAGATGGGTTAGGCTCTGACCCACAGTCATCATTCTAAAGTTATTGCACATGAGCAGTTCCATAACAATGGAGAATTATTGAGGTGCATTTGTACAATATACTTCAGAGTGGTAACACAGGTTCTACCAGGATATGCATGAATCCTACGGAACCCTGACTGCGCCTGTCCAGTCAACTGCAAACAGTTTCACAATGTTTCTGCATTGTAGTTTCTGTCCTATTCTTAAAGTTTATAAAGAGTATAAACTTGATGCTTCCCTTTTTTGATGAAGAAGGATTAAAACATGTTCTGGGTTCATGAAATATTATAAATACTTTTGTCCAAATTAGCCAAAGGGATGGGTGATTTTTTGAGACTACTAAAAAAGAATAGGGTTGTGCGGAAGGAGTGTTCAGTACTTTCTGAAAAATCTTCTTGGTATGCTTCTTGGCTTTTCTATTGTTCTATGTGGGCTTTACCATCTAGCCACTTCCAAAATAAGCTGAATTTTTAAATAAAAAAATCAAAAGAAAAAGAAAAGAGGTGATTTAACTGAAAATTTGTTTTTCAGCTACGTCAGACTATGTGAGGTGGTTGATCATGTGTTTCCGTTGCTGAAAAGAAGCCATTCTTCAGATTTCCCTTGTTCTGATACATATAGTCAGTTCACATACTGGAGAGAACCACTGCCACCTTTTGAAAACCAGGATATAAATCGATCCGTATCTTAAATTCAACTCCAGGCTCTTGGCCTTAGTTCAAAGAACTAGCTGTCATGTATTTGAAGGCTATAGTTTGGCTTTTGCCTTGGACACTTCAACTGGAATTTGTGATATTGTGAACATTCAACCTGTTTGTTAAGAGAAACATTAGAAATGCTTTTTTGAGGCTGCAAGTCACATTTCCAAATGATGCATCACGACAAATATTACTGGGAATGGGAGTTGTGCTCTCAACTTTACACCCAGCATGCTCAAATTGTGCCAGACTTATTCCATAAGGTCAATTGCAAGTGCAATGATGCTGAGATTGCATTTAAGTGCACTATAAATGCTAGTTCAAGGGAAAACAAAAATGAACTGTGATTCTTTTTTGTACAGGGATCTGATGAATCCTCATCCCTTCTAACTAAGAAGGGAGGCCATACCATATCCCCATGACACCTGTTTGTAATGTGTATAGGGATTGTTACCTATGCCGAGTTAAAATTCCTTTGTTTGAAGGAGGGAAAAATATGGGGAAAAATTATCAGCTGGTGCAAATTGGCAAAGAATCATTGAGATCAACACAGCGATGTGAAGGTATACCAGCTACAGAGCTGATGTATTATTTTGACATTATCACACTATCACAAGTAATGCATGATGTGAATTTAAAGTAAGGGTGATAAACAGTAGTGTCAGATTCTGCTACCCTTACTCACATTGAGTAGTACCTTACTTCAAGAATAATCCATTTGGATTAAGGTACAATGTAAAAGTGGAAGAATTAGACCCATTGTTGAACTCTTGTCGCTACTGAAGTCAATGGCAAAACACCCATTACTTTTAGGAAGGCCAGGATTTCACCTATCAATTGCACTGAGCCACTGGAGCCAAGAGCTTCAAAGTAGTTGTCAGCACCAGAAAATGTTCTGTCAAACCTTTCTTTGCCTACTGTGTGCCCTTTACTGGTTAAGGATGCATCTCATGTCTTTACTTTGCAGCCTTTTCCAATTCTATATAATAAAGATATATGTGTTGGGCAGTGTGTCTTACATCTTTGTGGAAACAATGAAATCTTCTGTTTGTGTTAAGTTCTGTACATGCATATTTCTGTCCTCATTTGCACATATACTCTATGTTGGTACTGCTTTGTTTTGTTACCTACATTTGAAAGCCTTAAGATTTAATTGTATGTGCTGGAAGCAATATAAGAGATCAGTCTGAAGTGTTCTTCAGATAATCTGCCTGAACCAATTGCAGTGTTTCACTTTAAAATACAGACTTCAACTGGGCCTATATTAAGTGATTCTGGAAATGTGCTTGGAGCTAGTAATATGATGTACTTTTAAAAATATTTAAATCTTTTAAAAATATATTTATAGTCAGATTGCTGTCTGAAAAAAGATTGAACATGGTATTGTGGAATTCCATATATATTGTATTTCAGCTTCTCTGTACCAAATGTGCTCAGTTTAAAAGAAACAGTCAAATTCTGCAGCTGATTGAAGTCAATGGTAGATTTGCAAATGGTATTAGTGGAAGGAAAATTGGGGCTCCAAAATCTGCCTTGTCTAACTGGTAGTGCTGCAGACTCACCCTGGGGGCCAGTTCACACTTGCCCCATACCTGGAATAATAATTTGCACCAGTGTGAGGGACAGCAGTGAATAGGGACCTACATCTCAGTAGAGCTGCAGGCTCTGTCCAGCTGAGGCAGATGTCCTCTTCAGTTAAGGCACAGTTAGAGCAAGAGGAGAAAACAGCATATTTGTACTTCCTAAACCCCAGTTGACTTTGCAGGCCTGGCAGCTTTAAAGAAAACTATACACTTTGTTTCTTGTAAACTGCACTGATTTGGTATGGTGTTTCTGGGAGACAATCAATGTGGGCTCTAGGGTGCCAATTAAGTGTGTCAATTCTCTAAGTACAAGCACACTCAAACCTTTATTCTTTGTCGGTATTATTTATTACGTTTCATTAACGTAATTGGAGTTACTCGAAGAACACACTAGCTGTATCCTATCTGCATTTATCCTGAAAAGGCTGATCTTGGTGCAATTATTACACACACAAAAATTCTGGTCATTTGGTTAACAAACCATCAGTTCAGCTCCATAGTGCTTTGGGTCTGATTTTCAGAGGCACTGAGCAAGTGCAGCAGCTGCAGCATCCCCCAGAGAAAATGCCTCTGAAAGTTAGGCCATCAAATGTATTTGCCTATTTGCGACTAGTAAGTAGCAAATCCATTCTCTTTAAGCACCTTTGCTATTACAAACCAAATGACAGTGTGATGAGTAGGTAATTTACTAGTTTTGATGTGAATATCCTACTGTTTACAGTTCTGTGTTACCCCAGTGTATATAGATGTTGGAATGTAGTTGCATAAACACATGCAAATTTGTTTCACTGCTAGCTAATACTTATCAGGTAGGCTCATGAGAACAGCTTAAAAAATCAGTCAGCCTGTTCTCAAGACAAATATTGCTTTATTTTTAAATATACAGTTTTCTAAAAATACATTATGTTTTGTTTTGATGCCTGAGCAATTTTATGCACACATCTTTAAATTGCTTTGTTAATTCATAAAGAACAAAATGAAATGGTTTAATGAATTCTTACTCTTTCTGTGAAAGAAAAATCTTCCAACTTTGCTTTCAGTGTAATGCTGGTTTCTGTTATAGAAAGAATATGTTTGCTAACATACTAGAAATACACAGACCACTATGTATTCTATTTATATAATAAACATATAATAAACTAGAATATGCAGTGGTGAGGAGTGAGCTAATATTTATTTTCATGGATCAGGTGATCATGCCGCTCTAGCAGTGTTGCATGAGAAGCAGGCTAACGGGGGCAGATTCTATTCTATTTATTAAGGTCTAAGTGGACTTAGACACCTAAATATGATTCTGTTGCACCCTTTTCAAGTCCCTAAAAATCCCTTCGTTCACTGACCTTTGTAGCACAATATCATATGAGTCTTAGGGCAGAGTCAGAAAAAGCCAGTGATGATGAGGAGTAACTACTCACCTTTTCCATTCACAGTTTTTGAAGGACTTGAGCTGTGAGGAATAAAATTGCACATGGGGTCTGAGTGCACTTAAGTGCCTATGGCTACAAAAAGACATCACATTTGTCCCAGAGAAACCACTGTATCCCAGGACAAAGTGAAATTGTTCAGACATTCATGTCTGTTGTTCTGGCCGTAAAGAGGTTCACGGTACAAGAAATGCTAAGTTTGTCCTGGGACATCACAAAGTGTGTCTGAATGGTTATCCTGGGATAGCATCATTGAATCAATGGCAAAAAAGTGGCAGTTCATTCAGCTTGTTCACTAAGCCCTGATTGGAAGGGTGATGTTTATAAACACCAATCCTGAGTGTTTTCTGTTCAAGAATAAACACAGGTGCAACATATCCTGGGACAAAAGCAACATTTGTTCCTAGCCGAATAGGTGGAATAGAAACTGGTCCATAATTGTTATGTTAGTTATGCCAAGATTAACATAATTTTGGAGGTAGAGATCTTTTTTTATTTTTAGGTTTAGATAATTATTTTTCAGTCTATTTATATACAGTATTTGCTCTGTGTATGTATGTGCTACTGCAGCGATAGAAATCATTGTAACACCTTGTTTTGATGTGCTGAATGCAGAAAACAAAAAAAAAATCGTAATAAATACCAAATGATGAAAAATAATTTTCTGAAATTTCATGTCACAAGTGGTTTTTTTCAAGGCTTTGACTCTAGCTCTGTGTTTTTGGAGACATTTTGAAGACTAGTGTGACATTTATGCTTCCAGTGCTAATTGCTTTGTCTCTTAACAGGTTTACCCACTGGGGCATCTAATCTTTGTAGCATACCAAAGACAGCCTTCTCTAAAGCTTGTTTAAGTTTGTGGGAAAATTCCATTGCAGGTGGCCTGGCCAGGATACCTCTGGGCTCCCGCTATTCCACAAATAGTACTCTGGAGCCAGGGTCATTCAGGCATCAATTAGAGCAACCATGATACTAGTTTCCTTCAGAGACCTAGTGAGATTCCTGTCCTGCCTTAGAACTGTAAGGCTGCAAAGGTAGCCTGAAACTTTTTATTGCTACTCCTGTTCCTCCACTTCCCTTGCATCCTGGATGAAAAGATAGGCCTGGGTGTTTTCTTTTCATCAGTTTTGAACAAGGACCTACATACATAACGGTTTGGTTAGTCTTGAGGGAAATTGATAGGAATGTTGACACTAACATCCATGGGGCCAGAACTAGGCTGTAATGTGTGGGTCATACAACATTTTTTAAATACTTCTGTGATTGTGTTGCTGAGAAATAAGGGAGAAAAAGGAATTGCAGCTGTTTGCAAGAGCAAGAAGAAATGCTTTGTGCTCCCTCTGCTGGATTTGCTGAGCAAGCTAACTATAACCACAGTAATGTTGCCAGGTTGCCTTGAGCTGAAGATACAAAAACAAAGATGTTTGAGGTTGATACGGTTCTTCAGGAGCTGAAGTTCACCGTTAAACAAAAACATGTGAAGTTCCATGTTGGCCGGCTCACAGTCACCACATGTCAGCTCCAACCCGCCTTCTTGTCTTCAAAGCGTTGTCTTGTATAAACATTTGTACTCAAGGTCTAGTGAGGGTTTAAAATCAGGGTGCTTTTTAATTGGAGATGATGCTTTTGTTTTTGCAAATTAGACCTTGAAAGAACATACTGATTTCTCCTGGAATTCCCTGTAAACAAAGATTGGAGGTAACAAGTTCAAGAGGAGCAACTCCTTTAAAGTTGTCTCCTGATGCTGCAGAAGAAAATCCTCCCAGTATCTTAAAACAATGTTGCCTTTTTAAATGCAAAGATTTGGAAAGAATTACTATTTAATGTCACCACATAGGTTTGGAGAGATTTCTGGAAGAAGTAAAACCAAGGGTAAGTCAAAGAGTTTGAAAATATGAGGCCTACATCTCTGGAGCCTATTTTAAAAAGCTTTCTGTGAGCATGCATCCACAGAAAAGGTCTGGCTGTGAAAAGGCCCAGGCAGTCTGAGATCTGGCACACTGGAGTTTCTTATGCTTTGGGAGGGCAGTCCAGACCCATCACCCTTGGCTATAAAGCATGTCAGCTATGCAAAGGAAGCCTTGAAGTGGGTGAGTACCCACAACATATTCCCCTGCAAGCTTCAAAGATCCCTGAATTGCAGCACACAAGGAGTGGTGCTGTAAGATACTTTGCCTGCACTTGGAAAGAGCTACTTGAACATATGCAAAAGCTACTTTAACTGCTAGGATACAGAGCAAGAAAAAATGGGTTCGGGAGAGGAAGAGAACAAGGAAAAGAACAGGGCAATCAATACTTTTGACAGCTGGGACAAAGTTACTACTTTGCAGCACCCTTCACCATATGGCTAGATAACTGCTTTGTGGCCTGATGGGCAGATTCTTCCCTTCCCAACAGTACGTCTACTCCATAGTGAGCTTTCCAATTTAGGGCTGGTATTGGCTTGATATTCATATTGAATGAAATCCTGCATGTCTCTGCATTGGGGGTTCACATGGGTGTGTAAGCAGGTCCTTTATGGCCACAAAAGGACAAAACAAAATTGGTCTCAAAGTCTATTTTTCACCTGTCTCAGAGTATGGCAAATAATAGAGGGAAGCTGCACATACAGCTGTGTTTAAAGCTGAAATACAATACTGGTCATTTTTCTATGGAATCAGAAACTGCAGCTACTTTAGAGTTGCTGCAACCTACAACTCTGAAATAACTCAGTAAAATGTATATGTGTATGCATTGTGAGCCTAATTTGTGCAGTATTTAAGTATATCCTTAAGTCCCACTAAATTCACTGGAACTTAAGCACATTCACTGGAACGTGAGCACGTGCTTAAGTACTCTGCTGAACTGAGACTGGTATTGTTATTGAGGATTGTGTGGTAGAGTGCAGACGCACAATAACCTCACTCAGGAATTGAACTCACTTTTGGCTACTTCGATATTGTTTTTAAGCCTCTAGCAATGTCAGGTGTTCCATGTGTTGCCAGCAATCTTTTTATTGATACAGGAAATCCATTTTGCCTTGCCTTGCTTTTAATGAGTTTTGCAAGCAAGTGGCCCCTTCCTGTGACTCATTCTGTGTTTTCTGAACTGGAGATTGTGGTTTTAAGTTTCAAATTGGAAAGTAAATGCTATGTCTGCTTCTCCTAGCCTGCTGGAATCTTAACAAGGAGAAGACATTTTTGAACAAAGAAATGTAAATGGGGTGGAACAGTTCACATTTCTTTACAAAATTGTATAAACATCCTTTTCGTGAGACAGTTAAAAGAACCATGCAAACTGAAAATAGGTCAGGTTTTCAAAAAACTGTTTTCCCTTAGAACATGCCTCTTAACACAAAAAAGACATTGTCCTTGATGTCTTCAATATCCCTTTGTCTTTTGATTTATAACCACTAAATATTAAAAAATTAAACATTGAAAGGCTTACTCTAATTGCATTTTCACCAGAACAGCTCCATCATGCATCAGTGCTACTATTCAGATTTACACAGCTGTGCTGATGAGCCAACTCCTATTCTGAATCTCTTCTATGAAGACTTACATTCAATTGCTGATTCTATAAACAGTGTAACTTTTAATCTTTTACTGTTTCTAGGTTGGATGTGACTGGTTTAGAAGTAGGAAGGCCAGTTTTGCATTTGGTTTTCCTTTTTTCTAAATAGTGTGGAAGAAGGAGGAGAAATCATATTTAAGTTGGAACCATGAATATGTTATACCTTTGTCTGTTAAAATGACCTGCAGTATTAAAGTACTGTGTAGCTCCTGGGATCGTCTAGTTCTGGATGAGGTCAGTGAAGTCAAACAGGGTTTGGTAAACACGGGGCAGAATTCTGTTTCACCTGGTGGATGACCGTACTGAAGCTTGCAGCCATCCCAGTCACCCAGTTGAAGTATAGGAGCAATTCTGTTATTCTTTCCAGATTGCTCTCTGGAGACATGCAGATGTCTTCCTTTTCCTATAATGGGGGCACTCATTATAGAACTGTGCCTACATTTCACTCAGGAAATGCCAAGTCGGTTGCAAGCTGCACTTTGATTGTCCACAAAGGGAAACAGAATTGTGCTCAGGGTAGTTCCAAATCCAAGACAAAGAAGTGAGAAGTGAGAACCAAAAGACATATAACAGGTAAGATCAATAAGGCGGAAGAAGTTTAACAGGCGACAGTTTGACCTTCAGAATCACAATGATTCAGCCTGTCTTACAAATTTCACGTTGTGTTTGCAGGGCCATCAGTTAAGGGGAAAACGCCTTAGTATGCAACTGGGCAAGCTTGGTCTGGAGGGTGCTGAGTGGAACCTAGTATACATTCCATTATGTTATTTTATGTTCACTTTTCTGAGAGGTTCCTCTTGAGCCCTTTGCTGCTCCCTTCAAGTTCCATGATGGTTGCTACAGTTTTGTCCTAGACTCCCCCAGTACACGGAATATTCTTATCTAATTCTCTTTCCTTATGCCATAATGACAGATTTTATTATTTTTTTTCCAATACATACCTTTCCCTTGCACATCATGCTTGGAGTCATCTCCTTTTTCCTACATGGACAAGTCACTCATTCTACCTAATGCTCCTGTGGAAACCAGGGAAACAGAGGTTCCCTGTGTCACTGGAGTGTTGCAGGGAGAGCCTCACAATCATGGTAGTACCTCCAGAATAAGGTTGATATAATAAAAAATTGAGTCCAAGAACAACTGAGTCCAACGCACATAGAATCATAGAAAATTAGAGTTGGAAGGGACCTCAGGAGGTAATCTAGTCCAAACCCCTGCTCAAAGCACAACCAGCTGCAACTAGATCATTCCAGCCAGGGCTTTGTTGAGCCGGGCCTTAAAGGCCTCCAAGGTTGGAGATTCCACCACCTCCCTAGGTAACCTGTTCCAGTGCTTCACCACCCTCCTAGTGAAAAGGTTTTTCCTAATATCCAACCTAAACTTCCCTTGCTGCAACTTGAGACCATTGCTCCTTATTCTGTCATCTGCCACCACTGAGAACAGTCTAGCTCCATCCTCTTTGGAACCCCCCCTTCAGTTAGTTACAGGCTGCTATCAAATCCCCCTCAATCAGCTCTTTTGCAGACTAAATAAGCCCAGTTCCCTCAGCCTCTCCTTATAGATTGTGCGCCCCATCCCCCTAACCATTTTTGTTGCTCTCCACTGGACTCTCTCCAAATTGTCCACACCTTTCTATAGCCGGGGAGGTGGGGAGGTGTCCGGAACAGGACACAGTACTCCAGATATGGCCTCACCAGCATATAATAGAGTGGAATAATCACTTCACTTGATCTGCTGGCAATGTCCCTACTACTTCAACCCAGGATGCTGTTAGCCTTCTTGGCACCAAGAACACACTGTTGATTCATATCCAGCTTTTTGTCCACCGTAACCCCGAGGTCCTTTTCTGCAGAACTGCTGCTTAGCCAGTCAGTCTCCAGGCTGTACCGGTGCATGGGATTGTTCCATCCTAAGTGCGGGACTTGGCACTTGTCCTTGTTGAACCTCATGAGATTTCTTTTGGCCCAATCCTCCAATTTGTTGAGGTCACTCTGAATCCTAGCCCTACCCTCCAGTGTATCTACTATACCCCCCCTCCTTCCCTTTCTTAAAGATGGGCACTATATTTGCTCTTTTCCAATTGTCTGGGACCTCCCCTAGGCACCACAGGTTTTCAAAGATGATGGCCAGTGGCTCTGCAAACTCATCAGCTGACTCCCTCAGCACCCTCAGATGCCTTGCATTTGGCCGCATGGACTTGTACATGTCCAGCTTTACTAAATAGTTCTTAACCTGTTCTTTCACCACTGAGGGCTGCTCACCTCCTCCCTAAACTGTGCAGTAGTCTGGGAGCTGGACTTGCCTGTGAAGATTGAGGGGAAAAAAGGCATTGAGTACTTCAGCCTTTTCCTCATCATCTGTCACAAGGTTTCCTCCCCCATTTAGTAAGGGACCTACACTTTCCCTGACCTTCCTCTTGTTGCTGTCATACTTGTAGAAACCCTTCTTTTTGCCTTTCATATCCCTTGCTAGCTGTAACTCCAATTGCACTTTGGCCTTCCTGACTTCATTCCTGCATGCCCGAGCAGTGCTCTTATACTCTTCCCACATTGTTTGTCCAAGTTTCCACTTCTTGTAAGCTTCCTTTTTGTGTTTAAGCTCACTGAAGAGTTCTCTGCTAAGCCAAGCTGGCCACTTGCCACAATTCCTATTCTTCCTGCACATCAGGGGGGATTGTTCCTGCACCTTCAGTAAGGTTTCTTCAAAATACAACCAGCTGTTCTGGACTCCTGTCCCCCTCTGACTGGCCTCCCAGGGGATATTGTCCATCAGTATCCTGAGGGAGTCAAAGTCTGCTTTTCTGAAGTCCAGGGTCCATACTCTACTGCTCTCTTTTCTTCCTCTTGTCAGGATCCTGAACTTGTTTGAATAATGGTCACGCGGGCAGGAGGATGCCTGACCTAGGAATTCAGTCTAATTTTCTTGAGTCCCATTTCAGTGCTCTTCAGTGCCATCAGACATTGTTGTTTGCCTTGATATCTATATATTTCAAAGATATTTTGAAAGTGGGGAACACAATGGCTGGGTTCTAAAATGTCAAGTAAATAAAAAAGCCTCACTGGACTTCCAGTTCAGAAGTAGAACACGCTGCTTCTCCTATTATTTATTATGTGTATAGTTTAGGATGCCCCAGTCATGGAGCAGGATCTCCTTGTGTTAGACACTGTGCAAGGCCAGAACAAATGAAACCCCAAGGAGCTAAAATCCCATTATAAGACTAGATCCAAAAGGTGGATGCGGACAGACAGATGGGACAGCAGAAAGAATGAGTCAACGCTGGTCAGCATGATGGATGGCAGTTTATATAAGCTTTTGCATGGCTAAGTTCACTCAAGTGATAGGAGATTTGATTTTGAAGCTATTGCATAACATTTCATATGCATTCATCCAGCCATTAAATACAAAGGATGTTTGTGAACTACTTACTTCCCCAGCTGTTTTTGTGACCTGGTTCCAAGAACTTTACATGCAAACTATGTAATGTAAGCATGCCTGGCTTTATCTCTTGTTGCTCAGAGCTGCTGTCTACCGGTTTCCATGGGCCACTGCTGGTTTCTTTAAGGATCACTGAATTGATTGATATGTGACACAGGAAGGTTGGATATGATAATGTGGAGTGGCATTTAGAGATGCAGCATCTGTGTCCAAAGTAAGAAGTAGTTGCGGGGTTAGACAAGTGGGCCATCAATTACAGGGGACTGAGGTTAAGGGCAACTGAATGTTTGAAATAGCACCTGATGTTAGTAAAGGCAATTTTCCTGTGTTGCAAGATACAAAGGTGCAAGTGAGAAACAGGCCTCCTGTGTAAACCTCAATGATACAGGGAACAGCTTGTCATTGCCATTTTTAGTGATTTTTTTAGAGGCAGAAGCAGACAAGTTTCTTTAGGTAAATGTGATATCTTTTATTTGACCAACTAAATAGCTGGAAACAATGTTCTTCACAAGCTTTCAGGCAGAGGTATTTGAAGATCCTACTACACCTGTGCTCACTGTTCAATATCTCTTGGTCCCACCAATGTTTAAATATTCAGCTACATGTCTTGTATCTAGAGAGAGATGTGGGTACAAGCATTTATTCTGTGGGTTGCATTTGCTTTGTAATAACCATTTTTTCTTGAAATCACAGGCTGAGCTAGAGTAACACCAGCCACTTTAATCTGTTTTATTTTCATGTTCAAAGATTTAGGTTACTCTCATATTTATTTTCAGCTGGTCAGTGCAGCAGGGAGATATTTAAAGACTGTCTGCATTATCTACGCACAAAAGTTGTGTAGCTTTAATTACATGTGTTTAGCTAAAAATGGTATCAATTCATTTACTGCAGATGTTGGTTTAAAAGTGCTGATCTACTGTTATGGCCTTCATTTGTATGGCAATAAATTATATAGGTATAACTGCATTGAGAGTAGGGGTTTTACTGGAATAATTATATCAGGAAAGCATCATGCCATGATCTAAAGATCACTATCCTGGTACGAAAATCTGTGTGTGCATCAGGCCTACTGGCAGTCTAGGCCATTGCTGCTTGCTCCAGCTGCATGTCAGAGAACACTGGGCAGGAAATGAACTCCCCAGGCCCTGCAGTTAGGAGGGAAAGATAGGTAAATATAACAACAGGAAATCAGAACAGAAACATAGTTTAGTTTTTCTCAGCTTCTGTTTTTACCTACTAGGACTAGCCCATGTAGTTGGGGGATTTTATTCAAATTAAGCCATAATTGTTGCATTTTGTCTTTTGTATCAAAGAACTGGAACCAATTTAGCCCTTTTCTGTTTCCTGCTGCCAGGGTTATTTCTGTTTTAACTAATGACTGTCTCGCACAAAACATACAAAAATTCCCAGGAGCAGGGACTGGAATCCAGGGTTTGTACTTCCCTGGGGAGTACAGTCATTACAGGGCTTCTCCCTCCTTGCTTTCCTTCTCAGCCCAGGAATCTTGTATTGCTTCCTGCCCAGTATCACAACTTCAACAGGAGGATGCAGAGTAGAGGCTATTCCATGGCTGGGTGCTTAGAGCTCTGTCTCTAGAGGTGACCATGTGGTCTTGAGTGGCCGAGGGCAGCATAGAATCTGGGTGCCTCACTTCCTGGGTGGGTGTTTTAGCCACTAGGCTATTCTGCAAAAGGTAGACACTGTCATCAGCCACATTCACGAGTGAAAGTTGCTGTGGGTGCTGTACATTGCACTGAAGTGAACGCTAGTGTATTGCTGTCAATGAGCAAGTCTACATGAGATGCTTTATTGAGCAGTAGAACTAATTACTGTGCTGTAAGAGTCCATGTCTACATGTGCAGATGCTTGCTGCATAGCAATTGGCTGTAATGGCAAGTAAATTTGCTACCTGCAAATGCAAAAAGCAAATTTACTCATGATTAGTAACCACACAGTAGCACATGTGTAAACACCTGACCAGGAGCAAACCTGCTTCTAGTCAGTTGGGCAGCAGGGGGTGGGAGATTGCTATCTGTCTCTGGGAGCTTCCTGCTGCTGGGGCACTGGAGCCCGGGCGCCCGGGCAAGGACAATGCTCCCTTGCCTCAGCAGCAGGGAGCTCCCAGCCCGTTTCCCAATTAAGATTGTGGAGTGGAGTGGAGGCTGGGGAGATTGTTAGCTGCATTACTGGCAGATTGGAGCAGGGGGTTGGGACCTGCCCATCCCCCACAGCTCTTTCCAAGACCCCTGCCTCCAAGTGGGGAGCCAGGGCCAGGAGCTCCCTGCTGCTGGTGCAGGGGGACATTGTCCCCACCTGGGATCTGGTGGTGGAGCCCACCTTGGCAGGAAGCAGCCCTCCTGGGGCAGGGAGCAATCTCCCAGCCCCCCACCAGGAGACAGCTGTTCTCCTGGCCCTATGCTCCTTGTCCACCCCAGGCTACCATGCAGGTGGAGAACTAAAGCTCTCCCTGACTGCTGCAGGAGCACAGTGCATGGGAGCAGGCTGCTTCCAGGAGCAGCAGATCTGCTCCTGCAACCCTGCACATGTAGACACCTGCCCAGGGTGGGTTTACTCTGGTAGCAGGGGTTGTCAACTGGGGGTACACATACCCCTGGGGGTACTTCAACTAGTCCTAAGGGGTACGTGCAAGTGGGCAGGGACAGAGTGCCACCACCTCCCAGATGTAGGGCTGGGATGGGGAGGGGTGAGGACATGGGTGGCCCTCCGCAGGGTGGGGAAGCCTGCACATGTGGCAGCCACTGCCACCCACCAGCCTGGTGAACTTCCCTGCCCTGCAGAGGGCTGTTGCTGCCTTCGCCCTGCTCGGCATCTGGCTGCTGGAGGTACTTAGACTTAAAAAGGTTGAAAACTCCTGCTCTGGAGTAATTTACCCTAGAGTGGACCCACTCTGGAGCAAATGCACACGTAGGTGTACCCAGTGTGAATTAGGTTTCTCTTCCTCAGTCAACTTGCTAGCTGTCCCAGCTGAGTTACTCAACCCCTCTTCCTCCATCTGTTTTTCCGCCTTATGGATATACTTCCAGCTCTGGACTTGGGGCAGTCCCCTAACAGGGAGTTTTTTTATCTTGGCAAAGGGGCTTAAAATCCCCTTCTACCTCCTGTCCCAGTCCAGGGCTGCAAATCTTGTAACCAGGATCCTAGATATTATAGCCCTACCCAGTCGTGCAGAGGGTCCTCAGTAGTGGGTTGGGCCTAAAAACTGACCAGTTCTCTAACCTCAAGTCGATGGTATCTGTCCCAGCTAGGTTCCATGACAGCTTTTGCTAAGTCACATGTTTTGATCCAGCTTCTCATAAAAGGCTCTACCCCAACACCTGTCCTCTGCTACACAGCACACTGGATTTCCAGTCTCTAAGCAGCTGTAGGCCTGACTTCTGTCCCTGCCTTATCTTCTGGTTTCCTGAATTGGATCCTGATATTGGCTTGACTCCTGGTTTTCAGTCTCTATTTCTAGATCCTTAGCTGTGGTCTGGCTAACTTTGTCACCTGATCTCAATCTGGTATTTCAGAATTGCCTTTTGCTCCTGCATCTTGACTTTACAAGAGTCCTGCTGGCTATTGGCCTTTGACCCCTGATCTTTTTCTGGCTTATGACTACTCTCTAGGCTTCTTGCCTGTAGCCAATATTTTGAACTGTTATAGTAAATAAGATGTCTCTCTTCTGGGTGATCTGGTTCCTGAGATGAAGGAGGTGCCTGAGCTCTGAGTAGGAATGAAACTTTGGAAAGAGCCTTATTTGGCTTGCTGTAAGTTCTTTCAGCTTCACATTTTGGATCACCTTTCAGAGATGTCTACTCTCTCCTTTGACAAGTGCCTAAATGTGTTGATACTGCTCTCCTGTTTGGGGCAATGTGCCTAGTTTTTAGGCATGCAATGTGTAAGTGGAGGTACCTACATGAATGACTTGAATCTGCCCCAAAATCAAAAGCCCCAGACTTGATTTTTGGTTTCACAGCATTCCTAAAATAAAACATTGAATGAATACCCCCCTCCCCAGATAATCATATCTTGCAAAGTGACACCTGTGTGCTTATCTATCTTACCACCTACACTATTCTAGCACCCAGAATTGAGGAAATAAATATATAGGGTGTTGTCATATTCTACGCTGCTTTGATAATAAATATAAAGTACCCACGGACCTAATAGAAGCTCTGTGTATTTAGTATATTTAGACTTAAGTATTAAAGTATGCCAAGTAAAGGCACCAGAATTCTAAAATGTTGACCATTATTCTTATCAAGTATCAAAGGGTGCAATGGATTTCATCATCATGCAACAGTCTGAACTCTGACACCGTAATTTTTTTAAAATTATTATTTTTATTCTTTTCATTTCCTTTTAAGGGATTCAGGTCTGTGGGAAACTGCTGAAAATGACTGTTTCTTGAGACTAGTGTTGCAAATGGAATTTAACAGGAAAAATGGAAAATTGTTGATATGTAATGAAAATACCCATGTGGATTTGTATTGGAAGTTTATAAAAGTCACAGATGTGCGAGACACAGAGCTGATCTTGCAAACATTTACATATGTGAATAACTTCATCATAGAGCAAATCATTTGTTATTTCATTGGCATCATGCATATATATAAAATAAAACATCTGTATAGTTGCAGTAGCAGGGCAATAATTTTTTGATTTTCTTTTTCAGAAACATTTAGTGGTTTGCTCCTACTGAGGTTACTGCTGAACAAATAGTATTGATTGTAAATGGTGGGATGGATAAGCGGTGAGCCCAGGAACATTGCTTAGAAATATACCCTGCCCATTTAATATTCAATGTAGCCATTGTGAAAAAGTATTCACCATGTGAACAGGGTGCTGTAAGATGCTCTGCCTTGGGTGTACTTCTTGGCATGCACTCACAGCTGAGCTAAACTCATTACATTGCCTAATGCCAAGGTTTGGTGAATACAGAGCAGGAGCTGAGTGAATGAAGTTTGCTTCTCAGAGGTGCTCTTGGGATCACCATGGAGACAGTGCAGCTATGCCCTTAGAATATTTACCTCTTTTTAAACAATGTTTTAATGTTTTGGGGCAGTTTGTTAGATGTGGGTTTCGGTGGGATATTTTTCCCCCCATGTTTTTTAATTTGTTTGGGAAAATGAAAATACAACTTTACACATTAAATAGAGGTGGCATAGAGGGGTCAGCAGCCTGTTAAACAAAATGAATAAAGCTAGCTCCCCTGAAGATGGTTGTAAAAAACCAACCATAATAAGTCCTTATTAAGTTCCTTAATAAGTCTAAAGAAGTGGTGTAAAGAAACTGTCAGTGAAAATATAGTGTCATCATCAACCTGCTATCTCTTCTGTGGGCTGCTGGAGGGATTTGTTGGTGTCAATAGTTGTATATATTGCATGTCTGCCTTTTCTTTCTTTTCTTTTGTTAGCATCAGGGATGGAGAATAGTGTCTAGTTATCAAATCATGATAATTTCTTAAGCATTTTATTACTGTTGTCCTTGGACACTGCCTCTTTCCTGAGACAATGTCAGAATCCACCTATATTTCAGATCTATAGTATGATGTGATTTACTTGGGTAGACAAGGAACATAGTTTAAATTATTTCTCCTTGATTCTCCAGGACTAGGGACAGACATTCAAAAAGCCTGAGCCTGAATTGATTCAAACATCTAAACTGGCTAAGCTAAATCTGTTTGTAATCCAGGCAGACATCCCAGAAATGCAGGGACATGCCTGCAGTGGCTCAGGCTAGAAGCCAGAGAGGGGGGAGGGGGGTACTACAGCACCTCTCCCTTCCCTTGTACAGGGCAGAGCTGAGGGAGGCATGGCCAGGCCCCTGCAGGATGCTCTGATTATTCCCCCTCCACCTGAGCTGCCCCCAAGGCATGTTTAACATCCTTAACTCAGTGTTTATCAACTTACTAAGAAAACAAAGCCTCTCTCCACTAACTAATGGGGCTCCTCTTAAACATCTATTCTTAAACAGCTGTTCCAAGGAAGGACATTAAGCTACCTGTTGATTAGCTCCAAAAAGCCTGTCTGCCTCTGTCCTCTGCCCCTGCACAGACCATAGCCAGCATATGGTTTGCTAGCTAATGCTGAGGTGTCTGCATAAGGCAAAGGGGAGTGGGGAATAATCCCTGCTTAGCATGGAGAAGCCAGGCAGATGCTGTGTGCCTGCAAGTCTCTGTTGAGTAGAGGGGAGGGGCCAGCCCTGCTGTGGAGCAGAAAGCCCCACCCAGCCCAGAGAGCATGCAGGGATGCTGGAGCTGTCTGGCTTATCTTAAACCAGCAAGGGGTCTGGGACAGACATTGCAGAAACCGGTTTGAACCAAATCAGTTAAGTCTGATACTACATTCAACCAGGTTTATCTCAAACTGGTTTCAGCCATTTTCAAACCGGTTTGTATGCACTGAACATCTGTTCTATTACAGATTTAAACCAGTTTCCAATCACTTAAACTGGTTTATGTGTAATATCTGTCCCTAGCCCAGATGCTTAATTATAGGCCTAACTTTATTTCTGCAAGTAGTTCCACTAATGGCAATGTACAGTGCTTGTAAATAAAGTATGCATATCTGTAGGATCAGGGTCCTTTGTGATGATTTCCCAAAGGAGCCATTTAAAATTATTTAGGAACATAGGAGTTGCCTTGCTGTATGAGACCCTTGGTCCATCTAGTCCACTGATTCTATACCACCAGGATTCACCATCCTGAAGTGCTACAAGATCCTTTTAAATGCTTTCCAGAATGCCATGTAATATTATCACTGTTAGGTGTGCAGACACCTATGCATGATTCACAACATAAACCCAGAGATTTGAAATAGAAATACATAGTGTCAAAAATGTTCAGACCTGTTGTGGTCTTTCTGAGCGTGCAGAAGAATTGCTCTATTATATTTCCATAGTCAAGAAACAAGTGAAAGCTAAGAGGTGGCACTTTCTGAGGGGCGCCTTGAGTCTAAAAAGGTTGAGAAGCACTGATCTACCTTAACATCCTATTTCTCATGGTGGCCAACACCTGATTGTCCAGAGGACAATGCAGGAATCCCTCTATGAACAGGTATGGGTTATTCCTGCTCCAAAGGGATGTCTCCTCTGATGGCGGGGGGTGCAGGATGGGTGTCACACACCTTCTGGGCCACAGAACCCTGGGACATAGCAGGAGCAATCTGGGGAGCAGCTGCTGGGAAGGAACCTAGGGGGTTGCATGTTAACCCCTTGCAGGCTGGATGGAGCCTGTGGGCCACCAGCTGGGCAGCCCTGAGTTAGGGAGTAGTTTAAATCCAGCATAGGTTCGCACTGTTAGAATACATGCTGTTTGGCAACCGAGCTTAATGATGCACCTCTGAAAGCACACCTTTCCTTTCCTTTGTCAAGGGAGACAGGAGACAAAGTAATAATTATAATAATAAACCACACACCTGAAGAACTAGCGCTGCAGATGGTGGTTCCTATGGAGCTAGTGCTTACCCTTTACCATGTGCCACATGGTAAATGTTTTTTGTGGAAAGAGCCTCATACTCTTTTAAAGCTGTCTTGTGAGTGGAGGGTAATATACTTTCTCAAACATATAGCACCCAATTCTGTTCTTACTGAAGTCACTTGCAAACATTCCACTGATGTCAGGGAGGTCACAGTCCAGTGGGAACAGGATTACAGTTATCAACATATACATGTGAAAGCATTTGGTAAAATGGTTCTCATGGGTAGAAAAATATTATTCCTTTGCGATGATGTTCAGAATGCTTTTACCAGTATGTCTATGTATGCAAAAGGATCAAGCAGAAAACTGGCCCCAGTGTAATCAAAATGCAGTGAACCATCTTTATTTCAAGACAATAAGCCATTTGCTGGTCCCAATATGTATATGTTGTTGTGAATATTTTCACTGCACTGAGACTGATAACGTCTGTGTTTTGATACATTTATCTAAGAACGTGCAAGAAATGAGCTCCAACATGGTAAAATACAAGCAAATGTTGGTGATGCTGATTCCTAAAAAAGACTGGAGTTTAGTTCAGACAGGACTTGCAGACAGTTCAGATGCTTTTCCAAATTAAGGGGCTTTCCTCATTTATCCTGATGGCCTTCTACAGTATTTGTGTGCCACGATTCAAGTGATATTAGTTATGAATTTGGCCTATTGACCATAAAGATAGAGTGGTTCTTCTGAAAGGCTGAGTAACTTCATGTTGCTTTAGGGCTAGATGATGTCTTTAGGCACAGCCCCGAGCAAGGTGCAATATATTAATGATAGCCCCCACATGTAGCCTCAGGAGGCACTATGCCTCAGAGCTATAATCCTCTTCTAGCAACCCCTTTTCTCTGAGGGTGATAGGAACAAAATTGCTGCTGGCCTATACCCCAGGCATATTCCAGATACCCTCACACTGGCTCAGGAAAGTTAATTAAAGTAACATATTGAATAAAATAAAGATGAAAGTATTGCTAATCAACCACTAAGTATTTAGGCAATAAAAGCATTGTCCTATGTATTCTTTACACTTACCCTTACATCTTCCATTGTTTTCCGTGCAAACACAAAGTATTCAAGGCATATATTTGACATACATTTTCTTTTCCTGGATTCTTTTGCCCTGATGGTCCACCTGCACTGACTAAGCCACTGAGTTGGTGGTTCCATGATGCTTTATTTAATGGTTATAACACTTTGCTTCCTTCTTTTATAAAGGTCTTTAAGAGCTATTGTTAAAATGTGCTATGTAAGAGCAAGGTAATAATAATAATTTTAAATGAAATATTAATACAACTCATCACAGTTATCTTATAAATTACCTCACTAATGGTTTTTAGAATGGTCATTTTTGGGTTTCCTTAGGTTTTGTTTGATAAGGCTATATACAAAACCTGGTCGCTTGGTGGGATATTGTATTTGCTATTCAATGCAAGGTTTTCATAACTGCTTAATGACTTTGTGGTGCTTAATCAGAAATAGTGTAAAAAAAGGCTCTGATTTCCAGAAGTGCTGAACACCTTCCCAGCTGCCCTATGCCATGCCAGCAGTACAAGCAGTGCAGCCTTCCTCCTGACCCCATGTACAGCACAATCAAACTGCCCCAAGATTTTTTTTATGATATCTCCAGTTCAGATCCCTCAGACAACTGAGACGCTAAATGAACCCTCTAAGTCATTAGTCACTCTTGAAGGTCTTGGTAGTTATGAAAAAGTATTTAAAAGCTGAAGAAAGAGATGGCATTTTACACCCAGTTTTCCATGTCTCAACAACAGTTGAGTAAAAAAGCTGGCAATTATATTGGAAGCAATATGTTTGGGTTTTTTTGCTAAAGAAGCATTAACCTGTTTGTATTTCATTTCTAAGTATGATACTGCTGCTTTCCTGATAAATCTTGTTAAAAGCCATAACCTTATTTTTCAGTGTGTTTGGTGTAGGGTTTTTTTGCTCAGATCACACATATAAATCAAGGAAATCTTTATAGCTATACTATTTTACATCAGATGAGGATCTGAGTTTCTACTTTTAGCAAGGTAGAGACAAGTTTGGTACATTTCAATAGTGGGTAATATTATTTCTTTGATACTTGTAAAATACAAAGCACTGAGGGATATTTCAGGCCCTATAAAAGGCCCTATTTAGATATATAATATTCTTTATTTCATGCAAGTTTTTGGCACTGTATTTCTACAACCAATAATTATTTTAATGGACAGATATTACATTGTATTAACATGGCACAACAGGAACTGAATCAGATTCCCAGTTGCTGTCAGTTGGTCCAAATTGCCACCAATGAACACAGGGCATTTTATGCCAGATGCGGCCGATGTTTCAATATTCACTATTTGTAGCTGAAATAACTGCAGAGCTATTGTTGATTATCCCATAAAAATCAGCTATTGCACAGATATCAGATATCAAAATAGAAGAAGAAGTGCAAAGACTTATCTAGCAAGGCTGCTCCCCATAGATAGAGAATATGTAGAATAGATGTGATCTTTTAATGCTTCCCAACAGGTTTGCTTTGATTGTCTCTTTATATTACAATAAGAACTGATTTCTGAGGCAGTCCCTATGGACAATTTCCAGAGACTCCAGTGAGAGGTAGAGAAGGCAAAAACTAATCATTTGGGATCAAAAACTCCAAGATGCGGGGCACATAGTTGGCAGTTCCTTAAAAGTGTTTCCAAGGACCTGGCTGCTAGGAGTATGGGACAACCCCAATGATCACAGTGTGCACATTTACATGTACAATAACCTAGCTGAAAAAACTGCAGTGCTGTTCACCACGGTCAACCTGCCAGCCCAGAGTTGCTCTGTCTTGGCTCAGAGTGCTGAGGAGGGGTTGCCTGGGGCATGAGGGTGCTACAGTGCAGGGCTAGCCAGGAGGCAGCCCCTGCACTGTAGTTTTCTTGTGCCCTGGCCAGCCCTGGTCACCATCTATGCATGCGTTGCAGTACACTAAATGAGTCCGCCACAGGAAAGTACTTGTGTTGAGCAGTACTGCACATATAGATGGTGACGCTTTACTGTGGAGCTAATTAGTCAGCTCTGCAGTAAAGCGCATGTGTACATGCTCCCAGTGAGTCATAGGGACAAGGAGACCTAAAGTTAGGGCTACTCTATGAGAAATGGAACATAAAAATATTTTCCACTTCAGTGGGATTTTGATTGGTTCAGTGAACAGAAGGCTATGATGTTATAGCAGTGCTATATACCTCACTATAGCTAAAATTGCAGCTACTCTGCCACTCTGAATTCCCCATTTCCACAGCTTTAAAATTGCATCACAGAATAACAGAAAAATAGGCTTGGAAGAGACCTCAGGAGGTCATGCCATAATAATTCCACCCATGACTTTGTTGAGTCAGGTCTAAAAAAACCTCCAAGGATGGAGATTCCACCACCTCTGTAGGTAACCTGATCCAGTGCTTCAGCACCCTCCTAGTGACAAAATTTTTCCTAATATTCAACCTAAACTTCAGAAGCTGCAATTTGAGACCATTGCTCCTTGTTCTGTCATCTCTCACCACTGAGAACACTTTAGCTCTATCCACTTTGGAACCTCCCTTTAGGTAATTACAGGATGCTATCAAATCCCTCCTCAATCTTCTCTTTTGCAGAC
The DNA here is from genome assembly GCF_001723895.1 of Crocodylus porosus. NCBI lineage: Eukaryota > Metazoa > Chordata > Crocodylia > Crocodylidae > Crocodylus > Crocodylus porosus. The sequence continues at coordinate 23,991,301 of NW_017728918.1, read as the reverse complement.
TAAATAAGCCCAGTTTCCTCAGTCTCTCCTCAGAAGTCATGTATCCCAGCCCCTGAACCATTTTCAGGCGGCACATTGCTGCCACATGCACCATCTTGCTTTTTTGGCACTTTTTTTTAGATACCACGATTTCCCAGTATTTAATTTTGCACCTGCACTGCAAATATGCAGTATGGTGAACAGATTAACATGTGCCGCATATGTTTTGTGGCACTTCACAAGGTTTGAGCACCACAAATTGCATGTTTCCACTCATGATATGGCCCTTGATGACCTGCTCCTTAATTTTTCCAGATATAGAGGCTAGACTGACTTATCTGTAATTTATGGATGCTCCTTCACTTTGTTAAACATAGGCACTATACTTGCCATTTTTCTGTCATCTGGGACCTTACCCAACCTCTATGAGTTTTAATGAAAGCTGAAGTAAAAAAAGGCATTAAATACTTTGGGCTTCTCTGGTAATCATCCATTACCAGATTGCCTTCTGTATTCAAGTACAGGAGATACACGCTCTTTCTCGTAGTGATGACATACTTGTAGAGTTCTTGTCTTTTACATTTGTTGTTTATTGCATCTCAAGTTATGCCTTGGTCTTCCTGATTTTCTCCCTGCATGTCCACATAGTACTCTTGTATTCTCCCCTTGTGATATGGACAAATTTCTATTTTCTGTAAGATTCCTTTTTGAGTTGCAACATACTGAAGGTTTTGGTTTAGCCCCATGTTCCACTTTTTATTCTTGCTTTGCATTGAGATAGTTCTACTGGATCACTGAATGCGCATTCCTGAGCAGTGAGCACGCCCATGTAAATGGTGTGATTGTATGACTGTCCATTCTCAAAAAGTGCTTATCATCCACAGGCCTGCCCTGTCGTCTGTTCACTGATGACACTTAACTCAGCCACTGCAGCTGTGGTATTGTCATTTTTAATTAGGAAAACATACAATGGCAATTATAGCTTTCAGGTATCCCATAGGGGCTTGAAACAGCATGGGAGAGAAAACATCCAGCTCTCTTGTACCTTATGGCATGTCAATATGGTAGGGATACCACTGATATAACTATGTAGCCATAGCTGTGATTACAAAGCCATGGTATGAATGTACCTACATTAACGGTCATAGAGCTACCCCAATAACCCTAAGGTGACAAAGCCACTCTCCTGCCTGTATAGCTACCTCAACCCCAAAGGTTGCACTGGCATTGCAATGTCAGCTGGGACTGTGCTTTTTTTGTTCACACTCCTGACAGACGTAGCTGTGAAGGAAGACTGTAGTGTAACTAGGGTGGAGTGAATGGGACACCAGCCCTGGGAACAGATTTAGAGGGGTACTGGAAGAGCAGCCCCTGGGGAGCGCACATGGTGGCAGCCCTAGCCAGGGTGCGGGGACCCCAAGCTGTAGCTGCAGCTCGTCTTCTTCCTCATCTTTACAAGGTGAGCATTAGTGTAAATACTCTGGCTTGACAAATGGCTATGCAAGGCATTGGAACATCAGGTCATCATTCTTCTGATGATTTGAGCTAAGTACAGACAGTCAAAAAGCCTGAGGCTGAATTGATTCAGTCTTTGCAAGTTAGTCTACATTTAAGAGATTAAACTGAGAAACAACTGGACAGACATTCACTTTTGATTCAGGACATGCAGCTGCATACCTGCAGTGGCTTAGGCCAGAGGCCAGGGGGGACTAAAATACAGCTCTCTGACATGTAGCTAGCATAAGCTGTGTGTTCGCTTCCTCTTCCTGCTGTCCCCTGAGGTCTGGGATTTGCAGTCCAGAATCACAACAGCAGGATGCTGCAGGGTTTCTCTTCACTTCCTCTTCCTACTTCTAGGTGCCTCTGGGATTTGTAGTCCATAGTCACAGCAGTAAGTTTTAGTAGGGAAGCTCTGTACTCAGAGGAAGTGGGGCATTAACCCCCCTCCCTGGCCCCAAACCCCAGCTGGTGTTTGCTCCCTGCCTCCCTCTGGCCCCTCAACCCTTCTCTGCTGCAGCAGATGCCACAGCCCAACCCAGTCCAGCCCAGCCCAGGGCTGGAAAGCATGATGGGCTGCTAGGGGACTGTGATTTAACTTGCACCAGGAACAGGTATGAGATACAAGTTTGATAAACTGGTTTGTCAGTTTATCAGTTAAGTCTGATACTACATTCAGCCAGGTTTATCTTAAACCAGTTTCACCATTTTGAAACTGGTTTATATGCACTGAACTTCTGTTCTGTTACAGCTTTAAACCAGTTTCTGATGACTTAGACTGATTTATGTGTAACTTCTGTCTGTAGGTTTATAGTGCACGAGGGCAGGAGTTCACTCTGCACCAGCTCTTAGGTGATGCAGCAGACTCTCCCCTCCTCAGTGCTTCTGGCTATTGCAGCATGAAGAAGGGGAAGCCATGTTTCTATTCACTCTCTTCCCATTTTTAAGTACCACATGAGCAGCAGCAAGGAACAATACTTGTGCTCTGGGGCATGGAAGTTTTGAACTTGTGCAAGTTTTGAACAAAGGATGCAATGAACATCGGCGGATAGACTTAAGTGCAATGTGAACAGAAGCTGCGGTTGGATTTTTAAACCTCAGGTCCAAAGCAGTGGGAGTTGGATATCTAAGACCATAAAACTCATGTTAGATACCCAGCTTAAGTTACTAGAGAAATGTGCCATGAAATAGGCCTGAGATCCAGATCCCCTAGAAAGCTAAAGCAAGAATCATGTAGCTGCCTGCCTTTATAATGTGTTTTCTCTCCCTCCTTTCATCCATCCATGAATTTTACCATAGGCATCACAATGGTGCTGAGCCTCTAAGTGATCTCTGGTGGGGACTTCTGAGTGACCCTTATATAATACAACCATAACTTCTCTTCCAGCCTCATAGCATTGCATTGCAGGCACCTTTCATTTTAACATCCCATTCTGATCCTCAGAGTACTTGGCATTTAATTGAGGCAGCAACTGCTTATAATTTGAGCCCTGAACTCCCTTTTCTCAATTGCTTACAAAGGGATGGTGCCTCCTTCTCAAAAACACCACCTCTCTGTCCAGATCTAGGCAAGAAACTGCCGAGCCGTTCCATGCAGTCTCCAGAAGATGGTGCCCTGCTGTTAGGAAACAATGCTGTAAGCAGCAGTCATTCCAGTTCATTGGCAGAATGTCACACAAAATGCTTTGTGTCTGTCAGCACATTCCTGGAAGGTCACAGTGAATGATGAATGCTCCCGAGTAGGAGCTGAAGATTTTTTTTTCCATGAATTGCATCACTTGGCGGCCTCTTGGCTTCATTCATTTGACTCCTGTGGTTACAAACCTTTCCCAATTGTTGTGAGCCTGTTTCCTCCACAGGCCCTCTGTGGCCAAGGCAGGATATTCATGACTGACTGGCCTGGGGAAGCTGGATAGCTTCCAGCTACTTTCCACAGCAGAGTTACTCACTTCCCTCCCCTGAGGTCTGAAATATCCTGTGGTTCTGGTTAGCTTTCTCTCCGGATGCACAGCCAGTAAAGCATATGCATCACCATGTGATACCCAAGGTTTTTTCAGCATAGCTAATTATGACAGTGGCTTTATTTAGACCCCGCATAGAGAAAGACAAATAAAATAGTCTGATGTAAAATCAAATCGTTATTTGACTTTATCCTAAATATACAGCTGACTTTCACTGGTCCTTAGCACTGAAATTCTCTGCTGAACTTTGCACATATGTCTAAGATGTTTAAATAATTTGAATAACCTGTGATGTCACCTTTGCAGCTCCACTGTATGGCTAGTTATTTGGTTCATGCAATTTCCTCCCCTAAATTACTAATGGACACAAAGCCTATTCTGCTACTGAATAGTGCTGTTCTACTTTTCTCCTAGTTCTTCAAACACAGAACAATTATATTTTGTTGAGGGGAAGACACCTGGGACTAAAAATCCTGCAGTACTTTCTCAATGACAGTCTTACCTGAATAAGAACTAGGGTAGTTACCCATTAAATCCCTAATAGGTTGTTGTTTGAAGCCAAACTAAACAGTGACATCTACTTCCTAGGCTTACGCAAGAAAAAGAATGTCATCCCCAGAGGACTTGCCATCTACAACCCTCTGATCACCACACACAACTCTAAATATGCTTCACAGCTAAGTTACACAGTTAGCTCTTACAAATTAAGTTAAACTGATTCAATTGTTTTAATTTATGCTTAGCTGGGTCTTGTGACTGCTTCTTTCCCAAACCTGAAGAAGTGCACTTGAAGCCCAAAAGCTTGTCTCCTACCTTTCCTAATGGTTCAAGTTGGTCCGATAAGACATTACTGTACCTCACCTTGTTAAATCCCTGGGCATTAGCATCAATTATTGGTTGATAGACTTTTGTAGTTTTCCTGGTATGTGAAGACAGGCCCGGGGAAGGAGTGGTGACTTGCAGTGTTGGATTTGAGACCTAGTGCTGCAATCAACTCAGCATAAGCTGATCCCTAAATTTGCATACACTGAAAAAGGGCCTGTGTGTAAGCACAGGGCTCAACATAACTGGTTCTTTTCCAGGATCAGGGCCTTTGCTTCCTCCTGTAGCAATGTATATTCATGTTAGGGGCAGAGGCAGAAGAACTGAAAGCATAAGAGTTAGAAAGCTCTATGAATCAGGATTTTCTTTTTGTAGCACAAATGTAGACCACTTGGACAAAGCCACAAGAAAGCACTACACATTGCTGCCAGTTAATCAAAACCCAGGAGGAAAATTATCACTTCTCACTGCTTACACTTCAAGGTGTTTTTCAGCAGCAAAAAACTGAACCATTTTGCAACAGTTCCCATAAAAACAGTGAAATGCAAGCTGCTGTCTAATAATGGCTTTGTTTTTGCGGAGTGCAAAAAGGGGGAAAATCTGTAAAATTGGTGCAATGTATATTTTTATTAACTTATATGGTTTGTACTGTTCTGAAAATGTCATAATATCTTTTTATTTCACTGAAGAAAGGTCAGGAAGGTTTTACACAACTTGGCGTGACAAACTCCTGGATTCAAAGCAAGTAATTGTTAATTTGACGTTTTAAAATAAATTTCATATGTCATGACTATGAATTCCATAAGAAACCAGTGAAAAATAGAATCAAACAGATACTTCTTTGTTGTTTTCTCTAAAACATTCCAGATGGCTCTACATCAGGGGACACCAATAATGTCAAATCTAGCCTGACCCCACCTGGAGCAAACACTGTAGTGTTTGTTGCCCTCTACTGAGGGCCTAATCCAAAGTCCATTGAAGACAACGGAGAGACACTGCATGACTCCAGTGTAGTGTGACTACCTTTTCCAAATTGGAAGCCAGGACACATGCCTGCATCCCTCTCCACCCTACCTCGGCATGGCCAGAGCAGAGCCGAGCGGAGTCTGTGGTGGCAGGGGAGGATGTGGTCTGGCCGTTGCAGGCTCAGGGCTCCCCACCTGGCTATCCTGTCCCTGGGAGCCCTGTGGCAGCCACGCTGCCATGGTGAGGTACAGGGCACAACTCTGCCCTGCTGCCACTGCTACTGCTGGGCAGGAGGTGCCTTGCCATGGCAGCGGCACCAGTGCAGAGCTCCCGGGGGCAGGGCAGCAGGGCAGGGAGCCCCAAGTCCACATCCTCCTCTACCCCATGCACAAATCTGGAGGGACATGTGCCCCCTTCCCCAGGAGTGGATGATGCAACAGAGAGCCCATCCTGGCTGGGTCCTGCAGCTGCATACTTCTGCCCTGGGCCCCATGTACCATCCTGTCTGGGCAGTGCCCCCAGCTCTAGCTGCCAACCCTGCCCCACTCCCTCCCTCTCTGTGGCAGCTCAATCTGCCTGCCTCATTGACTTACCACTGTCTGGGGCTGTGTTGGTGGTCATGTACACACATGCATGTGGCACCACCTACATCCCGCTCTCCCCTGCCCTAAGCAGCTGCTTGAAGGCTGGAACTCTGCTGGCCTGCAAGGGGAAACCCGCTGTCTCCCATGGTTTTCCATGGCAAACAGAAAACCCATATCACTGCATAATACTGGGAATCTGGGACAAGCGTCCCGCAGTTATTAAGCCTAGGTCCAGGACTTGATTTTTAAATTTTAGGATTGTCCTGCCCAATTAGGAATGGGTGGTCACTCTGCTCCAGTGGGCTTTGGATCTGAGTGCATTATGATGGAAGTTTTCTTGATCACAGAACCATAGAATCATAGAAAATTAGTGTTGGAAAGGACCTCAGGAGGTCATCTAGGCCAGCCCCCTGCTCAAAACAGAACCATCCCCAGCTGGATCATCCCAGCTAAGGTTTGTCTAGCCAGGTCTTAAAAACCTCCAAGGATAAAGAGTCCACAACCTTTCTGGGTAACCTGTTCAAGTGCTTTACTACCCCCCCAAATGAGCAAATTCTTCTTAATATCTAACCTAAACTTCCTTGCTGCAACTTGAAACCATGGCTCCTTGTTCTGTCATCTACCACCACTGAGAACAATCTAGCTCCATCCTCTTTTGAACCACCCTTCAGGTAGTTGAAGACTCCTATTAAATCCCCTCTTAGTCTCCTCTTCTGTAGACTAAATAAATCTAGTTCCCTCATTCTTTCCTCAGAAGTCATGTGCCCAAGTCCCCTCACCATTTTTGTTGCCCTCCGCTGGACCCTCTCCAATTTGTCCACATCCTTTCTGTAGTGGGGGACCCAAAACTAGTGTAGCCTCACTAGTGCTGAATAGAGGGGAATAATCACTTCTCTTGATCTGCTGGCAACACTCCTACTTATGTAGCCCAGTATGCTGTTAGCCTTCTTTGCAACAAGGGTGCACTGTTGGCTTATATTCAGGTTTTGCCCACTGTAACCCCCAGGACCTTTTCTGCAGAGCTGTTGCTCAGCCAGTCAGCCTCCAGCCTGTACTGGTGCATGGGGTTAGTCCATCCTAAGTGCAGGATTTTGCACTTTTCCTTGTTGAACCTCATGAGATTTTTTTGTCCCAATCCTTGTCTAGGTCACTCTGAATCCTAGCCCTACCCACTAGTGTGTCTACTGTTCCTTCCAGCTTGGTGTCATTTGCAGACTTGCTGAGGGTGCACTCTGTGCCATCTTCCAGGTTGCTGATGAAGACATCAAACAAAACTGGCCCCAGGACCAACCCCTGGGGCACTCCACTTGATACTGGCTGCCAAATAGACACCAAGCCATTGATTACTACTCTCTGAGCCTGATGCTGCAGCCAGTTTTCCATCCACCTTACAGTTCATTCATCCAGCCCATAATTCCTTAGCTTGCCTGGGAAAGCAGCTCCAACCAATAAAAGCAGCAAACCTGATCTTCCCCCCCGGCCCCGAAGTCTGCTTGCCTACTTGAAGTGTGCGGGGGCCCAGTGCTTCCCTCTGTGGCTGCAGTGCCCCCTGGGACCACCAGAGCCAACTGGATCATCCCAGCTAAGGTTTGTCTAGCCAGGTCTTAAAAACCTACCTACCTGGAGCAAGGATTCAGGATGTGAAAGGGATGCTCCAAACCGTAATCCAGCCCACCAATTATTACCCCATGGTCCTAGTCCATGTGGGCACTAATGATGCGGCCAGGAGGAGCCCTGATCGCCTGATGGAGGACTACCA
>NW_017728918.1:23971053-23983676 GCF_001723895.1 Crocodylus porosus | reverse complement strand
GAGAAACAGGTAAGTCAGGGGGGTGCGCATGACACGGGGTTTTAATCAGCCCTAAATGAAGCACTGTTTTTTAAAACTCTCCACTTCAATTTAGGGCCCCTGTTTCAGTTGCACACGCCCTTAACTCTACATTTATGGCCTGTTCCAAAGACTGTCAAAATCAGTGGAATACTTTTGACTGCTTCAGTGGCTTTTACTCAGGATCTTGAGGCCTTAATTTTATTTAGATGACTAAGTAAATATGGCTTTAGCTTTCTTAAATTTAGGCACCCACCCTAATTTGAAAAATTTGCTCTTATTTTGTACCTTCTTGTATAACCTTTAATGACAATAGCAAAATAAAAAAAAAGTGCCTATATTGCTAGCTCTGATCTACACATATGGAAGAAGGGAGCTAATAAATTAGAGAAGTAAAAACTAAAATAAACTTTTATTTTTATACTTTATTACAATACACCTAGGATGTTATAAATTTATTACCTGAAATAAAGGACTTAATCATTACTAAACCCTTTGGCAATTGTTTTAATAACATTAATCAAGGTGAGCTCATTTGGTGTTAATGGTTGTGTTTTAAGTACTTTTATAGGATTTTCACTGAAATTCAGAATTAAATAATTGGGCCATTATTCTAAAGTGTTTCCGTCATCCTTCAGGGAAGCCCCAATCTATCAGTTTGCATCAATTCAAAGTTTTATTTCCTCTGAAGCACTATGTCTGATTGCCCTCAATAATTTTTAGAGACCCTTATCCTCTTTATTAATTTGACACTCTTAGGGCAGTCTGTAGCTGATTGCCCTTAATAGTCTATTTTGTTAAGGGAGGCATATATAGGAAAGATTTATAATGTCACCAGATGAGTGTTCTGATGGATGACAAGATAGGAATGGTGACAACTATTATATTCTATGAAGAGGTAAAGAATCTGGTGATGTTTCATGACAGCTGGACTGAATGAGTAGTTGGTAAGGTAGGCAAATGCCGTGCCAAAATCTGTTTGCCATATTGCCTTAAGAATACTTGATATTTATCAAGGGCTGTGATGGTTACAGAACCAGGTGTATAGGGTTAACTTGGAACAGGGAGGTGCACCATCCTAGGCAGTCAGTTATTAGAGGCATCCTCCCTAAGGAAGGGAGACTGTCTTGGGAATCATCAGAAGCAAGAACTACTGTAACATGCAGAAGAACTTAGTAGTGCCACCTTCCAAATACTTTTGCATGTGGAATGAACCCAGCCATAGCCTCACTTTGCTGTGGTTTAGGTAAGGTCCTTTAACTTCTCTCTTATGTATTTGACACTCATGTATAATACTGCTTTCCCAAATTCTTTCCAATAAAACTTTATGTTACAGTACACAACCATGGTTGGCCCTCAATATAGCTAAGCCTACAGAATAATGTGCCTCCTTGAATAGTCTGCCCTTTTTGATTTTAATCATGAAAATATTCAGGATTTTTGTAGCATTCAACCAGAGTTATTTGCTGGTATTCCCGGATTTTATTCAGGACAGCCAGAAACATCTAATGCGGGTTTCTTGTCAGAGTTACTCTAACCTTTCCAGGGATAAAATAAACCTACAAACAGAAAGTAATATATGTTCTACCTTTGTGGAAGATCAGCTTTGTTTTTGTTTAAACAGATGGATCTATTCTTAGTTCAAAGATCTTTATCCAAATCATTGCATTGAGTTAGGTAAACAATCTACAATACACAGGACTAAACAGTTGCTTTGTGGCTTTCATTCTTCAAGGCATTGTGTAATAATGGAAAACATATTGTGTAGCCAGAGAATGTGTAACTTTCAACTTGGAACTGTCAGTATTGTTATTTGTTGGTATTTTAACTACTTCTAAATTACTCGGTATGTCAGACCTAACAGTTCTTACTATTTATTCGAAGAAAAAATGTCGACTCTTCCGTCAAATAAGTATGACTGATAATGTTGATATTTTCAGGATAGCTTTATTATTATCTTTAGTATTACAGAAATGGTATTGTTGGACATCATCTTATAATGATAGCTCCTAAGCATCTCTATTTTTGTAGCCTTCAGCTTCAATGGATAGGCCTTAATGTCTAAAACATGGTGGGCATGGCTTATAGCGGCATCCTGTCAAATATAATGTCTCTAGGATTGAAGTAAAGGCATATGACATATATCTTGTTTACACTTGCACAATTATAATAATTTCATACTCAACAAAATAATTGTGCAAAAGGGTTTCCTTTTTAAGACTTTATACTCTATCCACGCGGATACTGTATGCCAGCTGTTGTTACTCACCCTCTCACTGTTGTAGGCTATGCCTGTCAAGCATACTATATGTTTCTTTACTGCAGCTAGAAGTAAACAATTAGATTACCCATCCCGAGTAAAACCCTGAACTCTTTATTCATTTTTTATGCAGGCTTTACTCACTTAGAGTTTTCTCTGACTTAGATGTTAGTAAAAAAGTCCCTAAGTATTTCAGGATTTAGCTCACATATAGCAGTCAGTTAAGCTGAATGATGGACACTGCTATTTTTTTCACAGCAGTTTTGCAAAACAACAATAAAAGTCACCATAAAGAAACAGATCTCAAGAATTCAATTTCTCTTTCCTAACACGGTGGATTTAAGTAGAATGAAACTAGTTTGATTACTTGTAGCATTTGTTTTCACTTAGGAAAGTCATAGGTTTTAAAGGCAGACAGGACCACTAATTATTTAGTCTGACTTCACACATAGAATTTTACCTTGTGCATGAAATTCTTCGTCTCTGTTATAGTAGGAGCCTGTTGGTTGGTATGAATATTGGTTGATGCAATAAATTGAACCATATCCTGATCTCAGTTACAAGCATGAAAAGTCCAGCAAGCTGCAACTGCCAGCACTGGCATTACTCCCTAATTAAACTGGTGAAGTGGACACCAGACAGTGACCCATTCCACTTCATATTGGGATAGCTGGTGAACAGTGTTCCTTTTTCTACTGAATAAGTAAATGTAACTAGCACTTCCCCATAGTAATTGCTCTACCCTGAGGTTTAAAATTTCTATTGAATCTTTGATATCCAGGTATTGGTTTTTTTTGGCCTAATTTGATTTGTTTAGTTGATAAGAAAGAATCTTAGAATAAATAATTTATAAAAGAGTCATACATTTGAAAGCAAAAAGTGACCATAATAGTTACCTTATCTGACCTTCTCTCTAACAGACCCTAGAATTTCATATAGTAGTTCTTGCACTGAGCCCATAACTTCTGATTGACTAAAGAACATATTTAGGCCATCTTGATTTAAAGACTTCATGTGATATATAATAACCACGGAGTTGTTTTAACTCTGAAGAAGAAAAAAAACCTAAGAGAGAAATTATAAGATGACAATCTCTAATGATGGGCCTGCTTTATATATTTATGGTCCCTTACTGCTAAAAGCAAGGTCAACATAGTTAAAGCACAGATCTCTTAGGTACAACAAGAGATGAAACAATTTAAAACGCAATCACCATTCAAGGTAATATTCTGCATTTATCCATCTAATTATGCATCAATAACAGTCAGAAATCGATGATGACATTACAGGAATATTAACGTAATTTCATATCAGCACAGCCATACAGCACCCAAATTGACCTCAATTTTGACACATTTCCAGTCACATACGGTTTTGAAGTCTTACATTTTGGAGAGAATGTACTGTGTTTCTTTTATACTGTCATTTTTCTCATTTATTACCCGATCATACATTATATCCCTATCTTTCTTTTTGGAGCAGAGAAACATGTAGCCTTCTTTAAGCAAGTGAATATATTAAAATGACCCATTATGATATAATAATCACTGCAATCCCTAAATGATATGTTCCGACATCAGAATGCGTTGGCATGGCAACTGGCCTGGTCTGAAACAGTTCAGCTGATGTGCTTTCCCGCTACACCCCTCTGAGATGCACTCAATAGGAAATCCATGTTCCATCTGGGTAACTGCAAACATCTATTATATAGGGACTGCTATTGATGCCAGTTTGAGTGACACTTCATGTTGCTGAATAAGCATTCGCAGACAGAAGAAAAGGACAGTTTAACAAAAACCTGTGGTTAGGAACGGGCCCGTTTTAATTGAAAATTCTAGAATATCCTTGTGCACGGTTAGAGCCAAGGTTCCTCTGCTCTGGGCTTCTGTGATAGTCGGAGACCAAATCAAGATGCTCTAGAGCAGCGGTCTCCAAAGCGGGGTGCACCAGGTGATCCACTGGGGTGCGGGAAGAAATTATTAGAACTTGTATGTATGTTAATTTTTTATCTCATCCTTTTTTAATTTCTATTTTTGTGTATGTTTTATAATGTACATAATATATTAGTACAGTAGTACATGTATATCATATATACATAAATAAATATACATATATTGGGGGTGCATGCTCAAAAATTTTTTACTGATAGGGGTGCACAATCAAAAAAGTTTGGAGACCACTGCTCTAGAGGAAGGGGCAGGAACTCCTGGAGTGAGTATTTATAGAGTAAGCTGTCCAGAGGTTAGGTGGCTTCCTAAGCCCCTTTAGCTAGAAGCTGAGCTATACAAGGGAAATGTGAGGGGTTCTGTTTCCATTTTAAATCCTCAGCTACCTTAGATGTTCTCATTACGCTTTTTCTTAAAGGGGTGAAAAGTTCTTGATTAAAATTTGTACTGAAATTTTTACATTCTGAGGAAAGTGATGCTGGAAGGGGAAAACACTTCATTATTATAAGACTAGTACTGGTCCATTTAAAATACTCTGGTTCTTCGTGGCTTTATCTAATGTTTACATAGAAGACCAGATCCACCTTAATCCTGTAACATCATCATTGATCTCTAACTGCTACTCCTCAGTCTGAGATAATTGGCAGGAGAGTGCCCTAACTCATCCACTAATAATGCATATTGCATTAAGTATTCACTGGATAAAATACACATGGGCCACATCTACACAAGCAGCAGACTGAGCAGTTGTTACTGTGCAGTCATTTAGTGCTTGCATAACCAAGTACTAAATGACTGTGCAGTAACTGGGGCTATTGTGCAGCAGCATCCCCACATGGTTTTTTAAAGATGCTACTGTGCAGTTACAACAAGCTATTGTACAGTAGCTCTTTACTACTGAGCAGTAGTGTCGTGTCATGGTTAGTGCCCACCAATGCTACTGCACAGTAGCAATGAGTTACTGCACAGTAGCACCTCATGTAGATGCACCCAAGCAATCCTGAAAGAAGGTAGCAGGGAACACCCTCTTAGGGCAATATCCTTATCACTGGGCTACAGAGTCATGAATCATTGTGTGCTCTCACTTTCTTTCCCTTTGGCCCTTCCATGATTCTTTTTCTCATTTTTGCACAGTAGTGCAGCTTCTTTAGATTAGCCTGGTAATTTGGGCACTCTCTTGGGAAGTGGGAGATGTGGGCTTAAGCCTTCTCAGACTTAGGAGGGCATTGAAGTTGCTGCTACTTGGTGGGCTGCTTGGATACTATGCAGAAGATAGGCTACACCATCATCTCTCTCCCAGTACTTGTCTTTTCTATCTAAAAGGAACAGCTTACCCACTGAAGCCCAGAAGTGGCATTTGTTAGGGAATCCTGATCTCACACTGGTGTCTAGACTGTCAGGAGAGGTGGGATTTCTGACATATTCCTCTCTTCGACATTTCCTGCTGTCATTATAGGCATTCCTCTGCTCAGGGTTTTGATTATTGTCAATCCCAGTTCTTGAAGAAGAGAAGCTGAGAGACCAAATAGGATATTGACAGGACAGGGGTGCAAAAGAAACAGGTGAGAAGTTGAGAATTGCAATGGGGAAGGTAATGAAGTTTGCATAAATTTTTATCTCTGTTTTGCCAGCTTCCTTAAAGCTTTCAGTTCAGTGGGAGACATGAAGATAAGGTCATACATGTTTGAGATGGGTTACTCACCACATTTGATTCACCTGTTGTGTAAGCTACTTGGAGGGCAGAAAATCATGGCCTGGATTGCTAGATTAACGTCAGAATAGTTCTTGACTAGGTTTCATTCCGTCTCTGCCAGTCTTTACTATCTAGGCAGAAATAGTAATACGCACTAGGAAGATTTGGGCTAGGGACAGAAGTTACACATAAACTGGTTTACGTGATCAGAAAGTGGTTTAAAGCTGTAACGGAACAGAAACTCAGTGCACATAAACCAGTTTCAAAATGGCTGAAATGGGTTTAAGATAAACCCGGTTGAATGTAGTATATCAGACTTAACTGATTTCAGGAAAACCAGTTTATGAAACTTCTATCCCAGACCCCTTCCTGGTTCAAGTCCCCCAGCATCCCAGCATGTTTTCCAGCCCTGGACTATGCTGTGCTGTGCTGTCTGCTCCAGAGAGCAAGCCTGGCCTCACTCCTCTGCTCCTTGGTTGGAGCAGTAAGGGCTGGCTGACAAAGGGGTTGGGGGCAGGGGCAAGCCCAGCTGGGGATGCAGCCTAGTCTATGAGGGGGGAAAAGCTGCCCCCGCCCGACCCCCGGCAAACCCTGGCTGGGGTCTGGAGCCAGGGTGGAGAGTTAAACACCACTTCCCATGTATAACACTGTGCACGGATCTCAGAGGCAAAACCAGCAGCAGCAGAAAGGAGGAGTTCGAAGGAGGAAGAGGAAGTGTGGGGGGAAGAGGAAGAGAGTTAGGCTGGGGGAGAACAGCAGGCCCTGTAACAGACCTGTAAGAAACTGCTATAATAAAGACACTGTTTGTATTAAGTAGGGAGTTGTTCCTTGATTACCCAGCCAGGGTCACGTGAAATATGGTGGCAGCAGAAGGTCTGTGAGGAAGCCCAAGAGAAGAGAGAGACCTGTGCCCCAGCAGTGATTCAAACAGGTTGCGAGAAGCATGGAGGGACTGAAGCCCCCAGGACAGCTGGGTTTCAACACACAGAGCCTGGCACAGGCATGGACGCAATGGAAGCAAGAATTCAGTCTGTATACAGAGTTAACCACGACTGATAAAGAGAGAACATGAAGGTAAAGCTGTTTTACTATCTAGTGGGGGAAAAGGCCATGAAGTAAGTGTGACACCGATGCCGGGGAACTCGGACACACTAGAACAGTTAATAGAAGCCTTTGATGCATACTGTGACCCCAGGAAATGAGACTGTAGAGAGATATCAGTTTTTCACCCAAAACCAGGAGGAAGAGGAAGGAATAGAGGCCTATATCACAGCTCTGAAAACTCTGGCATCCTCATGTAACTTTGGAAACATAAAAGACTCCCTAATCAGGGGTAGGATTGTGTATGGTGCACAGGACTCTGCCCTGAGGGAGAGACTACTAAGAGAGGTAGATCTAACCCTGGAAAAATGTCACCAGATTGCAAGGGCAGCAGAATTGTCTAAACAAAGGATCAAAATGATATCGACAGCCACATGTACAGAGCAGGTTCATAGGCTCAACCTAAAGGACGCTGGAAAGCAGGAACTTGCCAGGCCAAGTGCAAACACTGACAATATGATTCAGTCCACGTACTGTGGGAAGCTACGTGACAGGCAGAAGGACAAATGCCCAGCCTATAGAAAGGAGTGCAAAAAATGTGGAAAAAAGAATAATTTCAGGGGTCAGTGTTGTAGCCACCCAAATAGAAAAAAATCAGTCTGTGCAGTGATGAGGGATCAGGAGACTACAGATAAGGAGGAAGCTTTCAGTGTAAATTTGACGGATTCACAGACTCACAGGATACACACATTACAGAAAAAAGTGGGCAACAACTCAGCCATATTTGCAACAATGATACTAGAGCAAAGACCTATAAGATTCCAGGTGAATTGTGGAGCCACTTGCAATGTCCTTCCTGTGAATCTATTGAGTAGCAGCATCAGAATGGAAAAATGTCACCAAGTGCTGTTAATGTATAAGAAAACAACTGAGAGGCCACTGGGAAAGTGCCGGCTGACTATAACTAAGTCCATGCAACAAGAAACAGTACTGCCTGTGATTTACAGTGATTGGCAGGGCAGACACCCATCCACTGCTGGGCAGCTGAGCAGCACAGGCCAGGCCATGGATTTAATTATAGTGCAACGCTGCAACATCCTCCAGGTCACAGAAGAGCAAGAATGGTCATTAGGTTCACAGCCTAATGTTCTGTTAAGATATGGAGACATATTCCAGGGCACTGGACTCTTTGAAGGCAAACTGAAGTTAGAAATAGATCCACAGGTGCAACCAGTATGACTACCAAAACACAGAGTTCCACTAGCCCTGCTGGAGCCACTGAAGAAAGAAGTGACAAACCTGCAGAAAAAAGGCATCGTCAGACTAGTTGACAGAAGCACTGACTGGATCAGCAGCCTAGTAGTAGTAAGGAAGATGTCAGGCAAACTGAGAATCTGCATTGATCCAGATGATCCAAAACCACTTAACAGGGCACTCAAAAGAAGCCACTTCCAACAATTGAGGAGGTACTACCTGGCCTGTCTAGGGCAAAAGTGCTCACAGTTTGCAATGTCAAGAATGAATTTTGGCATGTGGAGCTAGATGAATTTTCCAGCCACCTGACAGCCTTTAGTACACTCTCTGGCAGGTCTCACTGGTTAAGGATGCCCATAGGGATGAGTCCAGCTCTGGAAGTTTTCCAGCAGAAGCTGAACCACAAGCTGGAAGGTTTTCCAGGTATCAAAATTGTGGCTGATGATACTCTAGTCATAGGAGAAGGAAGAGGCAATCCGTGACCATGATGCCAGGATGTCAGGAGAGGAACATTAAACTGAATGCTGTCAAAATACAGCTGAGAAGAACAGAAGTACCCTGCTGACTTTGGAAGGACTATGACCAGACCCAGAGAAACTGAGAGCCATTATGGAGATACCCAGGCCACGGGATGTCAAAGGAGTCCAGTGCCTTATTGGGATGGTTAACTATCTGTGGAACTTTTGTGCACACTTGTCTAACGCTTGTGAGCCACTCAGGTTGCTAACAGACAATGATGCAGCCTGGGAATGGGCACAGACCCAAGAGGAGGCATTCAAAAGAATTAAAAACCTCATCAGCGAAGCCTCAGCACTGAAGCACTACAACACAGCTGAGCAACTAGTAGTACAGTATGATGTGTCAGAAGGAGGTCTGGGAACAGTACTGATTCAGAACCGGCAGCCCGTAGCTTTTGCTAGTAGAGCAGTGACTGAGACCGAAAGGAGAGATGCACAGATAGAAAAGGATTTTCTAGTGGTATTGTTTGGACTGGAGCGGTTCCATAATGTCCATAAGACATAGGCTGGGCAAAGTTCATGTAGTGTTAAATAATTTGAATGCAATATGGACATGTAGAAAGTTTACTACCAAACTACAGCTGTGAAAGTTGGTACTTACAAATGAGCTAGAGGGAAAATTATAAGCGATGTACTTCAGAAGGGTATTGAATGTTTCCTGGACTCAAAAACTACCCAACAAAGTCCAACAAATGGTTTCTTGATAAGATTATAACTAAACTAATTGATCCAAATAGTGGGAATGAAAAAAATGAAATACTGTGGACATATTCTAAGAACTCAAGCAAAAAGTCCAGTACCCTGGAATAAAATACGCACCTTGTTTTTAAAAGGCAGAATGAAAAAAAAAAGTTGATTTTTCTCTGTAGTAAGGAACTTCATAGAGACAGATTTTTTTTACTCTTTCCCTGGGTAAGGCTGAAACTGCACTTACTGTATTGCTTAAATATAAAGTGCAGTAACATTTTTATCAGCAATTTAAAAAAAAGGCATGCATTTGATGACAGAAAATATGATTAATATTTGATTAGTAAGGTAAGGTAAACAACAAACATAGCCAAGTGGAGAGCATTTGTCCATCGCATTTCTAAACCTCTTGGTGAGGATGGCACTTGATTTCTAGGGCTAGGGACAGACAAAATGGCTGAAACTGGATTAAGATAAACCTGGTTGAATGTAGTATCAGATTTAACTGATTTGGGTCAAAATGGTTTATGCAGTGTCTGTCCCAGACCTCTTCCTGGTTTAAGATAAACCAGAGTCTGCCAGCATCCCAGATGCTTTGCAGCCCTGGGGTGGGCTGGGCTGTCTGCTCCAGAGACCAGGGATGGCCCCACCCCTCTGCTCCCTAGTCAGAGCTCGGGTGGAGACTGCAGGCACAGCAGGATCTGCCTGGCTTCCTCCTCCCCTGCCCCCCCCCCCCCTTGCTGCTCAAGCAGGGATCTCTCCCTTCTTCCCTTCCATTTCCCACAGCATAGGACCCAGCCCCATGGACCCTAGGCATATGGTATGCTGGCTAATGCGGACAGGTATCTGTGTGTGTGTGTCTCCAATTTCACTGGGACAGGACAAAGGCAGACAAGACAGTCTGCACTGAGGACTTTTGGAGCTAATCACCAGGTCAGTTGGTAATGTTCCTCTGTTCCTCGAAGCAGACCATTAGACTAACCTGCAAAGATTGAATTGATTGAGGCTCAGGCTTTTTGAATGTCTGCCCCTAGTCTAGGGGCATGTCCAGATGAGGACACGCATGCCTCAAAGCTGCACATCATGCCCCAAGTTGCACATGGTGAATGTACACCCATTTGCCATGCTGCTAATTTGTAGGATGGTGCCAAAATTTGACAGTGGGAGATGCTGGTGTAAAAAAAAACATGGAAAAAAGTGGTGCAGTACATGTGGCAGCAATGTGCACCACTGGAAATGGAGCCAGGCTGGCTTTAAGCAGTTGGACTGGTGCTGCTCCTTCCCTGGGAGGTCCCCAGGATCCCAGCCTCCTCTACCACAACTGGAGCAATTTGCCATGTGTTGGAGTGCACATGTAGGAGTGTACCCTGAGGCAAAAAGCAGCAGCACAAATATGTCCTGCTGCTGTTTGTCCAATGGGAAATGTTCCCCTGCCTGTCTGCACTTACCTGGACATGCCTTAGATGTCTAAATCTCCCCATGTACTACAAATAGAAGTTAGGGGTCTAAATCAGGACTGTGAATATAATTCCAAGACCTGGTTACCTAAAATTTGTGTTCACCTATGTAAGGCACTTTATAGATCTATACCTAAATGATTTATGGGTTCTTGTGTTGATTGCTCTGAATACTGGGCAAGTCACTTAACTTACTTGAGCTTTGTTTTCCTCTGCTGTAAAAAGAGAAGCCTAAACCAGTTAGAAAATGGGAAACAGAGGGAACACCTTGAGGAACTGGACATTCACAAGTCTGTGGGCCCAGACAGGATGCACCCAAGAGTCTTGAAGGAGCTGGCAGACATCACTGCACCCCCCTTAGCAAAGATATTTGAAAATTTGTGGAGCTTGGGTGAGGTCCTGGAAGACTGGAAAATTGCCAGTCTGGTCCCTATCTTCAAGAAAAGGAGGAGGGATGATTTAGGGAATTATAGATCAATCAGTCTGACATCCATGCCTGGAAAAATCCTTGATAAAATTGTCAACCAATCCATCAACACCAGACTAATGCAAGGCAACAATCTGAAGGCCAGCCAACATGGCTTTATGATTGGCAGGACTTGCCTGACTAACCTCATCTTCTATGACCAGGTGACATGAGCCCTGGGCAAGTGAGATGATGTGGATGTCATATATCTGGATTTCAAGAAAGCCTTTGACCTAGTTCCCCACGATGTCCTCATGGCTATGCTGTGGAATTGTGGCCTTGATCATATGGTCTGATGGCTAGGTAACTGGCTATGGGGTCAGACCCCAAGAGTACTAGTTGATGGGAGCAAATCAACAGGGTGACCAGTGAAGTCCCTTAGGGCTCGGTACTTGGGACAGTACTCTTTAACATCTTCATTAACGATCTGGAGTCAGGAGTCAGATACAAACTGGCAAAGTTCACAGATGACACCAAATTATGGGGGAGGGTGGTGACACCACAGGACAGGCTGGGGATACAGGCCAACTTGAACATGCTCTCAAGATGGGCTGACCAAAACCTGATGGCTTTCAATGTAGAGAAGTGTAAGGTGCTGCACCTCTGTAGGAATAACCCTCATCATACTTACAAGCTCGGCAGTGCTACACTCACTAGCACCACGACCGAAAGAGACTTGGGGGTCTGGATTGACCACAAGATGAATATGGGTCACCAATACAAGGCTGTGTCTGGCAACGTGAACAAAACTCGGGCATGCATCTACTGATGAATCTCAAGCAAAACCAGGGATATCATCCTCCTGCTTTACTTGGCCTTGGTGAGGCTGCAGCTGGAGTACTGCATCCAGTATTGGGCCCCCAACTTCAGGAAGCTTGAGAAAGTCCAGCGGAGAACCACTTGTTTGATCCAAGGTCTGGAGAGCAGGCTGTACAAGGAGAGGCTGAGGGGCTTGGGACTCTTCAGTCTGGAAAAGAGAAGGCTCAGGGGGGACTTGGTAGCAGCCTACAATTATATAAGAGGGCTACATCAGGACCTGGGGGAACAGCTGTTCACCAGAGTTCCCCAAGGGATAACAAGGGCTAATGGCCACAAACTCCAGGAAGGGCGATTTAAACTAGACATAAGAAAAATGTTATTTACGGTGAGAGTGTCCAGGGTCAGGAACAGACTCCCCCCAGAGGTGCTACAAGCAGCTGCTCTGCACTCTTTCAAAAAAATCTCAATATTTTTCTTGCTGGGATCACTTGATCCCAGCTGACTTTCTGCTTATGGCCGGCGGG
>NW_017728918.1:23938600-23970953 GCF_001723895.1 Crocodylus porosus | reverse complement strand
TATGATGGGGGGTTGGACTTGATGTTCTCACAAGGTCCCTTCCAGCCCCTAATGTCTATGAAACCTATAATTAAGGCACGTGAAAGCATTTAAGCTAAAATGTTTTCTTTTTTGAATATTACATTTTCATTTAAACACATTGATGGAAAGTTTCTCCATTCCTCAGAAATTTTATTTCTGAGGGCTTGGTTAAGTAAGAAAAGATTATTTAATTTTCATTAAAAAATTCTCCCACAAGAATTCTGGACAGCTCTAGAAACAGTATTTATCTCTACAAAGGATGAAGGATGCTTTAGAAGTGCTAAATACAGTTTCGTTATTATTTATTACTAGGAATGTATTCAGGCAAAATTCCCGTTGACTTAAGAGTTTTGTTTGAATAAATTCCAAGGAAGGATTGTGACAAACAGATGAGAGATTTATGATTGCAAAATAATTTACAAAAAAAGAGCAAGCACATTGCATTGTTAATATTTCACATACTTTTACAATAGTATCCAAACATGGCCAAGAAGGTAACAGTGTTTCCTTATTAGCAATTCCTTTTTAGTAATTCTGAAGACATTAATGTAAGTAGCAAACAAGACTGTGCTTGTTTGCTTTGTGTGCCAAACTGGCACATACATAACTGCTATTTCAGAAAATTTGATGTTTGTTTAAAGGGAACTTTATGCACAGAATCCATACTTACATGCCCAAATGGCACTTACCCAGTCATGTCACTGCTGTTTTGGTATTAGCACGTGATTACTGTTTCTAGTAGGGAAGTACAAGGCTTGGCTGGGCTCTGGGCAGGGCAGTACACAGCTCCGTACCTAGGTAATCATGAGTCTCAAAGTTGTAGCTGGGCAAAAACCTATGTCCAGTGTGTATGAGAGTGACCCTCTTTTGTTTTGCCCCGGTAGTGTAATACTTGGGGCACTTACCCAGGGAGCAGGAGACAGAGGTACTAAGCTACTCTCTCACCCAGACCCAGTTTGAACCTGTCTCCTGCTTCCCAGCATCACAATCTAACCATCAAGCCACAGAGTAGACAATAACCAGACTCTTCTCCTTCCCCCACTGGTCATGGGTCACTAGTCACGGGTCTTTGCCTGGCTATAGTTCCGTGAATTACTTTTGTCCATGTGTGAATTATGTATGAAACTGTGGACTTGCTTAGTCAGCATACAGCCTACTGTTTGTAGAATACTTCCTCATGCATGTGGAGTACAATCACTAACTGCAAAAATACTAAAATTGGGAGTTCTGCGGTTGGGTAAGTGCTATTAGGGAGCACAAAGTGAAGCATGATGCTGCCTTGTATTTGGGTTTGAGTGGACTGGTTGTCCCACACCCTAGCTCTAAATGCCTAGTTTCCTGCTGAACTCTGCACGGTAGCCTTCTTTTTTCAAAAGGAATTATATTATGCTAAATAAAAATGTGATTACTTTCTTACATCTGAAAAGCTATGCAACACTATATTACAAGGAACACAGGAAATGGCATACCAAATTAAACATATGCTTGTGTTTAATCCAATATTTAGTCTTTGTCATTGACAGGATCAACAGCCCAGAGGAAAATAAAAGAAAAAGATATGGATTAACTTGTTTATAGAGAAAGTTTCTTTTTAATTTGCTTTAGTGGATACATTTTGCCTGAACTATGAGGACTTATATCACTTTCAGGACCATCGAGTAGTGTAACTATGAATGTTGTTATCTCCTACATAACGTACATTTTTTAAAAATCCTACTGAGTTTTGACTATATTGAGATGGTTAATTATGTGTTGTGTAAAAAAATAAGTTCTTTTATCAGGTGTGGGGAAAAGTGCCTCTTTTACCATTTCTGGGCTGTCCATTATTCCATCTATCTTTATCATGTCCACCTATGTGTCTTCTCTCTAACATAAATAGTCACTATCTTTGCAACTTCATCATGCATCTGATCATATTTCTCATCTGTCCCTGAACCATTTTCATTTCTGCTACATTGGTTTTATGATAGCATGGCCAGAACAGAACACGATATTCCAGGTAAGGGCTTAATATTGATTTATATAATGGCATACTGGGTAATATCTTTCAGTATTATTTTCATTCCTAAAGGGACAAGTTTAAAAGATGAAATTTCTCAGCACAGTTTTTATGTGATTGCCTCTTGAAACAGAGGAAAGACTGGTCTCAGCTTAATCCTTAGTAACATAGAGGTTGGATCAAAATAAATAGAAATGTGCACAAGAAGCGTAATATAATTAAGCCCAACGTGGTTGGGCAATAGCGTATATAGGGGTAGGTGAGTAAGGTACCAGCCCTGGTGGCTTAGAGCACACAATTGGTGGCCACTGCTGTGCCAAAGGCTATCACTGCCCCAGCCATCATTGCTGCCAAGGGTGCAAAAACTGCTTGCTATGCCTTTGTCTTCGGGATAGAATCATATAGAAATTCTTCCAGGGAGAACTTACATATTAGAAAGCAAATTTCAAAATAATCAGGAAGGAACTTTAAAAGATGCCCTAAACTCAAAAGCTAAGAAAATAAAATCTTGACATTTAGCAGTATAGCTTCTTACATGTGTCAGAAAACACCCATAGATAACAAAGATAACCATAAAGAAACAAAGCAAGTGGATAGTCAGAAAACCAATGATTAGTATGACTTAACAGCAATATCCATGAAATTCTTAAATCAGCCTGGTGTCCTTCAGAAAATGGAAATTTCAGAAGTGAATAGAAACGCTGATAGGAGTGTTTGTAAGAAGGGATTTAGAATGGTTAAAAAAGATTGAAAAGTAAATAGCCAGTGACATGAAAGAAAACAACCTGGAGGCTTTTCAGGTGGATCAGAAGCAAGACGACTGAAATAGAATCAGTGGGTTCACTGGACCACAAGAGAACAGAGGGAACAATTAAGAAGGATAAAAATATTGCAGAGAAGGTAAATGCTATCTGTGCATCACTCTTAACTGTAGAGAATGCTAAGGAGATGTATCTAACCTTACCTTTTCTTGACAGGACATGAAAGACATTATCAGAGCGTATGTCCACTCTGTACAAAGACAAGACCTCAGCTCTCCCATATCCTGGGCAAGGTCTGTACCCAATAGGCTATTCTATAAAAGGCAGCCAGCAATATTTGTACTGGCAGTGTTTCTGAAAGAGAAGGATTGTGGGTGAACTGTTTCCTTCAAAATCACTCCAAGATGATAACATACAGGGCACTCTGCACAGTTCATCATTTCCCTCAGATATCTGAAAATGGAAGGGAGGGGTTAGGGTGGGGAAACTGTTGGAGGTGGAGGGTTAAGTTAGTATTTAGATTTACTGATGCGCTTATATGGGTAATGCTGAACTGTAGCAAAATCACTGGGTACTGCTTCTGAAAGCATGTGAAAATTGTGTCAGACATCTACATCATAACTTGCAACTTTCCTTATAAGTGTAGATACTGTAAATAGATAAACTGCCTGGCTCTTTGACATTGCAAATAAGTCCTTTTCAATATTGGTGAAAAGCATAATAGTTTCTGTTACTGTTTTTTGTTCAAATTGGCACATTTACTCTTTAGTGCCTGATTACCATGTTTTTTTAACACCACCCAAAACTGTTTCTGGTGCACAGGTCTGCATCTGCCAAGCACAGTGTTTTCTGAAGGGTTTTAAAGAAACATGGGACTCCTCTACTTCACCAAACTAACTTTGACAGCTAAATTTCCCCTTAAATATGTTTAGAACTTCCTTTATATAGAAGTGTGAGTCACTCTGACAGGCTTAATTTGTCCTGAAAAATGAACGTGTTAAACTTATTAGCCGTCCAAGTTGGGAAGACTGTAAGCAGTAGATCGATGACACTTCCACGTGTACCATCCAGTAGGTGCCTACAAATGTAAAAACTACTTAGCCAGTAAAATGCACACTGAAGATTTGGTAGAAACTTCATCCTAATCCATTTCTCTTCCTGACTTGATCTTTCTTTGCTACTTTATTTGCTGTAATGAGCAATGCTGTAATGATGGTGATAATTCCTCTGCAATAAGAAACAGCATAATGTATGAAGCGAATCTCCTCTTTTAACTACATCACATTTCTGCCATATGTATTCATATTTTGTACTGGAAATTAAACAGCATATAGGAAATAAAGCAATTTGATAGATTTATTCTGATACTGTGTTATGGCTCAAAAATCAGCAATCCAAGAAACAGCAGATTAAGAGGGAAGTTTTCTTAATTTATTTCTTAATGAACCTTGCCTCCTGGCTGCTCAGTGAGGCAGTGGGGATAATGCAGATTAGACACAGAGCAGCCCGGCATGGGCTCTGGGCAGCTGCAGCAGGAACAGCTGGCAGTGGTGAGGGGAAGGGTCCACTTTCCTTTGTGCTGAGCAGCGTCATCTGTCCCGTGCCACCGCTGTTGAGTCTGAGTGGGTGAGCCCAAAGCAGATGTGGGGTGCGTGGGGTCGAGGCTGTGCAGAGCAGGTCCCCACCAGTACCACGGGGCTGGGGCAAGCAGTGGCAGCAGCCAGAAGGAGCCATAACCACCTGGGCTGCCTAGAAAGACAGTCCAGCTGTGGAGCTACCCCAGCCCCACTGCATGCCCAGGGAATGGCAGGATGCACCATAGGTGGGTGATGCATAGGAGGCGTGGGGCAGGCTGGGTTAGGGCTGTGCCTGGGTTCTGGCTGATCCACTCTGGCATACTCACCATCCACCCCCCGCCCCCGCATATGCAACCTCAGTCACCCTCCCCTCCACATACCCCACAGCCCCCCACAAACCCTGTACCCACCCACACATCCCCACAAACACCACCCACATCCACACCCCTATATCCTACCCCACACCATACACATACATCCATGGTCCCTCACAAATCTCATACCCACCCATAACCCCCACTCCTCCACACCCCCGGACAATATACAAAAGCATGACTACATTTTGAGCTATTATGCAATCACCTCTGTATACACCACACAAACACACGCACAAATCAGGACAACAATGAATTCTTAAATAAAATTAAAATATTATTTTCAGTGTTTGATTTTTAGTATATAATTTGTTTTTTTTTCTGGTTCAAAGATGGCAAACCCCCTTCTAAAAGAAGTACTTCTGGGGGCTTGCTTGACGTGACAGCATTGCAGCAGATATATGGGAAATTTTACTAGCTTGTCTCACCAAGTACATACCTATCGTCAGTAAGAGAATGTCTACTGAGGGAATTTTCTGTTACTATCCAATCTCATTTGTGCTTCTCAGGAGTGCAATCTAACTGTGGAAGAGAGTGGATAATGAGAACATAGTGTGGAATCCCAGGACAAGTAATAATCCATAACAGTGGAGGAAAATTTTTATGAAAATACACATTCACCTCACTTGCATATACCAGCATTATGGAACTCACGCAAAGCCAGAATGGCACTCTTTCCACTGAGGCATATGATGTTGGAAATGCATTGGATTATCATGTCCAATTACAACTGTCTGTTGCTGGTTAAAATGAACAGAGATATCCATTCCAGACTTGTGATTCATTTGGGAGTGCTTCTGTCAGGGACAGTGATCCTACTATCAACGTTATACTCTTTCCGTAACAAATACAGAGGTTCCATTACATTCAGATTGTCAATGTGACATTCATATCATAAATGAAAAATACAGCACTTTGGTGACCAGTCCCTCCTGCAGATACCCAGAGACCCTGAAGATCAATATTTTACAGAAGAACCAGTATGTGATGTTACCTTATATACAGAGTGGTGAAAGTGTCACATAAAACTAATTCAGAACTTCTTTGAAGCTCTTGAAAGAGATCATCATAAGTAAGTAATTTTAGATTTTCTTTAGAGAACCCTAAAAGGGGACAAAGTGAACCATATTATCTTCTCTCTTTTTTCCCTGGGTAATAAACAGGGATCCTGGTTTCCTCTGTTTAAAAATTAAAATTCTCTCATAAAAATCTCAGAATCTGTGTGGGTTTTGAAACATGAGCCAATCAAGTGTAGTTATAAGGAATTTTTTAAATGACAGCCAAAGATCAACATTGATTTTGTCTTCCCAAGATTTTGTCTGCTACTGTTGTTTTGTGCTCTCAGCCTTCCAAATGCCTTCATTTTGTCTTTGAAAAGTTTGCTTATCTTACTATCTAGGGACTGAAGAAAAGCCTCAAATGTATTAAGAAAAAAGTGTTTCTAATACATAATTCTCATAA
This sequence comes from Crocodylus porosus, assembly GCF_001723895.1. Taxonomy (NCBI): domain Eukaryota; kingdom Metazoa; phylum Chordata; order Crocodylia; family Crocodylidae; genus Crocodylus; species Crocodylus porosus. The sequence continues at coordinate 23,964,760 of NW_017728918.1, read as the reverse complement.
TCAAGTCTGCTGTGTGCTGTGTCAAAAAGACTTTTTTCAAGCAAGTGAACACTATTCATTCACAAAATCTTTCATATTTTGTGGGAGAATTTTACCTTGTTCTTAGATCCTTAGTCAATCCATTTTTATATGAGTTTTTGGAAGAGGGGAAGGGTTGTAGAGGGAAACTCAGATTGACGTATAAGACAAATTTGATTGTAACCTTAACTACCATTGTTCCATGGTAATGTAAAAACCAACATGAGATCCAGGGAGTGAAAGAGGACAGGAAAAATACTGTATATTCTGAAGAATTACATCTCACTGCTCTGCTGACTCATAGCTTAAACATTGTACAAATCAGGTGACATTACCTTGATCATAAATCTGATCCATATCTACACGATACGAATGCTTAGCCAGTCCTTTGTTATGTATTGAAGACCTATTGAGGAAATCATTGCCATATGTGAACATTTTTTTTCAGTGGGGACTTCTGACAAAATACATACTTTCCATTCTTTATTGAACTGTTTACCTAAATGAGAATTATGATAAACTTTTCAAATGTTTCATTTTCCCAGAGTCATGCGGAACAAATTAAGAATAAGTTTCCACAATGAAAATTACCTAGTAGTAGAGCTGTGAGATCTTCACCTCTTCACTCCCTCTTTCAAGCTTCACATCTGGGGGAAAAAATGTTAAAGTCTGTGTTTGTGGCTTTTACACACAGCTGTGTATCAGATGTGACACAGAGCAGCCTCCCTGCATCAGATATGCTAGGAAGTGAGGCACTATGACTTTCATAGCATTATAGTTGGTAGGGTTGGAAGGGACCTAAATAGATCACCAAGTCCAACCCCCTGCCTTGGGCAGGAACGGATGCTGGGGCCATATGACTCCAGTCAGGTTTCTATCCAGCCTCCTCTTAAAGACCCCCAAGGTAGGAGCGAGCACTTTGGGAGACACTATAGCCCATCAAGCCTTCAGGTGCACATGCTGTCTGTGCTACCTGTCTAGGGGTGCAGGATATTACTGGCATCTTTTAGAAAACCAGTGGTTCTGCCATGGTCCCACTGACTCACTAACCGTTCTGTCTTACTGAAAGTTGCTAGGGACTAGGACCCACAATCCCTGAGTCTCACCATCCCTTTGCAGTGTCAGGTGGTCAAGAGAATGGGGTAAGGAATCTACAGTACTGTGGGAACTTAGGAAAGAGGAGGAGGCAGCTACAAGAGGAGGAAAGAAGTGCACCACTTGTCAGTCTGAAGTGCTTGTAAAAAAGAAAGCAATGTAGGAACTAAAGTAAGGTCACACACTTCTCTCACACAGGCCATTTCTCCAGACATCAAATGGTTTTTGACATAGGTGAGTTCAAAACAGTGACTCGGAGGTAAACAATCTTCTAAACCATCCAGGCTCCTAAATAAAGCTGTATGCTATTTCAGACAGGATTTGGCACAGGAAATCAGAAAGCACTTCATCTTTTCATGCCCCATAACTTGGGCTGCTGCCAAAATGGCCATTTGTTAGTACTATTACATATTCCTCATGCTAATACCACTGAGTTGCCCAAGTACATGATTACGGTATTTTTTCCCGTTTGGATAGAGCATTTAATGCGGCACTGTAACATGAATTTGGAGTTTTTAGAAAAATAACACACTACTGTGGAACCTATTCAGCTTTAAAATGTTCAGTTCTGCATATTCTTAACACATACTATTGAAGAGGTGGATCTATGGGAGGTAATAGGTGAAATCGTTCAAACTGACCAAACTCAGAGTAAGTACAATGTCAATTGTACAGCAGTGACAGCAGTATTTTCCTCTATTATTTTCTATATCACCTGGTTTCCTTTTAATTTAGTATTGCCACCTCCCAGTTGTGAGTCAGACTCTCAAAACACAAGAGACTGGCTGAAAATAAGGGATATATTTTTTAATAATACATTTAAAGGTTTTCTTCTTTTGCTATCTGTCTGATCCTGAAGTGGTACAATTTGGTATTCTTTTTAAGCTTTTCTCTATAAAACATGATTACTAGGAATTTACTTTAACAAAGTGAAATCTGAATTTCTTAGTTAATCTTGACTCCTAGAGCTGAGCCATTGGGTAGATTACCAAATATTATTAAAGTGCTTGAGTAGACATCTCTACGTTTTTCACATCTCTACATTATACAGTTGGGATGGGCGTGGAAGAGAACAGCAGCAAATGGAGGATTACATGATGAGAAGAGTGTCTGGACAGACTTCTTAAGGGCTAAATCTCATTTCAACTTTCTGTGCCTAAGTGACATTCACATAGCTGCATACTTGCAGTCTCTGGCACTTATGCAGAGGTCAGATTCAATTTTCACCTGTATATGTACTCTTACCTTGTGCTTTCCTTCCGGTGTGCACTCTTGCTGTGTGAACTCAGGAACACAATCAGATCACTTGAGTACATGTGTAATGCCATGTCAGTCCCCAATATATTAGACACTGAAAAACACAGCTAGTGAATGTCTGATACCAGAGGAGGAAGTGAACTGTCTTGCCTTTTATACCAAGGGCCTAATGACTCAGGCTTTAGGCTCCCTAACCAAGAAGGTGTTTGAATCGGCATCTTCCAGTTTCCAGTAAAGTGCTGTAACATCAATTAAAACACTTTACTGATGGGCTAATCATTACCCAGAGCACTTTCTGGCCCTCTTGAGGACCCACTGAAAAATCAGAAAGGGAAGATGGGTAAGGCTACATGGTGGTAAGAAGCTAGGTTGGGATCAGTCCGTGAGATGGACAGAACCCTGGATTCAGGTTCCAGCTCCTGCTGCAATTGTTTTGGTTTTTAACCTGTATTTAATCAATAGCTTGTATTTAATCGATAGCTTCTGCCCCACTGGAGACAGGGGCCAGGGCCAAAATCCAACTTAAGAGTCACTTAGTCACATAGGCCAGGTACAGACATTACACTTTTACTGGTATAAGTGATCAGAAACTGGTCTATACTTGTAACAGAACGGAAGCTCGGCACATCAAAACTGGTCTATACCCATTAACAGAAGTTGGGCGCACATAGATAGGTGGGTTTTAAAATGGTGGAACCCAGTCTAAGATTCGTCCCCCATACCAAAGGTGTTCTGTTTGCTACCAATCTAAACTAAGCCACCTACAGAAAACCACATAACTTAGATCAACTCTGCCTCAGGTTTTTTGACTGTTTGTACCTAGCCATAAAGATGAAATAGGATTGGGCCCAAAGTATTGCAGTAGAAGTCTATAGGGCCTCAGAAAGTTTGTGTTAATGTCATGTGAGCATGTGAGGTTTGACCATATTTATCTGTAGCTTTTACTACATTCAGTGGGCTGTAGAAACCATCAATAGTTAAAATGCAGAATATTGTATAACCCCCAGGGAGGCTTTTCAGGTATATACTCTGACAGATCAGATTTCTGTAGTGCTGACACTAAGCCCACTAAAAGATGCCTTGGTGCTCTCTTGATTAGACATCAAGATGGGAAAGTATTTAAAAGCTAATATGTATCTGATTGATCTCAAACTAGTTCAAATATTTACTTAATACGTGATAATTTAATTGAATTAGACATTAGTTTGCATTGCAATCAAAATGTGTTTTCCCTAAGACTCTAGCTGTTCTAATGATTCCTTAAGTGTAAAGAAATGCCTGCTGCTTGATTGAAACATGTCCAAAAGGCATCACAGCTGACAGAAACTTGAATTGGTCTGCTGCATTCATTTATGATAGCAAAGGCAATATAATCTGACAGCAGATGTTAAGCAGACAACATTTTCCGTTTGCTTCTAAGAGCAACTGACAAGGAGCTGTAACCTAACTTACCAAAAATGAAGCCATTCAATTAATAAGTAAAACCATCTATTCCTTCTAAACGATAGGCCATTTAAGTAGCTGCAACAGCAATTAACTGGTCTTGTATATTCACAGAACTAGGTCAACACCAACATTGGTCTCATTGTAGGATTGTAGCATCTCTTTAATTCTCCTGATTACAGTACTTTGTTTATCTGGTCTAAATTATCTGAAGAAAAACAACCCCAATGATAATTTGGCCATTTAAGAAGGAACGTGTGATCATTATGTCACTTTATGAGCCTCTAACTAATTCTTTGAATTTGCAAAACTAGTTCAAGTCTGAAAATGATCATTTCCTTTCATTTACACTTAAGCCTCTTGCCTGAAGCAAATTCAGTCTAGAGAAAAAATCCATGTTTTGCAGATCAAGGGAAGGCTCTTGCATGGAATAATGACAACATGTGACAGCTAAGTGTAAGAAGAAGAACAACAAATAGTGTCTGTTTTTTCTGTAGAATTTTTCATCCAGCTATCTAAAAGCTTTTATTGGTTTATAAAAGCAGTCAGTATATTTTGCCCCGTTTTACAAGGCTGAGAGCATAACCCTGAGGGTCCCACTCTAGAACTCACATTTGGTTCTAGCCACTGTACCTCACTGTTCCTTCAAGCAGAATAGGGACAAACAAGCCCCGAGGAATGCATAAATCTTGACATTCCTGATCACCTAGATGTTAAAACCCCACTGGGATCTATGAATGACCTATCTGACCTGCAGGAATGATTTAATGAGTGTCCTCAAAACACACCTACTGGCTTCTGCCTCCACAAAATATAGCCAAGGAAGGGATATTCCCTGTGTATCTACCCTTTTACGCAATAGCTCAGTGATTAGAGTGTTCACCTGGATGTGGTAAACATAGATTCACTTGCTTCCTTCCTCTGAGTGTATTTGAACCTGAATTACCACTTGTAAAGTGAATGCTATAACCACCAGGGCCAGAGAAACACAAAGAGTATGGGAAAATGACTCCATAGCTCATTGGTTAGGCTGCCCCCCTGGGAGAGAGGTTCTTGTCCTTCAACAGATGTTAAAAACTTTAAGTAGGTACCGGAACAAGGACTTCATCCTAATATGGCTAGATTCATTCTTATTCTTGTTCTCTAATCCTCTCAAATCTGGTCCAATTCATATCCAATTAGTCCATGCAAAGCAGAACTGCTTCAACAGGAGGAACTGAAAAAGCCCATCTTAGAATAACTTGTACCCTTGTTGGTTAAAGTCTTCTTCTAGGAGGTAGGAAATGCTGGTTCTGATCCTCTCAGGTAGAGAAGGCAATTCAACTGGTTATAGCACTCTCCTACTTCGTCTTAGGGCGGTGTTGTAACCATTATCAATTACAATGGAACCACTGCCTTCTGGAGCTTTCTGATCTTAGAAAGAGTAGCACAGGTTTCAGGCCTGTGGATCCAAACTGAACATAATTGCTTCCCTATACCCAGAGTAAGGAATCCAAAGTCGCAAATTGTCAGATCTTACAACACCGCTGTTCCCTGCACATTTCTTCCAAGCTGGTTTATGCAGCTCCTTGTCACCATGTGGGCTTTTGTGGATCCATTCTTCAGTACATTACTATCTCCAAGAATCATATAGGAAGCCTGGGTGTTAATGCAGTGCTGTGTTCCCCGTTGGCCTCAAGGCACCTGAAAGTTAGAAACTACAGTGCTCAGAATTGCAATGCCCAAGTCTTTGTGGATTTAGCCTTGAAGTTTCTAGTGACATCCTCTGAATTCCAAACCAGGCACAAGCACTCCCCAGTGAAGCCGAAGAACAGGATTCTGCACAGATTGCTGTTTTCATCAGTGTGTGCAGAGAAACCTCGGATTCATTATGATGAATTCCAGCAAATGTAGGCCATGAAGCATGATGAGCTTGCAAATGAAATACACACTGCATGTAAAATAACAGAGATCAAAACCAGTCATCATGTCCATATCAGCAGTGAAGCTGATTTAGTGCATAGTAATCTCATTTTGGATAATATTTCATTCTTGGGAAAATGTATACATGGAACCTGGGAACTTTTGATGTGACTGCAGAGAAACCTTTAGCAATTAGTTAATTATATAGATTAGATTGTGCAACAGTAGGGATGGAGTGCAGGGAACAACACAAGGCCCCGTCCTTGAATGCCCTGTGAACAAGGACCTTGTGTCATTAAGTCCCTTTAACTGGGTGTTTGCTTGGGACTACCCTGGCTTTGTTTGATCTCTGAGAGTGTCCCCTGAAGCCACAGCTGCAAATGGCACAGCTCTTGTTAAAAAATAACAGCTGCAAATGGCACAACCAGGAGCCACTGCTGTTCCCTGCTCTGCTCCAGCTGTCTAGGGCACTGAGCTGCTCTGTTACACCTGTGACTGGAGTAAAAGACTATGCACGGGGCTGGGCATTGAGCAACGGAGAATCAGTCACAGGTTGCTGTGTCTTAAAACATCAAGGCCTGTTCCCCCTCGGCCTAGGACAGCAGAGCTGGCCCTGCACAGACTAGACAGATTGCATCTTGTAAACTCCTGCCTTTAACACTTAGGAGTGTTCCCATTCTCAAGGATGTCTCAGGCAGCATGCCTGTGTATAGGAGCACTGAGTGAGGCACGAGCCTCAGGCACCAACCTAGATGGGGTGCCAGAACAGAGATCCCCTGGGCAGTCTGCACCTTTCTGTGTGAGCTTCTGCTGGAGCCCCTCCTCTTAACAAGAGCTGTGCCTTAAAACTGATTCAGGGCTTAGTTCAAAGCTTAATTCAAGCTAATGGGCATCTTTCCACTGGCTCCCTAATGGATTTTTCCATAGTCTGTGATGTTTGTACAGCAGCTGGATAATGGATATGACATATAAGTCTTAAACAGTATTATTTCTGTAGAGTACATGGGCACATAAATGAACTAAAATAATGCAATAGCATTTTTGTCATTTCCCCAAGCCTAAAATCATGGCCTATTTAAAAATTAGTATGACCATAATTATCAATTAGCCATGTAGAGAGTTATTCATTAAAAGGCTTTGCTCCATTACAAGCTTTCAAGTAATTTCACTCAAAAAAAACAAGGACTTCACCCAAATTAGCAAACCCTATTTAGAACTTATGGGTCAAAGTACATGCTGTATGCTGTTTCCACATGGGCTCATGCTCCACTTAGTTCTGCATTGTTTCCAGCAGCTTCTGATCAACACATTCAAGACTTTAACACTTTCCATACCAAATGGAAGGAATTTAAAAATCTAATAATTTAATTCTCCACGAAAAAGTCTAATTAGAACAGCTGCTTTTTAAACGTAAAGTTCCTCTGGTTGTTTTTTTGTTGTTTTTTTAAGGCACCAGCCAACAACATTGAGATCTGGAGGTTGTAGTTGTTTGTCCCTGGATTACAATCCTCTTGTTCTGCACATTTGAAAGTGTTTAGCTTTATGATACCCATGCACTTTATTGCAATATAAGCCCTAAGGATGAAACTCTGATTGTTTTTAGTTGGTTTTTAATATCCCTTTTTCTGCAGGTTATGAGTACTTCCTATTTGCAACTAATTTACTTCCTAAGAATGGCTAATATATTAGGCATGTTTGAATCATTTTTGTTCAAAACTAGCCAGGAGTTCTTCCGTTGTGACAAACTGAAATCCCTTCCATTTTATTGCAGTACACAGACATTTGACCACATTACAAATTCAACTAATGCATGTATTTATTGGTACAATCCTTTCTTTTCTGCTAGTGGTCATATAAAGAGACAGGTTAAGGATATTGTAAAGAAAAAATCCACTCCTTTGACCAATTAAGGGATAGTCCTGTATTAGGATTAAGGGAAGAGGAAGAAAAGCCAGGCACCAGGCACCAGATCCTGCTCTGGGAGGGTGAGAGTTGCCTGTGTGTTTGCCTTGCTGAGTGTTTGTTTGATGGGTTGTCAGTGTTTTGGGTGTGTGCTCTGAGCAGTGGTTTGAGTGGGGCTAGCTGAGCGACTATTGAATGACTGCTGGATGACTGCTGGATGATTGCTGCCTGTGTCTAATAAGGGAGTGGAGCCAGTCCAGGCCCAGTAGGGTATAAAAGGAGACTCCCCGAGTGACCAGGGAGTAAGTGAACAGGGGAAGCAAACAGGACAAGCAGTTTGCAGGTTAGTTTGTGCCCCTCCTCCCCACCCCACCCCACTTTGATGAAGAGTCTTTAAACTTGGTGAGAGGAAGCAGGGAAAAGGAACCATTCAGGACCAAAGAGCGGTAAATAGGCTATCTTATAGGTGAGTTTGCTTGGATGAAGGGCAGCAAGAGAGAGGGGCAGCAAGAGAGAGGCTGCAGATTAAGACCCAGAGAAACAGCTGGAGGCTGTTGTAATGCCAGTCACTGCCTCTGTGTGCACCTGTGAGGTGTCTGTCCTGGCAGGACTGCTCACCGTCAAGGCTTCCACCCAGGTCCTGGTTTGGCGCTATGGAGACTGTAGCTTGCAGGTTCCTTCCAGTGACAGCCAGCTGGGAGACTGCCTATGATGTGAGTGGTGCCTCCTCATGGTGTCCTTCAGGGAGCACGCAAAAGAGCTACCGGAGGTGATGACAAGCCTCCAAACAATCCTCCACCATGAGGAAACTGGAAGCTTGTGACCTCTGGCAGCAAGCAGAAATCTTCATCTCCACCTGCAGCAGTTTGCTATAGGTCCATATCTGTTCTCCAGGTAATAGGGGATGTTCCAGTGGTAGTGGAGGACAGGCAGGCCAAACCAAGTTTGGAAGGACTGAGACCACTGCCACCAAAAAGAAGAGATGGGTAGTGGTGGTTGGAGATTACCTTTTGAGAGGGAGAGAAGTATCCAATTGCTGGCCTGACAATGTTGTCTTGGGAGGTTTGTTGCTTGCCAGGAGCTTGGCCCTCTAACTACTACCCCATGCTGCTCATTAGGCCTGTGTGAGTCATCAGCAATCCGATCTGGCTTTGGATCCAGCCACTTCTGATGGCTGCAATTGGATCCAGACTGGGTTTCCGCCTCAATCCAGCCGAAGCGGCTCTGAAGCTTTGGAGCCACCTCAGAGATCTGGCTGTAGCATATAATGGGGTAATCAATTAAATATCTATAATGTTGTTGTTTTTTGTCTGATTTTTAGATGAAACTTGCAGGGATGGTAGCTTCTTCTAAGAGCATGAATCTTGCCAAGTTTCAAGAAGATCAGTGCAGGAGTTTTGGGACAACTGTACCACAAATTCTTGAAAGCAAAACTCCTGTCATGTCTATGTGTTATAACACAGGGGGGTGAAAACCGCAGGGCTGGTAGCTCTTATTGAGGCCGCACAGTGACAAGTTTCAAGAAGATCGGTGTAGGGGTTTGGGGGGAACTGCTCCTCAAGCTGTGGACAAGCAAAACTCATGACATGGGTGACACTGTGTGTGTTGAAGCGCAGTGGGGTGACAGCTGCAGGGATGGTGGCCCCTTCTGCAGCCCTGAAGCCTGCCAGCTGTCACGGAGATTGGTGCAGGGGGCTTCTGGGGCCCTGCACCCCTAGCTGCTGACAGGCAAAACTTATGCCATGGGTGCTTATGGGACTGTCTCTGTCTTGGGGCAGTTGATTGTCTGTATTCTTTCCTCTCCTTAGTGTGGTTTTGTAGGTGCTAATTAATGGTAATTAACTGGCTACATTAGCTAGGTCCTGTGTATTGAGCTGGTCCATGAGTGAATCATGATTGATTGGTAATACACTAGCTTAGCAGCCAGGCTTGCAGTAGTGCCACCCTCGCCCCAAGACAGACAGAGTCAGGGAACTCATGGGCAGGATCCCCAAGTTGGTTATATTTTACAGAAATCTTACTGAAGGTGCAAGAGTGAACCAAACCAGTGAGAACAAAGACTAGAAAGTATGGCAGAAGACCAGCTTGGCTTAGCAGGGAACTCTTCAATGAGCTAAAACATGAAAAGGAAGCTCTGGCCTGGAGTTCAGGCAGAGGAGATGAACTCTGGCCTAGGCTAGGCTGCCATCCACAAGGCAGGGGGATGGGGTGGGTGAGTGGGGTGTTACAATGCCCCATGGGATGTTGGTGGAATGTGACCTACTATAAGTCACGCTGGGATCTGGTACAGATGTTCCTTATAGCTCTCTACCGTACAGCACTAAAGTCTGATGCCACATCCATCCAGCGTTCTCTTAGAGTGGGATCTGGCAATTTTACAGTGCTCCATGTGCCCTGACCATGCGTTTGATTATGGCTATAGAGCACTTTCTATGTGCTTACTGTGCAATAAGTGCAACTTCTGTACCTGGCCACAGTTCTTTCAATTCTAATGCCTATACACACAAGGTGAGAAGCTGTACACATGAAAGTACTGTTTGAGGTCAATTAGTATTCTGTATACATAATTACACTTAAATATGCAAATTTCATTATTGTGCAGATGCTGGTGATAGTAGAAGTGGCGCAGGCAAAGACAGACACTGCATTTTTAAGAGGCTTTCTGGCAGTGTGTTTAGTCAAAGGCTATTTTTCTTTTTCTGGATTCCCACCCAATAGTGACAAAGAATTCTTTCCATTCATTCAGTTTCTGCCATCTAATAGTTGTGGTCTAATAATTGTTGCCAAGTGTTTGACCATGATTCCTTGGCTTGTACTTATGGCACTTGGGATTCCCCAGCTGGCATCCTAATTATGAGCTAGGCACAAGACTATTTAGTTGCTGAGATTGGATGAAATTAAATGCATTTAGTCCAGCATTGCCACAGGCAATTTAGAATGATTACCTAGAGAATAACAACTTGGAAATTAGAAAACCAAAATAAGAGTACTGAAAAGTGCTAGGGCATGTGTGTAACTCGATGGAAAGCATTGACAGTGGCAATCACCTTTACTGTAACCTTCCTAACTAAACTAGGTTAGGGCACTTACCCAGGGAGTGGAAGACCTGAGTTCTAGGGATTTGAACCCACATCTTCCACTTTCTATTTGCTTGGCAATAGGATTGTCATTGGGTAAATGCATAAACAGTACTGGAAGCAGGAATAGAACCTGTGGCTATTTCCTTCTCAGAAGAATATCCCCTTCATTAGTCCACAGCCATATTTCTTGGTTGCTCTGCTCCTGGCCCTGTGACTCCTGCATTCCTTTCTTCCCAGTGCCCTCGCTTCAGCAGGAGAACAGGAGGGGTAGAAACTGCCTACTCCATAGACCGGTGGTTTGGGCACTTTCTTGGAAATATAGGATAGAACCCTTCAGGCGATTAGGTCCTGGACCTAGCTGTCTCCACTTCTTGTCCAGTGGTCTAACCAGTATGTTACTGGGTAAACGGTGAGCATGTTCTTCACCTTCTCCATGTAGAATCCCACAATCTGGAGGCATGCAACATATAGCCCTAGGTCAAATGCCTAAGCGGTGGGAGTCCTCCACCCCTCTCACATCAACAACTCTGTTTCTCTCCCTGGAAACTAGCATTTCCTACTGCTCGCCTGAGGCCAACTTTCTGCTCAGTACTTATGTGCTCCAGAAATGTGTAAGTCTGTCTGTTGCCAGACTGGAGTGCTCCCAAGGGTAGAGTAAGATTTTTCTCTTGAGGTGATCCCTTAGGCCAGCAACTAAACCTTAGGCTGCTAGGAGGCAGAATAGATCACAGTAACAAATCTGCATAATTCCCTGTCATTAAATTTATGTACGATTATTATGTGAAGTTTCTTCTTAGTTCTGTACAACCAGTTAGGGAAGAACTCTTCTGGAAATAAAACAATATTCCCTTTATGTTTAATTTTAAAGTCAGGATAATCAAGAGGCATTTGTAACCTTTGCCAAATGGTTGAACTACTCAGCATTCCCATTCCACCAGGGAACTAGAGGAGGAATGCAAGACAGAAAGGTTATGGGACAGAACTAAGAAAGTAACTGTGAGGTAAAAGGAGGAAAAAAACCTACTAAAATTAAATGAGATTGAGCATCTAGGGTGAGACTCTTCCCCAGTCCATTTCTTCAAAGACAAGGGAGAGAACAAAAGACAAGGAATACATGGCATAAGATTCTTGCTGGGTTTCTTCTTTTTTTTTTTTTTGCAAGGTACTCAGCTGCCATGGTGATAAGCACAGTATAAATACCTACATGCCCTGTGATGGAATGTATTAAAATAAAAAGCATAATTAAAATAATGCTTATTTAGATCAGGGATAATGCCTCAGTTCCTATGCAAATGAGCAAGGTGAAAGGATCACTTGCTTTTTAGAAAATGAATAGACTCCTGAGTTTGATGAGAAACTTGGGAGAGAAACATTTTGTAATTCAAAGCCAATGCAATCTATGTATGCAAATGAAATCAATTAATTTCACCAGCTATTTATGTATGAGTGCAAATGAGAAAATCAATGATTTTCAAAATCTGGTAATTTGATAGCCATTAGTCTTATTAGACTTTCTCTTTAAAGCTTAATTATTCAAAAATGCAGAAAGACTGAATTGTGGTTTATGAAGGGCTCATTCTTAAATTAATTACAACAGAGATTTCTTTCTATAATTTGAAGTTACAGTCCTAGCTATCCTGGGAATGCATAGCAGCATGGCCTCAATATGGGCACGGCAGAGTTTCAGTTTGGTTGTGGTCCTGTAAACTGTTGAACATCAGTGAGATCTCCAGCTGCGCTGTGGACTCCTCTGTGTAGGGCTGACCAGGTTACATGTGCATGCTGCTCTCACTTCCCCTTCATCCAGATCAAGCTTCCTCTTCCATTTTGCCCTTGCAGCACAGCGCCTGGGAGTTTCTGGGAGTTGTAGTCCACTTCAGCAGTCAGCACAGCTTTGCAGACTGCCCCTTATTCATCCTGCTGTTACACACCTTACATTCTTGCTCTCAGCCCTAGTTATTACCCACTGTTTGTGTCTTTGTAGGATTTGAGTCTTATACAAGATTTTAACTTGATTGTCTAATTTTCATTTTTGAGCCAGTTGAGGTGTGTGTTGGGGTAACCCGAGTGGGAACACTTCCCTCTTACAGCCATCATTCTGCTGCTGATGAGTGAATTTGACTTTATTTACAGGTGGCCATTAACCGGACAAAGTGTATCTTCAAAAAAAACTTCATATCTGAAAAATACAAGGCCATTCCACCGGGGCCTAATTGTATTGTACCACATTCAGTAAATGTTCATGTTGGCTCCATTAGTTTCACACAGAAAGGGATCAATCCTCAGCTGACTGGTTGTTTCCGTTGCCCTTCATCCTGTAGTTTCTCTAAGAACGCTAATCACTGACCAGCAAAAGTTTCTGAGATCCGTAGCTGTATCTGTTTAATTGCTGCAGATCTGGCTCACTGTGTTTCTAACAGGTATGTTGGAACAATTCACTGCACTGTTATGAAACTTGTCTACCTTTATCCCTCCTTTATCCACTTTTAGTCCTTCTGTGTCTCCTCTACCCTTCTTCCTTTCCCTCCTCCTCTCTTGCCTCACACTCACTATAATCTTGGTATACGGAAGATCTGCTTTCAGAGGGCCAATTAAACACAGCATGGCATCAGCAGAGATGAGGCGCAGCAGCAGTGATGAGGCACTGCAGCAGTGAGTGAATTTAAATCATGTTGCAGTTTATGAGATGTGAGCTCTGCGCTGTCAATAGAATATACATTAACTGGGCTGAGGAATCTGCATGTAACAATAACAGCAAGTCTGGTCCTAGAGAAATGTGTGAACCTGAAATGTAAAAAAAAAAAAATTACATTCTTGCTTATGCATCAGAAGAGCCTCTGACATGTTAGACTGTCTCCTTAAAGGTGACGGGCACATGGGGAACAAAGAGTTTAAGTGAATGTGTAGGGCCAGATCCTACTCCACCTATTAAGTCCACTCGGGCACCTTGGTGTGATACTATTCTATACTGCTTGACTCCCTGAAAAGCTATTCATACAAAACATGAATGGGTCTTCTTTCTCCTCATTGCCTTTTCATGACTGAGCCTTGAGGCTAAGATGAGAGCATGTTACAAAAATAGAAGCATTCATGGATTTTTAGGGACTCAAACAGTGCAACAGAACCACACTTATGCATCTAAATCCACTGAAGCACCTAATAGGTGGAGAAGGAGCTAGTCCTTGTAATGTCGTCATGCATTTTTACAATACTTGATCCTGATAGGCCAGGATTTCATAAAATTAGTTCTCCCACACGTAAGGTGGCTTCTTTTCAATAGAGATGGTATTGCACTCATCTCTGTATTTCTCTGACCTACTGGAAGTAGATTTTAGATACCGCCTCTCTGAAATGCAACTGCCTATGGAAGAGATGGATTAAAAAGACAGGATTGGCTCATATTTCTGGGATGACTGAAATCTCAGGGTCCCAGTGGAATATCTCTTCCAGCTACACTTGGTCTTTTGTTTCACAGTCCTTGATACTCCTCCCAAGCATGACGAGCTCAGACCATGTCAGCAGATGGCAAGCTCTGAGCAGTTATTGGTGTTCTGCACAGCTCCCTGCTGCCCTGCCTCTGACCTGGTCTGAACGCCCTTTGACCACATGATGGATTCTTTCTAAGGGTAATGCTTTAACCCTGCCCATGACATCTGGGGTTGAAAACAGCAGCTGGGTAGCAGGGCACAGCAACACCAGAGGGTGGTTTAAGACGGGAAGCTGGTACTTTATCAAGCTGCAACTGCAAAATGAATTTATGAAAACAGATGGATAAGAGAATGAAACCAGGGCAAATGTCTTTCCCTCTAAGAAGAAAAGGGATATTTAACCATCCCAAGAGCTTTACTTCAGTGGAAACAAGGATAAGATAGAGGTGGGTCCTCATTTCAGGATCTCACTTTTCTGTGGCAGAGCAACACAAGTTTGACACTGCTTCTTAGCAAAAAAATGTCTCTTGCCACCACCTCTTGCATCCCAGCCATTTTCCTTGACCACCTCCCATGCAATGAAAGATCTCCCATACAAGGCACTTGAAATAATACCTTCTTGGAAAAAATGAGAAACTGAAATGGTAGTGCAATAAATTTTCCAATTTACTGTGGCACTCATGTCTTCATAGTCAGTGTAACATCTTGCCTATGTGAAGGGAAGATGTTTTGGTATCTCAGATGCATTGTTTGGGGGATCCTCAGCAGCTGAAGTGGTAGCGATGGCAGAACTTCTCTGAGCAGCCCTGGCAATCACAGCAAGGCACTGGGGCACTTAAAAAAATGGACTGTATATGCATATTTTCATAGGGATCCAAAGCTTCAGTGATAGCAGCTGGATTTCACTGGACAGCCCTTTCCCGCAACTCAGGGGCCCTTAATAAATGAGCACACACACAACTCAGGTGAGCTGCAATCCCACGTATCACTTAGTTACATGTTACATTTAGACCATACTAAGGACACTTAAAATGTGAGTGTTGTCATATTAAAGCTTGTTACCTTGTGCTAAGTTCAATAAAAATGTTGGGAGCTTTCCATAAGCCAAAATGACATGTCTGTTTGCATTTTCAAGGAATGTATAGCCTGGAGACCCAGTTAATGCCCGGTTGATCTTCTATATGTGGATTTATCTATGATATGGAGAAAGCCAAGTCCAGTCTAATTGTGCTGCTCTTACCTCAGGCAGTTAAGTAACTAGCCTGCCTCTACTGTGGCATTTTAAGTATACATATATTTCCATTATTTAACTGATATTTACCAATCTTGGGATTTTTCATTGTGAAATGTTCTTTATTCAATATCAGCATAGAAAATTCATTGTGGAAAAATAAATGAATTGTTTCTAGATCAAATGTCTCCTCCAGAGTGATAATTTAGATTTAAAAAATATACCCAATGGGACCTCACAATTTCTTCTTCTTGGATTTGCCTGACTGCTCAGTAAAAAAACCAACTTTGTCCACTTAAACACCTAGTGATTTTTCAGATATGTATCAATAGGGATTGAACACTGGTTCCACAGGTACCAAGGTAAAGAGCCACAAACCTCAAGGATAAGTCTTAGCTGTGCAATTGTAGTAGTCTGTACTGTCACTGGGACTAAATGCTAGACAAAAGCATGCATGTTAGAGTATATTATTACACGTCAGCAAAGCAAGTACAGATGGTCCAGGATAGAGAGCAGAGACTGTTAAGAGCAAGACATTTCCTAGCCCTTTGCCCCACAACTTTATTTGCATGGTGTCTTCGCATGACCTTGCCTTTGAACATGACAGCCTGCCTCTGAGCCAGTATCTGTGGCCTTCTACAGCTTGCTTTGGCTGGAAGGCTTTGGATTCATAGCAATGAAGAGGGCTGATTGTAGATACATTGGTAATATTACATTTGGATATGTGTGTGTCTGTGCATGTGTTAGAAAATACAAAGAGCTGCCAATATAAACTTTAGATGGAAAATAATGTATATTGTCCAAGTTGTGTATTTTGTTTAAACTATCTTCAAAATTATTAACAATGGAAGAAAAAGAAAAGAAAAAGAACATATATATTCCTCCCATTACCTCTGCCTTTAAAGAGGAGTTGCCTAACACGTGTGTGGTACAGCCCCAGTGATGTTCCAGAATGAAATGATACTACCAACCAACCAAACGAGCAAAAAAATAGAAGTGCCCCTCTACTGATTTTTTTTTTTAAATTGCTTTAATCTGGCATCACAAACATTAAAAGTTCTTAATTGTTTGGTTACTACACAATGTCAGTACTTAATATAGTTGTTTTGATACTTTAATTGTGCAATTTCATACTTTTACATTTAGATGTAAGTATAATTTTACATCCTGCTTACATCCAATATAATTTCCTGTATTTTATAAGATACTTAACCAGGTGATAATTACAACTCAAGTAATATTTTTTAGCATTAAATTCCTGATATGTATATCATATACATTGCATATATACCCAGATAGAAAGTATACATGTATACAGAACATAAGAACTGGCACTTACTGGGTCATACCACAGGTCCATCTTGCCCAGTATCCTGTGTCAGGCAGAGGCAGAGATTGGATGCTGAAAAGAGGACTGGACGGGGTATGACCAGGATTTTTCCCACTATTCCTCTCCCACTTTCAGCCTCCAGCATTTAAGATCCAGGGAGTTCTGATTCAGAGGCTGAACCCCTAACTGCCATGCTCAATAGCTTTTGGTGCACTTTGCCTCCAGGAATATATCCAGTCCCTTTAGGGATCTGCCTAACCTGTCAGGTTCCCCCGTATCTTGTGGAGTTCCACACCTTCATTATATGCTGTGTGAAAACAAACTTCCTTTGGTTAGTTTTAAATGTACTACCCACTGGTTTCATTTGATGACACCCTACTTCTTCTATTGTGAGAGATCGTATATAATACATTCCTATCTACTTTCTGTTCACTATTTAGTATTTTGTAAACCCTTAGCATATCCCTCTTCAAATATCTCTTTCTAAGCTGAATAGGCCTAGCCTCTTTAGTCTCTCCTCATATGGAAGCCCCTTCATATCACTAATCACACCTGTTGCCCTTCTCTGTACTTTCTCTAGTTCTTGTATATCCTTTTTGAGGCATGGGAGCCAAAACTGGGCACAGTATTCAAGATGTGGAAAAACCATGGATTTATAAAGGGGCATAATGCTACTTTCCGCTTTGTTTACAGTTCCCTTCTTAATAATCTCTGGCACTTTTGTTTGCCTTTTGGATGGCTGCTGAGCACCGAGGTGATATTTTTAGCGAACTGTCCACAATGACGCCCAGATCTTTCCTGGGTGGTAACAGCCAGCAGAGCCCATCATGCTGTAGGTATATTTTGGGTTATTTTTGCCCACATGCATCCCTTTACACTTACCTACACTGAATTTCATATGCTGTTTAGTTGCCCATTTGCTCAGTCATGCCAGATCCTACTGTAGTCCCTCACAGTCTGCCTTGGTCTTCACCACTTTGAACAATTTTGTTCCAGCCATCTCGCTACTCACCCCCTTTTCTAGATCATTTATGAATGTGTTAAACAGCACTGGTCTCAAAAAAGATCCCTGGGGAATCCCACTGTTTATTTATTTCTGTCTTGAAAAGTAACCATTTATATTTACTCTTTGTTTTCTATCTTCAAGGCAATTCCTAATCCCATGAGAGCCCAACTTTGTTAACAGCCTCTGATGGGAAACCTAGTCAAAGGCTTTTTGGAAGTCCAGATGTATTGTGTCATCTGGATCACCCGGATTCAACTGCTTACTGACACCCTCAAAGAACTCTAGTAGGGTGGTGACACATGATTTCTCTTTGATAAAAACCATGTTGATTCCTCCCTTCGGCAAGTCATATTCATCCATGTGCTGAACGTACAGACGTAGAAGTTTTTATTTTCTGCCTGTGTCCTACACCCCCCCATGTATGCATGCATGTGTGTGTGTGTGTGTGTATGTATGTATATGTGCATGCATGCATTCGTGTGTGTGTGTATGTATGTATACATGTATACACATACACGTATACATACATACGTGTGTGTATGTGTATATATACACCCACACACATTTCTATTTGAAATCTCTCATTTGTCTCCATTAGTATACTTATGAAACAGTTTTAGATAAACAAAAATCTGCAGAATGTTTTTAAATGACAAAAAACCCATAGTCATTAAAAAAACACTTTAATGCTTTACTATATCTTAAATCTTGTAGGATACTGGTTTGTGAAAGCTACTGCAAACCTGAAAAATGGTGGCTGGAAATAGGCTTTGAAGTATAAAGGGAAGGGCATCAAACAAAAAAGAGTGATAGAGAACAAAGACATGGTAATGTCAGGGGTGTTTTTAGGTCCATCATCTAGATTTAAAAAGCTTCAAAATAAAATCTAAAAAGAATCTAAACAAAACAAAACACAAATAGGAAGACATATGAACATCCTTGTCATTGTGGAACATTTACACAATTATCCGTGAAAATTAAATATCTTTGTCTCTATTGGTAAAAACAAAAAAAAAAGGTGGTTATGTGATCAAATCACTGCTTTATGTTCTTCTTTCTTCCCATGCTATTCTTTCTCCCCAGGCTCAGTTCCATCATGTATTTATTCACCAAACGCATTAGAATTGCGATGGCAATCAGAAAGAGAGAATGGTCTCCATCTATCATCCTAATTCTAACAAGAAGAGGTAACAGACCATTTTAGTTACAGCGCATTAATGCTCATTACTGCCATAATGAAGATTTGTGTTGCTTTTCCAAGAACCTTCAAGTTAATCTGTGATTTCCTTTTTTTACTTTCTAAGAAATACCAGAACATTTTTTACATGGTTTCAGCTTGCTGGAGCAAAGGAAGGGGATATTAATTTGACCATCATAAAACATGGTTTTATAAATAAAGGGAAATTGATATAAAGAAATTGAGACAAAATCTTCTTGCTTTAATTATCTGAGGCTAGAATTCAATTGGCTGAATGAAAACACCTCTTGATTGACTGTTGCTCTCTATACATGAGCAGAGCATGGGGAATCAGCATGAAAATTCTTCTTTCATGTGGTTATCTTTGGAAAATTTGTAATCAATATATATCTTGCTCAAATACATGGGTGGTGTCAAATCAGTAGCTAAACTTATATCTAAGGCCATGCAATTGTGCCGTGTTCCATTTCTGAATGCAAGGCTAATGCTTTGGTTACTGGCCAACCTGGATTGATCCATAACATTAGTATCATTTCTAGAAGTTTAATATTACACTGAAAGATTAATGTCATGACAGATAATTACAATCCCCCAGCCCCCTGTGACTGCATATACCCAGTGGGGACCTACCACCCCACACCTGAACTGATAAAAGGAATTATCAAACAATTATAGCTTATTCTTGCTATACGTGAACAGAAGAACAGCAGACAGAGAGTGCGTTTGCCTGGGAGCTCCTGTGAAAGGAGCAGCTTAGTGGTGGAATTGCCTTGAGGAGGCTTTTCTGAGAGCTGGTCATCTAAAGACCAGAAACTCTGGGTCATGTTTAATGGTGTCTGTGTTTGAAGTGGGCCTTTTAAATTTTTTTCTATGGAGTGACTTCTTGATAGGGTTTGAGTTCACAGCTCTGTGTGATATACTTTGAGTGGGTCTGGTTCAGGTAACTGAGGGGTAGAGCTAAGCAAGGCAGCCTTACAAAAGGCAGCCCCTTGTGAACAGGGAAAGGAGAAAACAGCGGAGCAACAAACAGAAAGAGAGTTTGTCTGGGGGACTGTCGAAAGTGGGAGCTACAAAGAAGAAGACTCTATGCATGCATTTGCATGTCAGGGCATAGGCATGTGCACTTTTTCTTTTTTTTTCTCTTTGCTTTGTTTTTTACAGCCTCTGTGTCCTCCAAAGCAGGCATCAATGGAGACTTGATCAGTAGTTGTGACTTAATGGGGGTGTGCTATTTTTGTGCTTCTTTCAGAGGGTCAAGACCATTTCATCTGTATCAAGTCTATCATGGAGGAGAAGACTGAAGGGTTAGAAGCACTAGTGTATATATACCATGTGCTATTAAGGAAAATTAATATTTCTTGGACAGGAGTTATGAGAGGATGGCACTGGAGAAGCCAATGGGAAAAGAAGAGAAGTGGCAACATGTGCCTTCTAGAAGAAGGAGAGTCTTCAGATTGCAAGAGAAATAGACTGAAGTCAGCAACTCTTTTCAAGCATTCTGAAGTAGACATCAATAAGCGAGAGCCAAAGGCTTCAGTAGTCTAGGGAGTAGGAAGTGCTGGGCCCCAGGTATGTGGGCTCTAAGATCACTGCACCAAGAAGTAAGAGAAGAGCGGTGGTGGTGACTCACTTCTGCAGGGGACAGAAGCACTAATAGGTCTTCCTGATTTGGAGTGTGGGAGGTGTGCTATTTGCCTGGAGCCCATATTCAGGATATTAAAAAAGACTATTAGAACTCATTCAACCCTCAGATCACTATCCTTTTCTGCTTGTCTATGTAGGCATGAGTGATACTACTAGGAATGACACTGAGCAGATTGGTGGTGACTATGAGACTCTTGAGAGGAGAATTAAGGAGTTTGGAACAGAAATGGTGTCCTCATCAATCCTCCCTGTGGAAAGTGAGGGTCCAGGCTGGGACCATTGTATCATACAAGTAAAACACATGGCTAAGATGTTGACGTGATTGCTCTGGATTCTTTGACAATGGACAGATGTTCTGGGGAGGAGGGCTGCTATCAAGAGATGGGATTCATTTAAGCAGAACTGGATTGAGCACCTTTGGGTCTTTTCTGGCTAACTTAGTAAGGAGGGCTTCAAACTAGATCCCGTGGGGGGATGTTAAACAAATCAACAGAGCAAAGAATCCAAGGGAAATGGACTGGAAGAAGAAGCTCAAGACAGAACTTAGAGGGGACTTTATGGGGGCTTAAGAGGGGATATGATAGTCTTCAAATTTCATAGATTTCATAGACATTAGGGCTGGAAGGGACCTCGGGAGATCATCGAGTCCAGCCCCCTGCCCAACGGGCAGGAAGTCAGCTGGGGTCATAGGATCCCAGCAAGATAAGCATCCAATTTACTCTTGAAGGTGTTCAATGTAGGTGCTTGAACCACCTCCGCTGGCAGACTTCCAGACCTTGGGGGCTCGGACAGTAAAGAAATTCTTCCTTATGTCCAGCCTGAAACGGTCTTGCAGGAGTTTGTGACTGTTCGATATCTGAAGGGCTTCCATATAGAAGGTGGAAAAACACTTTTCTGCCCTGAAGCAGAGAGTAACATGCAGAGCAGTGGCTTGAATTTGCAGCAAAATAGGTTTTGACTGGATATCAGGAAAAACTTCTTCACTCTTAGAATAGTTAGGAAGTAGAATAGGCTTTGTAGGGAAGCTGTACACCTCACTGGAGCTCTTCAAGAAGAGGTTGGATGAGCAATGGTCAGTGATAATCTAAGACTAGCTATGCCTAAAAACCAAGGATTAAACATTGTAACTGGCTTTATGGCATACTATAATCTGCCTGACTCCTGATAATCTTTCTTCACGCTACAGGTGATAACAATCCTCTTCCCTTTTGAGAGGTCTTGATCTTCCACTAATTAATCTATTCCCTTTTTCTGTGATCTTGCTTTTCTGATACCCCTGGGACTTTCTCTTTTCTTGAATTTTACAGACCTGAAGACTTATTTTAATCTTTGCTGTGCCTGCCTTTTTCTCAGATGTGAAGAAGAATCCACTACATTTGAAAGCTTGCACCCAGAGTCTATCCCACCACGCAGTTGGCCCAATAAAAGATATCACCCATAACAATCCTGTCCTCTCATCCATTTCATGAACCATCACAGGTACAACATTACTTCAACATAACAATTCTTTGATACAGTTTTCTCATCTAACATTAGAAAAGTACAAAGAGCATGTTAACGGCTTCTATATGATAGATTTTCCGTCTTGTCCTTTTTACTAGGAATGCTCAATTTAGATCCAAAAGAAAGCATCTTATTGTGGCATACTTCATGCATGCCAATGAAATGAAAGCTATGTCACAAATCATACTTTTCTGGTGTTGCATGTCACTACTGTCTTGGGACTGAAGAAATGGATACGTGACTGAGCTCTTTCACTTACTTGTTGGCGCATTAGAGAACATCAACTCCTGTGCAATGTGTTGGATGAGACTTTTTATTCTCTTATGTTCTCTAATGCTTAGTAACAGGAAGTGGAACACCTTTTGTTGTCCCATTGTGCTGGAATGTTAAATCATAGAGCCACAGAATCTTATGGTTGGAAGGGACCTTGAGGATCATTTCACCACTGTATTCATCTGGCTCATAAATACAAGAAATGATCCCTAAATCTTCCCTGACCAATGGTTATACAGTTTCCTCTTGAAAACTTTCAGTGAAGGGATTTCTGCAACATTCATAAGCAGTCTGTTCAGCTGCCATACTGTTCTCCGTGTTGGTAGCCCAAAGGAATTTTATGCATTCATATTTATTTAAATGAAATTACACTTAATCTATGAAAGTATATATTCTTGGTCTAAGGCAGGGGTTATCAACTGGGGGTACTTGGAAAGGGGTTAGGGGATATGGCATGGACAAATCGCTGCGACCCACCACCCCACACTGCCACTTCCCATGAGTGGAGCTGGAGGGGGGTGGCGAGGGCAGTGGCTCCCCTCTGTGGGCCACACAGGTGCTACCCAGCCAGCTGGATGCAGCAGAGGGGTTGAGTTTACACATGACGGTGGCAGCCACCATTCACCACTCTGCGATGCTGCCGCTGCGTGCAAGCCCTCCTGCTCTGCATCTGGCTGCCACCACTCCTCACCCTACTCCACTAGAAGTGTACTCAGAAAGAGTACACTCCTTAAAAAAGTTTGAAAATCCCAGGTCTAAGGAAAATAAGTATTGCTTCCCCTTTAAATAGGACAATACACATACAACCAAGATTATAACTATTCAAATTTAACATAGTTGTAAATAGTCTCATTCTACGCCATATTCTTGCCTCCTAAATTTTGTATTGGCAGTTGGTCATAGGAAAGGCCATTCATCTAGGAAGAAGGATGCAGGCCACAGTTACTGGATCAAAGCTTGTATTTAGAGAAGGTAATTCAGAAACTGCTGACAAAAGTTTGGTGGCAATAGTTTGATGCTGCCATGGCAAAATGAAAACATGGAATAGATAAACAAGAGAAGTGGGACTAGGAGTGGGAAGCTGATCTTATCTTTGTATGTGGCAATAGTGAGACAATTAGTAGATCATGTCCAGATTTAAAAAAAAAAAGATGTTAAAAAATTGGAAAGGGCTCAGAAATAGCTACAAGTATGTTCTGAGGCCTGGAATATGTGGTTTAAGCTGAAAAGCTAAAGACCCTCCCAACTACTCTTCTTAAGATACGTGGTGTTTCTGTTAGTCGTAAGTAGCAATATTGGGAGATGATTTTTTAAAAAATTAAACCCTCTTTAATTTAGCAGACAAAGGCATAGCAAGATCCAATAGCCAGAAGCTGAAGCTTGGTAAATTCAAATGGTGCAAATTTTGAATAGAATGGATAATGAATCATCGGAACAACTAATGGGGGATTCCCTATTCTCGTTAAATTGAATTTGTATGTTACTAAAAATATGCTCTAACTTAAAAACACATTGTGAATGCAATAATTGCATGGTTAACTGAACTGGCTTGTGCTAGGCCGGATGTCAGATTATATGAGCAAAACAGTCCCATTTACCTCAAAATCTATGACTGTATGAAATGGGAGGAGGATGTTAATAGTTTCCCTTTCTCATCAGTTTTTTACCATTTTCAGAATGTTTCAGTTGGCATTCATGGCTTTAGTAAATACACGCATGAGAGTTCATACACATATTCCAGCTGACACATTTATTGTGGAGGCTGCTATATGCCTTTTATTCCATCTGTAGGCTGAAATAACCTTTTCAGATGAGCTATTCTTCACATAAATCAGTATCAAGACAAAAGAATCTAGTTTAGTGATGGTGAGTGATAAAAATCCCCATTTATATCCAAAACATGTCTCCTCTGGGAATTCTTTCCCCCAAAAATAGATCCAATAGAACACAGGACTTGACACGTGGATTCCCCATTTACAGTATAGATTCAGTAGAGAATGTGTCAAAACTGGCTTCATTGACTTCACTGAGACTAGTTATATGTTTAAATACTATGATTAAGTCCAAGAGCCCAAAGACTTAGGAAGTTACTTGCCTGAGATTTATACCAAAGATCTGCTGGAAGAAGTTGATCCTAAATGACTACTTGACATTTGAACTCAAAGCTTTTAAAAGAAAAGAAGAATCTCAGTGGATTTCAAACCATATAAATATATTATAAGAAAAGACTAATCTGACTGTTGTTTGAAGGTTTATAATTTTGTTGGCTGGGGCTACTTGGAACTCAGAAAGCCATTTACACTGGAAGTGAGCTTGCAGAATCATTTCCTCCACTGTGTATCTTGTTCTACAGAAATAACAAAAATATTCTATTTCTGTATATTTTAATAATGGTAAAGGAAAAGGTGTATGCAGAAACAAGGAAAGGCAACTTTTTGACCCAGGCTGTTGCTGTCTGTTCCCATGGTTTATGCATAATATTGATGTTACATGATTCCTTCTTCCTGTGGAAAGGATATCTGCAATAAGAAGGAGTTCTGTCATGCTCTAAAAGCCTCACCTTTTTACTGGTAGCAGCTTGGCAGGTGCTTGTTTTCTTTTTTAGATATTGTAGTTACTGAAATTAAAAGGCACTCTATGGGCCCAACTATCCTATTTTCACCAGCACTGCTCCTCTGACTGTGGGTGAGTTACTTGTGATACATGAGGATGCAAGTGAGATGCCAGACCTTGAGATTTTATTTCATATTCAGGGAAACCAACATGACTCTGAGGGAAAAATACGTTGAAGCAGTGGTATGTTATATTTCTGGGCAGAAGATACAGATCAGTAACTCGGAATACATATGGACAATAAAGTCTACGCCCGGTAGTAGGTGTTTGAAGAATAAAGACCTTAATTGTTAACAGCTGTTTCCACATACTTAATAAATTGTGCCTGGCCAATTCAGACTCTTTAAAATGTTTAACGTGGTTTTATAAAACACG
The DNA here is from genome assembly GCF_001723895.1 of Crocodylus porosus. Classification (NCBI taxonomy): domain Eukaryota; kingdom Metazoa; phylum Chordata; order Crocodylia; family Crocodylidae; genus Crocodylus; species Crocodylus porosus. The sequence continues at coordinate 23,939,462 of NW_017728918.1, read as the reverse complement.
CGCTGGGGCCATGCACATTTTTCAAAGAGTGCATCAGCCATTCTGCTGATTAAATCTTGTCTGTCTTTTGATTCTGGTGACAGCTTTCTGAAAACAGCTTTTTGAAGGTAGAGCAGGGGTTTGAATAATTCTGTAATATTTTTAGAAATTGGTGGAAATTATTATTCAAAAATCATCAAGCTGCTATTAAAGGTACTGCCTGTGCTTTCCCTCCTTTTGCAATGCAGAAGGAGAGCACAAAAGGGAGGGCAATTTAAAATGTATGTTTTATTCCTCCATATTTTTCTTTTTTCCTTTTCTCTGCCTTGGAAGTATCAGAATGTCAAATCTCTCCTTTCTCAAAGATCTGTTGGAAATCAGAAATGTGTTGCATGAGTTTTTTTTAAACCTGAATTGAAGGAGCAACAGCTGAATCTTTAACAAAGGCCTTTTTCCACTTTGAGGGGTTGTACAATTCTAGCTGAACCATTATTGCCTCCAGTATTGATAGCCTCTATTGCTGTAGCAAGGGGTCCTCCTAACTATTACAATTACGGTTACATGCTTACAAGTTACCAGGGTAAATCTCACTGGTGCAATATATCTAATATTGGTGACTTGCAGCTGCGCAGCAAAATAGAAGGCCCTTCTAACAGGTTCATCACCCATGCTCTTGGTTTAATTATGTTTTAGTGTTAGTCATACTGGTGTGAATTTGCACTGTCTAGATAAGCCCAGATATGGCTTTGTGCAAATTAACAACACAAATATGAACAAAACAATTTTAAATGACTTGAACATTTCTATTTTTCATTGTCCAGCTTTCATTCTTTTGTCTAGTGTGCTGTGATAATTCTATTGCTTTACACATGCACACACGCAC
>NW_017728918.1:23932480-23938500 GCF_001723895.1 Crocodylus porosus | reverse complement strand
GCTGGAGTACTGCATCCAGTTTTGGGCTCCACAATTCAAAAAGGATGTGGAGAAGCTTGAGAGAGTCCAGAGGAGAGCCACATGCATGATCAGAGGTCAAGAAAGCAGACCTTGCGATGAGAGGCTGAGAGCCATGGGGCTCTTTAGCCTGGAAAAGTGCAGGCTCAGGGGTGATCTGATGGCCACCTATAAGTTTATTGGGGGTGACCACCAGTATCTGGGGGAACGTTTGTTCACCAGAGCACCCCAAGGGATGACAAGGTCGAACGGTCATAAACTGCTACAAGACATTTCAGGCTGGACATAAGGAAGAATTTCTTTACTGTCCGAGCCCCCAAGGTCTGGAACAGCCTGCCATCAGATGTGGTTCGAGCACCTACGTTGAACACCTTCAAGAGCAAATTGGATGCTTATCTTGCTGGGATCCTATGACACCAGCTGACTTCCTGCCCCTTGGGTGGGGGGCTGGACTCAGTGATCTTCCAAGGTCCCTTCCAGCCCTAATGTCTATGAAATCTGTGAAAGAGAAAAGCACAGTAATGCATACATTATTTTTTGCAATTAGATTCCGCTCAATTCACAAAAGGTATAGAGGAGTACCTCAAGTCCAAAAAGGTGAAGAACCACTACATTTGGCATTGGTGAAAAGTAGGGGGCACACATCAACACTGCTGGCGGTGCCCTCCCTTCGCTGCCAGCACTGTTGACCACTGCTGGTGGTGTCTGCAGGTTGTCCCAGCACCAACAGAACCACTGCCACGTGTGGGAGCTCCCGTGCCCCCTCAGCCTCTGGAGTTCATGCATTAGGGAAATACCATAAAAGCAAGATGAGTGTGTTGCCCAGCTAAGAGCTCTAATGACTAAACTATTGGATAGGGTGCACCACTAACTATTATCCCCAGTTTGGTGTGATGCCTAATTTGGTACATATTTTCTGAAAGCAGCTAGTATATGGGTCCTGCCAAGTGAGGTTGGGGAATGCCTAGTTCCTAAATCCTATTGGAATTTAGAAGCTAAGCAATATGGTGGTTGTTGTGCACATACCCAGTAACAGAAATGTGAGCTCCCAGAGAACTTTCCTGGTTGAAGTTTTTTTCCATTCAGGGTTAGACAAGAGCTAAGCAGAGATTTTAAAGAGCTAAATTTTGGAACTATTGACCATTTAAGTGCCTTTGTGGATCTACCCCTAGTGCACAAGTCATTCCAATTAGCAGTATCCTGTTAGCCAATAGTGGCTTATACCAAATACTTCTGAGAAAACTAAGTCAAACCTTAGTAGGTAGTTATGGTTAAGCTGCTTTTACAGAAAGTTTCTTCTGTATGATCCAGGAAATTAGGCAGAGGGAGTAACAACCTTTATCTGAAATTTGTGCTTGCCAGTTATGTTGCATATAACTCATATTCTCCCTCATTGGCTTCTCTGCAGATGATACAGAATTATTCTAAGGAACAACACTTTGCCTATAGATCTCTCATATTATTCTTGATATTTTTCCAATAGCAAGTATGCCATAGGTCCCCATCAGCTTACTTCAGACCATGAATCATGTTTATGTTCATGGCTTTACAATACCATTGAATATGATATGGGAAAGAAAAAACTAGCATAATGCAGGGTCAGCAGCAGCAGCCATTATTTTTTAAGAACAACTTGCTGGAAATCATATGAAAGGACATCATTGGCTCCTGCAAATCGGTGATTCATTGTGTATTTGTTTTTCATGGCCGCATTTCATTCAATGTCACTTCACTCAATGTGAGTCTGATGGGCACATTCTCGGTTGCCATGAAAATAAAGCTCACCAGGCAAATGGCAACATACTCCTGAGCTCTGTAAAACAGTAGTGTGGACAGCTCTCTAACATGCTCATTTTTGGGTCGTTGAACAGACAAATATTCCCTTCCCCCCACTACCAAAAAAGCAATAGCTCTCTCATTAGTGTGAAATGTGATTTTGAGATTTATTTCCCTAAAAATGACAGGATGGCAGGGGATGCATGATGGAGAATGAGAATGTATTATACAAATTCACTCAAAAATGTATTATTAGGCAGAGAGACAGATGACTCAGAATTAGAAAAAAACAAAGATCTTGTCTCAGTGAAGTCAATGTTCATAACAAACTTGAATTTCCTATTTGCACATGGGAATTACATTACATGCTTAGAATCAATTTGCATATGCTGTTTCTACTCAGTCACACAACAAATAATGTATTAGAAATGCATTTTAATGCTCTATATTATCTTACCACCATAAACACTGTGTTCCATTAATTAGCTTTGTAAAGCATGTTTACTGTATATGTATTAATATGTTTCCCTCCCTCTCTTTTTCTCTCTGACAGTCTGCATTAGATTTTGTATCACTGGAGCACAATGACAGAGAGAAGTGTTTGGGAGACTGGGTGGTTTAGGAGTTTGTTAAAAAAAGCTACTGAGATTTTCACTTTCAAATGAATGTGTAGGGGTGTGCCCTGTCCGCAAGCGGAAGGAATGGGGTGGTCAGGCAAGAGTGCTGTGAGAGGGGCCTGTCACTGGGAGCAGTACTCTCTTTTCTCTATAGAGCCAGGCTGGGACAAAGCACTTAACTATATACAAATTTATTGCTATACAAAAATTAATATGAATAAGAGACATTAAATATTTACAGTAGAATTGGTATGTGACACCATATACAATAACCTGAGTTCAACACATTGCACCACTTTGAAGGACTGCAAAACCTAGAAGAAGTAAGTGGGATCTCAGTACAGGTGCACAGATGAACATGTAAGTCAAGGCATCAACACAGTAAACACATATATACACCAACTCAGATAAACCCAGGTAAGTTGTGGTAGCAGTGCAATAGACAAACACAGGCAAGAACAATACAGGTAAGTTCAGGTAATAGGCAGTAAACATATAGGCGATGAAACAGGTAAATCAATATAAACCCCCTTAAGGAGTACCCCTAACTACATTAACATCAACAGTGTGAGGCAAACACCAATCACAAAATATGAGGTGCTCTCAGCACCCCATGGGATGTTCCCTGGAGCCCCTCCCCTTTCGGGCTCAAGATGTGGACATGCCCCCCCCACGATGCAGGAAGGTGGAGGCTGCAGACCCTCCCCTTCCCTTCCCTTCCCTCCCCTCCCCTCCCCTCCCAGGGCTGCCTCCCTTGTGGGACCTGCTTCCCCATCAACTCAAGCTCCTGCTCTGAAGCAGATAAGGCTCGTCCTGCAAGGGCCTCTCTCTGGCAGTGCCTCTGGTCCCTCTCAATGGCCTGGTGCCCCACTCTGGGAACCCAGGGCTCTTCTGCTGCCTGGAGCAGCATCACAGCCGGCTCTGGGCCCACCCAGCTTCCCACCAGGGCTTCCCTGATGGCCCTGTGCCTTGCTCCAGGCACCAAGGGATCTGCTGGCTAAGCCAAGACACACTACCTGGGCTCTGGCTGTCCAGCCTGGCACTAGGGCTTTCTCTCCTGGTCCCTGCTTGGGGCTTTGGGGACTCTTCCTGCAATCTCGAGTCATACTAGCAGCTTCGGCTGCCCAGCCTTGCACCAAGATCACTGGCCTGAGCCACCCCAAGTGGCTCCCAGGGCCTGACTTTGTGCATCATCCCTGTGCACCATGGATGGATCTGAGCAGCTTCTTGCTGCTCCTAGGGTCTGTGGATCCATGCAGTGCTGTAGCCTTCCACCACTTGGATCCCTGAGAAGCATCTTCAGGGACTTTCCAGGGCACTGGCTCTGCCCACGGGGCTGCTCTCTCCAGCTCTTCTGGGCCCCACTCTTCTTGAGTCCCTTGTCATGTCTGTCCAGTGGGCTTTTATTTACACAAGAGGCCCTGCCCCAAAGTCTGCCAGATCTGCAAGGTGCAGTGTTCAATCAGGTCCAGAGGCTCTTCACCCCCCCATCACCACCAGGCAGGGATGGGGCAAGCCCCCCACCACAGCTGTTACCTGATTGGTGGAAATGTTCTACCAATCCAAATTGTCCTTCTCCAAGCCTGGTTTGCTGGGCAAAAGCAGTGAGCCTGCCACAAATGGTTTAAAACTATTCCTTCTCAGTCATGAGCCTGTGCAATGATCTTACAGAAAATTAAATTAGTTTCTGGGGCAGCCCCTACAGACTCCTGCCTATGCCCATGTCCTTGCACAGAGCAATGACCACACAAACTCAGCAATAAGATTTGTTCCTTCATTTGATGAAGATCACAGATTCCAGAAGTTGTGCCCTTAGAATAACTTAATCAATGAGGATTTGTTTTGCTGATGTAATACCTCTGTGTTGGCATATCCTCATTTTGGAGGCAGAATGTCTGCTAATTTTGCCAGGTACCCTGGAGTAAGGCTTTGTGACTAGCTGATTTTTGGTTCATTGGCAGTTCCTTAGTTCAAAAACAAACAACAAAATGCACAAAAATAATTAGGTCAACCCAAACAAGAAATTTTACAACACTTCCAGTTTAAAAAATTTTAATAAAGTCATTAATCAGTATGACTCAAATAAAATGGTTTGGGGTTTTTAATATATATTTGTTGTTTTAGCAGAAGTAACATACATTTAGAAACTAAATGTTGTTACTATAAAAAATCAAAATGATTTATTTATGAAATGGTCAAATGAAATGTTTTTATATTGGGATTGGTTTAACCAGTTTATTAAAACAACATGGGGTCCCAGAATGCTTTAACACAAATTTGCAAGTTTTGATGAAATCAATTACCTGAAGAATTTTGAATCCTGCAGAGGTTGGGAACAATCATGTGAAATAAAGAAAAGAACTTTATGTTTTGTCTAATGTTCTTTGTTGTTTCCAGGCTCTTCTGGCCAAATCCTGGTCCAATCTTAGTTGTAGAGCCCATCAGAGCCGTTTGAACCTGAAAAGTGATGTTTAGCTCCACTTATCAGGTTGTTAAGCACTTTCAATCTGACAGCATAATTTTATGCTAATTCCTCAAGCATGGCCTTATTGGACTTCCATAACTGTCTTGTTCCATTCCCTTCTCTCCATGAGCATCCATAAAAATCTAGATTAACATCTTTAACATCAGAAAAACAAAGGTGCTTCACCCTCCTGCTTGGGGACACTCTACCCCCCCCCCCATGGTAAAGATCCTCATTGATGGACAGAAGCTGGAGAATGTTGAGCACTTTGCACACCTTGGCAGCCATCTCTCAAAGAAGGCCAGCAAGATCCAATGTGCCAGCTCTGCCTTCAGAAGACTGAAGTGTTTTGTGTTCAACGATCATGACATCAGGACTTGAATAAAGTTCCTGCCATATAAGGCTATGGTAATCCCAACTCTTCTCTATGGCTGTGAAGCTTGGGTGACGTACAACAGGGGTGGGCAATTATTTTGGCCGGAGGGCCACTTAATGAGATTTGGTGAGCTGTGGAGGGCTGCAAGCACAGCCCTGCCCCTTCATGGGTACCCCAGCCCCTGGTCACCATCTTGGGCTCAGAAATCTGACCCTTAGCCCCTGACCTTTGCCACTGGAAGTCCCTCCTTTTGCCCTATAAATACTCCTTTTGGGAGGGAGGGTGCTACCATCCCGAACCAGGAAAAAAACCAAATCATATACTAACAAAATCAAAGACCGACTATAACTTATTTTAATTTTATTTAAAAAAACTATTTTTGCCCTGATTTAGAGGCAAATGCATAATAACTCTAAATATACTCTTCCTCTTGTATATGGTGTGTGGGGAGGTAAGGGAGTGTATGTGGGGGTATGGATGGGAAGTGGGTGTGTGTGGGATGTGGGTATGGTGGGTGGGGTAGGGTGGGGAAGTGAGTGTGGAAGGGTGTGGAATATGTGGTTGGGGTGGGGGCTGTGGGAGGGTGTGGGAGTGTTTGGGAATATGGTGGTGTATGGGAGGTTGTGGGTGTATGGGTGGGGGAGCCTGAGGAGAGGGGGAGTCAGAATCCCTGGGGCAAGATGCATGGTACTGTGGGTCAAGAGTGAGGGGCAGCAGCATGGTTAGTGGGGCTGTGGTTTGAGAGTGAAGGGCAGGGGTATGTCATAGG
>NW_017728918.1:23927600-23932380 GCF_001723895.1 Crocodylus porosus | reverse complement strand
GGGAGGGGAAAGAGGGGTCCTCAGAATCCCTGGATCTGCATTGGATGGCAGCAAGTGGGGCAAGCAAGTGGGGCAAGCCCTGCCGGGCCTCATAGTCACAGCTCCCATGCTCCCACCCCAGTCTCTGGCTGCATGTGGTGGCAGCATGTAGGGCCAAATCGACCCATACCCATAGCGCAGGCCCCCCCATGCTCCCACCATTTTCCCCCAGTGGGATTCCGTGGCCCTGGCCTGGTGGTGCCATGCCAGTTCGCAGGCAGGGAGGCTGGGAACAGCCACATAATCATCAGTAAAAGCCTCTTCTTGTCTCCAGCACCCCCTAGCTTGGGGTTTGGGTTGGGATGGGTCAGGCCAGTCTGGGGTATGGGTTGGTTGCTTAGCAAGCAGAGGTATACCTCCTGCAGGGATGCACTCACTTGCAGAGGGGCAGTGAGGGCCAGGGCTTACAGAAGAGTCCTGTGGGCTGGATGGAATTGGCTGGCAGGTTGAATTGGCCTGTGGGCCATATTTTGCCTGCCCCTGACCTACACAGACCACCTGAAAAGCCTGGAATGCCATCACTAGTGCTACTTTCTGAAGATCTTTGGCATAAAGTGGGAGGATCATTATACAAATGTTAGTGTCCTCACTGATGCTAACACCATTAGTATCAAGGCATTGATTATTGAACCTCAGTTGTGGTGGACAAGGCATTGTGTGTGCATCTCTGATGTACATATACCAGAACAACTGCTATAATCCCAACTCAACCAAGGGCAAAGGACATGCAGGAGCCAGGGGAAATGCTTCAAGATAAATATTAAGAGTGGTATTGATACCACAAATTGGGAAAAACAAGGCAAGAACAGGGCTACATAGCAACATTTTGTGCGAGAAGGCACATCTTACTTTGAGGAAAATCATCTTGCCCTGGAGGCAGAAAAAAGACAGAAACAGAAGGAAAAGAAATAAGACAGAGAAATATGTGGTCCTACCCTCCCTTTGCTTACTACTTGGGACATTTGCCAGATTCTGCAGTTCTAGGATTGGTCACCTTACTTATCAATGGACTCATGTACAAGTGATCTGTGGGAGTGATCATCCTTGACAGTCAGAGATCATCCCCACCACTGCTGAGATGGGATGATTGCTATGAATCTTAAAGACTAACTAAATCAGATCTATCTGATGAAGTAAACTTCTGCTTATGAAAGCATATGGTATGCATCGCTGATTTAGCTAGCCTAGAAGATGCAAATTCACTCTACCTTTTGCCTGATTTCAGACTAACACAGCTAACTATCTCTGTCCAGCCATAAACATGCTTACCTTCTTGATTTTCTTTGCATATTTTCTTTTTTCAGTGATGCCCATCAAAACTGAAGGTATCAGGTGTCTGATGGAGAATGAAATCCAAGAGGCAGAATGACAGCCTGCCAGGTCAAAGAAATTGCAAATGGTGATTGCGGGGACATGGGTCACAGCCTTCCAAAGAGCAATTCCCTTCTTTTAACCTAACTCTCTACCTCCTACCAAAATAACATTTTAACCATAATGGAAATGGACCAAATAAAATGGAATTTTGACCATAAAGAACCATCCAGCTTTCCCTGACTTCTTTGGCTTTGCCCCAAACATGTTCTGCCTTAGTCAAATAAGTAGAGAGCTTGGATATTTATTCTATACCATACATTACACTAAAATAACACTGTGCAAGACACTGATTAATAATGATTAGACGTTCTTATCTGATGGTAACTCACTGATTTTTGCTGAAGAAATGGGTGATTTTGTGCTTGACAGATGTCCAGAACATAAAAATCATAGTCATCATCAAGTGCCTCCCTTGACATCAGAGGATTTAGCCGAGAGGCCCAGGACTGAATGGGCCAGGAAACTTAGGCTAAAAACAGATGTCATTTTTGTTGTGGCATAGCTGTGCCAGGATGTGTCTCTGGTCTGATTGGTCAGTAAAAATAGATGCCATTGTTGTCCTTCAGGGTTGGATCCCCACTGCTTCCAAGGGTTCAGGGGCCTGAGTCTCCAGGTTGATGACTCCAGGAGCCCTGACCTGGGGTATGACAGCTTGAAGGCACATCCTGGGAATCCCCAGCAGGGAATTTGTAAGGGTTGCATATCACAGGGGGCAGCAACATGAATCACATGCTCTGGGAATTCACCTGCAGGGTGTTCCTGGGATACTCAAGGGTTCAGGATTGAACCCCTTTGCAGACACATGCCCTGAGGAATTCCTGGAGGAGGTTAGCAGGCTGAGGGGAATCAGGGAGGCGGAGGATGAAATTGACGGCTATTTCCTTTCCCTGCAGGGCCACACAACCAAGGAAGAAGCACCTCAGGAAGTGCCTTCCACTGCAGAGTGGCAGACGGTCACCTCCAGAACCAGGGGTGCTTGTAACACAGCAGTACCAGTTCCTCCAGTCTGGCTGGAGAACAGGTACAAGGCCCTGGCAACTCTGGAGGAGAAGGAACGAGGGGAGGCAAATGGAGAGGAGGCAACTCTACACTCTCCATGATCTTAGCAGGCCGAAGGAGCTAAGCAGTCCCGGAGGAAAAAGCGTCGAGTGATTGTCATAGGCAACTCCATCCTGAGAGGTACAGAGGGCCCCATCTGTTGCCAGGACCCTTCGGCACACGAGGTCTGCTGCCTACCTGGAGCAAAGATTCAGGACATGAAGGGGATGATCCAGCCATGATCCAGACCACCGATTACTACCCCATGGTCCTAATCCATGTGGGTACTAATGATGTGGCCAGGAGAAGCCCTGATTGCCTGATGGCAGACTACTATGCTCTGAGGGGCGTGCTGAAGGAGATAGGAGCACAGGTGGTTTTCTCTTCTGTCCTACCAGTGAGCGGATGTGGAAGATGGCATGCGACGTGCATCACAGAGACCAACTGGTGGCTTCGGGAATGGTGTCTTGAGGCAGGCTTTGGTTTCCTTAACAATGACCCACACATCACAACAAGATACGTGCTCGGATGGGATGGGCTCCACCTTTCTCCTAAAGGTAAGCGTGTGTTTTCTTCTAGGTTGGTGTATCTCCTCCAGTGGGCTTTAAACTAGGCTTGTTGGGGGAAGGGGAAGATGAGCGCGGAGGAAGCCTTGGACTGCCAAACCAAGCAACACCCACAAGTACAGCCCAGCCTAGACCGACGAGCGGAACATATACGCAGGTAAGCAACAGGGGCCAGGGCAATGCTGGAAGTAGGGGGACAGTGCACACATCCTCAGGAGGCCCAAATGCCTCTACAGAAATGCTCATAGTACAGGAAACAAGCAAGAGGAACTTACCCTCTTGCTAGCTGACACCAACCCAGACATAGTGGGGCTCACTGAAATGTGGTGGGATCCAATACATGACTGGGCGGTGAATATCAAGGGCTATAGGCTGTACAGGAGGGATAGAAGAGGGAGGAAAGGTGAGGGCATGGTGCTCTACATTAAGGAGGAATACACACCCTCGTCAATAAGCAAAGTATCAGAGGAGGGGCACTCTGAAGTGCTCTAGGTTAGAATACAGAGCAGTCGAGGGGAAACAGATTTAAGGGTGGGGGTCTACTACAGATCACCCAGCCAAGGGGAAGAGCTAGACCAGGAATTCTTGGGTCAGCTTATGGAGGTAGTTAGGTCAAAGGACGTGGTCATCATGGGTGACATGAACTTTCCAGACATCTGCTGGGAAGAGCAGTCAGCCAGGTCTGACTGCTCACATAGGTTCCTAGACAGAATGCAGGACCTCCATCTAACCCAGGAGGTGCACAGCCCCACCAGGGGAGATGCCTTGTTGGACCTGGTGCTGCCACCGGTGATGACCTGGTGAGGGGGCCGCAGGTGCTCGACCACCTGGGCGACAGTGATCATCACCTGCTGGAACTCACCATCCAGCGCAAGGCGGCAAAGGCCTACGGCAAGGCAGCAGCCCTAGGTTTCAGAAGGGCGGACTTCAATGAGCTAAGGAGAATAGTCGGGGAAGCACTGAGGTCTTGGAGTGGAGGGGAGCCAGGTGTCCAAGAAGAGTGGTCGCTCCTTAAGGAGATGATCCTCCAAACCCAAAGGGAGGTAGTTTCAACATGGATCAGAGGGGACAGGAGGGCACAAAAGCCCCCATGGCTCACCAGAAGCACCCAGGAGTGTCTCCTAGCTAAAAGGGAGGCGTACACCCAATAGAAGGGAGGAGCCATCAGAAGGGAGGATTATACTGTGGTTGCTCAGGGATGCAGGGGGCAGTCAGGAAGGCCAAGGTGGAGATGAAACTGGGACTAACTTCCCGGATCAAGGACAACAAGAAGTCCTTTTTTAAAAACATAGAGGGCAAAAAGAAGCTTCCAGGGCCCCTGCAGGACATGCTAGGAAATTTGGTAGTCACACCAAATGACAAAGCTGACATATTTAATGATTTTTTTGCCTCCATTTTCCTGAGCATGGACCGGAACAGCCAGCCCCCCTCTGGGCCCCCCCTCAGACCCTAGAGCAGGCACACCTAGGCCATGGGTTAGTGAGGAACTAGTTAGGGAACTTCTGGAGGGACTGGATGTATTCAAATCAGCTGGTCCGAATCATCTCCACCCTCGAGTACTAAGGGAATTAGCTGTGGTCATTGTGGGACCCCTGGCACGGCTGTATAAGCACTCGTGGTGCTCTGGTGTGGTGCCAGAGGACTGGAAGAGGGCCAACGTGGTTCCCATCTTCAAAAAGGTTCATTAGAGGCAGGTCCTGTCAGACCAACCTGGTGGCCTTCTACGACCAGGTCACCAAATCCTTAGATGAAGGGGTAGCAGT
>NW_017728918.1:23913864-23927500 GCF_001723895.1 Crocodylus porosus | reverse complement strand
GATCTAGTGGCCTGTTACAAACTACTTAGAGGAGACCAGCAGGCATTGGGGGAGTCCCTGTTCCCCTGAGCGCTACCAGGAGTGACCAGGAATAACAGTTACAAGCTGGCAGACAGTAAATTCAGATTAGACATCAGGAGGCGCTACTTCACGGTCAGGGCAGCTAGGATCTGGAATCTGCTTTCAAGAGAAGTGGTGCTGGTTCCTGCCCGGGGGGTCTTTAAGAGGAGGCTAGACGAACACCTAGCTGGGGTCATTTGACCCCAGTACTCTTTCCTGCCATGGCAGGGGGTCGGACTTGATGATCTGCTCAGGTCCCTTCCGAACCTAGAAACTATGAAACTATGAAACACAGGACTGCAGTGAAGCCCTGGGAGTGCCTGACTTGGGCAGCAGAAGAGCTCCAGGCTGCCTGTGCTCTTTCACTATAAACCAAGCAGACATCTGCTGCAAAAATGCAGTATAAATTTTTTTCCTTTATTGTTGCAGCCAAATTTTTGGGCATTTGTGGCCTGACAAGGGGCATGGACTTCTGTTTGCTTATGCTTTGTGCAACCATAAACACTTTCACGGTGGCACAAAGGCAATGTCTGTTTGCGGCCTTAGTAGTCTTTTTTACCTTATGAAAGGAACAACCTTTAGAATATGGATAAAGCACATGGACAAAGGTGTGTCATTTTTCTATTCAATGCACGGAGATCATAGTTTAGACCCAAACCAGTCTCACTGTATAATGATTCAAATGTGTATGTCACATGCAAGGTGACCACCAAATCACAATTTCTGCTTCATTAATTCTAGCACTACTGGATGGGAGTAAACTTCAGAAGATCAGGATGTTTTTCTACAAATAACAAAAGATATGATAAGTTTAACTTCTAACGTGGATTTGCTTAATAGAACTACAGTGCTTTCAGTACTTTCCGGAACTATAGTAAAAAGAAACTAATCCAGACAAACTATCACTATAAATTCACTGTTAAACCTGTCCGATTATGTGACAAGCAGTTAAGGCCTCATCTGAAAGTTTTGTGAGTGGCCTAATTCCCACTGGTGTAAGATTGTCACCTTGTAGACTTCAGCCCACGCTAAGTTCTATCCATCTGAATTCTCTATTTTAATTCATCATTAACTGAGATAAACATTATGTAGTTTCTGTATTGTGCAAGTTAACTAATTTTCTAATGTAATTTATTCTTACTCTGTCACTTATATGCTTTCCTCAGAAGGAGTGCTGAGGTCACTTCTGAATGATTTTTGCTTTTACCTTTGCATATGATAAAATACATTTAACTTCATTCCGGAAGTGGAGAAGTTAAGGAATTATTTTATTTCATATGCTACCCGATCATGCTAAATGTGCAATGTATATTAGTAAAATCATCTAGAAAGAGAAAGTTAGCTCACAAATGATATTTTTGACTATCATGTGATCCTATTTCAGATTAGACATATGTTGAATGCAAAGACCATGCTCTTCTCCTCATTTTCAGTGTATGCTCAGATCTGTATTTTTCGTGTGGGTTTTGCATTTTATAGTTGCACTAATTTACTCCTGAGTTCACTAATGCATGTGTATAATTTTGGGGATGCAAAAGACAAAATTTTTAAAGTTCATTGAACTTGCTTAGCATTTTGAATGGTTAAGGGATGATGAACATTATATCTTACCAGAAAAAAAAGTCTACTACTCCCTTTACTGAAACTGAATGAAATTTCCCTTGGAAATGGCCTTTTAATTGCATATGTAGTACTTTCCACAGCCTGCAGCATATTGGTGACTGTATGTCTTGGTTTAGCCAGGAAAGTTCTGGATTTTAGAGGCGAGTCCGAGCCAGTTTATGAGAATTAAATAAGCATCCCAGAAATGCAGGGGTGCAGGGCACAGTTTGCCAGGGAGGTTGAGCAGCATGGCATGGCATGGTGTGCCAGGCAGGCATGCAGACAGGCATTATACTGTCCACCATGTCTCTGCATGCAGCAGTGCCACTGACTTGGTGGGGTGGGCAGTGTCCTGGATTTCCCATTCTTCCATATGATCACACTAGATTTGAACAATTATACTGAGAACAACATAGCTCCATCACATATATGGTATAGCAATGTTAGTGACACAGACACAGGAAAGCATAAAGAAGGACAAAGTTGTTTCACTGAATCCTGAACAAACAGAGAAGATTGCAGTTGGGTTGAAGTGCAAGGCGTGTGAAGAGGAACTTGTACTTCAAGCAAATTTAGTATGGTTCTCACATCCTTGAAGAGCAAAGAGTACACCTTCCATGGTTCCCACTGTGTTATTTCAGGACTGGTGGAATGTGGACACTGGAGAGACATGAAGGGCACTGACATGTGCAGGTCCCTGCTCTACCTCATGGCGCTTTGCATAAAGCACCATGAGTTAGAGAGCTCCTCCCCCCCGACCCAACAGATGTTCACCTGTTGGGCTGGGGTGGGGTGGGATTGAGTCTGCCTGCCTGTCCTGCATTTGGGGCTGGGCTTATGCAGCACCTCTCCACCCCAGCTCTGCACTGTCTGCAGGAATGGAAGGAGGAGAGGGAGGGGGTGCTGCGGGCTTGGTTTGTGCAGCCTTGGTTTGCCCAACCTGAACTGAAAGAGGGGGAGCAAGGGAAGCTGTGTGTGTGTGGGGGGGCTCCAATCTACCTGCTCTTCCTCCACCTCAATGCCAAACCCCAATCCACAACTCCCACTCCAGCTCTTCCCTTCCTCCTCCCTTCCTACAGACAGCATTGGAGCATCAGCCCAGCCCCGATCATGCTGACAGATTGACCATAGGGAACACAAGTTTCTAACCCTAAGCCCTGAAAGGTTTCATTTGACACATGATCAGCTACTTTTAAAATGCTCTGCAGCCATGCAAGTGTTGCCATGGCACTGTAGAGCAGTTTCAGGGGACTGATCACATGGCAAATATAACTTCTGTCTGTGCTCAAAGGCATGCCCTCCATGCATATCCTGACCATGGATGGCTCTTGCTTATATGTGGCACATGTAAGAAACAAAAGGAACCTGTTAACAAACAAAGTGCAAAATTAGGACTATTATTTGAATAAAAAGAAAAAGAGAGAGATAATAAGGCAAACCTTTAAAACAGAGGCCCTAAAGCACTCAGCAGTGTTCCACCTACCTCCAGCCTGGCTAGTCTGCCAGCATGTCTGCAGGAAAGTTGGCAATCTTCCACCATAACATTTGCAAGCATAAGGACATAGCAGGGCATAGTTTATAAGGGAATCCTTTTGATAGAGTGGAATTTTGGCTGTGTCTGTATTGCAAATGCAGAAAAGGGATCTTCTGGTCTTGGAACTGACCCACGAAGAACTTCAAAAATAAATTTGGATCCAGACATTTGTCAGGGGCTTCTTAAAAACTTTCACTGCTTTTGATCTGAAACTCCTGTTTTATCTCATAACTGCAAGTAGACTGTAAATTCCAGATCTCCTGCTCCTTGGCCTAAGGCAAGTCACTTGATGTCTCAGTATTTCAGTCTTTAAAGTGATCTTGATGCCATCTATGAAGCTTATGAGATGGTGAGGTTGGATAACATTATTTTTTGTACCTGACTGCAAGGAGGCATTCCTACCTCCTATTTCACAGTAAAAAATTCTTTAGCATTGTGAGCCCTGCCCACTCATGCTGGGGCAGCCTGCACCATGCTCCTGCGGGTGCCTACAGCACACAGGGCTCTGGCTCCAGCTCCTAAGAAGGCAGCCAGGAACTGAAGCTGGAGTCCTGCATGCTGTGGGAGGAGCTGCCTGGCTGAAATGCATGGCCTGGTGTAGTGTGGCTCTGCATGGCAAGGGTGAGATCAGAAGCAGGAGCCATCTCAAGAAGTGTGGGGGTGTGCAGAGCATCAGCCGGCTGTAGCCACACTGGGAACAGCCCCTCCAGAAGCTACGTGTTGGCCAGGGCCTGGGCTGGCAGGCACCGGAGGGAGCCCAGGGCAGCCTGCCCTGGCATGAATGGGCAGGGCATGGCCCTGTGCAGAGCTGGGAGCCTGATCCAGTCACCTGGCAGGCTGGATCTGGCTCATGGGCCTTATTTTGCCCACCCCGACCTAGGCCATAGATATCTGCCTGACCTGTTCTTAAGAACCTCCAATGAATGCTATTCCTTGTGTCTGTGTTTTGACATTTTATTTTAAGCAAAGTTAAATTTTCCAAACAAAATTAAAAAGACAAGCATGCGGAAAGTGTTAAATAACTAAATAAAAAAAAGCAGACGATGGTATTTTCAAGCCTTTATTTTGTCAGTTCTTTTTCTTTATATTTTTTATTGGTTGTCTCTCAAATCTGAAAAATACATTAATTGTACAGCACTATCTTAGACAGCTAAGTGACTTGAAATGTACCTAGAGGTTATTTTTGCCAACAGTCTACTGGTCCAAAAAAAGATTGAATTTTATTAATATGATCCACAATATTTTCTGGAAAGATTGGTAGCTTTGAATGAAAAGCTAAAGATTTCCTCTATTATTATCCCACATAATTGAGGATTATCAATGCAAAGCTACCTGATGTCAAATGGCCTACTGAATAATTATTGGTTTTAACAGCTTTTAGAAGAGACAATTACCTCAATTGTTACGTTTAACTGGTCTCACCACTTCCCTGCTTTCTTTCCAAAAGTTCACCCTACACAAGATAGATTATTAATCAGAAATCATTGGGACAGTCTAAATCTGTCAGAGACTAAATGAAGATCTGTGGACATACCTTTTATCCCATTTTACTTGTTTATGGGGCCCAAGTTTCCTTTATACCGCAATACTATTTGACAGCCACTGTCACTTTAGTCTGTCAGCTCATTGAGCCCTATGAATTGTTTCACAGTGCACATCTGCAGTACAGCACTACAGCTGTCATAAAATAAAAATTAATAATCAATAATAGTTGACAATGCTTCCTTAATTCCCCCCAGATGGATAGCCACCACCACCAGGCTTCAGAGGTCTTATTTTCAGTTTAGGACACCATGAGACAGAGTTCTTGGGTTTTATTTCCAACAGCTCTTATTATAGAAAAAAATGCTTTCCTCTTGCAAACTGATGTCCTGCTGTCTTAATGAGTCTGTAGTGAGAATTAAATGACAGCACCAAGAAAGGTGTAAACTTCTCTATCCATCACAATGGTCTGTTAACTTTGAAGTCTGATTACAGCCACCTAAATGCCAAAACTATTTGTAGCTGCCAGGATTATTACTTTAATTGACATGACATTTAGCCAATCTTCAGCCAATTAATATCTTTTATAACTGATGGGGTATTCTTCCTCTCCAGGTAATGAAAAGTCAGCTCTGCAGATTTTCCTCTGATAAGGGATGGTCCAGTGATTTCTGATTAATAACCTATTTAATACCCTACCTCCATTTGATATATTAATATATGATTCATACATTACTCACGGGGGCAGGAGGTGTCTAAAAACAACAATGAGCCTAATTCTGGTTTTTATTGTCAGCAAAAATCCAGTTGATAGCATCAATAGTAGAACACAGCCCCAGCACATTTTTGTTATACAAATGAGGGGCAGAAAATGTTAAAGCAACATTTTAATTCTATTTTATATAGAACCTTGTAAAACCATCATCACAATAGTATCTGGGCCCACTCTGGCAATGTCTTAAGCAACGTGACAAATATCTGTTGTGTATGATCCATTTTCTCTCTCATTTTGGTTTGCTAAGGTGCTGTACTGCATTCACTATGGTACTAACTGACTATCAAATAAAACTGTAACTAGCACAATACACAGAGCTGCAGAAGTCCTTCTGTCCTCTAAATAAGCTATCAACATCTATGCCAAGCATCACAGAACCGTCTGGTACATGAAGGGGGAAATCAGACAGCTAAACCATGGAGGAAGAGTAAAGTAAAGATTTAAGATTTAATTTCAGGACTCAGCATCCTCTCACAAAAAATTTCCATATAGATGTCCAGGAATATAGGAGTCCTAAATTAGGAGTCCTAAATCTCCATAATTTGTATGCAGAAAAATAGGCATTTCTGGGATTCAGAATTTAGAGCCCCTTTGGAAGAGGGTTTCAGATTGTGCCTATTTACATAGTGGTTAGAGTAGCACTACCCAAACTGGGTTGTGATCCTAAATGGGGTTGCAACATCAGCAGATGGGATTGCAATAAATGTGCCCCTGAGATTTCTGTGCCCACAGTACCGTGCGGGGCTGCAGCCGGGCCAGACCACCTCTGGGCAGGAGCTGCCTCTGTGGCCCAGCAGTTAGGACTCACTGTGGGAGGGAGTGCTGCACCACCATGGCTACCAAGGTGAAGCATGCTAGTGGCAGCAGTGTGGAGTTGTGCCCACACTGCTGCTGGATGAGCAGGGGGTGCCTCAGTTTGGCTGCCATGGCAGAACAACATGGTAACAGTGTGGCACTCCTTCCCTCCTGCGCTGAGTCCTGAGCACTGGACTGCAGACCTCTGGAGGGAGGGCAGCAGGGCAGGGAGCCCCAAGCCTGCAGAGGATACCCTGCAACCTCCCCCCATGGGCTCTGCTCTGGCACTGCTGCCCATGGGGGAGAGTATGGAGCTGGGGTGGGGGAAGCCAGTCTCTGTACTGTGCGCTGGCTGCTGCAGCTGCCACCTCAAATTGGTGGCAGCTGGGGCTTGGGTGCCTGGGGAGGTGGGGGGGCTGTGGGTGGGGAGTGAGGTGCACTGACAGGGCCAGGGGGTTGTGGTTGGGGCGTGAGGGGCACCTGGGGTTGTGGGGGGCTGCAGGTCAGGAGTGAAGGGCCATGATGAGGAAATGAGGTCATAAATGGGGTCACACTGAGGAAAAGTTTGGGAGAAGCACTAGGTTAGAGCATTGCCTGAGGAAATGAGAGACTTGGGCGTTAGACCAAGGTGGTCAAGGGCCCCAAGGCCTGCTGGACCAAGGTCACCCACCCTGCTGGAGCTTTGCAACAGATATGAACCTCTTGCAGCCCCAGCAGAGCCTGCCAAGCTGCCAGCTCATGTAGACAACACAGGCTCAACTGTAGATGCTGCCCCCGCTCTCCCTAACACAAAATGTGTTTGTCATGGGACACTCCATCCTGAGGGGAACTGAGGGGCCAATCTGCCGCCCCGACCCCTTAGCCCGGGAAGTCTTCTGCTTCCTGCGAGCCCATATCCAAGACATTGCAGAGAAGATCCCTGAGCTTCTCCAGGCCACTAACCACTACCTTATGCTCCTTATCAATGTGGGCACAAATGACACAGCTCAGAGCACTCCCAGCCAGGTCATAAAGTGCTACAGGGATTTGGGAGTGGAGCTTAAGGGAGTTGGGGTGTAGGTGGTGTTTTCATCGATTCTCCCAATTTTGGGCTACGGGCTGAGAAGGGAGAGGAGGATCGAGGTAGTGAACCAAAGACTGCAACGTTGGTGTCATCAGGAAGGCTTTGGCTTCCATGACCACAGTCTGCTCTTTGGTGAGAGAGGCAGCGAGCTGCTGAGGAGGGATGGCCTCCACCTCTCCCCTGGGGAGGAGGCTCTTCTCAGCCTAACTGGCTGACCTGCTTCACTGGGCTTTAAACTAAGTCCAC
Source organism: Crocodylus porosus (assembly GCF_001723895.1). Lineage (NCBI taxonomy): Eukaryota > Metazoa > Chordata > Crocodylia > Crocodylidae > Crocodylus > Crocodylus porosus. The sequence goes on along the minus strand of NW_017728918.1, from coordinate 23,919,943 downwards.
TGGGGGATGGGAGGATTACTGCCACTGCTGGCTCACTGAGCAACACTTGCAAAGCCAGAAGGCCAAGGCACTTAAGGGAGCACAACCCTGCCTCAGCTCTGAAATGATCTGTGGGCAAGGCAAGGGCCCCCAAAGGGACACTTGCCTGCCTGTACACAAATTCCAGGAGCTTGGGGAATAAACAGGAGAAACTTGTCCTCCTGCTTAACACAAATAATTCTGATGTCATAGGGATAACGGAGACCTGGTGGGACTCCACCCATGATTGGGCCACAGGTATAGACAGCTATACCCTGAACAGGAGGAATTGTGTGGACAAAAGAGGTGGGGGTGTAGCTCTCTATGTCAAGGAAAGCTACATGTCCCTGCAAGACAACATTGGCACCCAGGGTTGATGACTGGAGACCTCTGGGTTAAAATCCATGGGGAACACAGCACAGGGGACACAATGGTGGGAGTCTACTACAGACCTCCTGCCCAGAATCAAGAGCTTCACCATGAGTTTGCCAGGGAATGGGCTGAGGCCGGATGCTTCTGGTGCATGGTTGTTATGGGAGACTTCAACTACCTAGACATCTCATGGGAAGAGTGCTCGGCTAAATATAAGTGGTTGCAAATCTTTCTCTTGTGCATGGATGAGCTCTATCTGACCCAAGAAGTTGATGGGCTGATGAGAGGTAAAGCACTGATTGACCTGGTTATGGCAATGAGGGATGACCTAATCAGGAACCTAATGATCTAATGGAAACTGGGTGACAGTGACCATGAGCTGATCACATTCACCATCTGCCATAAAGCTGTCAAGTCAGTAAGCAACACAGAAGTCCTCGACTTCAGGAAAGCTGACTTCAACAAGCTCAGAAGGCTTGCTTAAGTGGGGTCCCCCAAGGCTCTGTCCTTGGGCCTATACTATTTAACATCTTCATTAATGATGTGGACATTGGAGTCAGAAGCAGACTGGCCAAATTTGCCAATGACACCAAACTCTGAGGTAAAGTGGCCACACACGAGGACAGCAGGATGATCCATGCTGACCGTGACAGGTTCAGGAAATGGGCAGATGAGAACCTGATGGTGTTTAACACCAAAAAATGTAAGGTTCTTCACCTTGGGAAGAAAAACCTGCAGCATCCTTATAGGTTCGGCAGTGCTATGCTGGCTAGCACTATGGAAGAAAGAGACTTGGGCGTCATCATTGACCACAAGATGAACAGGAGTCTGCAATGCGATGCTGCAGCTATTAAAATGATGAAAACGCTGGCTTGCATCCATAGATGCTTCTCAAGCAAATCCCAGGACACCATTCTCTCATAGTACTTGGCCTTGGTGAGGCCGCAGCTAGAGTACTGCATCCAGTTTTGGGCTCCATGATTCAAAAAGGATGTGGAGAAGTTTGAGAGGGTGCAGAGGAGAGCCACGTGCATGATCAGAGGTCAGGAAAATGGACCTTATGAAAAGAAGCTGAGAGCCATGGGAGTTTTTAGCCTGGAAAAGTACAGGCTCAGGGGTGATCTGGTGGACACCTATAAGTTTATCAGGGGTGCTTACCAGGATACGGGGGAACATCTGTTCACCAGAGCGCTCCAAGGGATGACAAGGTTGAACAGTCACAAACTCTTTCAGGGCTGTTTCAGGCTGGACATAAGGAAGAACTTTACTGTCCAAATCCCCAAGGTTTGGAATAGATTCCCACTGGAGGTGGTTCAAGCACCTACTTTGAATGCCTACAAGAGACATCTGGATGTTCATCTTGCTGAGATCCTATGATCCCTGCTGACTTCCTGCCCTTGGGGCAGGAGGCTGGACTCAATGATCTTCGGAGGTCCCTTCCAGCCCTAATGTCTGTGAAATCTATGAAAACTTTGAAACCTTGGAGATCAAGTCCTGGATTCTGGCCACTGCTCCCTTGGTTGTCTATGAACTTCATATTGGAATGTTTATTTCAAAGATACATAACCATTGAAGCCAATGGAAGCCTCCTACATATGGGAATGCAACATTTGCTTATTCATATGTGTTTAGAGGGGAGTACATGGTGGGAGATGGAACAGATAGTTGCTCAAAATTGATAAATGGTGTTTGCATTCCTACCTCCTATTTCAAAGTCAGAAATTCTTTAGTCTTGTGAGAATTTCTGTACGCCTAAATAAACAAGAGAAACTGGTGGAGCTGCATCAGTAGAGAATTCAGCTCTGAATATATAAATAGTGATTTGCATTAAGCTTCATAGTCCTATAAATGCACACTATGGTGTTTACTCCATCCTTTGACTTACTTGTTCAATTAAATTGTTAATCTGTATCCAATTGTTAATCAGTGTTGCAACTCATTTCTGAGTTAGGAAAATATTCATCTTTATCATAATCAATTCAAAGAAAAAACTTGTTGTTGTACTAAAAATGTTCTTTGGAAATACTTGATAAGTCATTAATTATCACTGCCATTGAGAGTACCTGTATATGCCACTGACATTATTAGATACCTACACATCATTTTTTATGCTGGAACCATTACTTGAGAGTGCAGAGAGAGAGTACTAAATTGTGTGTGTATAGAATATGCAAAATTTGCACCACAGATTAACCGACTATAACATTATGAAAAGATAGGGGATGTCCATATTATATAATACAGGGGTGTCAAACACACAGCCTACAAGCCAGATCTGGTCTGCAGAGCCATTTCCTTCAGCTCTACAGGACTCCCAGATAGATTGGGAATTTGGGGAGGGAGGGTGAGTGTGCTTAGCAAGGGGCTGGGGACTGCTACAGAAGTCAGTGATATGGGACCTCATTGAGGATGACCTTTGGCAATAGTTGTGCTGACATAGTCACGCTTGCCCTGATGCTACTCATGTTGCTGCTACTGCTTGCCCTGCCACAGCCAAGCCTTAATTCAGCCAACAAGGAGGCCCATGATCTAGGTCCAGCTCAGGACCTGGGGTGAATTTAACACTCCTGATATAACTGATAAATGGGCTCAGTGGTGATGCATATGGGGTGCTTGGGGGTGCATGTGCACCCCCTGAGAACACTAGTGCACCTCCTGAATGGCCGCACCCCCCACTTAGGCAACGGGTGGGGGGACAGGTGGGGTACCCCTGCAAGCACTGGCTAGGGAGTGGAGTGCCGTGGAAGCAGCCGCAGCTTCCTGAAATGGCCACAGTGATCAGCCATCTCATGACTGGCTGTCGGGGAGACCTCCCCATCAGTGAGATTGGCTGCAGGGGACCTCCCCGGTAACTGTGGGGGCATGTACCCCCCCTGACTAAGGTGGCATCAATCACTCATGAATGGGCTACAGATTTACAGGAAGCACAAGTACTTTCCAGCGATGCTTCCCAAAAACTACAGAAGGCTGCATAGTTTTTTAACATGCTGCCCACAAATGTATCTTTTTTATCATAAATTGTGCTACTGCTGTTCTGCTTTCTGGTTTTAATTGCACAAGTAGTTTGATTGGACTGGAAGTGTATACTCTCTGTTTTTCCTTGTGTTTATATGCTGGTTAGCACATTGTGCCTTGGTCCGTGAATGGGGTTCTTCAATACAATAAATAAATACTACAATACAATACAATACAAACAATAAAATGTATTAATACCACACAGATAAATAGGAGATAGAATGCCATATGAAATACTGCCCTTGTTCATGCTTGCTCCTGTTAAATATAGCAGCTAATTCAATAGTTAAGTAGATGGGGCTGAGCACATCAGTTAAAAGGAGGGTGGAGAATACTGTCTCTCTTAGCTAAGGAGAGTGTAAGGACGTTTGATTTTAGTGTGCTCCTCTTATTTTGCTCCCTGAGCACATCACATCTTGCCTCTTCCCTCCTCTCTTAAGTGACTCATGATCTTTTCTCATGTTACCGCCTGTGTCCAGCATCTATTTCCTATGCACCTTCACCCTACTCCTTCAAATCTCTCCTCAGGAGACTTTTCTTCCAGCTTTGCTTTTAATGGCCCCCAAAAAATCAAATCTATATTTAAAAGGAACTAACAAAATAGTAAGGTCTGTTGTTGCTCCGTCTTCCTCGCAGCTTGGTTCATTGCCATCCCATGCTGTGTTATGTCTGAAGTAAATTACATGCTCTTTAAGGTTGGTTTATTTAGACAACTAGTTATCCACTTTGTGCAAAACATGCAGCTGTAACTTTAGAGATTGGGCTGAAGCCGCTCTTTGAGTTTGGCCCTTAATGCTATATTAGAATGAAAGATGTTTGGAACGCATGTCTGAGCTATCAGGCTGTTTTCTATGTATTAAAGAATGTATTCAAAATCTAGCTTTACAAGGCAACAGAAACTTTTATTATTTGAAATTACTTGAGCCAAGAGCTACATTATTGATGATATATCCTTGCGGACAGTGGTTTGAACATTCCCAGCTGGTATTCCTACCTTTATAAGCCAGACATGATGCTTATATAAAGATAATAATTGCCTACTGACTGCCTACTATCTCTGCCCATGGCTTTCATATATTATACTAATGGAGGGACTGGTCTAAAGTCTATGTGTACTCCATGGGATACTTCCCACTAACTTTAATTAATGCTGAATAAATTATATAATGCTTTCTTCCATAAATGACCCTACGGCACTTTTCACACATTAATAATACAGCACTGCTTACATAAAGCCATCTCTGGGATGATCATGACCCAAACCAATATTCTTTGAAAGTTGCTGTGGTATCTAAAGTTTACCCCAAGAAGCTGGAAATTTGGTTTTTAATATTTTGACTAAAAGATTCCTTCCACTCCCCTATAGTCATGGTGAACGATGGTCTGGAGCTTGATGGAGTGAAAGCCCTGCTGGCTGTAGTAGGGGTGGTCACCAGGGGGTAGGTGGCAAGGATGTGGGTCCTATCCAGGGCCCCAGTGCACTGGGGAAAGCCCAGGGCATGGAACCTCATCACCACGTCTAGAGGGTTGTGCATCTGAAACACAATGTGTCCTAACATGTTCTTGAGGCTGCTGCAGACCTCCAGGACAGCCTCCCTGACAGTTGCCTTGCCCACACCAAAGAGGTGGCTGACATAGCTCAGGCTGGCAGGCATGGTCATTTAGAGCAGGGCGGTGGCCAGCTAGGTCTGCATGGGAAGGGGCAGCTGCATGGTTGTGGTCTGCTGTTCCAGGTGCAGGTACATCTCTGGTTGAGGAGATCCCGGAAGGTGGCCCAGGTCATGTAAAGGACTTGAGTCACTGGTTGTCATCCCAGATGGTCTAGATGATGTGCAGCCACCAGTCCTGCTGGTCCCGTTGGCCATTAGGCAGTGGGGCTGGAGCACTAGGTGCTCAAGGATGGCACTGGTGGTGGCACCCATGTGCAGCATCATTAGTGTCCTTGTGGACCAGGTGGCAACAGTGCGGTGCTAGGGGGCCTCAGACACTGCAGTGAGCCTGGCCATGGGGCTGCACTGAACAGCCAAGTCTGACCTGGACCAGGTGTCAGTCGCTGTGGAGGGGAAGCATGGTGAGCAGGGTGGTGAGCAGGAGCCCAGGGCATGGCTTGTTGCTTCCAGGGGTGGAGCAGCCATTACATGGTGGGCACAGGCTCTGGCAGCAGTCATAAAGGGCTGTGCCAGTACACTGCAGCCTGCTCCAGGCCCGGAAGGCAAGTACCCAGTAGGGGTGCACTGATAGAGATTTTTGGGGCTGGTACCAATAGCTGATTTTTAAGGAGGCATATTGGCTGGTACTGATTTGATTTCTGATATGCAGCTTGATCTACACACAGATCATCCAGTGCTTGTCTGGCGGCTCCTGCCCCTGTTCCCACTGCTCATCTGGGAGGTCATGGGAGGCATGTGCCCCTGGATCTTCTGGGCCGGGAAGAACCTGGCGCCTCAGCCTGCCCTACTCCTCCCTGCCCTGCCCCATGCAGATCCAGGGGTACATGACCCCTGTACCCCATGCCCTCCTGGATGAGCGATGAAAGCAGTGGCAGGAGCCATCTGACAAGCATTGGACGAGCCATGTGCAGTGGCGGGAGCCACCCCCCTCTTTCCTTCCTGTGCCCCCCTGACAAGCTGCACCTCTGTCCCGTGCCTGCCTTGCCTCGGCTGAGCAGCCCCAG
>NW_017728918.1:23908807-23913764 GCF_001723895.1 Crocodylus porosus | reverse complement strand
CACACCCTCCCTCACTGGAGGGGCTTTGATTTGCACCCCCATGCCCCTTCCCTCTCTCACATCCCCCTCCCTTTCCCCTCGCACCACACCAGATTTACCAGCTGCACACAGCACTGCACGCTGATGGCCCTGCTCCTCACTGCCTATGTGCTGCACTGTGGCTGTGCACACACATGGGCATTTACCGGAGAAATTATTGGGGACTTTGGGCTGATTTCCGATAAAGAAAATTTTCTTTATATCAGTGCTGATCTGATATTGGCCTGATGTGTCGGTACACTGCTAGTACCCAGGGAACAGCGCGCAGGGCTTCCTTTTGAAAATGGCCCCTGGCCACAGGCAGATGTGGCTGGAGCCTCCAGTTCCCCCTGGCTTCTACGAGGGAGTGGTGCAGGGCTGGAGGAGGCCAGGAGCAGGCTGCTGCTATGTTGCTGCTGGCTACATGATGCGCTGACTGGTCAGTAGCCCAGTAGCACTGCATGGCAACAACTGTGATGTGATGCTTCTGCACAGTAGTATTAGGCTACTATGTAATAGCATCGTGAAAAAGATGTTTGTCGGTGCCACCGCACAGTAACTTGGGTTACTACACACTCATTTAGTACTGTTTATAATGCATCTTATGTAAATGTGGCTTCTGAGAACTATTCCATGTGATCAGAGATCATCTTAACTCAGCTAAAACAAAGAACCTTGGGACAGCTACTCCATAAAAACATTTGCTTAATTTTGTTACACCTGTTTCTGACATCTTTTCTATTAGTCCTTGTTGTTATGGGGACCACAATAGGACTCAGTTTTAATTGATGTGTGTTGGCACTACTGTAGTAATAATTTTAGTATGAGTCATGGTCCTGACCAAGTGCTATTTGATCGCATTTAGAATTGTGGGAGCTCAGCTTCTTGGAAAATTGGACCCAGTATTTCCCAAACAGAGTGCTCAGGACCTGAGACACTTTTAAGCCATACTAAGCTTAGGTAAGAATTTAAAATAAAGAAGGTTAAACAGAAACAGTTGCCACTCATTTTGACACATACGTAAAACTCTAAAGTATTTGAAAATAAAATCATTACATTTGTATTGCATGGTTTTCTTCAAATGTGCCTGAGAACCAGACTTTTTATATTGGAATAATTAAAGATATACACCCTTGTAAATCCAAATGCAGAGACATAGCCAAGGGTGCTTTATAGCGCTATTGCTGAGAGACCCAGAAATTGATTTACATTCCTCTGTTAGCACTATTTCGCAAATTAATTCTTATTCCTTATACATGTAAAAATAATTGTAATTCTATCTTGTATAGACATAAATATCAGCACTCAGAAAGTAAATATAACATTATAAATGAAAAAGGAATGAAGGATAAAGGGACTGAATTGCTGGGAAGGAAACAAAAAACATGATTTCACCCAAGAGGGTGGATCAGGGGAACAAAATCAGAATCAATTTTGAATGTTATCATTTGTGTAGGTAAGTTTGTATAAAGTCCAGTGGTTCCTCATTTCACTTTTTGTGAATTGCATGTGAATATCTGCCTTGCATAATTTACTCCTGTGTTTTGCATTCCGTGGTGATATCAAGTACATTCCTTAGTTGACTCCTATAAACAATGCTTAAATCATAAATGAATCAGACATCTCAGATGACCATTAACTGTGCCTGTGGAAATATGAAAGTTTTATATTTGCTGGCATGTGGAAAAGGTCATTATTTATTCTTTCTAGCCAGCTAGATATATGAAACTGTACTTGCTGGAATGATTTCTTGGCATTTCTTAACATCATGGAACATGTTAAATACTTCTTTTATAAAATAAGGAATATGACTATGTTCTAAACGTTAGCTGGAAACAATTTAAAATACAGAACTAAGTGTTCATGTTTATTTGGGAAAGGTGGATTGAAACTTGGAAGTATTAAGGTATCTTCAACTGAGGAGGTCTACATGACCCATTAAACACCGGTGCATTATTTTCTCAAAAGCCAAGGCCTCCATCCAGTACTCATTGAAGCCAATGGCAAAACCCCAATGACTTCAATGGGAAAAGGGTCAAGCCATAAGATTTTGCTCTGACCCCTGTTCTCAGGAATATGAGAAACACTTCTGTGATTAAGGGTCTGATGACCTTGTCACTGAAACTAGCAATTTAGTTTTTAACTTTAACAAAAGTAGGAAGTCAGAACAAATAGCGTTTTCCACAAAGTAACTTTAAGGATACTGCTGCTGCCATTACCTTTTTTAAAACTAAGATGTAATTTTGTTTTGCTTTGGCTACCACAGGAATCAATGCATAATATTAATAGTTAAGAGCAACATTTGACATTTGGGGATATTTGCCTGTAAGTGGGGAAACATTATGGAAAACAATTTTGGGGGAAAAGTCTTTAGAGAAATACCATCAATTCTTGAGTCGTGATTCCATACGGAGATCTACCAGTGTAGATTTTTCCTCCTGAAGGGGTCCTTTAGAAGTAGAAGGCACAACATTCAAGAATCAGGGTCTCTCTGTTGGTAGTTTGGAACTTGAACTATTTGGGATCTTGATTTTTCATCCATTGAATTCCATGGTAAAGCTCCCATGATAAGTAACAGAAGCAGGATGGAACTTTAGAGAACATTTGTTCAAAGGCTATGCTGCTGCAACCCTACAGGAAGAGACTTGAGACTATGAGATACCCTCACTGTAACAAAAATACAACTTTGTTTTCTTTTCTTTTCTGAATGCAGCCTGTAAGACTAGGATTCATAGACAGATTTTAAGAGGAGGAAGTATTATTATGAACATTGAACATGACCCCCAAATGGAGCCATGGTCCTTATGAGTTGGGTCACAAGATGGGTTTGGAGCATAAATAGAGTCATGCATATTCTTGAGCTGACTAGAAGCTCAGTGATGAGTAAAGTGTAAGATTAAGAAAGATATCCATTCTTGATGGCATGTAGCTATGATGGGTTACACTGATAGGGCAACTATGTTCACTGTTAAAGAAACACATACACTGTTTGTTCATTTTTCATAAAAAATTAAAAACAAAGGTGAACAGAGTGACATTGGCACTTGACTTTAGCATTATAATATTACCATATTTATCGTACAATTATATCATATAATTGGTCTATGTTTATCCAGATGCTACTATGACAAAATCATGGCATGGATTATAACACTCTTCTGTAGTGATGGTAGCAAGAGCCCAAGTAAACAGAAACTCTGAAGTAGTTTTATTAGTGCATTTAAAGTTAACTAGTCCATGCACAAGCTCAATTTAAATTTGCAAAAATCTGAGAATGTTCGAAGAATTTATGACAATATTATTAGAAAATTAAATAGCTGAAATAATATGCATTTCATTTTGAAACTGATAAAATTAATCACACATGAAAAATGCATCTCTCTTTCTTTGTGTGTGTTTGATCAAAAATACATCTGTAACTAGTCCTGTGGGATATTTCTGTTATGTTCTTGTGTCTGATTTACCTATTATTTTTCAACATCTGATATGAACATTAAGTTATATAACTTTTACATGCTTTTAGTGTCTAGAACCCAAGTTACATAAATTCCAACTCTTCTGACTGTTTGCAATCTTTAAAATGTAATGAGCTGAAAGATTAGCTTTGAGCCCTGGGGCCGGATTGATGTTTTGCTTAACCATTCAGCTGAGAACAGCTTTTAGATGGATAACTTGTGCTGCAACACATCAATAATAAAACTAAGGACTTAGATCCAAGCAGCTATGAATGAGAATTAAGTCTCTCAGAATGTTATAAGCTTAAATGAAACAAGTCTTAAACAGAAGGCAGCTGCAGGGACTGGATCTAAACTGCATTAAAATGACACAATATTCTTTTGGAAACAATAAGACTTCCACTGACGTGTTCTATAAGACAATCCCTCAATGGAAATGAATAACAAAATTAACATACTATGATGAAATGTGACTCATACTGAAATACAAGTCTCAGTGGGGTTTCAGCATCTGAGAAACATATTCATAACTAAGACTGTCAAACTAATAATTCAGTTTCAGGAATATGCTGTTTAGCTATGACATATAGAAATGCAAAGAGAGGAGTAGGACTTTCCAGTGACGGGGTGGGAGTAAGATGGGATTGCTACAGCTTTGTTGAAGATGCTTCCATTTTGTTGACATGTTTGCATATATGGAACTGATAATAATTTTTTCTACACAGATACTCGTAAGACCCTCATTACCATAACGTCTTTCAGAATTGCAGTAAATGATGTGACTAACATTTGTCAACTGTGGCTCTTTCTTCCTCTCATCCTCTCCTCACCTCAGGGGGAACTCTCCAGGCAACAGAGTATTTTTAGTGTTTTGTTTTATATCATGCTGATATTTATTTATTTTTCCTTACATATTTCATGGGTTAGATCCAGCAAAAACCAACTTAGGCAATGCAGTGTTGAGGAATGTAAAGCCTAATGTACAGGCAACTGGTTCCTAGATTGGCATTCAGAATCCTGTGTGAGGCAGCTACTATCCTTATATAGAGCCTGGAGACAGCTGGGCACCCCAGATAGGATCTGCAAAAATAGCACATTTTGTTGATTGGGGTGTTGCCTAAAGTCTTCAGGAGATGCTTAGAGCTACAGAAATACTGAAGACAGGGAAATTATCTGGTGTGGCAATCCCTTGGAAAGGTATTTCATAGCTGTTTTCAGAGCATGCATATGGCATAGAGCCTCTCAAAGGAAACAGATAACTGATCAGGAAGATGGTTTAGTTATCTGGTTTAAATGTGAGAAAGACATGGAGATACTTAGTTTTGTCAACACTTAGATGCTTCTGGGCATGTGTGTAACAAAAACTTTAAGTACCATGACAGATCAGGTTCTTTGGGTGGTGGGACTCTATGCATGACTGGGCAGTGAATGTCAAGGGCTATAGGTTGTACAGGAGGGACAGGATAGGAAGGAGAGGTGGGGGC
>NW_017728918.1:23902706-23908707 GCF_001723895.1 Crocodylus porosus | reverse complement strand
GGAGTCATAATTGACTCCAAGATGAACATGGACTGGCAGTGTGGGGAGGCAGTCAGGAAGGCCAACCACACCTTGTCACGCATCCACAGATGGATCTCGAGCAGGTCCAAAGAGGTGATCCTCCCCCTCTATGCGGCGCTGGTCAGGCCGCAGTTGGAGTAATGCACCAGTTCTGGGCGCCACACTTTAAGAGGGATTCAGGCTAGATATCAGGAGGTGCTACTTTACGGTCATGGCAGCTAGGATCTGGAACCAGCTTCCAAGAGAAGTTGACCTGGGGGTCTTTAAGAGGAGGTTAGATGAATACCTTGCTGCGGTCATTTGACCCCAGTATTATTTCCTGCCATGGTGGGGGGTCGGACTAGATGATCTATGCAGGTCCCTTCTGACCCTAGAAACTATGAAACTATGATATCTTTTACTAGACCAACTTAAAAGAGTTGGAAAAGAAATTCACACAAATTGCAGAGGCTTCCTCAGTCTGATGAAGGGTTTTTAAACTCAAAAGCTTGCCAAGAATTTTTTCCCCCAACCATTATGTTGGTCTAATAAAAGATATCAGATTCATCCAGATCATTGTCTGCCTGTGCCCTTAGACCAACACAGCTACTACCCTCACCACTTAAGCCCCGTGGTGCAAATGAGGCAGTTGTGGAGTTTATCCATCTCCATAATTAGGTAGTGGTTAAGCAGGAGCTTTCAGGATCTGAATTTGAATTTCAGGAATCTCAACATTGTAGCTACCCCAAATTTTGTGTGTTCTCAACTTTGGCACCTCAGTCCCTTTTTGGCCTTATATGACCTCTAGTCTAAGTATTTAAAATAGTGAAGGCAAGATTACAAAAGCTGGCTTGCACTTGGCATGAAAAATGCTGAGGTTTCTGGTGGTTACACAGTCAAAATACCCTGATATTTTCAAGTAACAGAGTTACCTTTTTTCATTTTCAGCTTCAAGTTATAAAGATACTGCAATCAAAAGATCTCAGAGCAGGGCATCAATCTTTCCAGGATGAAACATAAAAAGCGAGAAGAAATTAACTGAAAACCTCAAATCTTTTACGAGTTCAATTGCTGAATCTATTTTAGGTACTTAAATGGCCTCTATTACCAGTGGTGTGTGGGCATCTCACAATGCTTTTCCTTACAGTTCCAGGTGAGGTAGAGAATCATTGTGACCTCCAGGGCACAGATTAGCATCTGAGGCACAGACACAGGAGGGCTAACATTTTCAGAAATGCCTAAAAGACTTAGAAGCTGAAGCTTAATTTCCTCAGGTGTCTTTGACTCCTGAGTAGGTAGTTACTTTGGACAGTGAAAATTTAGGCTCCTAAGTAAATCACTTAATATATGTCTATACTGCTTCTGCAGAACTGAGTGCAGTGCTAAAGCATGCCTCCCATCCACCTGCCCCTGCCCCTGCCCCTGCCCCTGCCCTGATAGACTTGGAGATTTGGTGGTGAAATCACATTGAGGGTGTCTCCCTTGTTGATGTTCTCAAGATCTCTATCTTGGGAGTGGGGAGGGCAAGAGGTGCTTTGCATAGAAGGTGTTTTACTACTTATTACTTATTTCTGGGATTTGGTATACACAGAGCAAGTGGGTGGGATGTTCAAGGGTAGTTTTCCTTAGAGCGCTGTGGAAATAGCATAGACATACCTTTAGGCACGTCTGAAAATTTTACCCAAGGTAACTTGATGGAGGTCAGACAGGAACTTATGCAGTGGAGCAGTGCTAAGATAGTGCCCCAAACAACAGAATAACTTTCCCCCAGAACCGCTGATGGTATTGTGCCTGATACCTTATATTTTACCCAAGTATTTTCTGTGATGGTTTTCAAAATAACAAGGTAGCTCACTGAAATCATGGGTTCTTCCCTTTTTTCCCTCAGGTAAATTCATTGCCTATTACCATGTGCCATATTTGAGATGCAAAAGGTGGGTATTCCTACAAATGTAGTACAGATAAGCATTGCTGACCTCATCTAATAGGCTTGGATAAATATCTCTCTCTAGTTTCTTATTTCAAGGACAAGTGGAGTCACTGCTATTGAAAAACAATGTGAGAAATCATTACTATTTTGCTATATATTCACATGATATTTTGCCATAGACAGTTAAAACTGGGTTTGTGATGTTCTGTGTGAGTGGGTTTTTTAAAAAAATTCTTACTGGAAATAGTAGGAAAACTGCAGCTAGTATGAAAAATGTCTTGAACAAATACCAGGAGAATATTTTCAGTAAGAGAACAATGAGGTGTCAAGTGCAGCTGTGCTTTATATTCAGGTCTCAACAAAACTGTACCAAATTTACATTCCCTGAATATCCTTGGAAGTGAATATACTATAAAATTCATACACTGTCCTGCATGTGAATCAGATATGAATAGACATGAAATATAAAAGGACAGAAAGGTGATTTCCTTCTTCTATTCACTGTCTTTTGGCCTGGCCAAAATAGTACATGAGGCCTGAACAGTCTTCTTTTAAACTAAGGAAAGACAAAGAGGGAGTTCCTAAGCAATTTATCAATGAAGTCAAATCAACTTCTAATCCCATTTAAAGATAAATTTAGAGATTCTACAGAGATAAAAAATAATGATGTTAATGGCTGTAGGTAATGACTACAGATCATTCAGTTAATGCCATTTACTGTCATGTACAAAAAATTTGGTTTACTGAAGACTCAGTCTGAGGAAAAGTACAGGAGTCTTATCCTGGACTGTTTGCCACAGCAAACATGATTATAATAAGAATTATGTATTAGAAACACTTTTTTCTTAATACATTTGAGGCTTTTCTTCAGTCCTTAGATAGTAAGATAAACAAACTTTTCAAAGACTAAATGAAGGCATTTGGAAGGCTGAGAGCACAAAGCAACAGTAGAAGACAAAATCTTGGGAAGTCAAAATCAATGTCGATCTTTGGCTGTCATTTTTAAAATTCCTTATAACTACACTTGGTTGGGTCATAGTCCATAAATAATGAAATATCAAAGTTTTGCTTTAACTGGTATTAAGGCTGCAACAGATAACTGCTTATTATAAAACCAAAGTACAACAAATTGCATCTTTCAACTCTATTTTGGTACACTGTATGGTAGAAAACAATTTTATGCTGTCATTCCTCTTCAACTGTAGGTTACTAGCTAAAATGCAACCCAGTGAGTAATGACTGCAAGTGATTTCCATCTGATGGATGTTTTGTAGCCTGTGTAAAAATGAGCTGGTAGTCACAGTGCAGTTTATTGGGAAAGATGACTACATCACAAAATCCAATAATACCAGTCAGCAGTCTCCTGTCACTTGCAGAAGGTAGGAAAGGACTGAATGGAACGAAGAGCAACAGGGTAGGTCATGTCTAGACTCCCCAGGTCAGTTCTGAAGTCCCTTGCCTGGACAGGATGGTGCCACAGTAGTTGGGGCACCAGATTAAACTGAGAAGAAGCAGGTTCTCTTGCCTCTAATTGGTACCTTGGGCAAGTCACTTCACAGCGGTTTCCCCATTCCACCCTCTGGATTTGGCTGATTTTTGACTGCCTGTTCTTCGGTTGTTCATGTTTTCTGTTCACAGTGGTGCGTGTACACAAGCAATTAATGCAATGCAATACACTCCAGAGCTGTTTGAGCTGGAGGAAACTGCTCCCGGGCACAGCGTCTACACATGCATTCGGGAAAGCAGCACTTTGAGCCAGGGCAGGGCTGGCAGCAGGCTTGTGGGGGTTAGCCCTGGGCTCTGTGGCAACATCAGTAAGTGGAGGGCTGGCTGGGGCATGGGGGTGCTGAAAGTGCAGAGCCATGTGACTAGGCAGCAGGCAGCCTGTGCACTTCAGCACCCTTATGCCCCAGCCAGCCCTGGTCACTGTCTACCACACATGCGTTTCATCACAGTTAATTACTCCGCCATAAGATAGTACAGTCTCTGACAGTAGTATCTTATGGCAGAGTAAATTAATTTACTGCACCTTAATACTGTTGCATGTGTAGACAGTGATGCTTTACTGTGGAGTGAATTGGTTAGCTCTTCAGTAAAGCACACGTGGGATGCTGATAGTGGGAGACGTTTCTAATACCTACAGTATTTAACACTAACGTGGTTTCTACCTTTGATGGAGAGATAAGATGCCTATTTCAAGTGCAATCAGTCTAGTACCATTCAGCACTGCATTCAGTCTGCATACAGAGAACAGTATCCTGTAACTCTAGTGAGGTCAGGGTGTCTTGCATTGCCACTTTACTTGATAGATAAATAATGATATATTCTACCTCTTTACTCGGAATTTTAAAAATTTTTATACCTTTTCTCTGACAGATTTTAATTATAAAGTAATATGTAATTTACTTTACTTTTGTTTTATTCTCATTCTCTTGCCTATTAAATGCCTATTAAAAAGTAGGCATTTATCACTTGCAGCAGTTAACGTTACAATGGTATTGGCAGTATTGTAACTATAGTCTAACCATAGGAAATACCTAAGATATGGTAAACACTGTGAAGTAAGTAAGAAGCTTGTCCTAGGGGTTTTAATCTTTTAAAATCCCTATATTGTTAGAGATTTTAATCTTCTATTTTCTTATTTCCAGGATTGTTGAAGTAATGATTTTTGCCTTTGTTTTATATAAATTCATAAGTTTTGCATAGGCATGTGTTTTCATATTTAAGTTACATATTCAAGTAAGGGGGCTGGAGTATAAGATCTTCTGAGGTCCCTTGCAACCCTAATGTCTATAAAATATTTGTATGTTTATATTTGTACTATACACCATGATTCTGTATAACTTTATTTTCCAGAACTGAATGTGCTTCTGTTCTGATTCTGTACACAGACAATCTCTTTCCTCTATTAGTGCTTCACACACTAAAGTACTGAATATAAGACTATAAGGATTTTTTTCCTTTTTCTCTTTAAAATACATCATTTAAAAGGAACTTCATCTATCAGGAAGATGTGTGTCATGAAACATTGATCTGTTGATACTTCAGCAGAGCATGGTATCGTTCAGTGCAAACACTTTCAGAATTTGGTTTGTGATGGTGAAATCAGATCTTGGTATTGAGTTAAAGACAAATCTATCTTTCTGCAAATGCTTGGTTTTTTTTCAGTGTATTTTAGAAAGCAATCAACATAAGGCATAATGCTAAACTTTCCTATTTGGGACAAAAGATTTCAGAAACGAATTGCAATTTATCCTCTGATATTTTTTATTGAAGGCCTCTTCTTATCTTATCTTCCATAGGTCTCCATATTGATCTACCTACATGTTTTACTTTTCTTTTTTTGGTTTTAAAAAGTCTGGCCAATCAATTACTGAAGGTTCTTTGATCTTGAAATAATTTTGCCCCATCTTCTTTTCTTCTTCCTGTTTCTCCATGTGATTCTAAACACATTCTATTCTTCAGTGTTCATCTTTGAATCTTCCTTTTCCCCATTTTAGGGGTGGAGTCCTAGCCAATTGAAATCAATGGCAATGACTTCACTAGGGCAGAATCAAGCAGTTTAATGTTGGCCTCACTTTTTTTCCAGAAAAGGCTATTTCTCTTTCTGTTCAGAATTTCAACAATTCATAGTAATAGCTTGAGAGTAGCTCTTAAAATAAGTAGGTGGTTGAATGGGGAACAGAAACTGTTCAATAGGACTCCTGAGGCCCAGTAACACTAAAGCACATGCTTAACTTGCTTCTTTTTGTTACTGTCTTTGAAATATATTAATTAAAAGGAACTTCCTCTGATAGGAATCTCTGAGTCATATATCTTGACTTCAAAAAAGCCTTCGATCTGATATCCCAGGATCACCTCTTGGCAAAACTAGTCAATTGTGGCCTTGGGTCCACCACAATCCACTGGCTGAGAAATTGGCTCCATGGTTGGACTCAGAGGGTGGTGGTTGATGGAAGTCAATTGTCCTAGTGCTCTGTGACCAGTAGGGTCCCCCAAGGCTCTGTCCTTGGACCCATATTGTTCAACATCTTCATTAATGATGTGGACATTGGAGTCAGAAGTGGACTG
>NW_017728918.1:23844512-23902011 GCF_001723895.1 Crocodylus porosus | reverse complement strand
CTTCAAGAGCAAACTGGATGCTTATCTTGCTGGGATCCTATGACCCCAGGTGACTTCCTGCCCTTTGGACGGGGGAAAGGCGGGGCTGGACTCGATGATCTTCTGAGGTCCCTTCCAGCCCTAATGTTTATGAAATCTATGAAATCAATGAGTCACCGCTGAAGCCCAGTGCTATTCAACAGAACTCCAGAGCATGCACTTAATTTTAAGCACATGCTTAAGTTCCATTGAGTCCTATGTCTAAGTACTTTGCTGAAATTAGACCAAACACTGAGTTATGCACAGCGAGAATATTTGAATGTATGCTGCCCCTGAAGTTTCCCTGAGAAAAGCTTAGACACATAAATCAGGGCTGCAAATGAGGCAGATCTGTCTAGTCTTTTCCCTGGGTAAGTGTTTACAACTGTATTTCACAGAAAGAACAGGTCTTACCCTTTTCCTTTCACAGATTCACTGGGCACATACAGATGCTACACTTAGAAGTTCAGGAGGTTAGATTGGGCAAAAAATGGCCAGCTGACCTTAGTTCACCTATGTGTAGACCTTGCACTTAGATCCCTAGTTATGTGGATCTAAGCATCAAACTGTATAGACATTCAGGAAGGTTAGATCAGGCAAAAAATGGTTGCTCACTCTCACTTAGTTCACCAGAGAGGTGCACTAAGTTAGATCAGGAACAGATTAGCTCAATCTATACAATGTTTGTACCGTTTCTGAGTGCAGCCTGGGAATGGAAAGCACAGCCGCTCACCCCAGCCCCAGGGCTATGCTTTTCCTATTCCCTCCTGCTGACCAGGCTATTTTTAGCCCCCAACCCCCTCTACACCCAGATGCACAGCTCTCCCTTCAGCTCAACCAAGCTACAACAGGGAGCAGTGAAGGCATGCAGCTCCAGCATGCGGAGCTTCCCTCCAAGAGTGTATGAGTGCAGGAGCTGCTTGTGCACAATGGGGAGCACCAGCAATAGAGGTGGCCTAGTGTTGCCGCAATGTGCAGCACTGGCTGAAGCCATGTGCTGCTGGGTGCCAGCATCTGCACTGGGCATGAGTGCCCCGAGCGCCCCAGATGCTCCTGCCTGCTGCTGCCACCCTGCCTGCAGGGCTGCATGCCATGGGGTTGGGGGCTGGGAGGTCCCCATACTCCCCCACCCTCTGTCTCACTCACACCCTGCCCACCCGAGCTCCATGCTGTTGCCACTGCCCTGGGTGCAGGCTCTGTGCTGTTGCCAGCCCCAGCCCCACGCTCTCTGCCCCTGCCCAACTGCAGCTCCCACCCCCCTGGAAAATCAGCCTTGAAGCTTTGCTTCTACCAGTCTTCTAGATTTCTTGTTCTCTCTCTAAACACAAGCACAAGCTCCTTCCTTTTAGGGATTTTGGCTCATGTTATTCAAGAGGCCTTCCGTAGACTAGACAAGGAGGATGGATGAATGATGCAGCAAATGTTCAGCAACCACAGGCTACTTGAGGCATTCACCATCCAGCTGAACACCACACCATTTGTGGGCTCAGGGGATTGGCACAGATCAGTGGGATCCTACTATGATTCAGGTCTGGGTGATCAGCTGTGACTACAAAACTTTTGAATGTGGAAGACAACAGTTCTGGAGCTGTGTGCTGAGCTGACCCCTATCCTCTAGTGCTCTGACACAAGAATAACATCGTGCGCACCTATACACATCCTCCAGGGCATGTGGTTGGAGGTGGGCGGGGCAGGGTTAATTAGGCTATTGGGAGCTGCTTTAATTAAAAGGCCTACAACATCTTGTGTATTCCGTGTCCCACATTTCAAAATGTCAGAGAAGGCGCTTTAGATTTAATAGATTTCATAGACATGAGCTTGATTGACAAGCTTTAGTTAAAGCGCTCCCCCTGCCATTTTAAAATGTGGGGATGCTGAATACACAAGACTGAATACACAAGAATACACTGCAGCACCTGGAACAATTTAGTTGGGATGCTGCATGTAATCAGAACATTTCAGAGCAGGTGCCCCTTGTGTTCACCGATATGTGTGTTGGCTGGTTGAGTATACAATACACACAATATTCAGGCAGGTAGGCCTGTTTCAGAAACCAAAACAAGGACATTGCATCCCTGTAGCCACATCTGCCCTGGAAGTTTGGAAGTGCCAATAGTCATTTTAGATAGCTCCTGCTCCCCTGATTTATGAAGCCAGATAGTGACAATGTGGACAAAGCAAGAAGAGTTTTAAGTACTGCCTAGACAGATGCAGAATGAGTTCTGTGTGCTCTTGGGTGTTTGAAAGGGTGCTGGAGATCTCTCATGGCAAGGTTTAACCTTAGCTTGCCTAACACCTCCATTGTTGTTTCTGCCTGCTGTGGGCTACATGGTATTTGTGAAGCTACAGCAAGGCTTGTCAGAGAGGTTGCAGATAGAGGTTGAGAGGCTGTGTGAAAACTTTAGTGATCAGGGGCAAGGGGTACATCTCAAGCTCCCTGTAATAATATGTACCTTTCTGAGAAAGGACTTCAGTGTTGTGTTATGAATTGTACCAATATTTGCATTTAAAACTAACACTGGCTTGTTGTGAGGTAACGCTGCTCCTGTGAACCTGTGCTTGTGTGTATATTCAGCTTGGCATTTTCAAGTACTCCAAGTCAGTATGCAAGGACAACCATTGCATTTGAGGTACCAAGAAACAGGGGTGCCATTTTTATGGGAACAGACTGACCAAGCAAACCTGCAAGCAAACAGGAAAAAATGAGTTTGAATTGGTGCAATGAACTGCATTAACAATGTAAACATTAAGGGTGTTTATACATGTGGTCCGATGTGGGGAGGGCACTTTAATTAGAGCACCTCTGAGAGCCACTCTAATTAAAGTGCCAGGAGTGTCTCGTGTATCAGCATCCCCACACGTATAAATGCCAGCTGGGGCACTTTATCTAAAGCTTATCTAATGAGCTTTAGATAAAGCACCCCCACTGCCATTTTTAAGCACAGGGATGCTCCAACACATTGTAATTACAGCACATTGGAGCAGTCTAACTGCTCCTGTATAGGTGCCATAAGAGATGTAAAGTCAGGAAGCAAAAGGCTGAGATGTATATAGATGAAGTGCTCACCTATATACAGCCTAAAAGGCTCGTGTAAACAATGTCATAGTTTTATTTCCCTTCAACTGGTGTGGAATGAATGCTGAAGGGTGGTCTGCACCTTAGGCACAGGGTTCCTCATATGTGGTGTTTCTGTAAAGTGAAATGGAGCAAGGAACCTAGTGTGCTGGATCTAACAGTCAACTGTTTTCTGCAGCTTTTCTGTATGCTGCTCCAGTATATTTATAAGATCATTGTCACTCACTCATGCACCATTATTCCCTGCTTTCTCTCTTGTAATATGTTTTCTTTCCATGCCTGGTCCCACAGTACCCCCTCATAGATTCACAGATGTTCGGGTCAGAAGGGACCTCAGCAGATCATTGAGTCCAACCCCCTGCCTCAGGAAGGAAAGAGCGCTGGGGTCAGATAACCTAAGCCAAGTGCATGTCCAGCCTCCTCTTAAAGACCCCCAAGGTAGGAGTAAGCACCACCTTGCTTGGAAGTCCATTCTAGATTCTGGCAACCCTTACCATAGAGAAGCTTTTCCTGATGTTTAACCTGAATCTGCTCTCTGTCAGTCTGTGGCCATCATTTCTAGTTACTCCAGCGGATGGCCTGGTAAACAGAGCATCTCCTATTCCCTGTTGTCCTCCCCTGATGAATTTGTAGATGGCCACAAGATCACCTCTTACCCTTCTCTCATGGAGGCTGAAGAGATTCAGGTCCCTCAATCCCTCATTTCACTCCTTCTTGCTACATATGTGCATTTCAGAAACTCCATGAATATGCTGTCTGTACTGCACTTCTTTCACTTCCTCATCAATGACAGCCTTGCTGCTTCTGTTGAGGCTGTGCCTTTCAAGGACATTCCTTGAATGTTGATAAGGAAGACAGAGAACTGGTTAGATTTACAAGTGATACCAGTGAACAATGTTTTCCCCTGAGTTTTTTTCCTATGTATCGCACCAGGCAGAATCTCTGAGTCTAGATCACCTCCAGGGAGCTGGCAGCAGGAACTGTTGCTTCCTTCCATGGTGAGTGTGAAGGGCAATAATATTTCCATGCAAGGGGAAGGAATAAATTGGGGTGGGAGGGCAGACCAGGGGAATGAATATTCTGAAATGAATATTCTAGAAAAAAATATGGCAGGCTGTTGTGGCTTGGCTGATCTCTAGGAGATGAAGATAACTACTGCCCAGAGAAAGTTACTGCTTTTGGAGACCAGACCATGCCCCAGCCACTTCACAGCCTACCTAGTAATAGTGGGGAGACCCAAAGATGAATTTGTAAAATGGTTTGAAAGGGAGACCTATCATGGTGCAAGAGACAAAGCAGTTATAGCTAGAAATCTCAGGGAAAGGAAAAGAGAACTCCTGCTAACACATCTTTTGACTTGGCAAAAAGGAAAACACAAGCTAAAAATATACTTCTAAAATGTTTCTAGGACAAAAAAGGCAGATGAGGCCTTTACTTGAGTGCACACACAAGGGACCAGCATAAATCCTTCATTTAGCTGAAGATGGTCTATAACTGGAAAGGGCCTAGAAACATTTGGGATTCTGTGAAGACATTGTATAGTCCAACCCTGCAATTTGGGGCTGCAGAGGCACAGCACATAGTAGTTATCACAGGTAGAGCTGGACTACAGCTAGAATTGGGGATATGAAGGGTTCCTTTCCCATCCCTTTCCAGAATGTAGGCGGTGAGGCTGGAGCTCAGTGGACGGGGACGGTGACACTGTTTGTGCTGCAGGCAGCTTTGTGGGCTGCCTATACATGTGCTTGGAGGTGGGGAGGGGATTGTTTTAATTAGAGCAGTTCCCAGACAGTCACTCTAATTCAAATGGCTCAGTGTCACATGTATTAAGTGCCTCCCCTGCATTACAAAATCCCTGTGGGGGTGCTTTAATTAAAGCCCATACAATGAGGATTAGTTAAAATGTCCCCATGGCTATCTTGAAATGTGGGGAGTCTTAATACATGTGACGCTGAGGCAATGCTGGACCATTCTAATTCCAGTGCATCAGAGAACATCTATAGGGAGCCATGGTGTCCAGGTATGACTTCCAGCACTATCCAGTACACCGGCATTCTCAGTCTCTGAAACATGCAGCTTGCGGTGCACCGAGTCAATTTTAAGGGCAAGGAATGGGGCAACACAGCTAAGTTAATACAAGTAATCTAGGCTGGATAAAGACAATCAAAAAGCCTGAGGCAGAATCAATTCAAACTACACAGGTTTCTCTAAACTGAGTAGACTGAACTGATACCAAACATAACAGACATTTACTTTTCAGTTGGGAAAAGAAGGCAGAAGCCTCCACTGGCTTAGACCAAAAGGCAGGGGTGCTAAAGCACACTTCCCAGCCTGCTGGCCAGCCAGGCCATCCCTGCTTGCATGCCTGACACATGGCCCCAACCCTCTGCCTTCCCCACAGTGGGGGAAACAGTCCTATGTCCACAGATGGCCCTGAGTGGGGCATCTGTCTGCATGGGAGGGGTCCCAGGCCTCTGGGGGTGGGGGGTCCCTTAGCTGGTCAGGGATCTCTTTGAGCCCTGGTCTGCTCAGTTTGAGGGGTGGTGATTCTGTGTGGCCAGGCTGGTGTGTCACTGATACTCAGGGGGAAGGAGGAATCCCCACACCCATCTTGGCTCCCCTGAGCTGGGGTCTTCCTAGCTGGAGGGGCATGGGAGGGATTGGGCTGGGCCCTGGGAGCTTCCCTGTCCCAGCTGCGTGGCCTCCATAAAGGGCAGGATTGGACTGCATTGCCAAGGCCTGCTGCATCCTGCCAACTCCTGCTGGTGACAGGCTCTAGTAAGACATGCTAGGTAGGCCGGGGACTTGCACCAGGAGGCATTTTGTCCTCTATGAAGTGCTCCTATCCCCACCATCTGGTACAAGCCCCCTGGGCTGTTTGGCATCTCCTGCAGGAGCCCGGCATCAGCAGCAGTGGACAGGATGCAGCAGGCAGCCCTGGGGGCTTGCACCAGGTGGTCTGGCCTGATCCTGACCTTTATGGAGCTGTCCTGGCCTGCTGCTAAGTGCGAGCCACCTGGGCTTGGCCACTGCATCCTGCCATCTGCTGCTGATCCCAAGCTCTAGAAGGATGCATCAGGTGGACTGGAGGTTTGTGCCAGATGGCAAGGCCAAGCCAGCTCCATAAAGGGCAGGATGGGCCCTGCCACCTGGCACAAGTCCCTGGCCTACCTGGTACATCCTATTGGAGCCTGCCACCAGCAGCAAGCCAGCAAGACACAGTGGACAGCCCCAGGGGGCTTGTGCCATGTGGCAAGGCTAAGCTAGGCTGCAGAGCGGGAGGAAACCTTGCTGCAACCCCCACATGGCAGACCCCAGCTGGAGGCCTGGGACTATTCTGTTTTTTCCCCCACCTACTCTCAGTGCCTGACAAGTGGGGTGGAAAGGTGGGGGGGCTGACTGGGGGGGAACCCCCCACTATGTTCCCACTCCATGACAGACCCCAGTGGGGGCGGGGCAGGGCCAGGGCCAGGGCCAGGGCCAAGGTGGGGGTCTGTTTCCCCCTCTCTTTCCCCTGCCTCCCTGCTTGGGCTGCTTGCTCGCTAGGATTGGTTTGGGCAGGGGGCAGTAAAGGGTCTGGTCCCTGGGGAAGCCCTGCTTGTATCCCCACCCTTGCCTCTGTGATCGTGCTGCTTGCTAGCTGGCCAGAAATGAGCCCAGTCCTAGATCTGTGGGAGCTTGGAGCCAGCTAGGGGCTGGGCTAGAGTGGTGAGCTGTATTCCAGCTCCCCTCCCCACAAGGGCACTTAGGATGCTGGGGGACTATGACTTAACCTGAGTCAGGAGGGGATCTGAGACAGAAGTTCCATAGACTGCTTTAATTTAAATCAGTTAAGTCTGATACTACATCCATCCAGGTTTATCTTAAACTGGTTTTGGCCATTTTGAAAGTGGTTTATGAGCGCTGAACTTCTATTCTGCTACAGGTTTGAACGAGTTTCTGATCACTTATACTGATTTATGTGTAATTTCTGTTATTACCTAATGTATGGGTGGGAGAAGAGAGAGGTCCACTTCATAGCATCAGCTGCCTGTTTGGCTGGCAGGGAGAGGTGGCAGTTGTTTGTCACTCCCAGTCACCAAAGCATGCTACAGAGCACTGGAATCTTCAATGGCTCCAGAACTTAGGGCATGTTTTATTTAGATCATGTTAAGCATTACCATGGGCCTGCTCAGAAACATTTCTAACTCATAGTAATGCTCACTAAGATCCTAATAAAATACATCCTAAGTGTAACATGTGACAAGGTCCTTTGAGGAGTACTCAATAGAGGGGTTTACATAGAAGATAGAGGGCTGCCTATTGGAAGTGCATTCCTTAGTAGGGCTGTGTGAGGCTTCAGACAGAGCTTCAGATCCGGAGAAGCTTTGGATGCTTTGGGGTCTGAAGCAGCACATCCAAGTCAAAGCGCTGGCCTCATAAGGCTTCCTGAAGCAGTTCAGAGCTCCTGAAGCGCTTTGGAGCCACCTCTGAGCTGCCTTGGAGATCCGGTCATAGGGTATAATGGGGAAACAATAAAATATCTATAACTTTGTTGTTTTTTTGGTCTTATTTGCATGAAATTTTCAGGGGTGATAGACTCTGCAGAGAGGATGAAGCCTGCCAAATTTCAAGAAGTTTGGTGCAGGGGTTTTGGGGCAACTGTACCCCAAATTGTTGAAAGCAAAACTCTTATCACGTCTATGTGTTACAACATAGCAGGGTGAAAAATACAAGGCTGGTAGCTCTTGCTGAGGCCACAAAGCCTGCCAAGTTTCAAGAAGATCAGTGCAGGGGCTTGGGGGGAACTGCCCCTTAAGCTGTGGACAAGCAAAACTCACGCCAAGGGTGGTTGTGGGACTGAGCCTGTCTGCCTTGGGGTGTGGAGGGGAGACACTACTGCAGGCCTGGCTGCTAAGCTGCTGTGTTCCCAGTTACCAATCAATCAATCATGATTCAGTCAGGGACCAGCTCAATACACAGGACCTAGCTACTGCATAACAACTTAATGAGTATCAATTAGCACCTACAAAACCAGGCTAAGGAGAGGAACAAATCAATACAGACAATCAACTGCCCCAAGGCAGACAGTCTTGGCAGAGTTTTGCCTGTAAACAGCTAGGGGTGCAGGGCCCCTGAATCTCCCTGCACCAATCTCCTTGACAGCTGGCAGGCATCATGGCCACAGCAGGGGCCAGCATCCCTGCAGCTGTTACCCTGCTGCGCCTTAACACATGCAGTGTCACCCATGGCACGAGTTTTGCTTGTCCACATCTTGAGGTGCAGTTTCCCCCAAAGCCCCTGCACCGATCTCCTTAAAACTTGGCAGGCTTTGTGGCCTCAGTAAGAGCTACCAGCCCTACAGTTTTGACCCCCCCCTATATTGTAACACACAGCCGTGACATGAGTTTGGCTTTCAAGAATTTGGGGTACAGTCTCCCCCAAACCCCTACATAAATCATATTGAAACTTGGCAGGTTTCCTGCTATCAGTAGGGGCTACAATATCTTCAAGTTTCATCCAAATCAGACAAAAAACAACAACATTATAGATATTTCATTGATTCCCCATTATACCCTATGGCCGGATCTCCAAGGCAGCTCTGAAGCTTTGAAGCTGCTTCAGTTGGATTGAAGCAGAAACCCGGTCCAGAGCTCCAGACTGGATCACAACCATCTGAAGCAACCAGATCCGAAACAATGAGATCGCTGCCGACTCGCACAGGGCTATTCCTTAGGCCTAGTCTACTTTTTAAATTTTACCAGGATACGTATTTTGGTGAGGACTGTGATTTGTTTTCTATAGGTTATACATGTAATTCCCTATGGCCAAATATTATTCCACCTGTTAGGACTTTAATGGACATAGGCACCCTAATACAATCCTATTCCACCCATTTTGAGTCCCAGAAAGAATGTTAACATATCTACTTTTAGAACATGCCATCACCTTGGCCTTAAGAATAAGCCACAAATAGCCTCAAGGAGGAGGAAAACTCATTCATGTTTTGGGCTGTTGATTTTTTAGGGACATAAGCAGGGTGGAACAGGATTGAATGTAGATGCCTGAAAGGTGGACTAGAATCTGGGTCTTCGTGTGGAAGCATTGATGGTCACATAGGGTGCTGACAGAAGTGACACGTAAGGTCTCCTGTCTGCCCGGAGCGGGGATTCAGGATGTGACAGAGATGATCCCGACCATTATCCAGCCAACTGATTACTACCCCATGGTACTAATTCATGTGGGCACTAATGATGCATCCAGGAGAAGCCCAGATCACCTGATGAAGGACTACCATGCTTTGGGGGGCAAGCTGAAGGAGACATGGCACAGGTGGTCTTCTCATCTGTCTTTCCAGTGAGTGGACATGGACGCCACCATGAGACCTGCATCAGAGAGGTCAACTTGCACCTTCAGGAATGGTGTCTCAAGGTGGGCTTCGGCTTCTTGGACCATGACCCATACTTAAAGACAAGAGGCATGCTCAGGTGGGATGGGCTTCACCTCTCCCCTAGAGGGAAGTGTGTATTCTCTTTCAGGTTGGCTGATCTCCTCAGGTGGGCTTTAAACTAGGCTTATTGGGGGAAGGGGAGGATGAGGTCAGAGGGAGTCTCGGAACACAAAACCAAGTGTTTCCCACAAGAACAGCCAACCAAGACTGATGAAGAGCACAAGAAATACCCAAGTAAGAGACAGGGGCCCAGACAGTCCTGGGATTAGGGGGAAGTGCATACACCTTTAGGAGGCCTTAAATGCCTATATACTAATGCTCGTAGTATGGGGAACAAGCAGGAGAAATTGCCCTTTTGACAGTTGTGCCTCCCTGGGGCCATCTATTCATGGCCCCACAACACTGATCAAGGGCCAACCGCCTGCCTTCTGGCCTGCCATGCCTTGTTGTTATTTTGATTGATCGAAAGATCTTAATCAAACGGGAGGCTGCCTATTTTCGGTCTTGGTGCCTTAGGCACTATCTGCAGCTCCTTTCCTCCCCTTATACCGCAGCCCAAGCCTCGCAGATGTATCTGGTGTTGTTCAGGTCTGTCCTACTCCCTGCCGCGTGGATGCCCTCTGGCTTATCCCTCCACCTGCACCCTCGCCAGTGCCCCCTAGCTCATCTCAGAGCCCGCGCCCCTTCTGGCGCCCTCAAGCTTGTCCCACACTGTCCGTTTTGGGACTTCTCACCCATGCCAGCTCTGGGCTCCTCACTGCCCCCTTTAGTCAGGGCTTCTCACTGCCCCCTAACTCCAGGGCTCCTCCCTGCCCCCTTCCTTTGGCTCTGGGGCTCCTCACTACCCCCTAACTCCGGAGCTGGGGCCCACACACCCCAAACAATGCTGCACCCTCTCCAGCCCAAGGAACCTCCACGCTACTGTGGAGTCCCTATGAGACCTCCTCCAACCCCTTATAGCCTCTCCCGGTCCTCTGGTGAAACAGTAAACACAAAACGCAAAGCCCTCAGGCTACAACATAAAAGCTAGACCATTCTGGTCAAAAATACGAATCCCTCCCTACCAGAGAGAGAGAGAGAGCACATCAACCCCCAGCAGGAACCAGGGGCTGTTCTGACTGTCAGAGTTCTCCCCTTTGTTCTGGCTGAGTTCCTCCTCCCTTGGCCGCTGGAGGGGAACTGCCCTCCTGGCCTTCTGCCTGGGCTTAAGAAGGGCTAAGCTCCACCCCTTCCTGTCTCTAGGTTTCCCTGGTTGCTAGGGCAACCAGCATCTGTGCAGTCCTGGTGACTGGCAGCTGTGCTTCCCCCTTTCTGCCACTAGGGGTCTCTCCCGAGCCGTTTCTGCTCTCAGTCGCAGGGCACCTGAGAGCTCTGCAACAGCCCTTCTGCTAGCTCATAGAAACCCAGACATAGTGGGGCTCACCAAAATGTGGTGGGATCCAGTGCACAGTTGGGCAGTGAACATCAAGGACTATAGGCTGTACATGAGGGATAGAGCAGGGAGGAAAGGTGGGGGGTGTGGCACTTTATGTCAAAGAACAATTCACATCCTCAATGAGCAGCACTGGGTCAGAGGAGGGGCAGACTGAAGTGCTCTGGGTCAGAATACAAGGGGGTCGGGAGGATAGGGACTTAACTACAGACCACCCAACCAGGGAGAAGAGTTAGACCAGGAATTCTCAGGTCAGCTCATGGAGGCAGTTAAGTCAAAGGATGTGGTCATCATGGGTGACCTAAACTATCTGGACATCTGCCAGGTCTGACCACTCACGTAGGTTTCTAGTCATGTTACAGGACCTCCATCTAACCCAGGAGGTGCACAGTCCCACCAGGGGAAATAACTTGTTAGACCTGGCCCTGGCCCAAGCAATGACCTGGTGAGGGGACTGCAAGTGCTTGATCACCTGGATCAAGGATAACAAGAAATCCTTTTTTAAATACATAGCGGGTAAAAAGAAGGTACCGGGTAATGTAGGATGTCTGCAGGACATGCTAGCAAATCTGGTGGTCCCACCAGATGACAAAGCTAACCTATTTAACAATTTCTTTGCCTCCATTTTTCTGAGCAGGGACCAGGTCATCCCCCACACTGGGATCCCTGATGGTCCCAGGGGAGGCACAGCCAGGCCCAGGGTCAGAGAGGACCTAGTTAGGGAACTTCTGGTCAACTTCAGAGGTCATTGCGGGAGCCCTGGCACAGCTTTACGAGCACTCATGGTGCTCTGGTGAAGTGCCAGAGGACTGGAAAAGGGCCAATGTGGTCCCCATTTTCAAAAAAGGGAGGAAGGAGGACAGAGGAAATTATAGGCCTGTTAGTCTTATCTCGGTCCAGGGGAAGCTCTTTGAGAAAATTATCCAGGTGCACATGTGTGAGGGGCAAGCAAGGGAGTGTATGCTTAGGGGCAACCAACACGGGTTCATTAGAGGCAGGTCCTGTCAGATCAATCTGGTGGCCTTCTATGACCAGGTCACAAAATCCTTAGATGCAGGGGTAGCACTGGATGTAGTCTTTCTGGAATTTAGGAAGGCCTTCAACACTGTATCTCACCCCATCTCATTAAAAAATTAGGAGATTGTGGTGTCAGTGCCTACACAGTCAGATGGGTTGCCACTTGGCTGGAGGGCTGCACTCAGAGAGTGGCGGTGGATGGGTCTTTTTCGACCTAGAGGGATGTGGGCAGTGGGGTCACCCAAGGCTCAGTCCTCGGGCCTGCACTGTTCAACATCTTCATCAGTTACTTGGTCAAGGGGGTGAAAAGCACCTTGTTCAAATTTGCAGATGACACTAGGATATGGAGAGTGGGCACGCTAGAAGGGAGGGACAGGCTGCAATTGGATCTGGACAGGTTAGAGGGGTGGGTGGATGGGAAATAGATGGGATTCAATACTGACAAGTGCAAGGTACTGCACCGAGGGAGAAAGAACCAGCACCATACCTACAGGCTGGGGAAGTCCCTTCTCATCAGTGCAGAGGCAGAAAAGGATCTTGGAATTATTAGAGACTCTAAGATGAACATGGGCTGCCAATGTGGGGACTTGGTCAGGAAAACTAACTGCACTTTGTCATGCATCCATAGATGCATCATGAGCAGGTCCAAGGAAGTGATCCTCCGCCTCTATATGACATTGGTCAGGCTGCAGTTGGAGTATTGCATCCAGTTCTGGGAGCTGCACTTCAGGAGGGATGTAGACAACACGGAGAGGGTGCAGAGGAGGGCCACTCATATGATCAGGGGGCAGCAGGGCAGGCCCCATGAGGAGAGGCTTCAAGACCTGAACCTGTTCAGCCTCCACAAGAGAAGGCTGAGAGGGGATCTGGTGGCCATCTATAAACTGAGAAAATGGGAGAGTCCCTGTTCACCCAAGCACTGCTAGGAGTAACTAGGAATAACAGCAATAAGTTGATGGAGAGTAGATTCAGGAGGCCCTACTTCACAGTCAGGGCAGCTAGGATCTGGAACCAATTTCCAAGGGAAATGGTGCCGTCTCCTACCCTGGGGGTCTTTAAAAGGAGGCTAGATAGACACCTTGCTGGGGTCGTTTGACCCCAGCACTCTTTCCTGTCCATGGCTGGGGGTCGGACTTTGATGATCTGCTCAGGCCCCTTCTGACCCTACCAACTATGAAACTATGAAGCTATGAAACAACACTAATGTTGGGCCTAGGAAGGGCTAGGGGAGAGAGGCTGCAGGCAGGCAGCCTGTTTCTGCTGGATTGGCTTCAAAGTGCAGCTCAATCTCCACAACCACCTCCCCCCAGAAACCAAACAGCAAATATTGGGTTGGGGTGAGGGGTGGAGGAGTTGATCTAACTCATTGCACTTTCTGTGAAGCACTGTGAGAGCAGGGAGCTGCACACCTGTCAGCACCCATGAAGATAACATAAACTAGGAAATATGTTCTCTTGATTATACAAGTAAAGCTGCATTGGATTTGTATAATTGGTGTAACGGGCATAACTGCATTCATAGTGGGGGCATTGTAACTATATCAGTATTCTTAAAAGCCATACAGCTTTCTAATATAAAGAAGCCTTCTATGCTTCTATAAGGCCTTCAATTATATTACCTTATACTTAGGCCCTGGCCTCAGCCACATCTTCCTTTCTATATCTACATTAATTGTGCCTGAATCTTTCGTTCCCAAAATTTCTAGTAGGTACAGAACTGGTTACAATTGCCATGCCTGAAAATGCAGGTCTTGATGGCTTCGAGTTTTATGGAGAGACAGATAAAGAAAGCCGGAAGAGATTCCTGGCTGAGCTTGAAGCACACTGCCCAACAAGAAAGAATTATATAAAAAGCATAATTTTTATTGAAGAAACCAGCAAGAGGGCAAAAGTATTGATCCATATGTGACTGATTTAAAACTGGCTCCCAAATCATATGGATTTGGGGAGTTATGAGTCAGTTAGAAGACAAAGTAGCACTTGGAATTATGTCAGGCTTGTTGTGTGCCAGGGATTTAAATCTAGAATGTGCCATAGGCATTTGTAAATCAAGATAAAAGATTGAGAACAAAGATTTGGAGGAGAAGACAATGTAACTAAATCATTCCAGACCTACACTGTAAAGTCTGAAATCTACTTATCCAAAAACTCCATCGGCCTACAAAAAGATTTGGAAACAACACAGAGGTCATAAATATTAACTACAGGGGTCACCCACCTCATGATAATGTCTAAAGGTGCCTCTGGCACCTTCCATTCCTATTTTCCCTTTGCGATGCATAACACTGAGCCCCATGTGGGCATAAATAGAAAGACAGCACAGTGGCTTACTTGTTTTCCATTATTATCACCACAAAGCAAGCAATTTCAGTGTTCAGTATCCTGGAATAATTGCAAGAATGTGACAAAGATGTGTTTTGGCAATGAATGATTGACCACAGATTAGATAAAAATAAATGACAATTGGCCTGATTTGGTCAAAAGGACTCAGGCTCCCATCTCACTTTACCCCTAGTCTATCATCTCCAATGATTTAAATAAAAAAGGATGAACTCAGGATTGACAGCCTCTTCCTAATAGGCATTTCCAAATACACAGGACTCAGGAGGGAGACAGACTCACAGGCTCCATGCTTTCCTGAGGATTTACTGCCTTACTCTATGAAAATGGATATAAGGAGGGAGAAACCAGGGTCAGAAATCAGTATCCAGACTCCTCAGTGACTGAAAATCTCATTGGTTGCAGCCAAGCAGGAAGCTGCAGTCCTAAGGAAAGCCAAGAAGTTTCTGAATCATCTGCCTTGCCTAAACAAGCCTGGAAATGAGGACTTTTGGAATTTCTTTTCTATTGCAAGATGCATAGTCGAGTATTTGAAGAAGTAGAAGAAAACAGTTTAGTTGCATTATGAATGCTTTCAATGGCAAGCTGGAAAACCTCTCCACGATAACAGACAAAAAAGCCGAACATCAGAAACATCAGCGACTTCTCAAAACATTCCATGGAGCTTTCTGATCCCAACAGCGCTTTCCCCTCCCCTGCTCTGAGTAGGACCCAGTAACATTGCATGGATATGTGTCTGTGTAATCAGCTTTGGTTTTTTTGCTCTATGTTTTCATCTCCTTTTGAATTTCCATGCTTGCAGTCTGTTTATTTATGGAAATATATGGTTGGGTGAACCATAAAAGGTTAGGTTGGCTCTGAATTTAGGAATAATCCCATGTGTATTTAGATCCAAAGCTTCTGCATTTAACAAATCATTCCTCTATCTCATAAAACTTGAATCAGCTTTAGTTTGGTTTGGATCTTTAAACGTGCCTGTGGTGTTTGGAAGAGAGTAGTTTTTCCAGTATTATTTGTTAAAATTGCTAAACTGCCTTAAGTCCAACACCATTTTTTTTCCCTGGTTTGAATATTTTTTGGACAACATATACAGATAAGAAATACATAAGATAAGAAAATACTTTTGCAATTTTATATTGTGCTTGAGAAATAGCATCACACTGAAACCTACATAACAATAACAGTAGCAGTTATAGCAGTATGTTATTTTTAGTTGTATAGAGATGCATAGGAAAAATACTATGTATTGCTCTTTATTACTCATAAGATTCTAAGACTTTTGATAAAATTATTTTTATTATATTTGCACTGTCCAGTTTTCACTCATGGGCACAAATTGCATTCAGACATCGTTGCGCATGGCTGAATTTAGTGGGCCACAAAACAGAGTAATTTTACCATAAAGGTAACTGATAACAGAAGCAGCTTTTAGAGAGCCTGGCTACTGCATTCCAGAAGTGAAATATAGGAAAGCAGGAACTTAATGGATAGATTTCTGTTCTGTGGATGGCAGAAGTTAAGAAACCAAAGCTTGGTATTCTATAATTTATGCAGTTTTTATGCCTTACAGCACTTTACACAGATGTTTATGGTTTGGGAATAAGATATTTCAACAACCAAATGGATATAACTCAACAGAACGTGTCTGAACCAGCCATTTAAGTGCCAAAATCCACACTGGAGTGGTGCAGGAAAAAAAGCTAGCTAAACTTTAGCAATTATAAAACCTCCATCAATGAGTAAGGAAACCATGGCTAACCTTTACATTTTGATTCTATTTCACTTTTGCACAGAGATCATGTAAGGAACACATTGCCTAAAATACTTTACTGGTTCAGCTGTCCAAGGCAGGAGGGGGATCTAAGCTATTTCACTTTTATGGAGGGCCTGACAGGGGTTTTGTCACCACTTACAAGAGCATGCATTAAAGAACCAGGCAGTGGCAGAAAGGGCCTCCTGAAAGCCTGTGGGTGCCCAAGGAGCCTGTACTGTTTACAGAGAGGAGCTTCCCACTGCTGTCAATGTTGGTTTATAGCTCCCTTACAAAATGTATCTTTCAATGGTTTTGCTTCAATAGCACCTCCCAAATGAGACTTTCAGAACATTAAAAAAAATGTAATCAAGTCTCACAGTGCTCCTTGTGCCGGAGGCTAAGTATTGTTCCATCATCTGTACGGTCAAGGATGGTTTGGAATTGCAGTGGTTTAATCACTTGGAGGGAAGTAACTAGACACAGCTTTAGGAATTTATTTTCTAGCCTATTGTATTTCTTATATATGCCTAGGCTCAAATGTCTAATCTTGGGTGGTCAAGTTTAGTTACCTAACTCTCTATGGTTCAGTCTCCATTTAAGAGACTTCAGTCTTAATGAAAGCAATGAGGATTTCATTTGCTCCTCTAAACATTATGCACCTTCTGGAAGTCAGGCACCAGTGTGTGATCCTTTTGGATAGGGTTTCAATTTAATACCTTGAGCAAAGATAAACAAAATAGAACAAGGAACACAATGTGTGCAGAAAACTACCATTTGCAGAGACCCTGTCAAAATACTTGTCTTCAAGTTCTTGCTCTTGCCTACAAATTTCCCCACAATTGCTATGCAAAACTCATACTTCTTCCCACTTCATCAAATCTTTTTGGAACATGTTCTTGGGCTGCCACTCAAAAAGCAAGAGTATATCCACCCCCACCTCCTTGTCTCTCTGAAGCTGCCTGACTAAAGGAAGCCACATTCATATATACTGTTTGAGACAAAGCCTACGTGGTTATTAAGCAGGAGGTAGAAGCAGAGGAATTGGTGGAGGAATGGATGAATCCCTTACACTTTGACAGCCAGGGAGAAGTGCAATGGGTATGCAGAGGGTAGCATAGGAACTAGCCCTCCATTTTTTCTTGACTCACATAGGAACTAGAGGCATGTAAAGCTTTGGTCATCGATTTGACTTGGAGATTTGGCCCAATTTGGAGACTGAATCACCAAATCTGAATTGAATCAGGAGACCAAAAAAACCCTCCAAATCAATTTAGAGCCTCCGAATGAATTCCCAGAAGATTTGGAGATTTGGAAGGCAGTCTTTGAGGGCAACAGAAACTGAGAAGAGGGAGGGGGAGCAGGGGGGGTGAAGACTGACACCTGTAGCTGTCCAGTGACTGTGATCTTTCCCTGAGTCTCCTTGCAGTCACAGTGCTCTGTGGGAGGGACATAGAAACAACATATAAGCCTCTGTCTGCAGCCTTTCTGTCCCATTTGTGAGCTGTTTCTGCCTGAGAGAAAGAGGGGTGGGAGGCGGGCCCATAAACAGGTGGGTAGGCAGAGATCTAACTGGCACTGGGAAGGCCACTTGTTACAAGCTACTATCTCTGCTGTTTTCATCCAAATCTGCCTAAACACACATATGACATGAGTCTTGCTTTCAGCAGTTTGTGGTGCAGTTTCCCAGAAACCCCTATACTTATCTCCTTGAAACTTGGCAGAATTAATGCCCTCTGAAGGGCCTACCATCCCTGCTGTTTTCATCCAAATCTCCCAAGAAATGACAAAGTTATAAGTATTTCAGTGATTCATCTGGCACGAGCCCCATTATAGTCTATGGCAGAATCTCCAAATCTTTCCGAATCAGCGCCTAATCTTCCAAAGCTGACTTGGCTGAATTGATTCAGGATAGTGATCTGAATCTCTGAATAGAATCATTGTCCTCTGAATTGACTGAATCCAAATCGAGTACTTCCCTACTCGCACAGGCCTAATAGGAACACAGAACTGGCAGGGGCCTCATGCATGATGAAGTACCGTCCCCTGTGTTCTCAGGC
Source organism: Crocodylus porosus (assembly GCF_001723895.1). Taxonomy (NCBI): domain Eukaryota; kingdom Metazoa; phylum Chordata; order Crocodylia; family Crocodylidae; genus Crocodylus; species Crocodylus porosus. Next base: position 23,883,889 of record NW_017728918.1, on the reverse strand, counting down.
AATCATTTACCTAAGCTTTCCTCACATGTAGACTCCAAAGAGGGAAGGCCAGGCTCATGGTTTCACTCTTTCTTCATAAACTGACCAGCAGAGCCAAACGGGCAACTTTTGAAAGTTAGCAAGCTGTACCAAAGAGGCCCTGAAGGCAGGCTGTAGCAGAAAGCCTTTCCATGCCCAACTCTAAACAAGTCTAGGCACCTTTCCGTAGGCCTGGCTCTGCCTACAAGACACAATGGAACAACAAAGGAAACAACATGATCTTTAAGGGCTTGAAACACACGGGGCACCTATACACATGAAGCGAGGCTGCTCCGATGCACTGTAGTTATGGCGCATCAGAGCAGACTTGGTTAATGGAGTCTGCTGGAATGTGGTAATTACCGCACTCCAGCAGACTCTAGTGTCACATGTATCAGTGTCCCCGTCAGGGTGCGAATTACACTTTGATTCTCAAGGGGGGGTCCACAAAAAAAATTGGTTGGGGTCCCCCCCAGTAGAATGGAGCTGAGGCCAGTGGCGCTGGCAGCTGAAAGGAGCTGTTGCCGCCACCTGGGCTGCTTAGAAATGTGCAGGGCAGGCCAGGGGCTGTGCATGGTGGTGCACGGGCTCTGGGCTGTTGCAGGGAAAGGGTGCTGACCAGCCCACGGGGCAGTTCTCATCTCTTATGGAAGGCTCTCATCTCTTATGGGGAGTTCAGTCCCCCTGAGCTCCCCTGTAATTTGAACCCTAGTCCCCATGTTGAAAAATGGCAGTGAAGGCACTTTAACTGAAGCTCATTTGATGAACTTTAGTTAAAGCACCCCCACTACCACTTTTCAGTGCAGGGATGCTGATACATGTGACACTCCAGGTGCTTTAATTAAAGTGGTTCTTGGAGCCCCCCATTCCTGGAGCATGACTATAAACACCATAGACCCCAATTATTTCATCTAAATCACACAGGCTTGATACACTACTACACAGCTGATCCAGGGAGTACAAGAGTTTCCTTGCAAAGGAAGGTGCTATTGAGAGTGAAGGTGGCAGACTCAGATTTAGGAGCCGGATTCACATGGTAATGATCTATCCTGCAGCAGTTCTTCTTCAGGAAGTGACGTTTTAGACGTTTGTTTATAGACTAATGCTGGCCTTTAAAATTATTCCTCTTCTGAATGGGCTCCAAGGATTTGTGTGCCAACACTGTGGGAGACGTTACAGTGAAGTATAATATGTAAGTTCCATGCATGCTATAGATTGCAAGCATGTAACTCAGTTGCCCTTAGTATGGGACTGGGTGCATGCCAATAAGCAGGCCTGAGATAGAGCATTTTTGGCATATGCCTGAAGCCACAGAAAAGGTGGTTATATGACAGCCTTTTGGAAGGAGCATGCTGTACTTCAATTTGGTGAGGCTCTTTGGTGGTGTAGACATGCCCTATGTGAGTTGCCAAGATCACACAGGAAGTGGGTGGCACTCAGCCCAGATTTGGCAGAGGCCAAGAGGCCAAACTGACAGTCGTGAAGGGCTTGTGAGACAATGAGGCACAGAGAAAGTATATCGGGGAAGAACTTACAACACAGTAAACTTGCAAATCTGCAAATACATTCCATTTTTAGAAAAGTTGGCTCCATAAACTAGACTAGCCTTAGGGCTGGCCTGTGTTTCAGGGCTAGCACTTGTGTACTTGGTAATATGAGCCAACACCAATGTCGGTAGCATTGCAGGGATAACATTTGTGTAAGAATGTATGATTCATGAACGGTTTCTCTAATCTAACATGCACACACATGCCGCTTGCCAACATCAGCCATCACTGCCTTCTCGTTCTCTTTTTTAAATAAACATGTATATTCTGACCAGGACAAGGAAATTTCCATTACCCTTATGCACATCAGTGCTCCTGCATCTCACTGAAAGTCAAATGAAAAGCAACTAGCTTTTTCACAAACTAAAAGCAACAATACTTTTCACATAAGGATTGGATGTGTGAACTCAGCTCATGTTCCAGGGAAATGAGCAAATGTTGTTAATCACTGGATTTTATTGGCAAGATAAGGAGGATCATGGGGAAAACAGGAATACATAAAGGCTTCTGTTTTTTATGACTCTTTCATCTGAGAGCTCTGTGGGCTTGAATCTTCACTTGTTCCACTGTTCTACTGGCTTTTAGTTCATTAAAATGGATTTAAAATATGAGTAAGTTAGAATGGTTGCTTTTGTTGAACCCACTTTGTTAGAGCGTAGGTCAATGTGGAAAGTGCCAGGCACTGAAGAAACAGGACTCGTAGTAGAGATAATATTTTTATTAGACCAACAAGATTTTTGCAAAAAAAAAAAATTCATTGCAAGCTTTCGGGTACAAACACTCTTCATCAGGCATTGGAGAAAAGATTGTAAAAGGTCTCCTGGTAGAAATGAAGTTCGTATTTCATAGGATTTCACAGAGGAGTCAATAGATGCAAAACTCCTTTGGGCCGTCAGTTCATAGTTGGTATGGAGTCTCTCACCCTAAGGAACCTCACATACCAGGAACTAAATCAATAATTATTCTCAGCAAACGGGAATGGACACTCCACTTCCTTTCACTGTTTTGGGTCATGCTGCCTGATGGACTGACACAGTCATGAGCCCTGGGAATTACGGGGTCCCTGTCACAATGGTAGTCACTGTTGCTGGCTCTACTGAAGCTGCAGGATCAGGAAAAACTAAGCAACAGAAGAGCTGTGAGCCTGGGGACCAGTACTTCCAGAGCTTCGGGGTAATCAGCTCCTTATGAACTGGCAGCCTGAAAGCCTGGGAAAACACACTGTGTAGTAGCCTGCCAAGGGAGCTATGGAGGATTGAGGAGCCTGAAAGCTTAGGACTTTGAAAGCCAAGGTTCCTAGTATCTCAGTTCATGGAGACAGAGTGGCTTCAAAATCTGCCTGATTTCCTCCTGAGCTACTCATTTCCATTCCCTTGAAATTTTCAGATGCCAATGAATGGCAGTTCATTGGTTGAAAATGGTCTTTTGGACAATTTTTGACTAGATCTAATCAAAATATCTTGTATTGGTGTTTCTGGGCTGATGTAGTTAACACATCACCTATTTTTAAGGTTGTTTCATAGTTTCATAGTTTCTAGGGTCGGAAGGGACCTGAGTAGAACATTGAGTCCGACCCCCTGCCATGGCAGGTTGTGCCGAAAGTCACAACATTGCTGGAACATTGACTGGAAATCTGAACCAAACCCAGTAAAGTCAGGCAGAAGGCAGGGTAGAGATGCACCTTACAGAGTAACTGGATCTTTGTTACACCAATGGGCTACTGTTACGGTGTGTGAATCAAGTCCATTGACTGTATAATGGGAGCAGATGATAACCTTAAACTGAGATTTGCTAGGACGTCATTTTTATACTTGAAGACAAAGAGGATGTAAAAATATCAGGGCATGATTAAAATGATTCAGGCTCTATTAAAATACACAGGATGCAACCTGTGACCTGAGTGACATAGTGAGACATCAATAAAGGTCAACTGTGCAAATAAAAGAAATATCCTACGAAGAAACTTTGGGAACGTGTATTACCAGCACTTCATCAAACTGAATAGCATTAGGAATAAGAGACTTTAAGGACATTGTGGTAATTGGAAGTTAAGAAATGATTTATTACTGCAAGAGGAAAATATGTTAACTACAGTTTGTAGTAATTAGCCAAATTACTGGATTTGATAGTAGTGAATGCAAATAATTATAATTATTTATAGATGGACAGAGGTCTAATCATTAGACATGTCATGGATATTGGACACAGAAGAGTAATTTAACTGAATCCAGTCTATTTTATAGTTACTCTTCATTATATTTATTAGTCATTAGCACAGTATTTAAAATTATTTATGAAGGCATTTCAGTAATTTAACTGGGATTAATATTGAAAGGCACAATAATTACTTAAGACAAGTTAAAAGAGCACTGCTGGTACTGCCTGTGCAGGTCTTGACTCAAGGAGTGATCTTGGATGTAATTCTGCCAGAACCTAGTACTAACCTTGGGGCTGTGCAAATAATCGATGTTTGGGGATGCCTGATGAATCAGGAAAAATAATTATTTGGATTTTCCTTCTGACACAAAACATTGCATTTGACTCAAACCAAAATGTTTTATGCACATGTGAGAAAAACAAAGGAAGAGATAAGCTAGATTCTCAAAGCTGGTAGAGGACTTGGTGCCAGCCCTCTGTTCCAGTAGTTGAGGGTTAGGGCATTTATCTAGGATATGGGAGACCCAATTTTTGTTCCTTCCTCTGCCTGTGGGTCTTTCATAGAATCATAGAAGTAGGGTCAGAAGGCTTTGATCCCAGGGCTCCCAATAATGATTACTCATCAGGTGCATGTGTATTGTGGGAGGGTGGGGAAGTGTCTTTTAAAATCTTTCCTGGTAAGACTGTTCTACTTTGCATAAGTAATTAAACATACATTGGAGCAGGGAGTGGATCCCAGATCTCTTGTTCTCTGATAAATGTCCTAGCCACCAAGCTGGAGATTTAAGGTCTCACTCTTTCTCAGTGACAAGCAAAAATGGAACAGCTGTGACAGCCCCTTGAATAACTCATACACTGGCAGTTGGACTACCACACTTGACAACAAGAGAAGGATGTTCAAGCCCTTCCTCTGCTTGATTCAAGGGAAGGAATTGAATTTAGTTCCCCCAGCTTATGTATAAATGGTATAACCACTAAGTTGTAGGGAGCATCTCCCTCAGTCCTTCCTTTTGAGGACATGAGCACACGGATTAGTTACCATGCGGGGATTTGCTAAACACCAGCTGCTTTAGGGTAACTGGGTTCACTCTTGCTCTGCTGTAGATGAAAGTTAAGTCATCTAGAAGATGAAAAATATGGATGCAGTTCCCCACCACCAAAAGAGATCAACAGATGTTGGTCTCCAGAGTAGTGGCCTAAACATCCAGCTATTGGATAGAAAGGGGGCACTAGCTCCTCTTCTAGCATGTTCATCATTCCAGATGAAAGTAGAGGATTCAGTCCAAATTTGGAAATAGCACTGGGATGACTAAGACTGTATGGTGAATTTACTGTTTTCCAAAAATAATCTATCTATCTATTTATCTATCTTCACTGAATCTGTATGCTTACATACATACCCATAATTGCTTTAACAACTCATAATCAAGTCATTTGAGTAGGTACCTTACTTAGGGTGAAATGATCAAAATGATCAAAAATGATCACCTACATCACTCTCTATCTTCCCTCTTCTCTTCTTAAATCATACATTTAGTAAAGTTCAAATTGTATAGGTCACATACCTTTTGGTGTGCATACACTGCCCCCCCACCCCTACAACAATGATCTCTTTTGTACATGCAGGCCCCCACAGAAAGCAATGCAGAGCCACCTGCGTGGAGCTCTTTGTGGGATCAGAGCCTTTGTAGCGCATGTTGCATTGTGTTTAACTGGATCATAAATAGCTCAGCTTTTTGGAAGGGGGCAGGGCTTTTTCCTAGGGCTCACATTTTTCATGCAGCTGAATTACTCTTTGTCTTGCTTCTTCAGTTTTTCCGCATGCAAAATATATTTATGTTGAACTGAAATTTTAACTACCACAGTTAAGCTGAGTTATATGAAGCGCATGATGTGAACCGATAAAATATTATAACTGAAAGTACTGAACAACATTCTCACTCTTTAACAGCTCAATCCATTGCATTTTCACAACTCCAACTAGTTTTTGGGTACACAAAGGCTATCTAGACAGACTTTAAACCTTTAACTTGTCAGAAAGAAAGCAGATAAATTTATCAGCTCTAACTCTTGGGCAGATGCCTTGCTGTGTCTCTGCATATACCTCTCCTTGACACCCATTGAGAAATGGGTACCAAGCACCTTTCATGGCATAAACTTACTTTCTATTAGCAAGCTCTTTGGGACAAGGCCTGTTTCCTACTATCTAAGCTTATAGTATTGAGCACCCTGGAGTTTAAGCTTCTGGCACTACTGCTATAAAAGGAATAAATACCACTAATAATATTACTTGGTATCACCTGAATTAGTTGATAAAATGCAGATATCAAACTCTGGTCAAGGCAAAGTGCTGCTGCCTGGCTTCAGGCTCCAACAGCATAGCTTTGACCGTCCCCTCTACGCCCTGCATAGGGCACTGGGCCTCTGAATCTTATGTAACTGCAAATCCCTTCATCCCTCTCTTCAGACCATCCCAAACCCTCTATGCATTGCCACCACTACAGGATCATTGTAGATCCCATCTCCTATGTACCAAGGACATCATAGGTAATAGTCAGGTCCTTTGTGGGTATATCTACACCTATTCCCAACTGTGCAGTTGTTACTGTGCATTCATTGACTGTGCAATAACCAGTGGTACTGCGCAGTCCTGGTGGTGCAGTAGCAACATAGCAATGAGCTACCGCGTAGTAGTTCATTGCTACTGCTAAGTAGTGGCAAGGTCACAGTTCATGCCTGCCTGTGCTATGTTGCTGTAGCAATGAGCTACGTCACCATAGCTTGTTGTTTTGGCAATCTTGCGTCTTGTGTAGACGTGCCCTGTATAACCTAATTTCAGATGTAAGCCTTATACACAATTGAATCCAGTCTCTATGCCCCAGGCTGAAATTCACCCTAAGGGGACATACTTTGATTCTCCCCCTGCATTTTCCTGGTGCTATGGTTGATCCAGACATTTTTTTCTTTCCTCCATAACTTGGGTGGTAGTCACCACAATTCATGTTCTCTATGTGGTTTGCCTTCAGACATGATACCTCAAAGAAACATGAATCTATTTTCACTTCTGATTTGCATGGTGGAAAGAAGAATGTGCCCATAGGGATTTTCAACTCATCACCATGTATACAACCTTTTTTTTTATTTTTTCGGAAAAAAAGTCCACACAGCAGAGGATGTGGGAGATGGTTTAGTAAAAAGAAACCAAGAAAATGAGCAGTTCTTTTTATTTTACTACTGTAATTATAGCCCATGCTTGGGCTTCATACATTTAAAGAGTATTTTTCAACTTAGACCTCAAATCATCATTCCTAGCTTGAAATGGAAGTCACTATGAAACAAAGGCCAATTTTTGCAAGTCCAGTGCTATTTGTGAGGCTGTTTTCTTAGTGGTAAAGCACTGGAAAAGCCTGATCTTGAATTCTAGTTTGAACAGAGGGCCATTAAAATGTCCTGAATCACCGTCTATTATGTTTTCCGTGTTATGTTAGATATTAATGATTAAAAATGTGCTGGGCTGCATATTTCTATCAGATAGTATCAGATTTGGAATCATTGTGTTATACTGTATCATAATAATTTGCATGATACCTTTTCTACCAAAGCGTACTGAAAACCCTTTATAAAACATGAATAGCGTGCTAATAAAATATATTTAAAAATGATGTGGTGCCAATATTTTGGTAAATGGAATATATTTTTCTAAGCTTGAGTTTAGGGTAAAAAGGAGGAGCTAGGTCTGTAGAATTTCTCAGATCAGAAGCCAAAACCTTCCATAGACCAGGGGTTGGAGCAGAAAAAATACAGACAACCCCTGTGGTGACCCTGTACTCCACAGCATACCCTTCAGTTTGGCAGAGAAAGTCAGAAGCTCAGGATATGTGGGACCTAAACACATAGCTCAGATATGTATTGAAGGTTAAGGTTTAGTATTAAATGAGTCAGTTAGTTATTTGCAATTCAAATAACTTTCACATAGCTTTTCCAGGCATCCACAGCATTTGTTTTTTTATATTGCTGAGTAGATACACCGTACAGTGTTAACCCAACTGAAACAAATATTGATTCTAAGCACTGAGCAGTTTATGGAGGGTTCCTATTAGTCTCTTCCCCCACCCACACCATTTATTTTCTAAGTAATGCTATCTTCATATTGGCAGTTTTCAGTGATAATTAGATCAACTCGTAAAAATTCATGTTTCATATTTGTTTATAAAGCACTAAGTCTTCTTGTATGTCAAGTACTATAAGACTGAAATGTATTTTCTCTGGCATAAAATCAAAAAATACTCAAACAGGATATCACATCTCGTAAAGAAACTGTGTGTATTACACAGGCTTTCAAATGTAGAAACACACTCGCAGGACTTGTATCTCAAAATGTAACAGAAACATTTCAGAACAGCAGCAGTTGCACACTCCCAATTTGTGTTTCCTCAAGAGTCTGATTTTCTAGAATTACATATGTGCAAAAACACTCACACGGTTGCATGTTTACACTATTTCATAAAGCTCGCACAACTGTAGGGGTGCATATAGGAAGTCAGAAGAAATGAGTAACATACAGAAGGGATTGGGTGGCTCAGCAATAGGGCACTAGTGACCATTCATGCGTGTGCCCAGTTTATGCACGCTGTAGCTGTAACATTACTGGGAGGCACCAGATGGTGCTGTGAAAAATAATCCATCACGTTCTGCTGTACTGAACATATAAGGCAGTCAGACCTTGCAGTCAGAATTCTTTTTAGGAGGTCTCACTAAACAATGCCTAAGTGTAATGTTTAATTCTGTCCATCTGACATCCTTATATGAAGTTTGAAACTCTTAATTAAAGGATTCACTCATTCAGCACACAACAAGAACAACCACAGTCCTGTGGTATCATACTAAATGGTAGCATTTGATGACCATAGAATTGTTTATGCCACTGGAAATGTAGCTGTCGGTTTCTCCACACCGAGTAGATTATGGGTCTTGTCAAGTCAGGTATCCTCCCTAATGCGGAAGGACAAGTTTTAGAAGTTAGATAACTTCACGGGTAACTTCTTCCCTGGTCTTTCTACTAACACCACAAACAGAAGGTTTCTGTTAATTCCACTTGTGGTGGGAGTTTTTGTGATGTGAAACTGCACTGAGACCACAAGCCGCCTTTACACGGACCGCTTGGCAGCCTCAGACAGTAAGAACTTTTAGGCGCTATTGAACTAGGCCACATTGCAACCAATAACCTAAAGGGGAAATTCTCCATATTTCATTGTTAATTCACTGCACCATCCACTCCTTTAACCACTGCAAAAATGTTGTTACAAAGGCATGTCATAGTTTATTCCTGCTGTGAAACGCTTATATCAACCTCTGAACTTTCCTATCATTCTGCTAAGCATTGTTTCGTTTAATAAACAAGTTGTTCCCATGTTCTGTGGGAATGTTTATATCTGAGCCTGTTCCATATGCAGGTGGTGACCTGTAAGAGTTAAATATTTAACATCGCAACAGAAACTGACCTTCTGGGTTTGTTAACTACATGAAGTTTGAATCTGGGTGTTGGATCGCCTTCACTTCATGCTTTTTCTGTAATTTAGGCCCAGTGTTTTAACCCACAACTGGGTCTGAAAAGCATAAACTTCACTGACTTTCAACATCCAGGCCCTTAAAATTATAGAATCATATTTCTTTTTTCCTAACTTGGCTTACCTTTGACATGCAAGACTACCTAAATTCCAGGAGTATAAAGTGATAGTACTTGGGACTTTGCCTTTGCAAGGTGCTCTGATCTGAGAAACTCTGTGTGCTTAAAAAATATTAGTTAACTAAGCCTGATTAAGTTAACTGTGAGACTGATTGAGTTTGATAATAATATCCATTTTACTGGTGTGTGATCTGAGGCCTGGTGATGCTAAAGACAATGAGATACAAGGAAAGAAACACTTACAAGTGGCAAGGTTTCCTTTAGCTGGTTTTCTTGAGATGCCCTTGAGGTCCAGTCCTACCCTATGCTTCTTTATTATGGAACAAGCATGTAAAATTTTATTTGCCACAGGAAATTAATTTATTTTTATGAGCAAGTAAAATATTTTTTCTCTGTCATTATCATCATCGTGGGAAATGGTGGGTGAGTAGATTTTATGTCTGGTGAATTTCTCTGACTATTTGCAGGTGATCAGGTCCACAGGGGAATATGTAACACATGGAGAAGTGGGGTACCTTTGTGCTTTAATAAAGAGTGAAAGGTTAAAAGGAACATTGTCCTGTGTATAGCGAGGAATAATGATCTTGATCCCAAAGTGATTATATTACATTCCAAAAGAGCTCTTTAGATTTGGTGTAATATGAGGAAACCAGACTGGTATATGCCACCAATAAATTTAGTTTAAAGGCTTGTCTACATAGAAAAATTAATTTGGATTAAGATTGGATTTGGTTTTAAAGGCAGAAAAGCCTTTTCACTTCCTGGTTCAGGGATATATATTTTGTTATAAAGATGCTGTATTTTGAATTTAACATAATCCACCATCAGTATAGTTACTTGAAGTAAGGCACTCTTACTCTAATATGAGAGCACACACATAGGCAATTAATCAGGAATAATTAAACAGGAATAACTTCCTACATAGACAAGGCTGAATAGCTTGATATCACAGGAAAATTGCATAGAATTCACTTGGGGATTCTATTTTTAAGTGATACAATGTGATTCATTTCAAAATATTTAATGATGTTCTGATTCACAGATCAGCGAATGTTAATAGATATAATAATTGGTCTGCAATTAATTTATGTAAAATTATTTTTCCATTTATAATATAACTATAGTTTAAAATTGCTATTTATCTGAAGCATAGTAACACCCAGAGGCTCTGAAGATGTAGGCATTGGTGAGCTGTTGAATTCATGTAGCATTAAAATGGATAGTTGCCCCAGAGTTATAATTTTAGCATAAAATATATATAGCATGTGAATACAGCACACAAATATGGAGAAGATAAGAGAAGAGTGAAACAAACATGATTAGCATAAATCACTGTCTTAATACTCCAGATGCCTAGCCATTGATGAGGCCTTTGTAAGCTTCACAGCACAGGTAAACGGGTATTGAAGGGAAGATAATTTAGTAGCTTTAATAAGGAGCAGCAGAGGAGGAGATACAAAAGACATCTGTAGGAAAATGGGACTAATGCAGATTGGCACTGTAGGCAGAGAGGATGTTGGGTGTCCACAGCCTGACATGAAGTTGTTTTGAATGTATTAAAATATAGCTTCTATTTACTGAAAAATGATCTCCACAAAAAACTTTGAGCTGCAGCTTCAGAAGTACCTCCTGGAGCTTGTAATACTTGTGCACAGCACCATTACATTTCCAAGTACTACATCTAGACACCTCTTAGGTCACAATGTTTGCTGCTGCTGTTGGCTTACAGATTTGACAATCAATGCCTGTGCTTCTGAAACAGCTGTTTTCTTGATATAATCCAAATCTGAATTAAAAGCTCATCATGGAGAAGCATAGGACTGGCAATGACCGCTCAGGTCAGTGAGACCAACCCCCTTCTAATGTGGGCAATCATATCCTATCTTCCATTAATGTCACTCCTTCCGTGAGAATCATTATTTTTCACTGATGTGTGAAATACTCCTTGGCAAGATTTACTTCAAGGTTTTGACCTAACTGGAAACCATGAGTACTAGTAGTTTTGAAAGTGAATGTCTCAAGTTGGGTACTGATATTAATGGACACTTTTATTTAGCTTTGTCAGTTCTGAATGACAAAAGGACAAATAAATTACAGGGCACGTCTCCTTAGAACCATGACTTGGTAAAAACAGCACCTCATTCTTCAGCAGATCTGTATTTTCAGACACAGCTTCTGACTTTTATGACTAAAATAGAGTTTTACTACTTTTTCCACTATTAACCCAAAGGTTTGGAAGTGGCTAAGAGGAGGTACTGGATTCTATTTCTTCATCAGCACAAATGTTTGTTCACTTATGATCAGTCACACCTGAACCAGGTCACTTAAAGCAAAACTGCACAGTTGCAGTTAAAAAATGCGGGGTCATATGTGTATAATTCAAAGTCAAATTTTCCTGAATTTTTTTTTGGTTGTTATTCCTTGTGCTGCTGCATAAGAATGAAACAAATCCCTCCTAAGCTAGGCTCTGTGTGAGGCCTGGCAATAGAAAATACACAGCTCTTACTCAGAAACTGAGTACATTCTATTTTGAAATAACAGATAAACTTAACCATATAATGTGGTTTCCCTTTCCGGGGCAAGAACCACTGTAAGAAAGCAGAAGACTGAGAATTGTGAACTTGAAAGGAACCACTTTGGACATCAACTGTTGAGGTCTTTACTTCATGATAATAGTCTTAAAATTATTTGCAGCTAGAAATAGCAATAAATGCCATATTATTTTGGGGATTTGATATCATTCCAAAATGGGAGGAGATTGAAGGAATTGGTTCCATTCAGGGCAAAGAAGTCTGACTCCTGAGTCTGTTAGTAGCAGTCTAGTTTTAGTAGCAAAATAGACTAGGCAGTCAAATTACTCACTGAGTTACGGTGTGCAGTCCATGCTGCTTGAAGGAAGGTCAGGGTGTAGTAAACAAGCTGAAGGAGTTCCTCTTGTACTCCTTTCCTGTTTACAGTAGGTGTCTAGATAACACCTTTACACAGCTTTCCAAATCTGTGTTAGTGAGAGAAAATATTTTGCCTTGAGAAGGCAAGCACATTGTTGTTAGTTTAGTTCACAAGGTTTTCTGGGTCCTGGGCACTGGAACTGGAGTGAAGATATGTCTATGCCTCCCTAACTGTTCCTTCTTTGCATGTGCTGCATGCTGAAACAATGTCATGTCACTGTAAGAGTGCTGCCCTGTGTCCACAGTGCCACCCCTCAAAAGAAGTTTGAGCCAGAGTTCCTTAGATTTCCCTTGGGCACACTTCAGAAAGTGACAGCACACATTTATTGCAAGCTTTGGTGTGAAGTGGGAATGCATAGTCAGGGTTTGTTTTTGCATGGTGGTTTCAGAATTGCCATGGCAGATTTACAGATACTCTGAATTTGCTGAAAGGAGGGATTCCCCTGCATGCTGTTTATCTCTCTCTGTCCCAGGACAGAGCTGTGTATATAAATAAATAAACAATTTATATCTGGAATATATGCAGACTGGGTGTCAACAACTTCTCCACTGCAAGTGAGGCTGCAAGCCTCCAGACATCTGTTACTGCCTGGCAGAGGACCAGGGCAGAATGGGACACTTGTGTCTGAAAACGGACCAGCAGCACGTGTCATATCCTGCCTGACTCTACTTGTTTAACTTCCAGTGACATTCACGAGAGTCCATCACATACATGCTCTGAGAATATGGTCCCTGCAGCTGTACAAAGAGGAAAGATTGCACATATATCTGCCAGCTGAGAGAGACATTTAATCTGGCTGCTTAACATTAAAAAAGCTAAGGAGGTTTTCCACAGTTGAGTCTTAAGATTAAAAATGCCCCAAAGCAAGAGTAGGAAGGGAATGGTGAATTAGCTACTACATTGGCCATCACTAAAATCACTGCAGGACATTCAGCAAAACTGGAGGGTGAACACATATTTGCACCAAGATGATGAGGAAATATTTGGACCCCACAGTGCCGAGCTGCATGATCTTAATACATGAAAAGGGATCACTCTAATCAGTTTCAGTAACCTTACTGGAGCAGCTAAGTGAGATTCTAAATCTGACACATAAATCATGTCAGTGAATCCTTTCATGAAGTGCCAAGACATCCAGTTTATTTGTGGTAACTTCTCTCAAGGTCTAAGAGCACACACCAGCATTCATATGCAGCCAGGTCCACACATAGCAACCTGCTTAAAAAAGTAGTAAAGGTTTCTTTTATGGGAATGTGCAGATTTCAGATACATATCACCCAATGTCAGGGTTTCCCATGAACTTCATAACGTAAATTTTTAATATATACTTTTAGACACACCACATTGCATTTACACACCCAGCACTGAGTTATTATGGATTAGGAATTTGTACTCAAAGCCTTGAACACAAACTCCATTTACCCATGCACATGGGTGTTATGCAGGTGGAGTTTAGGCATATGTACTGGAAATTAAGGTTTTTGAAAATGCCAAGGTATGCTCACATGCCTTATCATTTAGATTGTAGGAGGAAAGGATTGTGTATTCCCAGGTGTTTGTATAGCACCCAGCAGGATGAAGGCTGCTCTGAGCTGGTAGCTTTGGGTACTACCAGGATACAAACTAAAACCAATAACAAATAATTATGATCCCAAACCTGCTGCTTCAAGGAAGCTTAACTATTATTATTTATAGTGCAGCAGTGTCTAGGAGCCCCAGGAACAGACCAGACTCTGCTGTACAAACACAGAACTAAAAGATGATCTCTGCTCTAAAGAGCTTGAGGCTTGTAGGAAGCACCATTACAACCAACAATTTCTTCACAGGCTCCCTTTATTCCCTTTATTCATGGGATTTATAACTTGAGCGTAACAACTAGCCCCATTTTCCATGCCTGGCATAGAGAATGCGAGCCTACTGTGAGTCTGTTCTTAGGTAGGAATACAATTCTATTTTCTACTTGCAGAACAGAGAGCTCTGCTCAAACTAGGTCAGGTGTAATCAGCCCTATATGCTAGTTCAGAATCTTGTCTTAAAGGGACAACATCCCAAGGACATTCAGCAGGACAGTTTCCTGTGGCAATTTAAAAGTACAGAAAAGAACTAAGGTTCAGAGTCCTCAACCATATTAAAAATGTAAATAGATGAAAAAGGGTGGTAAAAAGAGAAAGGCCCCTGTAACAAGGTGGTCTTTCCCTTTAAGAGGGAACAATCATCCATGTTGAGGAAGCCCTGAAGTGGGGCATTTGGATAACGAGTGAGGGTCCCACTGGGAACTTAAGACTCTGAGGAGAGAGCAGATAGGCAGCAGAGGGAGCAGGCTGCAAGCAGGGAGGAAGCAGGTTGTGGGTTGAACCACTCACTGTTTGGCGGGACTTGGATGCTGTGCCAGGGCAGGAGCAAAAGGCAGTACAGTAGGATTTATTTTGACTTCTTTTCTTGTTTAAAAGACTTTGTTTTATTTGGGAAGACTGGCTGGGGAGCTCCTTAGGGGGAAAACCTACCTGCAGACACCAAAAGGCTAGTCAGCCTGCTTACAGAGCCATTTCTAGAATGTATCTGCTAATTTTGTCTCAGCTAGAGGATTCAGACCATAAAACTACAATCCCTAGCAGGCAATGAGTTATACTTTGTATACAAATAACTTGCCTGTAACTTACAGGGTTGACGTGGAATACATTCCCTCCTTGTCCCTGCTCTAAGATGATGTGTAGAAATGGGACCTGTTGGCTCAGAGTTAGCTGGGAGTCATTATTTCCATTAAGCAGGAAGGTTGAGGAAGGAATGCAGATGGCAGCAGTGTGCAGTGTGCATTAACCACAGATGTGTCTGCAGTAAGACCTACATGCAGCAGCATTTGTTACAATGGTCCATTTTAGTTTTGTGTTTTGTGTTTTTAAAAATACATGCTACTGGGTGAATAGAAGGGCGGTGTGCATGTACCAATCTCTCATTGCTATTATTACTATTTACTCATTACCCTACATGTTTATACAAAAAAATGACCTTTAAAGCCTCATCAGCCACTTCACTCATGCCAGAACATTGATTCACCACCATTGATTGCAATAGGTGAAAATGGATGTTGTAAGTCAATTTATGTACCTTCACTTCATTGTTGCCAACAACCTGGCACTTGAGGGTGAACTGAATATCCATATTGGCAAAGTATCATGTATTATGAGCATGCTGAACAAATGAGTATGGAACAAGAAACTAACTGTTAAGACCAAAGTCAAAGTACATCATGCTTGTGTCATCAACACCCTTTTGTATGGCAGAGAATCCTGGACTACATACTCAAGAGAAACACCACACCAGCGTCCACTTACATTGATTTGCTGCCTTCTCAGAATTTCCTGGAAGGACAAAATTGCTCACGCTGACGTCCTGGAATGTGCCAACATTGTGATCACCCATTCTCTTCTCAGTCAGTGTTGACTTTGATGGCTCAGTCATATGTGGAAAATGGACAATGGACATATCCCTAAGCATCTCTTGTATGGAGAACTCTCTACAGTAAGAAGACCATGCGGGTGTCCTTATCTCCATTTCAAAGATGTTTTCAAGAGAGAGATGAAGGCTATGAACATTAAGCCATTATCATGACTGGGAGAAGTTTGCTAAGGATCAAAGTGCTTGGAAACAGTTTATTAAGTGTGGAATGAAGGTTTTAGGGGAAAAAAAGCCAAACAGTCTGAGGAAAAAAGAAATTGCAGGAAGAACCCTGTATTACATTCAGGACTGTTTGGTACAAATTTCACATGGGATAAGTGCGGAAGGGATTGTCATTCAAGAATTGGGTTCTACAGCCACACTCGCAGATGTTCAATGAACTGATGCCCCACTCAATGCAAATCTATTGTTTCACAAGATAAATGGCTCTGCTAATTACTATTATTTGGGTTACAGTAGTACCCACACTACAGCAGGCATTTTCCAAACATATCATGCACATGAGGTCCCTGCCCAAAGGCGCTCACAATGTGCAAGTGCATTAGAGCAGTCCTATCAGAAAGAACCCCAGCAGACTTTACACTTAAGACATGATTAGCTTGTTAATTGAATCTTAAGTAGAACTTGACTACATGTTCAGGGAATTAAAGGTGCCACAAAAAGGGAAACTATCCACAAAAAATAATATGCAAAAATGTGTAATGTTATTCTGGCTCCCATTGCTCCTTAAACTGAAAGTGTGGCAGGCTTAGGACTGCACCAGGGTCTCCAGTGTTGTCTAACTAACTCCAGTGTTGTCCTGGCTGATGACCAGAGGATCAGAACCACACAGGGGCTTCAACAGGCCCCTGTGTGGTCCTTCCAGTTGACAATCAGCTGACTGTTGGCTGGAGTTTCAGCCTTGGTACAGTCACAATTCTGAAGATCAGCTGATCATCATCCCAGGTTGTGATATGGCTGGGGAGAAAATGGCCAGAACCCAATCCTCCTGCATACTAATTGGTGGCATAGTCTGGGGCTGACAAATATACCCAATACATCTTCAAAGAAGGGGTCATAGACCCATTCTAAAGCATTGTCTCACAATGCATCTTCAGCATCCTGCACTGAGCATTCCTTTAGCAACTGTCACTGGGATGCTTTGCAGCAAGTAGATAACAACAGGCCCATGACAAATCACTCACAATACCACCAGTCTGGTTTGGACACCTAGAGAACTATATCTAGATCGTTTTACTATAAGCATTTTTTTCCCTCTTCTACCTTCCCATAGATGGTTAATGCCATCAGCATCCTCAAAAGGAGACAGTTTTTTAAAAGACTTTAATTAAACACTTAAAATTAGGCCAGCTTTTAAAATACAGTCCATTCTTTGTAGCCCATTGTGACCCTGCCATTATTTACGCAAGTTTTGGTGTTAGATATTTTGAGCTCATTTGAAAAATCTATGTTTTGGAACTCAACTTTTCAAACAATAAGACCTAATTTCCACAAAGAGTGAACTATATTCTTTTAGGGGTATAGGTTGTAGCCGTCTTGATTTAAGGCCTAGGCAGACAAGGTAATTTGGGAAAATCTGATATCTTTTATTAGACCAACTAAATAATTGGAAAAATTCTTTTTTGCAAGCTTTTGGGTACAAATACCCTTCATTGGGCTGAGGAAGCATCTGCAGTTGGTCTGTGCTCCAGGAAGAATCCAGGAAGAGCACAGACCAACTGCAGACACTTCCTCAGCCTGATGAAGGGTATTTGTATCTGAAAGCGAGCAAAGAAGATTTTTTTCCAACTGTTTGAGTTGCTCTAATAAAAGATATCAGATTTACCCACAGAATCTTGTCTGCCTATATTCTTTTAGATTTATGGATGAGAATAAATTCTCTCTACAATATTTCTTGGCAATATATTTTTCTTAAAAGGCTGCCACCCTAAAAGAAATCCATTATCATTCTTTTATTTTGCTAACAGAGTTTGATGTTTGCTTTAACAAACATGGAGTATTAGCCAGCAGCGAGAATTGAGTTCCTTACAGATTTCTGTTACTGCTCTCCAATGAAAATCTGTTTTAATTGATGTTCCAATGGGTCTCTATTTTGTTCAATAGAGTATCCCAACTGTCATACAGATGGAATAACAATTAGATTTGCAGTTGAGAGCTAGGGAGTGAATTTATCAGCAATGCTATTCTTTTTAAGGTTACCTTTTTATTGTTTACAAATTCAAACAGAGACCTTTTTAAAGGGCTTGGTAATATGCTGAGCATACTGACCCCAACTGAGTACAAAATAACGAGGGGTTAAAAGTGTTTAGTATATAGATACTGTAACTGACTTCAACCTCTCCCTTTTTATGGACCTTGAAGAAGACAACTGAGAATACCCGAGCTCTAAGGGAATAGAAATTTGGCAGCTTCTAGGGATGAATGGAGGACTGGTCTTAACTGAGGGTGAAATCCTGGACCTGTTACATTTAAGGGTTGGTATCATTGACTCAAAATGTCAAACATAACGCTCAGTATGTTAGTTTATTGAAATATATTGACTAAAATATTTTTTCCCACATAAAATATGGGGTCCTATTAAAACAAAAATTTTCTCCAGGAAGAGTCACTTGACCTTTTTTTTTTTCAACTTTTAAAGAGAGATTTTGAAATCAGATTACATTTTTTGTTTCATTTTGAACAGCCGTTTCCATTTCAGCTTGGCTTTCAGAAAAAAAAAGTTTCAATTTCAATCATGACAAAATTAAAAATTTCCAGCTAAAAGTCCACAAATTTTTGAATGAACACTTTTAACTGTTGGGAGGCCAGGGGGTTTCTTGACTGGCCATATTCTATGTCATATGGGGCAGGTGTAGGCAGCAAAATGCCAGATCATGTGGCTCCCCTAGAGATGCATGTAAGGGAAATTGAGGTTGGTGGGTTAGGGGCCAGAGTCAGTGCTGAAGCACATGTCCTTCATGCCAATAACCCTAGCCCCCGACAGAGCCACGTATGGAACAACACCCTGCAAACCCATGTCCCAAGATGTCAACGCTGCTCTGACACTTTAAAACTACATGAAGAGATGCTCAGGGGCCAGTAGCAGGCCAGAGCTGTGCCAACTACCCCATACTCTCTTTCCTTGTGTTTTATAAACGGGCCATGCGTGTGGGGGAAGAGGCACAGGCCATGTGTTGCAGGGGAGAAGGGGCACAAACCGTGTTCTGGGAGGGTGGGGGAGGGCATATGCACCCTGAGATTTCTGTGCCCACAGAGGGATGTGGGGCTGGGATTGGGCTGGGGAAGACAACTCAGCACAGCTGAGTTCAGTTCCCCTCCCCAGTACTAGGATGAGGCTGGATCACAGCACTGGGGAGGGGAACTGAGTGATGGGTCTCAGTTCCCTTCCCCAGCTCGACTAGGAGCATCATCAGGGTGCCAGGCCTGCTGGCCAGCTCACCAGACACGGTCAGGGTGACTGACAGCATGGGAAAAGCTTTGCTTAGGGCATCCATGGTGCGGGGGATCTGGCATGCCCAGAGACGGTCATCCAGGGTGGTTGCTGCCTCCAGGGGGAGGGAAGCCTGGATGTCATGCAGGAGATGGCCCACGCTGTGGACAGAACGCATGCCTAGCTGGGTGGTCAGGGCCTCAGGCGAGAGCCAGGCCAATCAAGCGAGGTCAAGGAGATAGCTCAGATGGAGGATATGCACCTGGATGAGAGTGGCCATGAGGCTGGTGGAAGTCATGTTCAGTGCAGGGCTCCTCAGGGCTGGGTTGTGCATGAGGGACTTCCTCAGCAGCTGTGGGAACGGCAGGTGCTAGGCCCGGGGTTGGAGGTGGAAGGTGGCCTGCCAGGCTTATACCAAACAAATTGCTATCAAACCAAGAATACCATGTCACTGCATTCATCACATCACACTGTGACAGACACCTTCGCTACATTCCATGTTGTGTCTTACATGCTACTTATGGGTCAGAGTGCCGGCCACACGGTCATAACTATAAATAAACAATTCATACCTGCGCTATCCAGTCATACACGTGACAACACCGTCAGCTTCCCACACAAAAATAAATAAAAAAAAGCAGCCTGCTGAGGGCCCAGGACGTGGCACAAGCTGGAAGTCATAGTCCCACACTGAGCCAGCCCAGTCGCCCAGACCAGTCATGACATCAGAGCACATATTTGAGATGGCCGTCCTCCACATGGCACAGTGCTCCCTCAAGGGCCCAGTGTGTCTCAAAGGCGGGCACCGTCTGCCAGAGCACAGCATACTCAGACTCCAGCGAGAGGCGCGCCTGCACCAGGAGGCAGAAAATCCACAAGGCATCAGCTGACCCGGTCCCAGCAATCCAGTTTCGGCAGCTCTTGAGGATGGCCAGCTTGGCTTGACCCAGTAAGAAGTTGGCCAGGCAGACGGGTCCCTTCTCAGCCACCGAGTATGGGTAGGAGCACACACAGGTGGTCTCCGAGAAGCTCCTGCCCAGCGCTTGCAGCAGTGGCTCAAGGGTGACAAAGAGGGGACACAGGCGGGAACAGTCAAGGAAGACATGAAAGAGGGTCTCCTCAACACCCTCTGGGCAGAATGGATAGGCTGTTGAGGCAGCTGGGTCAAAGTGGGATGCAAGTGTGCCAGTGGCTAGGATGGTATGCAGCAACTGCCATTGCAGGTCACCAGTTTTCTTGGCGGTTGGCGGCTTATATGATGTGTGCCACGATGGGTGGTCCGGTGGGGAATCTGGCAGCCCCAGGCACCATCACCATGGTGTATTGGGGAGGCTTGCCAGCGCTTGGGCATGGTGGACATGAACCACCCAGGCATATAGGCTTCTATGCAACAGAAAAGCAAAGGGGCAACCCGTGTCACTGTCAGGAGGCACAGGGAGCATCAGCAGGGTGCCAAGGACACTGGCCAGCTCACCGGCCATGGCCAGGGTGACTGGTAACGCAGGAAAAACCTCACTTGGGACATCCGCAGTGCAGGGGACCTGGCCCACCCAGAGATGGTCGTCCAGGGTGACTGCTGCCTCCAATGGGAGGGCAGCCTAGATGTTACAAAGGTGACAGCCCACGCAGCAGATGGAGCGCATGCCCAGCCAGGTGGTCAAGGCCTGGAGTGAGAGCCAGGCTGACCAAGCAGGGTCAAGGAGATGGCTGAGGTGGAGGACACGTGCCTGGATGAGAATGGCTGTAAGACTGGCAGAGGCCAGGCTTGGCATGGGGTGCCTCAGAGCTGGATTGTGCACCAGGGGTTCCCTCAGGAACTGCAGGTGACAGGCCTGGGGCTGGAGGCAGAAAGTGGTTTGCCAGGCCTGTACCATGCCACGGTAGAAAGCCAGAAGCACCACCCAGTTCAAAAGCATGAGGCCCAAGAGGAAGAGCTCCCAGTCAAAGGTGAGGGCCCCCACTCTCTGCAGAAACTGGCACGCCAGTTGTTGCCAAGGTAGGCACTACTCGCCGTACAGGAGTTGTTGAAGGGCCAGAAGGTGGAAGGCGACCATCTTGCTTGCAAGATCAACCAAACTCTGGCCCCCTTCAGCAACAGGTAGGTAAAGGACAGCTCATGGGAGCCAGTGGTGCCCATCCCAGAAAAAATTGACCAGGAGGCACTGGAGTCTCTTGAGTAGGTCCTGTGGTTGATCGAGTATGGTGCACTGGTGCCACAAGGTCACAACTGCTAGGTTGTTCGTGATGAGGACACGTCCATGGTAGGAAAGGCTGGGTAGGTGCCAGTGCCATCTTTGTAGGCGGGCCTCCACTTCTTCCTCGAGGCCTTCCCAATTGCATGCCATGAAGGTTGATGGCCCTAGGAACATGCCCAGGACCTTAAGGTCCTCATGGCACCAGGTGAGGCCCCCTGGCAAATCTGGGGGGTGGTCATGGTGATCCATGCACCAAGCAACAGGGTATCACTCTTGGACCAGTTGATACGGGCCGAAGAGGCACGTTCATAGGCTCACTGGCAGTCTGTCAGGGCCTCCACGTCTTCCTGGGTGTTAAGGAAGATGGTCACGTTGTCTGCATATGCTGATAGCTGGAGCAGCGGGGCAATGGACAGGCCCATGGCTGATGGCAAGGCCACACCACTCAGGCAGTGCTGCAGTGCATGCAGCAGTGGCTCAATGGCCAGAGCATAGAGCATGCTCAACAGGGGGCAGCCCTGATGGATGGCTCTGCATGCGGGGAAAAGGGCACAGAGCACCCCATTCACCTTGAGCAGACTGGAAGTGTCTTGATACAAGACCCGGAGGGCCGCAGTGAAAAGGGGCCCAAAGCCAAAGGCCTCCAGGGTCTGAAAGAGGTAGGCATGGTCCACCCACTCAAAGACTTTCTCCTGATCCAGAGAGATGAGGCCAATGTCTAGGCCAAAGAGTTCACTGTCTGTAAGTAGGTCACGCAGCAGAAACAGGTTGTCTTCGATGGTTCTGCCTGCCACACAGTAGCTCTGCTCAGGCCCAGTGATAGAGGCCATGACAGTGTGGAGGTGGGTGGCCAGCACTTTGGCCAGAATCTTGTAGTCCATGCACAGCAGGGAGACCAGCCACCAGTTTTTAAGGTAGCCAACGTCTCATTTCTTGGGCAGCAGCATAAGCACTGCATGGTGGCAACTGATCAGCAAGACTTTGTCAACAAGACTCTCCTGGAAAACACACAGGAGACAGGTTCTGAGAAGAGGCCAGAAAGTCTTGTAGAACTCAGCAGGTAACCCGTTGAGGCCTGGGGCTTTGCTGGAGGTGAGGCCAGCTGCGGCAGCTGCCAGCTCTGCCAGAGACAATTCCTGCTCAAGCTCGCTGGCCTCCAGGGCACAAAGGTGTGGCAGGCCCATATGGAGTTCCCACATTGCCTCAGGGAAGGATGGCTCAGCTGCAGACAGGTCATTATAGAAGGCAACAGCGTGCTCAGGTACTTCACCCAGGTCAGTGATTACCTGGGGTCTTGAGGTGATCTAAGACTTTGCTCGCTGCCTGCCATTGCTCCAGGTTGAAGAAGAAGCATGTTGGGGCACCTGTTTCAGCCAGCTCTTGGCAGCGGGCGCGGATCCTCACTTCATGGGCCGCACTGTCCGCCAAGTCATGCAGGCACTTCCTACGGAACCAGAGGCTCTTGCACAGCACCGCATCACTGCTGGCAGCCAGCAGGGCAGCCTCAAGCTCTACCACACCTTCCTCCAGCTCTCTGATACAGCAGCACAGTTCATTTGTGGCCAGCTGAGTGTACTGCTGGCAAAAAGCCTGTATCTGTGCCTTGCCCACATCCCACCATAGCTTCCAGGAGGAGTAATTCAGTCTTGTAGCCTCCCAGCCCCACCAAAAGTTGGCAAAGCAGTCCCAGAAGTAAGAGTCTTGAAGCAGGCTGACATTGAAGCACCAATAGGGCACTCACGCCCAGGTTTTCCCCAGCAGGCTCAATTCACCGCAAGCCAGGCCATGATCTGACAGGCCTGAGGAGATGATGCAGCCAGTGCGTAGGAGTGGCAGATGGTGCCTAGTGACATAAATGCAGTCGAGGCGGGCCATAGTGAGGCTGTTGGTACTCTTCCTGGCCTAGGTGTACTGGTGCACATTGTGGTGCAGGGCTCACCAGACATCAGCGAGGTCTGCAGTCTCCAATACAGACTGCAGCTTGCGGGCTGAGGGCAGGTAAGGCTCAGGCCCCATACAGTCGAGTGGGGTGTCAGTTATACAATTAAAGTCCCCACCTACAAGAAGCAGGTCATCATTCTCACTAACATCGTGCAAAAGAGTGGTCAAGGTCTCGAAGAAAGTGACCCTCTCCTGGCCATCAGTAGGTGCATAAACGTTGATGAGTAGCAGGTGGTGTTGTGCTAGGGTGACGTGGACAGTCAGCAGATGGCCGGGGACAATCTCCCGCACCACCGTGGTTGTGACGATAGGAGAGTCGCAACCCCGGCACCAAGGTTGGTGCCATGACTCAAGAACAAGTGGCCTTGCCAGGCAGCGTGCCAAGCCAACTGGTTGAGCCTGTTGGAATGTGTCTCCTGGAGGAAGGCAACAGCCAGGCGCTTCAGGGGCAGAAGCTCCAGGACGACCTTCCGTTTCACCGGATCTTGACAGCCACTGACGTTAAAAGTAACAATGGTTGTGGCTGCCACGGGTGTGGGTATGGGAAAGGAAGAGTCAGGTGAGGTGTAGATAGAAGAACAAGACCCTGAGGGGGAAAGGGGTGGAAGAAAAAAAAAAGATGGGGGAGGATTGAAACAGCGAAAAAAAAAAAGAAAACAAAGACGGGGTAATTAAGAGCACCCCTTGGAAGGCAAGCTGTTGGAAACAGCAACAAGCAAACAGAAAAGAAAGAAAGAAAGGAAAAGAGACAGTAAAAAAGAAAAGCTGTAAAGAAGCAATTCACAGACAAGGAAACCGGAAGTACTGGGGGGAGGGGAGAAAGAGGAGAGAAAAAGGAAAAAAAATGCTACAAAAAAGCAAGAAAAGAATCAGAAAGTGATATAAACAGAAGCTAGAGACCTTTTGACAGGTGGGAGTCAGAAAAGAAAAGAGATAGGA
Source organism: Crocodylus porosus (assembly GCF_001723895.1). Classification (NCBI taxonomy): domain Eukaryota; kingdom Metazoa; phylum Chordata; order Crocodylia; family Crocodylidae; genus Crocodylus; species Crocodylus porosus. Next base: position 23,859,571 of record NW_017728918.1, on the reverse strand, counting down.
AGCTGGGAGTCTTACGCTCAGGATCGCCCCACGCAGCTCCAAGTGACCCTGGTCTGGTGCATCCAAAGTGGGAGGAAGGAAGGAAGAAATAATGGGTATTGATTAAAATGTGAAAATAATATAAAAGATCAAAGATTTTTGCAAAATACTTCAGCTGATTAATGGGCATTCTTCTCAAATGGAAAATTGCAACTAGTTCTGGGCTGGTTATCCCAACTTGACAGATAGGAAAACCAACATATAAAGGTCATAAGACATCTATGGCAAACCCAGATAAAATAATATGATTGCACTGTACCAGAAGATTTTGGTAGATGTCAAGATTTAATTCTTTTTGATGTTATCTGCTTTATACATTTAAAGTTGTGTGGCTAAAACTGTAAATACAGTATTCAAAATATACCTTGAAATTCTCATGAGCAGAGGACCAATAGGGGTTAGACTGCATTCATAGATTTTTACTGTGCAGTACTGCAAAAGGAAGGGGAACATGGAAACTTGCCCAAATCCGTGTACTATGAATACAGAGGCCTTGTTTGTTCCCCAGTCATCCTGGCTGTAAATAGGTGCCTGGTTATTCAGGCTAGAGAGTCAAAGGAAGACAGATTTTGATGCTAACCACACAACTACATCCTGTTCTGGACTATGCAAACTAGCATTCCTTAACCTTAAGGGGTACCCTAGGCTCAGTCAGACCCCTGAGATTGACCATTTGATAGTAGAAGGAAAATAAATGAAAGAAGCAAGGGGAAAACAAACAGTTTTTGAAAACAAAGAAAGAATGGAACAAGCCCAAGCACTGGTACAGACTGGAGACTGACTGGCTAAGCAGCAGTTCTGCCAAAGAGTACCTCAGGTTACTTACAGTGGACAATACCCTGAATATGAGCCAACAGTGTCGCCTTGTTGTCAAGAAGGCTAACAGCATACTGGGATACATTAGTAGGAACGTTGCCAGTAGATTGACGAAAATAATTATTCCCTTCTATTCTGCACTGGTGAGGTCACATCTGGAATACTTTGTCCAGTTTTGGGCTCCCTGCTACAGGAAGGATGTGGACAAATTGGAGAGTGTCCAGCAGAAGGCAGTGAAAATGGTTAGAAGGACTAGGACACATGACTTCTGAGGAGTGGCTAAGGGAACTGGGATTATTTAGTTTGCAGAAGAGAAGACTGAGAGGGGGATTTAATAGCAGCTTTCAACTACCTGAAGGGGGGTTCCCAAGAGGATGGAGCTGGACTGTTCTCAATGGTGACAGATGACAGAACAAGGAGCCATGGTTTCAAGTTGCAAGGGAAGTTTAGGTTAGATATTAGGGAAATCTTTCTCATTAGCAGAATAGTTAAACCCTGGAGCAGGTTACCCAGGGAGGTGTGGAATCTCCATGTTTGGAGGTTTTTAAGACCCGGCTAGACAAAACCTTGGCTGGGATAATATAGTTGGGGTCATCTAATCCAACAGGGGTTGGATTAGGTGACCTCCTGAGGTCCCTTCCAACTCTGATTTTCTATGAGTCTATGATTCAGTTGAAGATGAGAAGATAGTCTTATCAGCATGTCCATTTCCTTAAGTTTGTTAAATAGCTAAAAATGGAAGTGAAAGAAAGTCCACCCTTCAAGAAGAAGAGAAGAGCTGATGGAAATGTAACTGCCCTGACCACAAGACAGTTGCTTTACACCTGGTCCTATTTGTCTAGTATAGAAAAATACTATACTTATTTTGTTGAAGCCCATACAAGAGATTGCAGCCTGGCTGGAGGAGGCACTTTCAAATGCATAAACAGCTAAAATAGAATGTTCTCAGCAACTTCAACTTAGAGTAAAACCCAACAAAAAATAGATTTTGATTTGTGGCACACTTTGCATTGCAAAAACACCAGGCATTGTTTGTGCCCTAAAGCTGCAGCACTGTGCAATGAGTCCTCATAAACTGATTAAAGAAGAAATCTCTCCACTTGATTTGTCAAATGCTTGATTTTTGGAGACCTTCCAAGAACAAAGCGACCACCCGTGGTGCTCTAGAACATTACAAAACCAGTGCATAGGGATTGATGAAAGGGAGGCAGTGTGCTTTTGAGGATGGTAAAGTGGGGCCTTTTTTGGTCTGAGGAATTGTATTGCTTTTATATTTTCATAGCATCTAGATAAATGTTTTATAATTGCAAGTGGATTAAATCAAAAGCCAGATTGTACTATTGAGAACCTGGCCCATTTTCTACTCTTAATAAATTGGGCCATTGCTGCTTTAAATAGAAAGCATCTTCCTTGAGAAACAGATGAATGCTGAGTGAGCTCCTGCCAGAAGTAATCAGTCCACGCCTGAAGAGACAGTAAGATCTATACAGAGGAGACGCATTACACCCCGTAATTGATAACTTCAGGACCAAATAAATTCTTCTTCCAAGTGCTAACAGGCTTGTAAGCCTTTGCCTAGATTGTTGTGACATCTGCACTCAGAATCCGGGGGCTGAGATACTTGTAAAGAGAATTTATGGTGAAAGATCTGCTGACACATTTTACTCTCTTTTTATTCAATCTCTTTAAACTCCAGGCTTCTTTCTGAGAAGCAGCACTGTGCTTTCTGCAGCACCAGGAATGCCATCAATAGCTAGAACTAAATTATGTCCAGGTCTTGTCTGGGTATGCAACCATGCAATCACTGACCCCTGACCTCAGTTTGTTCCTGTATGCAGTCTCTGTGCTTTCTGAATATGTGCACTGCTCTGTTTAATTACTCCCTGAGCACTTGTAATCACAAAGGGAGCAGGGAAGGGCATGGCCATACTCCCCTGTGCCAGGAGATGGAGCACACAGTGAAGCCTCTTGATAGAAGGGGCTTCAGGAATTCTTCCCTGCAGAGTGAAGAGTGCGAAGCTCTAGTGCCCTGAGACTCATTGCTTCCTAATGCAACCCTAGGGGCTGCACAACTTTTCATGAATCTCAATGCAAACTGGTGTCTTAATGACAAAGTATGTCTTTTGATATCTATATAACATGTATAACATGTGGGCTAAAGGCACACAAGTTGTGTTTTGAAGAGTATGGTGAGACTATATTTTATGTGAAGTGAATTTAGTGATTTAAATCCTGGAGGACATTGATTCACCTCCTTAAATCACTGCATACTTTTGCTTAATCATATTTTCCACATAGGAAAAGCTGTGTTAGAAAGGAGGGATGGTTGAGATAAAGAAACACTGGTAATGTATAAGGAGCTGCAAACAGCACTAGTCTCTGCTGTCACTAGCTTGAACTTTTTGTTGTTGAGTCTTGCTTTTCATGATAGCTCAGAATTACCTCGGACTTAACGAGAAAACAGAATCATTGCTTGGTGAGTCACCACTCATTTCTGCTTTTCCTAACCACTGCGTATTTATGTTAGAGCACACAGAACAAGAAAGACTCTGAACTGAAATAGCAGATACACTTCCAGCCATCAGCAAGGCCCTGAGTGAAGTGAAAATCAGGAACAGAACAAATTAGCTGCTAGCATTTGCACTTTATATAGTTTAATGATACAAGCCACTAGCAAAAGGTTTCTGCCAAATTACATTTTCACAGTATTTTGGAATTCTCCTCCTTAATGAAATAGGGTGTGTGTGTGCATGCATGAAAAGACATGAAAAGATAAAGACACACATAGAGGGGGCAGTAAACTAAACAGTAAAATTTTAACAACTAGTCCCTTTTAGCTGCTTGTACACACCATGGGGGTTTACTTTGGTTTAATCCTCCCTAAATTGAAGTGGTGGGTTTTTAAAAACCCACTGCTTCAAGTTAAACTGAAGTAAGACCCTGTGGCATGTACACAAAGGTCGGACCCAATCCTTATCTGCCTCTCTGGCATTTGCGGGGGCGGGGGAGGAGAAGGGGCGAGCTGCCAGTGGGCCAAGCAGTCCCGTGATGGTGGGAGAGGGCTTCCCTTTGTGGTGCGGTGGCACCCCCAGGTGGCACTTATCCACAGATACCTGGCCTGGGCAGTCCCAGGGGGCACTGCAGCCACAGAGGGAAGCACCAGGCCCCCATGCAGTTCAGGCAGGCAGGTTCTGGGTAGAGAGAGAGAGAGAGAGAAAAAAAAAGCCTCACTGCTTTCTTTTTTTTTCTTCAGTGGAGCCTGCTTGCATGGGCTGCTGCTGGGCTGCCTGCACGGGCTGCCTGCACAGTCCCTGAGCTGCACAGGGCCTGGTGTTTCCCTCCGTGGCTGTAAGGTAGCAAACTAAAACACCTCAGACATGTTTTATTTTGCTGCATCTCAAAGTCATTTAATGCTCAATAGGCTGCCAACAGTGTAAACACCACGCCATTAAAGCGCATTATGCCACCAACAGTGTAAACAGCTGCATCATTTAAGTGGTCCAAAAGGGCATTTAAGTCACTTTAAAGGCCCGACTTACAAATATAAGATAATGAAGGAACTGCCACTCTGTATCAGACCTAAGGTCTTTGTATTCCAGCACCTTAGATTTGGCAGGGGTCCGAACCCAGTGCTTTGCAGGAAAGCTAAAAGAATTCTGCAGAAAGCAGACGTCAGATTATCTGACTCTAAAGTAGTGCAGTCTTGGAGAGTAAAATCCTCCATTTAGTCCTATACCAGTGTCACGGGGCTCGAGGTAACAGGAGACACTTACCTGAAGCCCATGGCAGGAGAAACGCCGAGCCGGAGGGAGAACCTGCATGGCTTGTTAGCTGCATCTTTGTACACGTGCTGCCAGCAGCTGACGGCAGCGTCTAACGCCGGCCGGGGAATTTAAAAATGGCGGCTGCTGCTCCGGCGGCGGTGGGGAAGCTCGGGAACCCAGACGCGGTTGGAGCCAGCGATGGCGAGGAAACTCCGGACAGGGATCAGCGAGCGAGCGTGTCGGAAGGAGCAGCGGCCGCTAAGAGATGCACAATGACAGGGATGTCTGCAGATGGCTGCAGGAGTGTCGGATCAGGTGAGCAGCCAGAGATTGGGACATCCCAGGAGGACCCTGAAGTAAGTGCCGGGACACTGGGTGTGAGTCACATCGAAGAGGGGCGAAGGATTGCTGATCACCTGGCTGGAGGGAGATTAGGGCAGGATCGTCGCCAAGAGCAGCAGCCTCATGTTAAAGGAATAGGAGTGGAGCTGCCGCAGTGCAGTTAAAGGGGCATCCCTTCCCTGCCCATTCGGGTTAAGTGGGATCTGGCGGAGTGACAGAGAGGCTGTGAGAATATCGGTGACTCTGAGTGTGGAGGGTCTCACAGGCTGAAGGGCGTGTGGCGCGGGGTATTCAGATAGTGCGACTGAGGCACCGGTGTAGGTGTAGGTGAAGGGGCAAACACTGAGGTGGGATCGAGTACGAGCCACGGGTAGGAAGCTCGCAGAGGTAACATGGAGCAAACACGGGCTCGTGGAGCCTATAGGTGGCGTGAGTCCGGGGTGTAGGGGTGGCGGAGCCCCGTGTGCAACCAGTGGGCCAAACCCCGGGCTACCGAGGGACCTTTGGACTAGCCCCGCCCACTGGGAAAACAGCCAGTCATGGCAGGAGAGAGTGGGGTTGGTGACAAGGGAGAACAATCACCCACGGTGTCAAGCAGGTCCAGATGAGGAGTAGCCAACGGCCAGGAAGACGGAGCTCCCAGGAACGACACAAGAAGGCCCCTCGGGGACAACCAGATTCAACAGATGTGGCAGCAATGTGAGATTCCTTGAGTGATAGCCTTGGATGGGTGAGATAATAGTTCATTTTCCAAGCAGACTGAAGACTGCCCTAGATATCATTAGTGTTAATCATGGTGTTGAATTCTGTGACTGGGAACTGGACCTAGAGCATCAAATTTATTTAATGAATTCTACCTAAAATTCATTTGAACTATGCTACCAAATAGCTATTGGATGGCATCACTTACCACTGACTAGTGATGAATGGATTTGATTAAATTTGTTTTCTGTGCTGAGGTCTGTGGTAACTCCCTTCCCTTAGGTTTAATCTTGCAAAGTCATCTTTAACACTGCTTTTACCTACCTATCAATGCTTACCTACCTAAGAAGTTCAAGCCCCGGTTCCAAGATGTGCAGCAATCTCCTAGAATCTATACTTGGTACAGTTGAGTAGTGTAGGGCCAAAGTTAGTAAAATGTCGTTAATGCACTCTTAACATATGTTATGACAAAGGTAATAATCTGATGCCTTTGTGTTACTAATGTAGCAGTTTGCATTTTCAAGGACCAATGAATATTTTCTGAGTGCTGAAACTGAGGCAGATAGCACTTGATTTTCAGGAATGCTCATTTAATGAACCACAACTCTATATCTGGATCTAAATAGAGGCTGCTTTTAACATGTAGCATCCAGTGGTAAACAAGCTTTTCTGGATGAGCACTGTAAAGTAGGACACTTAGGGATACAATTAGGGGAATGTATAAATTGAAGTGGAAGGAAAGGAGGCAGGGGTCACTTCCTCCTACTTTGCTTATGTGCTAAAGAAAAATGGTCACCATGACTGCCATAATATTTTGTGGGAGGTCTTATTTGTTAGCGTGTATTAGGTGTGTCTGAAAACACCTACCTGACTGAGTCCCACAGGGGACTCAGGCAGAGAAACTACAACTGCCACGCTGGGCAATATGTGCAGAAGCAGACTGCTATTTGACTGGACAATATTAATGTGAGAAGCTAAAGTGCTCAAAGAATTCAGGTGCCTTTAAACTTAGGAAGCATCTGTTCTGGGCATTTCAGGACTGTACATTTGGGATTGGGCATCTCAATTCTGTGTAAGTCCATTTCAGGCACCAATTTGGTTCAGGAACCATGTTTCTATGAGGGAAAAAAACACCTCTTCACCTTAAGAAATACATAAGCAGTATTGTTCTGTTGGGAGACAATGCTAGCAACATAAGCACATTTCTAAGGTATTACCTTTAGGAGTCTTCTAGGTGTATTCCATGACCCTAAAAACCCCAGGCCTATTGAGACCACTGGTAGAACTGCAGCTGACTTAAAAAAATCCAGTATTTTAGTTCCAGTGTTTTGAAAGTATAGTAATCTTATTCAGAACCCATGTAATGCTTTCTAGGATTACTGGCTTGGCAGGAAAAGATTATAGTTTGCAAAATAAATATCTTTTTTTCAGTGGATATGAACACAAGGCCAATGGGACAGTATATAAAAAATTAAAATTTGATATTAAAAAAGAAAAGGAGGGAATGATTATAAATAATTCATTGTATTGTTTTGGAAAATATTGTTTGGAAGGGAAATTTGGTTTATGAGTGAGCAAATGTCTTTGTTTTGAAATCTTTTGCTTGCTGGCTGCCTGGAGGCAGAAGTATGTGGAAGAGGGAGTGAGGAAATGAAAAACTCATAAAAGTAGGAACAATCTTTTAAATAAATTATTCATTAGTCTTTTTTTGGCTGAAATTTTACTTGATGGTTTGTTTAGGTTTTGGCTTTGTCTGTATTAAATAATACTGCAGATAGCCTGGCATAGAAACAACTGGAAAGCATTCCTTGTGATCTCCCTCTGCACTAGGTGAGTGAGAGTTTATTTTACAAATTGTCACTGCTCTTTCATATGGAAATAATCTTTAAAAAGATAGCGTGAAAGAAGATGGGTGGAGGACAACAGGACATGTAGTGCTGGTTCCAATGCAGTGACCACATACCGCATACAATAAGCTAGTCCATGGCCTGGACATACTTAATGTCCAACTTGAACTCCCTGCAAGTAGTGCATTGCTCAGGAGTGATCTTATCTTTATTTACAAACTTTTACCATTTATATCCCTATATAGTTCTATGGTTAGGTTTATCTGTGCACCAGTATATAAGACAAGAGAATGTGCTCATTTTGCCATCTTTGAAAATAACTGAGATTTGCATTTTGGATGCCTTGATATTTACTGCATATTTTGGATAGAGAATGGAAAAGGCAACAACAGGACAACATTCTATAAACTTTATGGAACTTTGAACATTCCTTTAATATCACAGCATCACAAGAAACTCATTGATGTATTGTCATATCTCACCTCTCTAATCTTTTAGGTGGCACTCATCAACCATGATTGTTAAGAATGACACGTGTTAACCAATGTTTACAAGCCTTCTGTGAAGCAGGGAAGAATGGCCGATGTGATCACAGAGGCACTGACCATTATCTCTGAAAACTCTTGGTGACTGGGGGAGGTCCTATATGATTAGAAAAGGGCAACATAGTGCTCATCTTGAAGAAAGAGAATAAGGAGGATCCAGGGAACTATAGACTAGTCAGCCTCACCTCAGTCGCCGGAAAAATCATGAAGCAGATCCTCAAGGAATCCATAACTAAGCACTTGGAGGAAAAGAAAGTGATCAAGAACAGTCAGCATAGATTCACCAAGGGCATGGCATGCCTGACCAACTTGACTGCCTTCTATGATGAGATGACTGGCTCTGGATGCAGGGAGACCAGTGGATATGGTATAATTTGACTTTAGCAAGGCTTTTGATACAGTCTCTCACAACATTCTTGCAAGACAAGTATGGGTTGGATGAATGGACAGTAAGGTGGATACAAAGCTGGCTGGGTTGTCAGGCTTAATGGTTAGTGATCAATGGCTCAATGTCTAGTTGGCAGCTGGCATCAAGTGGAGTCCCCCTGGGGTCAGTCCTGGGGCCGGTTTTGTTCAGCATCTTCATTAAAGATCTGGAAGATGGGATGGAGTGCACCCTCAGAAAGTTTGCCAATGACACCAAGCTGGGGGGAAGTAGTAGATACACTGGAGGGTAGGGCTAGGATTCAGAGTGACCTAGACAAATTGGAGGATTGGGGCAAAAGAAATCTCATGAGGTTCAGCAAGGACAAGTACAAAGTCCTGCACTTTGTATGGAAGGATCCCATGCACTGCTATAGGCTTGGGACTTACTGGCTAAGGAGCAGCTCTGCAGACAAGGACATGGGGGTTAGAGTGGACTATAAGCTGGATGTGAGTCAAGAGTGTGCCCTTATTGCCAAGAGGGCTAATAGCACACTAGGCTGCATTAGTGGGAGCGTTGCCAGTAGACCAAGAGAAGTGATTATTCCATTCTATTTGGCACTGCTGAGATTACATTTGCAGTACTGTGTCCAAGCTTTGGCTCCCCCACTACAGAAAGGATGCAGACAAGTTGGAGAGATTCCAGCAGAGGGAAATGAAAATGGTTAGTAGGCTAGGGCACATCACTTATGAGGAGAGACTGAGGTAACTGGGCTTATTCAGTCTGAGGAAGAGAAGACTGAGGGGAGATTTGATGGCAGCCTTTAACTAACTAAAGGATGGTTTTAAAGAGGATGAACCTAGACTCTTCTAAGTGGTAGCAGATGAACGTAGCAAAGTGGTACTACTTTGAACGCCTTCAAGACACATTTGGATGCTTATCTTTCTGGGATCCTATGATCCCTGCTGACTTCCTGCCCCTGGGGCAGGGGGCTGGGCTCAATGATCCTCTGGGGTCCCTTCCAGCCTAAATGTCTATGAAATCTATGGAAAAAAAACCAAGGAGCAATGGCCTCAGGTTGCAGCAAAGGAAGTTTAAGTTGGATATTAAGAAAAGCTTTCTCACTAGGAGGGTGGTGAAGCACTGGAATGGTTTACCCAGAGAGGTGGTGGAATCTTCATCCTTAGAGTTTTTTAAGGCCCAGCTTGATAAAGCCTTGACTGGAATGATCTAGTTAGGGATGGTCCTGGTTTGAACAAGAGCTTGGACTAGGTGCGCCCCCCAGGGTCCCTTCCAAACCTAATTTTCTGTGATTCTTTGATTGTATGAGGGCATGTCTACACATTCATTTATGCTGGCTTAAGCGGGTATAGGTCAGCATTTACATATGCAGGCAACCTGGGACTAAATATAATCCCAGGTTTGACCAGCCTACCATGTGTCTCTGTGGCCAGCAGGAGAAGCTCCAGCCTCTGGCTACATGGCTGCCAGCACTTGGGACTAACTTTAGTCCCAAGTTGAAGCCAGAAGAATCAGCCAGCCAGCAGCCCTGGGGCTGGACTCAGGCTGGCCCCCTAGTGGCTGGGCAGACATGGCAGGGAAGCCCCCTGGGTAACTGCATAGCAATGCATTTACACGTGCATTATTGTAGAGTAACTAATTGGGCATAAATTTGATACCCGCATGATACAGGTATCAATATTATGCTCAAGTCTGCATAAGTCAACATATTTGCACGTGTAGATGCATGCCCATACTGTGTAGTAATTTTGGCTACTGTGCAGTAAATGTGCATTTATAGGTGCACTCTGAGTTACCAGATTTTACAGATGGATAAGTGGTCAGACAAAAGGTCAGATTGAGAGAAGGACTCAGGCAACTAAGTTAAATTTTAGGTGGAATTATGTGCCAAATTTCAAGTGAGTAGTCCACAGAACCACCACCTAAATCTCAAGTGCCTAAATGCATATCTGTTTTACTCCACAGTGCTCCTGGAAGCACTGCTTTGAAGCACACCCCACCAACTCCTGTTCCGCATGTACCAATCATGGAGCTGAGCCACCAAAGTCACCCTGAGGGTACCCCTTACCTCCCTTCAAGAACTCTGACTCCAGGGTGATTGAAAGGGGAAGCAAGTGACTTTAGCACCTCATTGCCAGGATTGGGCAATGTGTACATGAGTGGCACTCAGGAGTTCCAGGGAGGAAGAACAGACATACCCTGAGGAACCACAGGTGCCTAAATTTTCTGGCAAAACCTTAGCTAGGCACCTAAAGTTCAGCTGCTGAGTATAATGATAAAAGATGCTTTCTTGGTTTAGCTGAACATGGGGTGCCTAAACCCTTTCTGAGGCCATTTGGGATTTGAAAACTAGAGGAACAGTGCCAAAGTCCTCTTATGGGGTTGATGCTTTGAGCAAGTCTTATCCCAGCTGACAGCGTTAAGTTCAGTATTCACAGTCATTTTCACTGAAAAACACACGTGGTGCTGGGTGCGCAGAGCAAGGGAGCCCTGAGTTCTGGTTCCTGGTCACAGTGCTGGTTATGAATCTTATCCGATGGCTATTTAATGCCAGGAGCACACCCAGGAGTACTACCCACCACTGTCTCATTCCTAGAAAAGTCCCTTCCAGTGCTGGGGCAGTCTTGCTCCTTTTTTGCTTTTGATTCCAGTGGAACATTGGGCACCTAAATAGGATCAAATACCCTGGTGAATCTGGCCCTACGTAATTTTTGTCCAAAGCCACATGGAGCTGTCTGGAACTGAAAAGAGATTTCATGTTCCAGTCCAGTGCCTTTACCACAAGTCTTTCCTGACACCACCAAGGAGCTGCAGTCAGTGGTAGGTATGAGAGGGTAGCATCCCCAGAAATAATCTACATGGCACCAGAGACCACCATGCTGAGACACACCATTTAGGGCAATATTTATTACAGTACTCAGGGACCTACACTGATTCCCCTCAAATGAAATTCCTGGATCTGCCTCTGGCTACCAGAACACAGCAATATGGTAATCCATTGATTCAAATAAATAGCCACTTTGTCTTTAAGGGTATTACTCATATGGGTAGTGGCAGCTAGATAACCTTGCAGGCAATAGTACGGCGTTGTGGCCTGTCATTTTGGGCAGACTGCATTGAAATTAACTTTGAGCAATCAAATTGTTCTTTGGATAAAATACAACATTACAAAAAAACAAGTTTCCAAAATACGGCCAAACTATTGTAACTGATGTGGGTGTAGTTTCCTGTCCCTGCTGTATCCTGCTCAGTAAGCATTTGGTTATATGGTAAATATCAGACTGAAAGTCTGAAAGTAAAGACTATTACTGATTGTGAGAGCTGCTAAGAGTTTGATTGACCTTCACTGTTATTAAAGTATCTACCAGAATTTGCTCCGTCCTTGCAAGGTTCTCATTATGTTTTTCAGTTAATAATGCTATTAATAATGGTTAGTTAATAATGCTGTTTTTGCATCATTATTGTGTGCTCATCTTTATAGCTAAATAGTGTGTGATTAGAATTTGGCTCTATATTGTTAATGGAGTACAGGGACTCAGGTTTGTTGCTAATTGCTGGCCTACAGAGGAGACAAGACCACAGATTATAGATTCCTGTAGCTTTGACAAAAATATTGGTCTGATTTTTTTTTCATTTCCCAGCACTGTAAGGGATACACTTTGTCATATCAGATCACACCACCAATCAATAAAGTAATGTATTCTGCATCTCTCAATAATCCATCTCTCCAAAGAGTGCTCCAAAAGGAAGGCAAACCCTTCCAGCCTGCATGGAAGTCAGACTGCATTCATATAAACTAGAGTACAAACTGAAGGGGCAACAACTCTGTTAATAGCACTCCAAATTAAAGCCAGTTTTGCTTTAGAAATATGGACTCATTAATCCTCAGCTCACAGTATATGAAACTGCACAATCTACATAGCCAGATGGGCAGAAAGTGGCTGACAGAATGCTACAGAAGAAAGGTCTTCAAGTCCATGCAGCCCAGAAAAATAATGTTAACAATGGCATTCAGAGTAATGTTTTCCATTAGAAAACATGCAAGATAGTCAATACATTTACCACCAGATGATGTACCTGCCTTGTTGTCTTTTTACATTTTATTTTACACTTCCAGGAGCCTACTGTAAGAATCTGACATTTTGTGGTCGGATATATGATTTGTTGCAGACGAGAGACACATAAGCCTGGTACAGACATTACACTTTTACTGGTATAAGTGATAAGAAACTGGTCTATACCCAAAGCAGAACAGAAGTTCAGCACACAAAACTGGTCTATACCCGTAACAGAACAGAAATTTGGAACATAGGGTGCGTCTATATGTGCCGATTTAAAGCGCATTAGCCATTTTTACGGTGCATTAAGGGCTCAGGTCTACATGTACACGCCCTTAATATGTCTTAAAATGGTGATTTTAGACTATTCATGCTTAAATTTGATACAATTAACAAAAGCTGGTATCAAATTTATGCATGAATAGCTAAAGTGCTATAACACATGTGTAGACGTGCTCAGAAGGCATATTAACACGATGAACATCTACTGATTTGGGACTAACTTTAGACAGTCCCATAAACTGGTTTAACATGGCAGAACCTGGTCTAAGATATGCCCCCTCACCACAGGATGAATGTGTGTTCTGTTTGCTACCAATCTAAACTATGGTGCTTACACAAAACTATGTAACTTAGATCGATTCTGCCTTGGGCTTTTTGAATGTCTGTACCTAGTCATAGTGTTCTCTCAAACTTGCCATGTCTTTTACTCCTCTTGTTTATGTGTTCTTAGGTATGTCTGCAAGTTTATTAATGTGTGTTTGCTATTGTGCATTAAATTTAGTACTAAATAAATGTACATTAAGCTGCCCTCATGCGCCATAGCAAAGGTGCATGCTTTTTAGTGATGCTTATGTGCAGTAGCCTAATTTTGCTGCACACTAGCATATTAGCAGTTTTTGATGTGATACTCTAATGTTCAGTAAAATAGGCTACTGCTCATTAAAACACACATGTAGATATGCCCCTTGTTACCTAAACTAAAATTCATGTAGATCAAAACTATTTGATTGCCTTTAGGTAAATTTTAGTTTGGCCTAATTGTAAAAGATAACTATCTATTCACACTGTAGACTTCATGTTTCATTTTCAGGGTATCTCTTTATGGTGTCCTCTGTGCAGTAATGTTTTGTCACTTACTAATTTTATGGTATGCTATATAATCTCTTGACTTTGTGTCTCAATCAGGCTTGAATTTACTTTTAAAAATCCCTATATTTTGAAGCAGGCTCACCTCTCAGAGCTTGGGTTGAGTCCCAGGCTTGAGATCCTGCTATTTTGATTGGTGGAGCCAATCCACCAATCAGGAGGCAGCAGGAGAAATAAAGCCATGCCCCTTTCCTGAGGGTGGGGGGAAGACCTCCCGTGGACCTGATTGAAGACTGTAAACTGTCAAGTCTGGACGACTTCAGAGGCGGAGCCCTGGAGCATGTAAAAGACACATGCAGATGCAGCGAGGGACTCAAGAAGCGCGGAGCCAAGAAAAGCTGGTGAGCTCTTCCCCAGCGGGCAATAGGCTGCCACTGGAGAAGCAGTCTTGGGAGTGCAAGACCGCTCGGGCTGTTGACGGCACATAGGGATGGTACGCAGAGACCTGGCCCTGGGAGCAGTGTGAGACTGCTTGAGCCCATTGTCACGAGGTCATGTAGGTGCCCTGTGGCTGGGATTGAGATTGACAGAGCTGCCAATCACCAGGGCAGCTCAGGTGCTGGTTGCCAGGGTGACCAGGTGGGTCAGGTGGCCAGAAGGGGGCAGGGCCAGGCCTTTGTAAACAGCCCAGGCCGGAGCCTGACCAGCAGTTCTCTTCTGGCAGCTGCAGGAGCAAGACCTCTGTGGCTGAGCTGAGTGGCCCGAGTTGATGGTTGCAGCCTTACCTTGCTGACCGGCTGTGATGATGCTAGGGATGAGAACACCCTGAAGAGAGGTAGGGTTGGAAGCCCTAGAGGGGCTTGGAGTTTGCATTATGAGCGGGGAGGCTCTGTGTTGTTTATGTTGTAGCCAGGTGGCTTGGGTTTCTGTTATAGTTACACCGGAGGACCGGGTGAGGCTGTAGGGGTGAGAGGAGGCCTCACGGGAGCTCCCCAATAACCTGGGGGTCCTGGGTGCCAAGTACTGTTTGCGCTGGAAAGGCGCGGTGTGCAGGGTTTCAGACCCCAGCCCGGAAGGGTGGTATTTTGCCCAGTGGGGCAAACGACCCAGAAAAGGGTCAAGGGGCCAGGCACGGCTGTGGCCACCTGAGCCCCAAGCGTGAGGAGTGCGGTATAGGCCCCAGAGAGGGCGAGGCCCCAGAGTGGGCAGTGAGCGTGCATGAAGAACGTGGCGTAGGCCCAGAAGGGGGCAACGGCCGTGGAGAGCACGTCATAGGCCCCAGAGAGGGCGAGGCCCCAGAGTGGGCTGTGGGCGCACGTGAAGAGCGTGGCGTAGGCCCAGAAGGGGGCAACAGCCGCGGAGAGCATGTCATAGGCCCCAGAGTGGGGCAGCGGGCTGAGTAGTAGCCCAAGAGCGTAACAGGCCCAGGGGCGCCGGTAACAGGGCGGCGGCTACGGGCCAGGCCCAGGGGC
>NW_017728918.1:23843313-23844412 GCF_001723895.1 Crocodylus porosus | reverse complement strand
GGGCGGCGGCTATGGGCCAGGCCCAGGGGCGCCAGGTGGGTGACAAAACAGGGCGGCGGCTACGGGCCAGGCCCAGGGGCGCCGGTAACAGGGCGGCGGCTATGGGCCAGGCCCAGGGGCGCCAGGTGGGTGACAAGCCCGGGGTGCCAGAGAGGGGCACCAGGGCGGGACGAGCCAAAGGGGTGCTAGAGAGAGCGCCAGAGGGCAGGGGACCAAACAACGCCCAGGGAACAGCTGCGAGGCTTGGGGCATGCTAAAGGGGAGGTAGGAGGCACGCATTGCCCTCAAGGCAGGGGGCACAGAGGTACCCCATATGGAATAGGGGTAGGAACACTCACACCATTCACCAGGGGGATAAAGGCAGCCTCCCATCTAAACCTATTTATCATCAAAGATGTGGCAGGCGAGAATCAGAGGGTGCTGAGTCCACCTTGAGTGATGGTAGGGGGCGCTAGGGAGTTCACGGACACTCCTAGACCCCACTCCCTCACACCCATCACAGTGCACATTTCAGTGCATGGAGCCCAGACTTTGGAAGCCACAAGCAGTGGCTTAACCCTGCAACCCCGGCAGGGCCTTGGGGGCCACAGTGAGGTGGCTCAGGCCTCATCTCCCAGCAAGCAGTCAGCTCCCATGGTGCTCGGGGGAAACATGGGTCTGAGCCTTGGGAGCCAGGGAGCAGCGGAGGCTGCTTCGGTTAGCCACCCAGTGTGAGGATGGCTGGTCAGAGCCTGAAGGGCCTGGGCTTTGCTGAGAGAGCTCTCGGTGCTGAGGCACGGCACTGGGAAATGGTAGTGCTACACTGTGAGGCTCAGGAGCCAGCAGCAGTGGTGCAGCAGCTGAGAGGAGCTGAGCCCTCAATGCACAGAGCAGGGCACAGGGTGGAGAGGAGCACAGTGGCGTAGGAGAGGCCTGGAGAGGCGCTCCAGCAGAGGAGATCCCATTGAGCTGTGCCCTGACCACTGCCACCTGAGGGAGTGTGAGTCATAGATTTCATAGACATTAGGGCTGGAAGGGACCTCGGGAGATCGAGTCCAGCCCCCCGCCCAAAGGGCAGGAAGTCAGCTGGGGTCATAGGATCCCAGCAAGATAAGCATCC
>NW_017728918.1:23835262-23842983 GCF_001723895.1 Crocodylus porosus | reverse complement strand
TCTCCACATCCTTTTTGAATTGTGGAGCCCAAAACTGGACGCAGTACTCCAGCTGCAGCCTCACCAAGGCTGAGTACAAAGGGAGAATGACGTCCTGGGTCCCACAGGGGAAAGACATTTCAGGCAGGCAAACCCAGAGAAGGGGCTGGATGAGCAGCCCCCCGCCTAGTGAAGGCCCTAAGGGGATGGGCCCCTGTTGCTTCCTGGACTTCCCCCCAAGGGCCCCCATTGGAAGGAGGACTATCTCTTACCATGACTCAGGGACTATATTAAGGAAATAGATGTTATTAAGATTGTTCATGTTTGTGCCTTATATTTTGCAATTGAAATGTTATATTCTGATGTTGTAAATAGCGTTATTTAGGGTTTGACCTTGGTTATTGGTTAATGTTCACTATAAATATATGTATATGATATTTAATTTTATGTTTATGTATAACTCAATAAATTGTATATAGTTAAAAACTTTGGGCTTGGGTTAACTCTACAATGGAGAGGGATCTGCTTGAAATTCTGGCATTTCTCACACAGCACCCCCTCCTGCACACCCATCCCATCCTACCGAGAATAGGGCACACCGTTGGGTGTACCCGGGTTACAATTTCGTTATAATATTCTTCATAACAACTTGTTGTGTTGCCTGCTAACAACTGACTATCAATGAATTTTTATAATATATGCTCAAAATAGGTTATTAATCAACTTAGCTGCACTTAGGATTTATTTTATAAGTATTTACAAAGCTGATATGTTTATAAAAACATGGAAACTTAATAAAATGCTACTGAATGGCTAATCACCATATCAAATCAACATAGCTATCTGAGCAGTTAAATTCAGGGTTATTTGACTTCTCTTTTGTTGGAAAAACAAAATAAATGCTCATTTGGAAATTTTTCTTTCATTGAAGGTATCATGGAAGTCAACTCAATAATCCTAGATGAGCATTTCTTCATCTACAGCCATAATTGTTTTAATTTACTAAAAAAAAAAAAAAAAAGAATAGTACAGATTCCCTGACAGTGTCTTACAAAATAATGGCATTAGTACCACCAAGTTGGGTTTTTTTGGTAGGAGCACTTTTGTGCTATTTCATCTCTTATGTGGGTTATTCACCATATCCATTCTCTGCATAGGCTGGGAGTCTGGCAGAAACTTAATCATTTAAGGTGAGTACAAACCATTATCTGGATTATACTCATGCCCTAAAGACCCAACCGAGATCAAGGGTTCTTTGCATTAAGCTGTGTACAAATCCATGGCAAGAAATTATTCCTGCCCTGAAAAGTTCATGACCTAAATAGTGAAAAGTGGGAGAGGAAACAGCAACACAGAAGGAAGTTCCTTGGTCCAGGCTATTCAGCATGACACTGCTGCATTACTACAAAAACAGTAGCGTGTAGATGGGGAGGAAACATAAGCCCAGAGCCTTAAGTCAGGCTGCATCCTGGGCAGATGCAGGAGGAAGGCACCAGCCCCAGGCCCTTAAAAGCCTGAGAGAATGCTGGGCCCCTGGGGCACTAGCTGGCAGCCTGTGACCACTGCTGGCCACCATGTCCCACAGGAACAGGCCCCAGGGCAGCTGCAGCAGCTTGCCCATACTCTGATGCCACTCTCTGACACTGCATTGCTGCCAGGGCTGTGCCATCTAGCTGTGCAAGGTGCTGCAGTCACCTGCCAGGTCTGGCAGCACCTGGGACCCCCTACAGCCAGCTTCTGGCCACCGGTTCATGCTCCAGCTGGCCCCAGGCTACCTACAGCAGCCTGCCTGGACTCTGCAGCTGGCATCTGGTGCTGCATCCATGCATTCCTGCCTGTCCCGCACTGTGCCCCTGTGCTGTGCACTGCAGACAGCTGCCCAGGCCCATCAGCACCAAGACTGCTGTGTGGAAGCACAGTGAGCCATCGTGGAAGCCTAACTAACATCTTCCACAATCACATGCTGCCTCCTGGGGCCCCAACTGGTCCCAGGAGGAGGCTGTGGACCTCGTAGTGATGTGGGGTGAGGCAGAGGTCCTCAGCCAGTTTGCATGGAGTGGGCACTCCAATATGCACATTTATGAGAGGCTCTCTGGCCACATGTGGGAGCATAAGCATGACCAGTGACTGTTCCAGTGCCACCTAAAGGTCAAGGCCTTGTGGGCACAGTGGGTCACAGTCACTGACCACAACCACTGGTCTGGGGCTGCCTGCAATTTATGTCCTTTATATGGCAGCTAGATGAGACCCTAACCACAGCTGTGTGTCTATTCAAGCATGGGCAGCCTGCTGAGTCTTTGCTGGGCCTGGTACCCAAGGTGATGCATTACTTGGGGAGGGCCCCTCAACCCACCAGGAGCCCATCCTGCTGTGCTGTCCAACCTCAGTATCATCCAGCAGCTCCAGGAACCAGGGCCAGTGCCTGCCTCACTAGTTCTGTGGGCTCAGCCTTCCCATGAGGCCAGGCCGGCCATGGCACTGCCAGCTGCCAGCAGCTCCTTCCTGGAGGGGGCTTCTGCCTGGTCAGCTGGATGCCATGCCCCTGTGCCCCAAGACACTGCGGGGAGCTGCATGTCCTCCTCAGTGGCAGGGGGCAGGAACATGTAGCACAGCCACAGGTAGCCTACCAGGTGGTGGTGGAGGTTGAGGGGCAGGGTGGGCTTGCCTGCCACACCGTCAAAATCAGGGTCCTGTGCCAGGTGTTCAGGTGCACCTGTGACACCATGGACATCTGCAGCAGCAGGTCATAGTGGGTTAAGCACCACCCCCAGTCCATGCAAGCAGCTCCTTGTGGTGTGCCCGGGACACTTGCAGCAGGGGCATTCTCAGGGTTCAAAGCCAGGACAGGGGTGGGGGCTGTCCCTAGGGTGAACCGGCAGCTCCACATCCAAGCCATCTGGGAGCCCTGTATCCCTCAAGCCTAGATACCATGGGTTTGGCACAGGAGACAGGCTAGCTTGCAGGAGGAGAAGCAGGGGGAGTGGCTCTGGAGCCACAGCAGCAGGTGCTGCCAGGAGTTAGGCCTGGCCCCACCTGGGAAGGGGATGAGGGAAGCAGACTGCCTAGGATCAGTATCCAGCAGCACACCTGCCCCTGGGGAGCAAACAGGGGTGAGGGGGTTTAGCTGACAGCTGTCTAGGCTAGGGTCTAGAATATTATGAATTCTCACAAACAACTTATTTCTCCTTGTTCTGCAGATCCTGTACCTGCACGCAGGGGAGAGGCACCAATTGGCAGGTGGGATGCAGCCTTAGGGTTACCATCAGCCTTGGCTGGGGCCCTCTGAATGTGCCAGATCCAGCAGCAGAGGACCCAGGACTAGACCTGGCTGCTGAACCACCAAGTCATGGTGGTTGAGGAGTGCCTGATGGACTCACAGGCTTGGCATGTGGAGGACATCACCTGCAAAAATAGTTGGTGGGTCACCCATGAGGAGGCCAGGGACTGGTGTGAAGAGACCAGGGAGTTCCAGTAGAGGCTTCTGGCCCTGGAAGAGTGGCACACTGAGTCCCTGAAGTGGTAGGCTGTCCTGGTGGCCAGAGCAGTGGAAGACACAGTCCTGGCCCTGGCAGTCACCTTTGTATCTTCTGCTGCCCTGCCCCCAGTTGCAGCCCCAGATGCTTCGAGGCGCTTGCCCACTACCCAGCTGCAGGCCTCTCTGTTGGCTTGGGTAGAGGTGCAGAACCACCTCTATTTGCCAGGACCCCCTGCTCTGGCCTCCACCCCAGGTCCCCCAACACCCAGCCCCATCACCTGGGCCCAGGCCTGCTGCTCACCCTGACTCCACATGGCCATGGAGTAGGAGCTGCCCACAGTGGGGCCAGCTCTACATGTGGGCCCTGCTGGCCATGGCCACTGGCTACAGGAAAGGGAGCTGCCTGCACTGGAAGAGCAGTGCCCACCGTTACCCATGGCTGAGCCCCCTGACTGCTGGCCTTCCTGCAATGTGTGCACCCGTGGGGGAATGGCCAGAGGCCAGGGTGCTGTGCACCTTTTCCAAAACTCCACTCCTTGGTGCCCCCACCCCACAGCCCCCAACTCCGGGAGGGTGCACACACATCACTGTAAGTAGTAGGCATAGAGAAGAGGGTGTTTTATTGGTGGTGGGTGGTGAAGGAGCTCTGTGCAAAAGAAGGGAGGGAGGTAGGGAGTGTGGGATGGGGTTGGTTGTGGGGGAGGGAGGGGGATGGGTTCTGTTGTTGGGGAGGGAAGGAGGAGGGGGGGTCCGTGTCTGTGGAGTGGAATAAATTGATTTTAAGAAAACTCTTTGCAATAAGCATGGTGCTGGGGGTGTGCACTGGGGCTGGGGTCTGTGGGTGGCTGTCCAGGTGGCCTCTAGTGGGGAGAGCAGGAGGAGGTGGCTGACTAGTGCCTCTTGCACTTGGTGCCCTGGCTCCAACTGGTGGATATGTGGCACTTCCAGGGCCTTATTGGGCAGGGGGGTGGAACCTGCCATTGTCACTGCCACTGCAGCTGGTGCTCCTGGTGCCAAGTGTCCTCTCCTGCTGTGTCTCCTCCACCCATACCTCGCAACACAGCTCCCCTCAGGTCTCTCAGCTGTTTTGCAGCATGCAGTCTGCTATGATAACTTGGGTGATCTTGATTTCAGTGACCTCAAGGTAGGTGGTGAGGGTGCACCAGTGTCCCTTCTAGGGGCCAAAGCCACACTCCATGTGCAGGCCTGGATCCAGCCCAGGCACCTGTTGAAGTATGCTTGGCAGGGGTCCAGCTGGATGGTGTAAGCCACATAAGCCAGGGAAGGAGTGGGGGGTTGGGTTCCCCAATGAGTTGCAGAAGACACAGTTGTCATAGGCACTGCTTGCCCAGCTGGCACTCATGTTCATAAAGGGATGGTGGTGGACAACGATAGCCTGGAGCATGATGCAGTGGAAGCCCTAATGACTATAGTAGGGATGGTTGCTATGGGGTGGGCAGGTGAGGGGGATGTGGGTACCATCCAGGGCCCTGAAGCACTGGGGAAATCTCAGGGCACAGAACCCCACCACCACCTCCAGTGGGTTATGCACACAGAAAATGGTGTGCTCCAGCATGTTCTGGAAGACACCACACATCTCCAGGATGACTTCCCTAGTGGTCACTTTGCCTATACGCAAAAGGTGACCAGTGTAATGGAGGCTGGTGGACATAGCCAGCTTAAGCAGTACAATGGACGGCTGGGTTTCTGCAGGGAGTGTCTTGCTGCTCCAGGTGTGAGTAGACCTGCTCCAGGAGCTCCTGGAAGGTGGTCTCAGTCATTGGCCTTGGTTGCAGGGGCTGCCTGTCCCTTTTTCAGGCTCTGGGGCTGGGGAGGATGGCTACCTCCCCTTGTGGAGTCTGCTCCCTACTGGGGTCTCTGGCACACCAGCTGGAGGAGCTCTAAGCTGCAGGTGAGAGACTGCATGCCATCAGGGACTGTGAGCAGGAGATAGACTCCAACTGCCAGGCCCTTCTCCCCCAGGAGCTGGAGGGTAGACCACAATTTCCCTCCAGGACAAGGGAGTACTCAAGGACCTCCCATTCTGTCCCATCAGGGGCATGGACTAAGGTGGTCAAGGGCCCTAAGGCCCACCACACCAAGGCCCCTGCCCTGCCAGAGCTTAGCAACAGGTATGAACCTCTTGCAGTCCCAGAGAGCATGCTGAGTTGCCAGCTCCCGCAGGCAACACAGGCCTAACTGCAGCTAATGCCACCACACTCCCCAAGACAAAATGTAAAGTGTTTGTTGTGGGATACTTCATCCTAAGGTGTTCTGAGGCGGTAATCTGCTGCCCCGACCCTTAGCCCGGGAAGTCTGCTGCTTCCTGGGGGTCCGCATCTGAGACATTGCGAAGAAGATCCCTAAGCTCCTCCAGCCCACACACCACTATCCCATGCTCATTCATGTGGGCACCAATGACATGGCTCAGAGCGCTCCCAACCAGGTCATGAGGTGCTACAGGGATTTGGAAGGGTCTGGGGGCACAGGTGGTGTTCTCTTCACTCTTCCCAGTCTCGGGGTATGGGCTGAGGAGGGAGAGGAGGATCCAGGTAGTCAACAAAAGACTACAGCACTGGTGTCATTGGGAAGGCTTTGGCTTTCATGACCACAGCCTGCTCTTCAGCGAGAGAGGCAGCGAGCTGCTGGGAAGAGATGGCCTCCACCTCTCCCCCCTGGGGAGGAGGCTCTTCTCAGCCAGACTGGCTGACCTGCTCCACTGAGCTTTAAAATAAGCCCGCTGAGGGACGGGGGACTACTGCCACTGCTGGCCCACTGAGCAACCCTTGCAAAGCGAGGAGGCCAAGGCACTTAAGGGAGCCCATCCCTGCCCCAGCCCTGGTACAATCTGTGGGCAAGGCAAGAGCCCCCAAGGGGACAGTTGCTTGCCTGTACAAGAATGCCAGGAGCTTGGGGAATAAGCAGGAGGAACTCGTCCTCCTGCTGAACACAAATAATTATGATGTCATAGGGATAACGGAGACCTGGTGGGACTCCACCCATGACTGGACTATAGGTAAGATAGCTATACCTTGTACAAGAGAGATCAAGTAGATAAAAGGGGTGCAGGTGTAGCTCTCTATGTTAAGGAAAGCTATGCATCCCTGCAAACTGATGTTGGTGACCAGGATGGATGACTGGCGACCCTCTGGGTTAAAATCCGTGGGGAATATGGAACAGGGGACACAATGGTGGGAGTCTACTACAGACCTCCCACCCAAAGTCAAGAGCTTGACTAGGAGTTCACCTGAGAACTGGCTGAGACCGCATGCTCCAGGACCATGGTTGTTATGGGTGACTTCAATTGTGCAGACATCTCGTGGGAGGAACACTCAGCAAAATCTGAGTGGTTGCAAAGCTTCCTATTGTATGTGGATGACCTCTACCTGACTAAAGAAGTCTACGGGCCACCAAGAGGTAAACCACTGGCTACTGGGGATGACCTAATTGGTGACCTAGTGATCAATGGGAAGCTGGGTAACAGCGACCATAAGCTGATTGCCTTCACCATCCTTCATAAAGCTGGAAAGTCAGTCAGCAACATGGAAGTCCTTGACTTCAGGAAATTCGACTTTGACAAGCTCAGGAGGCTTGTCAGTGAAGCCCTAAGGGACCACAACCCCAGGGGGAGGGAAGTTCAGGAAGAGTGGTTGCTCCTCAAGGGAGCAATCCTCAATGCAAAAGCTAATTCTATTCCATCTCGGAGGAGAGGCAGCAAGTGGGCACAGCAGCCCCCCTGGCTCTCCAGGGATCTAGTGGACCTCCTGAGGCTAAAATGAAAGACCTACAAAGTATGAAGGGTGGGATTCACCTCCAAGTAGGATTATTCTGCACTGTTCTGGTCCTGAAGGGAGCAAACCAGGAAAGCCAAGGCTGCAACTGAGCTCCAACTAATTTTGAGCATCAAGGACAATAAAAAGTCCTTTTTGAGATATGTGGGGAGCCGGAGAAATAGCAAAGGCAACATTGGACCCCTGCTGAACCAGATGGGACAACTGACAACTGACACCCATGAAAAAGCCAACCTATTAAATGGGTGCTTTGCTTCGGTCTTTCATCAGTCCCAGGACAGGGGGGTCCGAGTGAGGGAGATCCCCTGCCTTCTATCAATGCTGACCTCGTGAAGGAACACCTTGAGAGGCTGGATACCTTCCAGTCAGCTGGCCCTGACAATGTACACCCCAGGGTACTCAAGTTGCTGGTGAATATCATAGCCCAGCCTCTGGCATGGATCTTTGAAAACTCCTGGTGCTCTGGTGTAGTGCCC
>NW_017728918.1:23808414-23834568 GCF_001723895.1 Crocodylus porosus | reverse complement strand
GAGCAAATCCCAGGACGTTATTCTCCCCTTGTACTCAGCCTTGGTGAGGCCGCAGCTGGAGTACTGCATCCAGTTTTGGGACCCACAATTCAAGAAGGATGTGGAGAAACTTGAGAGAGTTCAGAGAAAAGCTACGCGCATGATCAGAGGTCAGGAAAACAGACCTTATGACAACAGGCTGAGAGCCATGGGGTCTTTAGCTAGGAAAAGCGCAGCCTCAAGGGTGATCTGATGGCCACCTATAAGTTTATCAGAGGTGACCACCAGTATCTGGGGAAACGTTTGTTCAGCAGCAGGCCCCAAGGGATGACGAGGTTGAACAGTTATAAACTACCTCAAGACCGTTTCAGGCTGGACATAAGGAAGAATTTCTTTACTTCTGAGCCCTCAAGTTCTGGAACAGCCTGCCATTGGAGGTGGTTCAAGCAACTACATTGAACACCTTCAAGAGTAAATTGTATGCTTATTTTGCTGGGATCCTGTGAATGCAGCTGACTTCCTGCTGTTCGAGCAGGGGGCTGGACTTGATGATCTTCGTAGGTCCCTTCTAGCCCTAATGTCTATGAAATCTATGAAATCTCGAATGCCTCCAGTCACTGCTTATCATCCCAGGTGGTCTGGACCATGTGCAGCCACCAGTTCTGGCTGTCTAGGTGGGCTCAGAGGCAGTAGCTGGCCCTGGGGTTGGCATCCAGGACTACATCATTAGTGTTCCTGCCAAAGTCTGGGTGGCAGAACAGGGTCCAAGTGGTAGCTGCATAGTGGTGGGAGGCTTGGGAGGGTGTGGTGAGGCTGGCCAGGTGAGAACTGCATGCAGGGGAGCTGCCAGGGCCCCAACTACCTTGGGCCAGATAGCTGTCACTGTAGTGGGCTAGCAAGGCAAGCCGTATGTCCAGCAGGGTGCTGGACATCACTGCCAGGGCCAAGGGGTGCAGGAGCCAAGGCATGACAGGGAAGAGGCTGCGGTGACAGAGCTGCTGCATGCTTCCACCACTGTCTGCATGCTGCTTGTGGCCAGAAAATGGCTGGAAATGGCTTTTGAAAATGACTTCTGGCTGCAGGCAGCTGTGGCTAGAGCCTCCAGCTCCCCCTGGTGGCAGCAGGGGCTGGTGCATGGCCACAGGGAGTAGGACCAGTCTGCTGCTAGGAACAGCAAATCTCCTTCCATGTCTCTGCATATGAGGACATGTGCCTGGGAAAGTTTACTCAAGAGTAGTTTAGAGTAAACTGATCCTGCATTATTTGCATGTGTAGATGTGCCATTATTTCAGAACCTTGTCTGGAGGGACCATTATGGCATTATACAGAATTACATGGAACAAGTACTGGAGGAACTAAATAGCAGGCCTCATTATTCTGTGCAATATGAGGGTGTCTATGTTTGCCTGCTGCTTAAGGTGGCTAACCCAAGAATTTCTTTTTTTACTGACAATCTGCAAACTTATAGAGAAACATTTTTACTGACATGGTTTTACTGCTTATGTTTTACTTAATGTCAATATACCTCTTCTGCCAGGCTCTGCCTTGATTCCTGGCTCCAGTTAGAAGGATTGGCTTCATATTTAGGGGTTTAACATCAACCATAGTAAAAAAGTTTGCTTGTCCATAGAAAGTGTTCAGAAAAAATGTTCTTGTATTGGCAACCCTGCTTTACTGCAACAATGGTTTTACACTTTTCTTACCCTCACCCCCACCATAGGCCCCCTCATTCCCATACCCTGATGCCCCTAATTGCACCCTGCACTGTGCTGCCCCCTCAAACCACTCTGTTGGCTCTGCTCCCTACATCTTGGTATGGACCCCCAAAGAAACCTACTTGCAACCTAGCAGTATTATGGGTATCCTGGGACATAGCAGCAGCAACAAAAGACTGAGAAAACACTCCTTGAAGCGTGCTGTGCTTTCATTCAGACACTGAATAGTACTGCCATGCTCTCAGAGCTTAAAACTAGCTGTGGCAGCTTAGTGTTTTTACTGACAGCTAAAGTTTTTTAATGACTTTACTGACAGCCGTTTTTTGCCTTATTTTTTACTGATAGTAAATTTACTGAGGGTTGGCAGCCATACTCCTGATCAGCCTTAAGCTTTACAGGTTCACCTTCCACAGAACTCTACATAGTCAGGGAGGCAGTGGTGAGGTTTGTTAACGCAACTGACTTAACAGTGAGGCAGCAGTGAGGTTTGGTAAAGCAAAGAGATGCTTTAATAAAGCATCTCTTAACTGTTGTGTTGTCACTATATTCCATGTTTTAACATTTTTACATTCTGTTCACATACAGTTGTTTTATGCATTTAATGGATTATAATTTTGGACAATCAGCAATTTCATTACATTTCAGAGAACCTCTCATGCATGTAGTGGCAGTACTGCAAAAGAGCAAGGCATCCATTATCAGATCAGGGAGAAAAACCAAGCAACAAGAATTAAAAATGTCACAAAAATTATTCATGACATTATTAATAGCCAGGTCTTTGTCACAACACATTATAACATTTCCTTTGGAGACATTATAATGTATCATAGGCCATGGACAAGATGACCTAATAGATCTTTTCTATCTCTCATTTCATGTAATCATGTCAATCAGAAGTATCGAGTCATAATAATTTATACCTTCTATCACTTCCAAACCAAATTATTGTAATTCACTCACTCTTAGAAAATAGATCCTGGAGCTGAAAGTGTAACATTGCTGCATAGATATCTCCTTCAGTCACTGTTTTAGACTCTATAAATAAAATAGGAGGCCTATTTCAGACAGCTAGCATTTTAACAGCCACAATGCTATGACCTTTATCTTCCTCCCATACTGGATCAGACCATGTTGGGACATTTTTAGTATACTTTTTACCTCTTCCCATAGTTGCATATGACACAGAAGAGACAGATTTAAGGATCTGGCCTAGATATACATATTATTATTAATTTGGACTATCTGTGACCATTTTAATAAGTAAAATATTAAAGAGAAAAGGATCAGAAATTGTACTATCTAACATAGTGCTAATGGAAAACACTGGTTGCATGTAAGCCAAGGGATTCAGATTTTCAGTGGTTTAGTGTACACACACACACACATACACTTTTCACACCTTAATTTAATTCTACCCATATTATGTGATTGCTTATATTCTTAAGCAATATATTTTTTATATTTGCTAAACTTAGAACTTAGCAAATATCATCAAGGAATATAACTACTCACCAGATAGAAAAAAAAAGATGCTGATGGCTGATTCAATATGGCCACCGCAGATCTACAAGAATTTGGTTTTCCATATTTAATGAGGCAGCATCATCAAAGCATGCTGGGAAAACTGTAAAAGAGTAGCTTTCCAGCAATTATCAAGGAAGGTCTTCCTAATGAAAGATTCCCAATGGATCTGAGGCTCTTAATGAATTGTATCAAATAACTGCTGGAGGAAAAGTAATACCCCCTTTGTTGGGCTACAGAATCAGGGTCCATCTTACCTACTCTTCATCTGGTCCCATTACTCTTTTGCACTTGGATTTCCAGTGGATGAGCTTCAACAGGAGGGGTGGTAACATTTTAAACACAGCAGTATCTTTTTATACCAGGCTTTAGCTTGAAAAGATTTATTGAGCAAGAAATAAACTCCTGAAAGAAAGGGTTAAAATCCAATAGCTGACTCATTCAAATATGCTCTGGAAAATGTCTGTTTAATAAAAATATGTTCTTAGTGTTTATTATTCATTAGCACTTAATTTCTGTTCCAGTTAATATTTGTGCACTTATTACAGGAATATCTTGTATGTTCTATATTTACTTATTCCTTCCTTGAGAAAGGAAGAGCTTAATCCTTGCCAAATTAAATTAGAAATATTAATGCTAGAATAATTATCAATCTTTGAAAAATATTTAAAGCTGCATTTTAATCATCTTCTGGTAATTAAATTTTAGACCTGTCATCTACTAATACTGACACTCCAAAAGTGAGATTTTTGGTCTGAGTTGTAGCTTTTTAGGCAATCTCTTACATGCAAGGCTTGGTATTAGGCATAGAAGGCTGCATCCAGTCACTGTTCATTTGAGTGTTAAAATTCAATTTACAGTTTCCACAGATGTTCTGGGATCCTTTGAATTTAATGAGGATGACTCACACAGATGAAAAGTAAAGAGGATGGACTTTGAGTCCTCTAATGCTTTCCGAGATCAATGAATTCCAGATGAAAATCATTCAGCTCAATCAGTATTATCATCCTGGACTGTTCATTATCTTCTTTGTCATCCTTGCTCCTTGCTTGTCTTGCTATTTAAAATATGGTGTATTTTGAAATGAATGTATTTCAGTGACCTTTACCTGATTCATAATAGTGATATCACATTTCATGTCTTGTTCCTTAAATTATATTTCTAATGGCCCATATCAGTTCCCCAAATGTTGCTATATCTCAGTCCTGGACAGAGGACTATGTATTTCAGTGTAATTTATGCCAGGTTTGTATACCATTGTAGGTTACATCAGGCTTAGGAATGGATAGACATTAAGCAGTCCTGAGGTAGTTCACATAGCAAGTTGCTATAATTGTACCTTCCTGCTGGTGAATGGCTACTCTGGGATGGGCACAGACAGATGAAACGTAAACACTAGTAGAGTTATCATCCTGATGCTTTTGGGATTCTTTCAGGGGTTTCATGTGAAG
Source organism: Crocodylus porosus (assembly GCF_001723895.1). Classification (NCBI taxonomy): domain Eukaryota; kingdom Metazoa; phylum Chordata; order Crocodylia; family Crocodylidae; genus Crocodylus; species Crocodylus porosus. Next base: position 23,829,902 of record NW_017728918.1, on the reverse strand, counting down.
TTACCCCAGTTTGGCAATAACTCTGTGTACCTACTTCTTTGCAAAAGACATTTATCTGTCTAGTGCTAGTCATTCTCTATTTCTAGACAGCAGGGTATGCTATTTTGTGTTGCCAGTTATGCTTTGCGCTGCTCTGATTAATTTCTATTAATTTTTGACATGTAATGGATTTAATACTTTATTTTTCAAAAAGCCTGGTTAAAGAAAACTTAATAGTCTATTTGTATCCATGTATATGGATACATTGCAAAGTACTGTCCCTTGAAAGTGATTAAACATATTTATCACCAAGGCAATATTTAGTTTTTTTAAAATTAACCAAGCAGAAAATGAATCATGCATTTCTTAAATGAGTGACCACGCTTGTTGGAATGCATATTATCTCTCATCCAATTGGAAATACAAAGGTAGATTTTCAGATATGTGTCTATACAGTTTCCCCCTTTATTTGGTTGTGCAGTTAGTATGATTGTGCACATAGTTATTAACTGGTTGTTGAATTATCACTTTGCTGTATAACAGTGATGCATGGACTGCAATTAATCACGCAATTGCATATACATTTGGGGTGAGAGCCTGCCTTGGGTTAACATCAGGTTAAGAAACAGAAAACAAGGAGTAGAATATTTTGGAATCATAGCAACAGGCTACGTGAGGATTTCACAGGGTTTCAAAGTAGAACTTGAATTGCTTGGTATATTTATTAACAACTCAGAAAAGAATGTGAGCAGCAGGAAGGCACAATTTGCATGTGATTCTAATTTTTGTTTTTTAATCAAATCCACAGAAGACCAGGAGGAAGTTGCTGGGCAGCAAATAAAATTCAATATGTGTAAATGCAAAGTAATGCAAACTGGAAGGAAAACCATGAATGTGCATTTTAAATAGATCTAAATTAATAGTATCAGCTCAGGAAAATAATTTTAAACATCACTGTGAGCAGCTAGATCAAGGATAGTGCTGCACATGTAGATGTGGCCAAACAAGCAAACAAGATGCCTGGATGAGAAGATGTGGAAAATTAAAAAATGCATCCATGGTGCTGGATCATAAGAATGACTGTGTGCAGTACCAATCTCAGGAAGAATATTGCTAAATTAGGGATTCAGAGGAGGTAATGAGAGGTAGATTCACTGACAAACTTTTGTATGAAGAAAGATTGACAAGGCTGGGGTTTTTTACTTTAGAAAGGAGAAGGGTAAGAGAGAATGATGAAGTCAAAGCCTGTGAAATTATAAATAGGTGAGACAAGATAGAGCCAGACCTTATGTTTTCCCTACCTTATAACTTAAGAACAAGTGGTAAATTCAGTGAAATTGCAGGACAACCAACCCAAAAGTGTTTGAAGGGCAGACCTTCTCAGCCACTCTGCAATCCAAGTCTGGAACTCATATTTCCACAAGATGTTCACCAAGCTGCAAAGAGGAATCAGGTGTTTAACATTAATATCCAGTTAGAAAAGTGAATGCTAAAATGTTTTGGAAGAGAGCTAAAAACTTCAGATTTAACTATTAAAGATTAAGTAGAGCTTCATGAGGGGACGGTGTAGCATGTGGGTATTATCTCACAACTGTTTATTATGGGGATTTGCATCTTCCTTTAAAGCATCTTGTACTTGAGGATGCTGGACTAGATATCCTTCAGGTCTGATTTAGTACAGCAATACCTAATCTCACACTCATTTTGCATTCATAGTAGACTGCCATTTTTGGGAGTATGGTGGGATCCTCTTAGAGGCTAGGGATAGAAGTTACACATAAACTGGTATAAGAGATCAGAAACTGGTTCAAATCTGTAACACAGAAGATGTTCAGTGTACATACACTGTCTTCAAAATGGCTGAAACTAGTTTAAGATAAACCTGGATGAATGTAGTTTTAGACTTAACTGATTTAGGTTAAACCAGTTTATTGAAGTTCTGTCCTAGTTCACCTCTATATTCAAGTTAACTCACGGTCCTCTAGCATCCCAGGATGCTTTGCACATTTCCTGCAAACCCTCACAGGGTGGGCAGGCTAGCCTTGGCCTAAGCTGTTTGCTCCTGCTGAGAAGGGAGGCATGATCTAGTGCCCCCTGGCTTCTAGCCTGGGCCACTGAAGGCATGTGGCTGCATTTCCATAGTCAAAAATGGATGTCTGTTCACTTGCTTATCTGTTCAATCTACACAGCTTTGACTAACCTGACAAGGCTGAATCAATTCAGCCTCAGGGTTTTTGGCTGTCTGTACTTAGCCAGAATGTTTTACATCTGTTGCACAACAAAATCCACCTTAAGAAAAAGCTTGTCTTTATGCCTGAAGCTGCAAGACTCCTTGGTAGGAGAATAAGGGATAGACATATTCCATGGACTGCAGAATTCACAAGACAGCAAGCAGGAGAGTGTAAGGTTGAAAGTATAGGAGAATTAGAACAGGGTTTGATGATATTTTTTTCCTTTGTCTTAGGAATAGCCTCTTCTCCCTTTGTCAGGGATCTTCCAAACTTGAAAGTGAGTGTCAGTGATACTTGTCCTCATCAAGCCACCCATGGGATTGCTTTGGAAATTTGGGGGAGATTTCATTTGCTTTTATTGTGTATCTGTGGTTCTCAGTTTATAAAGGGGTATACAAGAAAGCCAGGATCATTCCATACTCAAAACAAACTTGTTTGACTAGAAATATCTGTACCTTATAGGATGCTGACTCCTTTGATTACATTTTTTCAGAAAGGATGCACTATAACATTTGTATTAGATTCTTGTTTCCTTCTCTGTGTCTACCTTTACTAATACTTATTTCAACCTCTTATTCCTGCCTGCAACACTCTGGCTGATGGCCAATACATTCTAAAAATATTTTTAGCTGGCTGAATTTCAACCTCAGGTTGATGGAGGATTTATTGATATTCCAGGTTGATCCATAACTTATTGTTGCCCTGACATGAGAAAAAGGTGGGTGGTGGCAGTGGGAAGGAAGGGAGAAAGGAGAGATTTTCATCATTTTAAACAGGAGGAATAAACCTCCATTTTTTTTCTTTCTACTTCAGAGCCCCTTATTGCTTCTCTTCTTCATTGTGCTCTCTGTACAGAATGCTACATTAAAAACTTGTAGGGTGAAGCATTATATACAGTTTTATTGCTATGCATATTTGGAAATACAGCTTTTGCAAAAGAAAGCATAAAAGCTGTCAAAGAACAGAATAATAGTAAGAGTTAGTGTCAGGGCCTGTACTGTGCCTCATGATAGGTGCAGCTCAGGGACATGATGAGGAAATGTGGCTTTATGTCATTTTGCAACCGCATGGACAAAACTCCCCCGGTACAATTTAGGGCAGCCATGGAGGCTGTTTTCATTTATCCAGAACTGTCTATTGGATGTGCAACACCCCAGGACCCTTATACACTCCAGTATATGTATTCTTCTTCCATGATGTTCTGTATCTTCATCTTGTCCCATCCATTGGCCCTGCACACACCAGACCCAGAAATAAGACAACAAAGCTGCTCTTGGAGAGCACTCTTGAGCAAGCTGGGAGCAGAGAGCTTGGAGTGGCAGTGAGGGTATCCCCTGGGCACTGCCTCATTTTCTCCAGATTTGGCATGTGCAGGGGGGAAAAAGGGGGGGGGGTAGGGGGGAGGAGGCAGAGCCATAGCTCTCAGCAGCCACTCAAGAACTCTAAGGAAGTGGTGTAGACATGCTCGCAGTTCTTTGGGCATGATCTTTACCATCTTATTTCTGTCCTGATCCCCATTCCTGCTTCACAAAGGGAGCAGTACAAGTTTATTTAAATTGGCCAGACTGATCCTGTGCCAGGGAAATTTTCTCAGATTCACCACTGCACTCCAGGTGCTTTGTTCTGGTTGAGTAACCGTGGCAGCCTTAAACTTGGCTGAAAAGGACAGTTAACCCAAATGTATGTATTCATTGTATTAAGGTGAATTCTGGGCCCTTGTGGTTTCCATCATTAGACTACTGGCATTACAGGCACTGATTCAGCAGGTTTCTCAACTCACATGTTACAGGAGTCAAAGTCTGATGATGCTGTATTCTGGTTTGAGATTTATGACGATAAAATAATAAAAATAAAATGCCTACAGACCAGTAATGACAAATAACACAGTAAAAGAGGATTGGCAGAGCTGTCACAATGAAGTCAGTAATTTCTACTTGAAAATTACAGCGAGGGCTCAGAAAGATGGATGGATGTTATAGTGATAATGGCCGTCAAAAAAAAGAGAGGTGCTAGAATAACTATTCTGAATATGAATGTAGGGAATAATTTTTTAGATCTGTTCCTTTAAATTTGGGGGATATTGTTGTCAGAGAAAAACCCAACAAAAAACAGAAACTAATGTACACAGAATGTGTGGCCTCATTTTATGCTTTATTACATGGATCTGTAAAAACTCATTTTGGAGCCAAATCCTGTTTCTGAACAACAGAATTTTAAATACGAGTATCCAGTTTAATTTATTCCACTGAAGCCAAATGAAGTACTGTTCTGTATTCAGTTTGCTTCAATACTTTCATGTGTTCTTCTCTTTTTTGAGCTTTGATGATAGTATGATTCATCACTGGCTGATGCAGTTTGAACACCCAATACTGCAAGGTGCTAAGGAGCCCTAAGCATTCAAAAACATTGTGGCACTCAGCCCTTCCTAGGATTAGCTTCTTTAGTGTTTCTTTGCTGTGTTTGGTTCTGTAAATCAATACTATTTATTCACTTTGTGAGTATACTTTGGTGGATGCTTGCTGCACTGTAGAGAAATGAGGCAGTATGCCTTTAAATAGTTAGACAACCTCTATGGGGTGTCCCTCTTCTGTTGTGGAAGCCATTAGACTTTAACGGACATGTCTGCATACATGTAGCTAAGCTTTTGTAGCTAATGTGGTTATTTGGAACCCTACTGCAGCTTTGCAGTTCTCGTATGCTCTTTGTGCAAAGAACAAAGGCACACCACTCACTTTACACCATCTTAGAAAACGTGGTCTTTTGGACTTTATGCATAACCTGCCTGAGCAAAATCCATTCTTGGATCAGCTAAATTGTTGAGAGAGATGCTAGACAAGCTTCCAAGAACAAAATGTCTTCCTCAGGTCTGAGAAAGAAGCAAAAACAGCTTAAGACAAATGCCAGTTAGAACAATTGCTTTTAACTTCATTATGTTAATGAACATGATTACTTAAAATGAGACCTGGGCAGTTAACCTGTGGAGTGAAGAGGAGTTATCAGAAGTAGTTACAGACCAAGGAAAGAGCAGTTGCTATTGGTAAATGTAATCATGTGAATGAATAAGATGATTCAAAATAGAAGAGGGCCATTACCACCTGTGGAGGAAAGGGAAGTTAGCAGAGGGAGCAAGGAAATTATATTTAGCGTAAAACCATTATCTATGTTAAGTCCTTAGTTCTTAGCATCCAGTAAAGTTATGAAGTTTTGTTTCCAGACCTGACTTTTGATGGTATTGTGGAGGCTGTCTTAAGGACAACCACTGTGAGGTCAGAGATAGAGTGGTTGTTTGATGAAAAGCATACTCCCACTGGTGACTGAGTGTTTCTGTACTTTATCATTCCTCTCTGAATTTTCATTCTGGTGTGTAGTGGGTTGTTTGGCTTCACCCACATAGTTTCCATTCTGTTCAAAACCTGTGCATTATTTAAATCCCTGTTAAGCTTTATTTTGCAGAATTAAAGAGTATGAAAGTTTTGAGATGATCTCTCTTAAATGCAAGTGCTAATATACTTAACATTAAGCATACTCTTATCTGCTATGGGGCCATAATCCATATTTCTATCACATGGCTCTCTCCCTTTTTCCTTATTCCTACAGCCCACATATATCCTTTGGTCCCATAGCAACTATATGCTGAAGCCACTCTCTATTTTCCCTGTGTGTACACTGCAAAGGAAGGCGCGATGGCAGAAAATGCGAGTATATTCCTGTTAGGTTTAGTCTATTAGCACAGATAGCAAAATGTGTAGTCATGAAGATAGGGTGGCACTGATTTCAGCAAAAGGCTATATAGTATGGGTTCCCAGTAAGTTTGTACAGCCATGTGAAAGTCCATGAGCCTTTGCTATTGCTAATAGTGCTAGGTAAATTAAAGTTAACTCAGGCACTCCTGCCCCTGCTGCAATTCTCTCTTCTTTTACACTGTGCTTGTACTCTGAAACAGCACTAGCCCTGCACTGGCACCACTACAGTCTATTCTGCTGGGCTTTGATGGGATTGCTCTGGCATTTACACTGTTCTGTGATTATCTACACACAAGAAGCAGCCATAAATGTCCAGACTGAAAGAGTTTGGTTGAAACAGTCAAAGATTCTCACATAATATCTGCTGGAATAATGGGAGTTGTGGGTCTGAGCCCTAGTCAGACTTGACAATCTAAAAACTGCAAGACCAAGACATACAAGCAAGTTTTCCATGACAGAACAGGTGTCTCCTTTGCTACAGACTGTGGAGACTCTAAGAACAGACGGACTGCTGTCTCTGCATGCACTCAAAAATATTAGTTTGCAGTAAAGAAACAAAAGACATCCATGTTCCCTAACTACATGTGACACACAAACTCTGTATAGCAGGGATGGACAAGCTAACTTGCAAGCTGCATGCAGCTTTCAGGCAGTTTCAGTGTGAGTCCTTATAAACCATGGGGTGAAACACATACTGCAGGTCCAAAATAAATATTGTTATACCTAGTGAGGGAGGCTGTATTTTTATGTCTGTTCTTCCTGTAGATGAGAACTGCAGGATAAGGACTACAGCAACTGTATGTGCAGGGAAGGCAGGGTATGCTCATGTAAAATTTATGCTGCCTGGGTTAAATGCTATTTTGCTTTACACACCTAATTGGCACCCATGTAGTGGCAGATTTGGCACTGGCACGGTATGGCATACAGCTCTGTGTGCACATGCATGCATTCCTGTTGAAAATGAGAAAGGTCTAGATCAGGGGAAGGCAATTATTTGGGCCCATGGGCCACATAGGCAGTTTTGGGGAGATGCCACAGGCTGGTCATCATCCAGCTCCCCCACACCTCCGCAACAGCCCGAAGCTTGTGAACCCTGCAGCTTGCCCTCACCACTGCCAAGAGTGCACATCCCCAGCCCCAATCCTGCCCCCCCTGCGCTTGTCCCAGATTCACCTTGGCCACAGTGGACTAGTTGGAACCCATGTACACAGCCCTGACCCTGGCCTGCTCTGTGCCTGCTCTGTCCTGCCCTCCCATGCTGAGCAGCAACAGCTGGACAGAAGCTGCTGCTCAGTGTGGGGGGAAAGTGCCCACCCCCCCCACTGCCAGGCCCTTCTTGTTGCAGCCACCCAGAGCCTGTACCTGGGCTGCACTGTGGTCCCTCTCCCCTCCTGTCACTGCAGCCTCCAGGCCACCCAGTGGGACAATGGTTGCAGCACAGAGGAGCTGCACGGTAGACTGGGCACAGTCTCTGGATGGCTGCAGCAAGACGGGCCCAGCAGCAGCTAAGGGGAGGGGCTGGTTTTCCCACACACCAAGCAGCAGCAGCTTCTGCTGGCCACTTCCATTGCTGCTGTTGCTTAGCATGGGTGGGGGAGTCTGGAGCAAGCACAGGGCAGGCCAGGGTTGGGGCTCTGCACTTCAGCTGTCTGTGCTCTTCAGGTCTTGGTCACAAAGATTTTGGCATGTTGCTTCAATATCATGGAGCCTGGCCACCTCTGCTACATAGTGTGGGATGGCCATACTATATACCACATAGTATAAGATATACTGCTTTATATTGTATGTAAATACAGTGGACACCACTATGCCCCCACTATACATCGAAGAGTAAGAGGGGGAGCCAGCAATGTTAGATGCACTCAGTTGACTTAGATATGTACTATTACATAACCGGAAATTAAAAAAAAACACTTTGAAATGAAGATGAGACTTATTTTAAGTTGCATCTAAAGTGCATTATAAGTATCACTATGTATCATAAGTATTTTTAAAACATCAATTATTTTCCAGACAGATAACATGGCATCCCCATTTTAAAACGGCAAAGCTCAGACATAGTTTTAGGCTTGCTTTTTTAAAAAAACTCTAATTTTGTGTGTCTATCTTAAATTAATGAATTAGAAAAAAAAACATTTTGCCTAAATGATTTCTCTAAAGCTATCTAATGGTCAGTGGCTGAACTGGGATATGAGAACCATCATGAATTGACTCCCATAGTCTCCTTACTTCCCTCCACTGGGTGGTATACATCACTGGGTGTGTCTACATGTTCATTAATGCACTTTTGCTACTGTGCATTAAATTTGTTACCTCTAATGTGAAGTACTAACCAAATGTGCATTAGGCTGCCCTAATGTGCAGTAGCAAAAGTGTACACTTTTTTAGTGAGACTTAATGAGCAGTAGCTTAATTTTACTGTGCATTAACATATTAGCACAGTTTTTGCTGTTATCCTCTAATGCACAATAAAATAGGTTACTATGCGTTAACACCCACATATAGATGCACCCACTGGTTACAATGCAAATCAAGGTTCAGTTCCTGCATGCACTTACATGTATGAGGAACATGAGACCCATGACTACTTCCATACTGATGAATGGGGCAGGAATGACACAATGGTATCACCTTTGTTTGAGACCCTTGCAGGATCAGAGGCTTCAGTAGCATTTTAAAGATCAAGAAAAAATCAATAAATTACTATATATGGATTGCCAGGATTCATTTTTTAAATAACTGTCAAATAGCATAACCTGATTTCATAGCAATAAACAGTAAAGGCAGGGGAGAGAAAAAAGAGAAATCAAATTGGCTATTCACCATAGCATTGCAACTGAGTTATAAAGCCAGCAATATTGTAGCTTGCATCCTGGGAATTCATATGATTCTATTAGCCTCCAACCTGTTTATTTCTGAAATTTTCATTTGAAATGATCTGTGCTGAGATTTTTCAGTTCACTGGTTATTAGAAGCCTGAGCTATTTTAGTTTTACACTTGAATGAAATATCTTGTTTCGCAGCATAAGAATAAAATGCCCTAAAAATTGATTATCCTGATGCTAAATTCAACAGAAACTTTCATTAAGAAAAAATCTTGGAGAAAAAAAGACCTTCCAAAGCATTGTGCATTGTACCTAAAAAAAATTAATCATGGAGGGTGAGGAGGGGTAACCCAACAAAACAATGGAAGTAAAATTCTGATCTCCGTTACAATGAAGACTGCAGTAAAAAAACAATAAGCACATTTCCCACTTATGTCTCAGTTAGGTAAGATCAGAGCATGGGTCAATAAACCTACGTTTCTTTTTATTTGAAAATTAATTCTGAGATTAAATTTAAGTATTCTCCAGGTTCTTTTACAGTAGAGGGAAACACATATCAGTGAGCCTGATACCTCCCTAGAGATTTAAGCCACTAGAGATCTCACTTCACTCTGGTAATGACTGACAAGGAGAGAGACTCCAGAGGGGATGTCCCAGAGCATATGTTTCTCACTGGGAAATGTACAACCATGAGAATGACTGAACTATTAGCTTAAATTTTCAACACAGGAAAAACATGTTATTTTTCTTTCAAAACTTTCCCTCTCTTCTTATACATTTTAAATGTCTTCTATCCTGTGAAGTTAGAGGGTATTGTTTCCCTTCATTAGTTAATAAATTATTCTATAAAGGTAGTAAAATCATTCTGCATACCCTCCTATATAAATGGGCATGAAATATGAACCCATCAAAAGCAGAAATCAAATAATGTGATAACTGTGCTGTCAAGGTAGATTATTTAGGTTGAGGAGAACCTTGGATTCCCACTGCCTGAGCTCAGAAAGGAATATGTCCCGTTATTTTCACAATCTTTTCAGAATAGTAAGAAAAACATTCCACTGAAGTATTTTTTTCTTTTCCAATGGAAAATGGCTTTTGGGGGCAGATTTAATAAAGCTGAACATTTTGAATCAGTTTTAACAGCAAAAAAGGATCATTTCCCTTCCAATTCTAGAACCATCCCAGCATATCTGGTGCAGAATGTCCACAGGGTCCAGTTTTCTTCTCACATCTGCATGCTTCTGATTTAGGTGGATGTATGTAACTGAGATGGGAAACTTCTTGCTTTGACATAGCCTTTTCTTGCTTTCACCCCTTGGTAATAAGCCCTGGGATATTTTTTACTACTACAGATGTCTTCTGGGAGCTGTGGTGGACAGCTCTTTTCCTTTCTCCAGGCTGTGAGAAAGATCCTGTCTACAGCCTACTTGTGTATTAATTCAATAGCCCATTGTTGTCTCTACCACCCTCAGTTTACTAAAAGTCATTTGACTTTGCAGGATGCCATGACTAGGAGTGGAGTGAATATGCAGAAAAGAAGCTTGATCAAATGCATGAACTTAACTCAAGGACAAGTGAATACCAGGGATTGTGAAACATGGAGCATGCCTTCTAGCTCACATCTACAAAATTTTGAAAGTGACAAAATTTTGAAATTGAGAGACAAAATTGATTTTTTTAAAACAAACTATCTTTCTTTAGTAGTACACAGAAGGTAGGACAGGGTGATACGGTAAAGACTAAGATGACACCCTGCCCTACTTTCTATCTGATTTCAGACTACCACAGCTTCCTTCCATTCTCTAATAATGCACAGATAATCTCAGATAAGGAGGATCATGGGAATACAAAGGGATGAGGCAGGCAGGAAGGAATGGGTTGGTGGGCAAGATGAGAAAGCTGTGTGGATTTCACTTGACGGTACAATTTCATCAAGACTCTAAACCAGTGTTCAGTTTAATGTACTTCTGGCATCCAAACGACAAGTGTAATGTTCAGTTCTCAACCATGGCATGTTTTGCACTGATGTTGAGAACCTCAAATGCAGCTTGGTTTGAGGTAAGTTCTAGGAATAACAGTAGTTAAGGTTCTGAGTATTTTTTTCCAAAGAGCTAGATATTTGTATATTTATGGAATACTGTGAAGAACTTAGCTGGCTTTATGCTATTCCCTTGCAGCCTCTGCTTTCAACATTCATAAGTTTCTGGTTACATATGATATGAACATTATGTCAGAGCCTCAGCTGCTGTACTCCTATTGACTTCACTGAAGCTGCATTGATTTGCATCAGTGGAGGATAAGAACAGTATTCCATCGTTTTCTTTTTTAAAACGTTATTACATACTGTATTCTTGAAAACACATTACTTCAAAGAGCGAGCTTTGCTAAAGATCCACATAGCCCATTGCCTCACTACGTATGATTTTTGAACTGGCTGGAAAGTATCCTTGTACCCATAAGGCACTTCTGAGTGTGAACCATTCATATAAATATTTCTCAAAATAATGCTGTTATAGTAACTTTGAATCAGTGTCAGCCTGTAACCCAAGTCTCCTTGGTGACAAGACAGAAAAAGGCAGTTAGAAAACTCAAGGAAAAGAGAGATGACAAAGAAGAGGGTCAGTGCTTAAAATGCTAAATTTTTGCCGCCTTGTTGTCTGCTCCTCAGTTATTTTTGGCCAGGAGGACTCATATCCACTTATAGGCAATTCAGAAGGGCTCTATCTTTTCTGGGCTTGTTTTTTTAATGTACGGTACTTTTTTCTGTATGCATCATCAGGAAGCAGCTGAGTTTTGGTCCAACCTGGTTCTTTCTTCAACAAATTAATTAAAATGACCTTTCTTTCCATATATATATTTAAATTCCTTATGGCTCATTTGATTGAATTTCTCAGATACATAAACAGAAACTCAGCTACCAAAGCAAGACTGTCAATCCACATATATTAATAATACAGCTTTTTCTTTACCTGGGATCAATAAAGACAGCTGTAGTAGTACGGATTTTTATTCTAAAGCCAAAAGTTATGGTGGGCTGAAAATTAGTACATATACTTGAAGCATTTTGTCTTTTCTGGAACTGCACATTCATTGTTAAGGAGAAGTCCTGAATAATTCATCTGACCTGGGGCTTCGACAGTACTACTGGTATCTTCTTTGCCTTTTGAAAATAGCAGTCATAAAAAACACTTGTAATTTTATACTGAATGTGCCAAAACAGACTCTATGGCCATGTCCCACAACCAGGGCATGTGGTTGTAGTGGTGCACATGGGGTTAGCACAGGGAAAAATGCTCCAGGTGAGTAGGGGAGGCTGGGGCCAGCACTAGGGCTGGGGTTGGGGACTTCCCAGGGTTCCCACAGCAGTGATCTGGGCACTCAGAACCTGGCCAGCAGCCAGACTGTGGCTCTGGTTAGCCAGGCTCTGGTTTCAGGCAGTGCATGCAGCTGCCACATGTGCTGCCCTGCTTTTTTCTGTGCACTTTTTCATACTGGGATTGCCTGATATTTAAATTTGGCCTGTTGCTGCAAATATGTAGTGTGGAGAGCCAAATCACATGCATTGGGTGATTGAGTGCGTGTTTGTTTTGCAACGCATCTATAGCCTTTGAGGCATCACAAAATGCACATGTGCACTCATGTGGATGCAGCTTATATGCCCATGATAATAAATTTATTTCTTGACTGAAAGGATAGATTCTTCTGGAGTCCTGTGTATTGCAGAATGGAAATTATTATAATCAATATTATAATCAATAATGCCCTTTATAGATTAGTATAATTCTGTTAAAATCAGAGGCAATGTATTGCTCAATGAACTTCTAGATAGTTCACACTAATCCTTGTGCTGGTTCCCTGCATTTTCCGGGGTATACTTTATCCCCCTGTTGACTTACAACATAAACAGGGTTAGGTTAGTGCTAGATAAATGTGGATTTTATGCTCAAATATATGTACACATTCTTATACTGTTATATGCATTGAAGCTCATTACTCCACAAGGAGTTTCTGTAGAATAAGGCATTGCTTTGCTAAACTACCAATGTCTTATTAATTGCCAGTACATCATTTGTTGTGCCTAATTGGATGGTCTTTTTTCAAGCTATCATTACTGAGATAAACTGTATTTCTTAGGTTTTAATTCTGCAAGATGAAGAACATTCTGACTTGATCCAGCAAAAAAGGGTGTGAATGTAAGCTTAACCTAAGCACATGAGTAATACTATTGAAGCCAATGTTAAGGGTCATACCCTGAGATTTGGGCAACCAGTGTTCCTCTCTATGCTGTGCCATAAACTTCCTTTGAGACTTTGGACAAGCCACTTTCACAGAATTAGTTACCTAAATGCCTTTGAGACTGTGGCCCTTAGTCTCTTATCTCAAATTTCCATCTGTAAATAGGAGAAGCACTGCCTTAACATACAGAAGTGTTGTGAGATAATTATATGAAAGACTGTACAGCCATCAGATGCAAGAGTAGCAGAAAGGAGCCTTAGTCAGAGACATGGCACACATTTCAGTACTTGGGATAAAGCCCTTAGTTATCAAATGCAGTCAGTTGCTCAAATTTAAATGAAGCGGAATTTATATAATTAAAGAGAAAAAAGGAACTTTTTATGGATTGCTGACTTTGTTCTGTATACATCAGGTATATAGTCCCTTGCCCCAGGCAGCTAATTATTTATGGCCCTGATCCTGCAATGTTACATATAGTTTTGCATACTGAAGCACTACTGAAAATAATGAGACTACTTTGATAAAGGTATAACTGTTTGCAGCACTGACACTGAAAGCAGAAAAAACAATTCCATTTAGATACAAAGCACCAATTAGTCATGTAGTGGGTTTCTTGTCACTCAGGCATACATTACAGACACCAGAGTATTGCTCCATGTTTGTGATGCTCTCATGTAATTGTTGATAATGATAGTATGCACTAAAATTTCTTACTAAACAAATGTTTTTTTTATAAACCATAAATTGGCAGACCCGTTAGATAACCAAATTACCTTGTTCTCAAAACATAACACTCCTCTTTTAAAACATCTATCCCAGGCATCCAGCAGAAAACAGAACAATCCTTAATACTTGCCCATCTTTCACTTCAATAGTATTACTCATGCTTAGGCTAAGCTTACATTCACACTCATTTTTCTGAATCAAGTTAGATTCCTGGAACAGGTATCTCAGATATGACTGTCACAGTGAAACTGGTCACCCTACAGGTATCTGTTTATTTGCCGATAATGTTAACTTGTTCAATGTAATAGATTTTGGTGCTAGCGTGCTGGCAGCAGCTACATTTATTCAGCCATGGGCAAGTATCTTCAGCCATGGCATGTGCCATATGAATATGTTATGCTTGAAATTGAGGTGAAGTGAACTACGTTAGACATTATAATACTGGAGAGGAATAAATCTAGTTCTAGGCAATTTAGCTTGTCTGTAATGATTTCCAAGTCTTTGTTCTAAATAATTTGATAAAAGAGAGAAAATGTAGGTGAGACCCAAAAAAGACTTGCACTTCAGGTAGAATTTAGGTACTTACATCCAAGTCATAGATCAGTAAAACTCCCACCTAACTGGTTAGGGATTTCAGGGGCTGTAAGCAGCTAAGTTTTCTGGTGAAAACCTTCATTGGCAGCTAAAGTTCAGGCATTACATAAATCAAGAAGTGCAACCATTTTGGTTGACCCAAACTTTTTAGGCATTTAAACTACCAAAGGCAATTTGGTATCCCAGAGTAGACAGTCTTACACCTAAGACACCCTAAAGGGCTTTACCTGATTTATGTAAGGTGCTTGTATATGTGACGGGGGAGGAGGGTGAAGGGGGAGAGGAGGAGGGGGGAGTTCCGTATTGTCTCAATTTGTCTCCCTTAAATTCACACAATGGGTGTCAATTTATGCTGTCACTCTGTTACTATAACAGGTCAAAAATCTCCAAGTTGCTCCATGCACTATTCAAAGATAAATACTATAGGAAGAGCACTGCAGAAGAAATCAACCCTGCTGACCTCTTATTACTAAATTACAGCAGGGGGCACCTATAGCTCACACAATGCTGATATGCGTACCTCAGCAACAGTTGTTCAGTTTCATTAATTGGCATATTTTACTTAAGTGTAATTTCAGTACTTTCACTACTGTCTAAATTTAATACACATTTTTAAACAATGTTTTCTTTCCTCTGATTTGGAATTAAATCTTATTTCTTATATTTTAAATGTTTTTAATTATTAATTTTATGTATTCTTTTTATTCAAGTAAAGTTTATTTACTGTTAAAATCTGCTTGCTTATATTCCCTTATTTCACCCTCAAGCACAATGCTTGGCTAGACAGCTGGGAGTGAGGGGGGGGAGGCGCTTAATGTAAGTGGCAAGTATGTCCGCTCCTTGCCGTCTGTTTCACATACAATGGGTGTGTGTGTGGTGGAGTGGGGGGGGGTGTGTGTGTGGGGGAATGACTTTGGGCTTCCTTTTGCAGTTGCTGCACTTTTTCCCCCATTACCAGCGACTGTATCTGCTGCAGCTGTGGCATGTGCACTCAAAGCTCAGACACCAGCACACACTGGAGCTGATTACTTCTTCCAGCAGTGATGGTCAAGGGAAGGCATGATGGAGACTATGGTGGCGGCCTCTCAATCATGAGCACAGGCCGCTGATCATTTGGGTGACAAAGTGTGCCTTATATACAGAAAGACTGAAGAAAAGAAGGTAGCAAATCACTGGGAGATTATGGCCAGCACAAACAAATTCCTTGACATGGCTGATAAGTTCTGTCTGAGTGCTGAGTGTAGCCAGTGTCAGGAGGGAAAGTTTAGACAGGAGCTGCTTAAGCATCTGTGCAACAAGGGCCCCACTGAGACAAACTCATTGATAGGGTCGGAGTGAGGGGTGCCCCTCCTCTAACCACAGAAGCATATCCCATTATGCTTTAGGGATGAAGGGGAAGAGGATACAGAGAAAGTTTGGGTGGGGAGGGGGAGGACCCAATCATGGGTATTGAGTTCCCAGGTGTGAGTGATTTGCTCAAGGATACAAAGGAAAATCTATGCAACTTAGACAGAGGATGTTGCTAGGTGGGGTGGGGGAGGGGAAAATGATTGATGTTGTGAACTTTATCTGTATTTTGTCATGCTTCTATAGGAAACACAAGAAAAATATGAGGTGTGGGGTGGAGATAATGTTGGGTGATGGGTTTTTATTAGTTAGTAGCAGTGACTACTTGAAAACTTGTGACCCAGGGTGAAAGAGGGGAGGGGAGCACAGAGATAATGCAGGGTGATGGGTATTTACCAGTGACTAACGGTAGTTAGTGAATGCTTCATCCATCCATAGGAAAACCTAACTGAGGTTGAGATACAGGATGAAAGAGTGAAGGGCAGGAGCAAGTAATGGTCATGTGTTTATAACTGTTAGACATTATTCTCTTCTGTTTCATTTCACTGACATTTAAATAAAATCTAAGATCACATTTAAAATAATTTTTTTCCATGTCTTTGTCATAACAGGGGAATGTTTGCAATGGTGTGGACTACCCACACACCCCTTGACCCCAGGTTGGACCCCCCATCCTTGCAGGCAGGTGGGAGGGAAACAGTACAAGATTATTTTATTGAGCCGCCTTTGCTCCTAAGACTGCATGGGCAATGGCCTCTCAAACACTGATGTCATCCTCGGTGGCAGGGGGCGGGAACATGTAGCGCTGTGACAGATATCTGTCCAGGCATCTCTGGAGATTCTGTGGTATCCCAGGCTTGCCCCCAGCCCTGTCATAACTCAGGACACTGACCCATGAACACAGGTGTGCCCAGGGCACCAGCAGGATGAGCAAGAGCAGGGTATAATGGCTCAGGCTGCCTTCTTTTTGCACAAACATATCATCTTCACCTAACCAGGGAACACACTGCAGAGACATGCTTGAGCTGCAGCAGTGGTGTGAGGGGGTGTTGTCCCCCCATGCCTCCCTGGAGAGGCCCCCTGTGACCCAAGGCTGGATACTGTGAGCTTTGCGGCAGCAGTGTGACTAGTTAAGATTGGCTGACCTGTAGAGAGACAGGAAGGATGGGCATTAGGCTTGCTTGCTACTGCAATTGGCCATGGGGAAGGGCAGGAAGCCAGTTAGACTGTGGCCAGTACTAAGTGTTGTGATAGCCATACAGAGAATCTATCGGGGGGAAGGTGGATGGACTGGTGGGTGGCTGCCTGAATCCCTTGAAGTTTACCATGTTTGTTGGGCACCTTCCTTGAACTGCTTTTCTCTTATCTGTGACCAGGCACAGCTGCCTCCCCCACCTTCTGCTGCTCCTCTTCCCCCTACCCCCCACCCAGTGTAAAGCATCTTATCTGTGCAACATTGCAAACTTGCACAAAAGACCTCTGTCTGTTCCCTGTTCAAGGCCAACATCTAGGCCTACCCATAAGGCTTCCAGCAGATAGATGGGTCTGTCCAACCATTTCTCTTAGCCACATTTCTCATACTCTTAGGGCCAGTGGCAACATATAGTGAGTGCACAGGGGTGCAAGCGCATCCCTGGAATGCACTGATGTACCCCCTGACAGGCAGCACTCCCCACTTAGGCAAAGGGAAGGGGGGTAGGTGGGAGCACCACTGCCCGCCCTGTGAGTGCTGGCTGGGGAGTGGGAGCACCAGGTGAAGTGCTGCTGGCACTTCCAGAAGTGCTGTGGCTGCTTCTGGGAGCGCCGCTCACGCTTTCTGTTTCATGCAATTGACTGTGGGGATCCCCCCCAGTCAGCTAGATTGGTCATGGGGGGATCCCCCCCGGTTGCTGACCGGCCACTGGGAGGGCACATGCCTCCCTGACTCAGGTGGCACCAGTCACCCATGCTTAGGGCATTTAGCAGCTTGCTGGTTCTAGCATCTGCTGATGCCTATCTGGGCTGTCCCCACATCCTTGGTGGTGTCATTGCAATTGGAACTGGGAATCAACAACAAAAACCTTTATAAAACAAATGCAGTAATAAGATTCAATTATGTATGCTTTGCACTACAAAACTGATGCACTCAGCGAATCCTGTGATCAGAAAAAAATTGTTTGTCCCCAAAAACATGAGGAAGTGTGTCTGGCTGTGAGGGGGAGAGGGGTAGCAGGCCTTCATAGTCTGTAAAGAAGTTCGATCCCACCAAAAATCCTCTTCCCCCGACTTCAAGCCACAGTCAACTCTAATCACTGCTTTCACTTTAGGTGAGAGGTGACTGACCATCCCCCAGGGTTTAACATACCTTGTGTGGAGGTTTCTCCTGCTCTTCAGAACCATCTGGTGATGTGCCCATATCCCTTTTGCTTTCATCTGAACTTGAGTTACTGGATTGCCCATGAGTGGCAGGTGTGGTTGGTGAAGTGCAGACAAGGATGTCCCAGTGGCCTCAGTCATTTGCTGTTCATGCTGATCCACTACCTCCATTAGCAACTTGAGGTACTGGTAGCAAAGCACGTGATGGACAGGGGTGCCCAGGTGCTATGCTTGAGAGACATCCCTAACGGAATTTTGCCTATGGCAAAATTTAGGGGAGACACTGTTTCCCCTAGCACCCCCTGGCATGACAAGGAACAATGGACACAAATTATTAGAGAGTAGATTTAGATTACACATCTACAAGAACTACTTCACAGTTAGGGTGGCTAGGAGCTGGAACCAACCAACCAACCAACTAGGGAAGTGGTGCTGGCTCCTACCCTGGGGATCTTTAAGAAGAGGCTTGATGCCTACTTGGCTGGACTCATTTGAGTCCAGTCTTTTTCTCCCGCCCAGGCGGGGGGTCGGGCTTGAAGATCTACAAGGTCCCTTCCGACCCTACTTCTATGATTCTATGATCTTAGCCTTGACATGGCACTGTTGTGTGGTCCTCTTGTGACCCTGCTCTGACATTCTCAATGAAGATGTGCCAGTTGGCCCACAGGTTGATGATGAACTGGAGCATGACCTCAGGATCCCCGAACACATGCTCTAGGCTCTTAACTTTGGTGAAGGTCCAGGCAGATCCTGATGTACGTGCTGCTGGTTGTTCACTTCTGCCCAAAACCTCAGACATCTGAGATCAATAAGGGGTATCCCATGCCCTGGTGTGCTGTGGTCTTAATTTATAGGTCTGGAGGTGATCTATACAAGGAAAGTTCAGTATCCTGCCCTCCCTGCCCCCAGTGCCTGTGCAAAGTTAGATCAGACTTGGTGCACAACTGTTGCAGTTTTTGGCACCTCTGATCACAGAGGTCAGTTTTGAGGCAGGCTTGGTCAAGACATAGCAGGGGGGGTTTCTCTTGTTTTCTGTCTCCCTTGGCTGTGGCTGTGATAATGGCTTACATTAAGATGCTTGGAAACAGACGCGTGGAAACAGACACCCACAGAATTTGGGGGCTGGGTGTTGAAGTGTTCTGCTGAGTGAGCACAGATTTTTTCCCGCTGACGGCATTCTATGTAAAAAGGGGGTGCTGGGAGGGAGACATATTGAAACTTGTAGTGGGATGCCCAGCTGTGGATGTGAGAAGAGGACTGATTAAGACATGGTCATGTGTGGGCAACCTGACAGACATAGTACCAAAGTTGGGGTTTGGTTCATAAAGTGTGTTGCTGAGCAGCCACACATTTTCGGTTCTGAAGGAGCTGCATTTGAAAAGAGAGTCCTGAGAGGGAAAGGTCTCCAAAGTGGCAGAAGAATGCCTACTTGTGGCTATGAGAAGAGGATCTGTGAAGATATGGGGGGCACACCTGACAGACAAAAGGACTGAGACCTATGCGCTGCTGGCCATTTATTTCTACCATGAACCTCAGACATCTCAGATCAATAAGGAGTCTCCCTACCCTGGGAAACTGTGCTTAATTATTAGGTCTTGAGGTTCCTTGTTGAAGGAAAGTTCAGTCCTCTCTCTCTCCCACTGTAGTGCCTGTGCAATGTTAGAAGACTAGACATGCTGCACAACTGTTGTAATTTTTGGTGCCAATGTGGGGTGTTCACCCAGGTCATTTTGGGAGCAGGTTGGGTCAAGCCAGGGTGGGGAAATTTGCTTTTGTGTTCTGGTGCCTAGGTATGCTTGTGATGGGGTAATTGGTTAAGATATGGGTCACGTGTGTGCAGCCTGACACATGCAGTATCCACCAGACCCTGAAGTTAGGGTTTGGTTTATAAAGTGTGTTGCTGAATGCCCACAGATTTTCAAAGCAAAGGGAGCTGCATTTAAAAAGAGGATCCTGGGAGGGACAGGTCTCCAAACTGAGAGAGATATGTTTAGCTGTGGCTGTGAGAAGACAACTGATTAAAACATGGGTCTCATGTGTGCAATCTGACACATGCAGTAACCAATAGACCCAGAATTCAGGGTTCATATGTTGAAGTGTCCTGCTGAGCAAGCACACATTTTTTGCATTGAGGGCATTGAATGAAAGAGGGGGTGCTGGGAAGGAGCTGTTGCCAATCTGGGAGAGGGATGAGAAGCAGTGACTGTGAGAAGAGGACTGAATAAGAATTGGGTCATGTGCGTGAAGCCTGACACATGCAGTACCCACCAGAATCTGAAGTTGGGAATTGGTTCATAAACTGTGTAACTGAGTGTGCACATATTTTTAGCACTGAGGGCATTTCATGTAAAAAGAGGGTGCTGGGAGGGAAATGTCTCCAAGCTGCAAGAGGCTGTGGCTGTGAAAATGGGACCTGTGAAGACATGGGGGATGGACCTGGCATCCAAGTGAACTAAGGCCTATGCGCTGCTGACCGCTTACTTCTGCCATGAACCTCAGACATCTTGGATCAATAAGAGGTCCCCACACCCACAGGGGACTGTGCTTAAGTATTAGGTCTTGAGGTTCCCTGTCCAGGGAAAGTTCAGCATCCCCCCATCACCCACCCAACTCTGTAGTGCCTGGGTAAAGTTTGAAGACCAAACATGCTCTGCAAATATATCAATTTTTGGCACCAGCCTGAAGCAGGTCACCTGGGTCATTTTGGGGCCAGGCTGGGGGGTGGGTACTGAGCACAAAGCCTTTCTGCACATGAAACTAATCCAATTTAAAGTCTGTGAGTGGGCTCACTAAAGCCGGGTTTCAAACTGCTGTGGCAAGGAGGTCAAAATATAGTTTCATAGTTGGTAGGGTTGGAAGGGACCTGAGCAGATCATCAAGTCCGAGCCCCTGCCAAGACAGCAAAGAGTACTGGGGTCAAACGACCCCAGCAAGGTGTACATCTAGCCTCCTCTTAAAGACCCCCAGGGTAGGAGCCAGCACCACTACACTTGGAAGTTGGTTTCAGATCCTAGCCGCCCTGACTGTGAAATAGCGCCTCCTGATGTCTAGTCTGAATCTACTCTCTGCTAGCATGTGACCATTATTTCAGGTCACTCCTGGTAGTGCTTGGGGAAACAAGGACTCCCCCAATGCCTTCTGGTCCCCTCTGACTAGTTTGTAACAGGCCACCAGATCCCCCCTCAGCCTTCTCTTGTGGAAGCTGAACAGAGGTCTCTTAGCCTTTCCTCATAGGGCCTGCCCTGCTGCCCCCTGATCATGCGGGTGGCCCTCCTCTGGACCCTCTCCATGTTGTCCACATTCCTCTTGAAGTGTGGTGCCCAGAACTGGACACAGTACTCCAGCTGTGGCCTGACCAGTGCTTGCATAGAGGGGGAGGATCACCTCCTTGGACCTGCTCGAGATGCATCTGTGGATGCATGACAAGGTGCGGTTGGTCTTCCTGACCATGT
>NW_017728918.1:23798278-23808314 GCF_001723895.1 Crocodylus porosus | reverse complement strand
GAGAAGGGAGTTCCCCAGCCTGTAGGTATGGTGCTGGTTCTTCCTCCCCAGGTGCATCACCTTGCACTTGGCAGTGTTGAAACCCATCCTGTTCTCATCCACCCACCCCTATAACCTGTCTAGGACTGACTGCAGCCTATTCTTCCCATCTAGCATGCCCACATCCCCTCACATCTTAGTGTTGTCAGCAAATTTGAACAGGGTACTTTTTACCCCCCTCATCCAAGTCACTGATGAAGTTGTTGAACAGTGCTTGCCCAAGGAATGACCCCTGGGGGACCCCACTTTCCACATCCCTCCAGGTCAAACATAACCCATCCACTACCACTCTCTGGGTGCATCCCTCCAGCCAGTTGGTGACCCATTTGACTGTGTAGGTGTTGACACCACAGGCCCCTAGTTTTTTAATGAGAATGGGGTGAGAGACAACGTTGAAGGCCTTTGTAAAGTCCAGAAAGACTATGTCCACTGCTACCCCTGCATCTAAGGATTTTGTGACCCGGTCATAGAAGGCCACCAGATTGGTCTGACAGGACCTGCCTCTAATGAACCTACGCTGGTTGCCCCTAAGCATAACCTCCCCCGTTGGCCCCTTGTGGACATGTGCCAGAATAATTCTCTCAAAAAGCTTGCCCAGGATTGAGGTAAGATTAACTGGCCTATAGTTTTCTGGGTCCTCCTTCCTCCTTTTTTTGAAGATGGGAATCACGTTGGCCCTCCAAGGAGGCAAGAATATCAGCATCCCCCATTCTCCACCACCCTACCCCCACTCCTAATCTTGCCCCAACTGCACCCTTTGCCACTCATTATCATAGTGGTGATGCTTCCGACACCCACACTGGTCATTCTCCCACCACCCACTGTAGTCGTGCTTCAGACATCCACTGTGGTGTTGCTTTACTTCCCACCCCTTCTTCCCTCAGGCACACCCATTCCAGCACACCCCCTCCCCCCACCCCCACTATCAGCAGCAAGGATGGGACTAGAAGTCAGGGGCAGAAGGGCAGCAGGTGGTAAGTTTTCTGTTGCGGGGGGGTGGGGCTTTGGTATATGGTAATAGGGGACAATTTTAAAGAACTGGTTAGAGTAGGTGTGAACATGTCAGACTAACTGCTGTGTCTCTCATACTTGCCCTCCAACTGTGCATACCTTGATGGCCGATGCATCCACACAGACCCCTGCAGATGGATGTTTAGTGGCACCAAGTACATAGGTATTTTCACAGAATGCTTGGGGACATATTGCTTGGGAAATCTGGTGTAAGGGGAAGCAAGAAAACTTGAGTTTGGGAATATAGAACAAACTCCAATATCTGCTTTCTTCCTCTGCAGCACACCAGGTGCTTCTTGGACAAGGTCCTGTGCTTGAAGTCATTTTTTATAAAAGGCAGACAGAAGGGGCCATTTGGGATGGGGAGGGGAGAATGAGTATTTTTGCCTTTGCTATTTATTTATATTTGCAGTAAAGTTTTATTCTTGTAAGTTTCTGTGTTTTAAATCAATGTTTACAGTGCCATCAGTCTTGTGGCTGGAGGCATGTGGGGTTTAGGTGTTGAAGTGTTCTGCTGAGTGGTCACACAGTGTTATCTCAGAGTGTGCTTGGAGACCTTGCAAAACTGTGAGTGGGATTTTACTCTTGTGGTCTGGCTCCTAGGTGTGGCAGTGATAATGGGACTGGTAAAAAAAACTGGGGAGTGTGGAAACTAACACACACATAGCCACCCGAGCCTGAATTCGGAGTTTGGGCATTGAAGTGTTCTTCTAAGTGGACACATAGTTTTACTGCTGGGGGCATCTGATCAAAAAAAGGGTGGCTTACTAGGAGACACTGCAAAACTGGAAGTGGGATTTTTATGTTGGGGTCTGGTGCATGGCTGTGGCAGCATGAATGAGACCAGTAAAAAAAATGGGTAGTGTGGAAAGTAAGACACACAGTAGCCACTGGATCTTGAAATCAGGTTTGGGCATTGAACGGTTTTGCTGAGTGGCCACATAGTGTTACTGCTGAGAGAGTCTCCTGTAATAATTGGGGGGCTTGTAATGTGACTGTGCTCCTGTGTTTCTGAGTGCCTGGTATAGTTCAAGAACCCCAGTCTTCAACACTTCAACATACCTTGGCCATCAGTAGAGTGAAATTGGAGACAAACAACACAAAAAGGTGTCCTTTAAATATTTATTTATTAAGTTAATGAATTTAAAAAAGGAGCTCAAGAGAAGGCTGATCCATGCTGGGTTCTGCAGCTTCACCTGGTGTACTAAAACATTCATTACATAGGATACCTGTGAAATACAATGCAAATTACCTGAAAATACTGGTGTAGTGGCACCTGGTGGGCAAGGCAGGGTCTAGACATGTAATTTGGTGAGTTGATATATA
Organism: Crocodylus porosus; assembly: GCF_001723895.1. NCBI lineage: Eukaryota > Metazoa > Chordata > Crocodylia > Crocodylidae > Crocodylus > Crocodylus porosus. The sequence continues at coordinate 23,805,938 of NW_017728918.1, read as the reverse complement.
TGTGACATGTACACATGACAGATTTTTTGTCCACAATGGGACAATTTGCCATGATCAAACTCAAATAATCAGGAGGTGATCTAATCTGCCGTGCTGTGGGACAGTTTGAGACAACAAAACCTCATGCATATATTCATGGTGACAACATTATGCTAGCCAAATGGAAATTTTAATCACATGTATATGAGGAAATTGTCACTTGTACAAGCACCCATCTAGCATATATTGATACCATTAAGCTTGGTTGTAGTGACTTTTTATCTAATAGCCTAATAATGATTAGTCCACCCATCCAAAAATGGGAGACCTAGATTCAGTTCTTTCACAGACTGAGGAAGTCCAAGTCATACCTATAGGAGCATGCATTAACTAGTAGACTAGATGCTAGAACTGAACTGGTCTGAGAGCTCTCTCTACCCCTCCTGTGGAAGTTGTATCAATGTACAGAAATGAACATGAGAGCCTTGAGGCCAGGACAGAAAAGAGGCAAGAGTATTCCTCTGTAGCCCAGTAATGAGGACTTTTTCCACTCCCAGGGGATGCCCTGAGTTATGACTCATGCTCCCTCTGCTCATCTGTATTTATGAATGGTATTTAATGCAAAATACATATACAGTCCCAGAAGCAGGCCTTAATTTTTAGGTGTGTGAAAACGGTATCATGTGAAAATGGGCTCCTATACATGTGCAGGGAGGCTGCTTCAATTTACTGTAATTACAGAGAATTAGACCACTCGCTTAATTACTGTGCTCCAGCAGACTTTAGCATCACATGTATCAGCGTCCCCACACTGAAAAATGGTGATGGGGTGCTTTAAACTAAAGCTTGTTTGATGAGCTTTAGTTCAAAGTGCCCTGCCACCATTTTTCAGCATGGGGGGCACTGATACACGTGACACTCTGGGTGCTTTTAATTAGTGCAGCTTTCAGAGCTGCGCTTATTAAAGTGCTTCCTCCCCCCCCGCCCCAGCCTCCTGGAGCTCATCTATAAACACCCATCATGCTTAAGTCCCTTTTTGGGTCTTTCCATATGTAGCTATTCCTCCTTTATTCCAGTTAGTTGTTTTATTTAATCCATGTGATCTTGTGATTATACATTACTCTTGATTACTTCACTGTCCCAGTCTCTCTCACATTTTAACAGGTTATTTTCATAACAGGCATTTAGACAGAATTATAGCTGTAGCTACACACACACACACACACACACACACACACACACACACACTATGTAACTGGTATGTCTTCATGCCAGTGATATAAATGTAGTAAAACCTTAGTAACTTTAGCCCCTATTTTAACCAAGGGTTAAAGTTACAGCCACTTAGCTGATTTATTCTGTTATGGGAGGATGTTATGTAACATTTACAGTGAAACAACTGATACCTGCCCGAGCAGTTGAAAGCTGCATTTGTTCACAGCCTCTGCAATCAGGCCCATATCTGGTTAAGTGTGCATTCATAAGAGGTGTGTATATATAGCTGCTAGGTGTGGGTATTTATACATACATACATACATACATATTAGCCAATTGCCTATCAAGAGTCATGGGGAAGAGGGGGCTGGGATGAAACGCCACCATCTAATGCCCCCATGCTGCCGCTGTTCTGTCTCTTGCATGGAGCGGTGTTGGGGAGCGGATGGCCTCAGCTCCCCCACCCTCTGTCTGGTCCTTGGCATGGCTTTGGAATCGTGGCAGCGCTCCCCCATGCTTGGAGCACTCTGATTGGCTGTTTCCATCAGCCAATCAGAGTGCAAATAAAGAGTTATGGACAGACAGACAGACTTAGGCTTTTACAATGTTAAAATAATATAGCTGCAGCTTATGCTATATTTTTATCACTGTAGGAGCATGAAGGCATACCAGTTACATAGTAACTGCTTATACCAGTAACATTCAACACTGACATGAACTGTTATGTCTGAGCAGAGGTTTTCCTTTCACTAGAAAATGTTTGTTGTAGTAGCTGACATTGCCTCTCACGGCTGCTGTCTCAGGAAATCATGCTCATTATTAGCTTCTGATAGCTGCCTCTGGACACTCTGCATCTATTTCTTTAGACACAGGATTCCCCATTTTTGTTTTAGACTGAGTCTTACTGGCAGATGGTGCCAAAATCTATACAATTTCTATAGAAGGAAAGAACTCCACATTTCATATATCTCGCATGTGTTAAGTGGAAATGTTACAATCATTTCCAGAAGCATTTTTGCTGATTTTGCAATGTGTTCTCTTTCTTTCTAGTATCAGAATTGTCTTTGTATCAGGGAGCTTGATTTTCAGTCAAATTTTAGCCATGTACAATCAGCAGTATAAGCAAGGAGTGGGTAAACAGTGCAGAAGCCATGGGTGCCAATGTAGAGAGGAAATCAGCATAGGCGGCCTCCAGGGAATCTAACCTGTCTTGCTACTGAACCCAGTGATGCTCAGTGCTGCCAGTGATGGCAATCAGCAGCACCCAGGCCAGTGGCAAGGGTAAGGATTGGGCTCAGTGGGGCTTGAGACTCTGGCTGCAGAGACAGGGGCTGGAGGAAGTGTTTGCCAATAGCTCCATGGGATTTGGAATAGCCACTGCTGCAGAGGGAAGTGTCTGTGCAGCCAGCACCTACAGGGTTAATGCTGCAGCCATGGGATGTAAGGACCCTCTTGCCCTATCTTTCCCCTTGACATTTTTCTTGCTGATGAATTTACCATTGTCAACTGCTATGGGCAAGGAAAAAAATGGCAACTTTAGAGACCTGCAGAATCACCCTGTGCACAGCCATACTGTTGCCGGCACAAGGTGCCCGAGGGAGGCAACAATTGGGTTCGTTGCCCGGTGTGCGTCGCGCCGAATAAACACACTGGGGGGGAGAAGCAGACAGAGTTTATCTGAGCTCAAGTAAAAGGCACAGGGAGACTGTATGGTCTCAAATCCTGTGTGCTTAACCCTGCAACAGTGGGATCTTTATACCTGGGTCAGTTTTCCTAGTGATTTTCCACCAGCTGGCCCCCCTCTTCCTCCCCTTTCCCTCCTCCCTTCTCTCTCCAAGCGGTGCCCTTGCATTCCACAGATAACAATTTTAGCTCGCCTGTTTTCCAGAAGGACAGGAGATTGCAGGTGCCATAGAAAGGGTTACAAAGGTTGGGGAAAGGGGGGGTCCTGGCTCGTCTGATCCCAGAGCAGAAGGACTTCCTTGATGCTCGTGGTCTTCCATCCCTCTGAGTTACTGGGTTATGCCCAGTGACACCAACAATACCATTCAGCCCTCAGGGCTCCCCATGGATCTGGAAATGTGGCAGCAGGGGAGTGGCAATTAATGCTGTCACCACTCCCCAACTGCCAGATTTTCTGACTCATGGGGACCCCCTGCACCAGACTGACTGGATCTGACCTGCAAGCTGAACATCACTGGTTAAAATTATTAACCCACCTTTCATGTGCCAGAATGCTAGAAACCGATGCTTGACAATCTAACTTCGCATTTCCCAAATTTTGGTCAGTGTTTATACATTTTTTGAAAGCAGAGGGAAAGAACCAGTTCCTTAATGCTAAGACATTTGGACTATCAATTGATTATGTGCCTAGGTTATATCAGGGTGCCAAATGCACAGCCCACAGGCTGGGTCTGGCTTGTGGAAGGTTTTTCTCCTGCTCATGGGGCTTCTGGGAGGCCTAGGAGTTCAGGGGTGGGGCCTGCTAAAGAGCTCTGGGTTATGGGACCCCATAGGAAACAGCCTTCCGTTGCCAGGGGAGGCAAGCAATTGGAGTGAGGTACCACTCGCTAGGTACACTTGCCCCAACACAGCATAGCCCACTGCTGCAGTTACTTATCCCACCACCACCAGGTCCTGATCTAGCTTGCAAGGAGCCCCATGACCTGGATCTGGCCCAAAGAACAGGGTGAATTTGACGACTCTGGATTATATGGATTGTGCTAGGTCCTTTTCCCCCATTGATGACTGCTATATTTCCAAAAGGAAAAAAAAATAGCATTTATAATAAGGTGCTGCTAGGAGATTTGTGAAGTGCTCTTTAAAATCTGAAATTCAAATTAGATGCAATAAGCCAGTTTGATGACTTAGGGATACAAACTTTCACATATGGGGCAAAGATAGATAAATAGTTATAGTTCTTTTAAAAGCAGATAAATTTATTATGCTTCACCTGAATCTACACTAATGCCTTTGCTTGTCCACTTCCACCCTGAGGAACATAGAAGTTAAAATGGCAGCTTACCTTGGGAAAAAAGATAACACAGGTAAGTTTGATTTACAATAGGATAGGAATGGGCTGATAACAGTTACAACTGATTCATATTTATGAGTGATAAATTTTCCATCTTCTTTTGAAATGCTATAATTGTTTGCCTGTTCATCCTCAGCGTTTCACATAAATGCATAAGATGAAGAATACCAACAAGTTAACCTCTTGATTTCAGTTTTAGGCATTGCTTAGTGTTTCACAGATATGTAATCTATAACATAATGTATGCCTTTCTTGTTGTGTATAATAAATTCCCTAAATTATGCATGTTACCAAAATTCAGTAATTAAAAAAAAAAAATCAGGCCACTTATTTAGGTGCATAAAAACAAGCTAAGTTAGGGTCTTAATTTAGGAAGGGTACTGTGGTACCCAAAAGGTTGACTACATGCAACCCAAGCATTTAGTTTGTCCAAAAATAAATTACCCACAGAAATCCTTGGCTCTCATATGTGAATTAGTTATATGTACAGTGTATAAACACATTCACCTTAATTCTTGTCATTCCTTGTGTCACAGATAGGATGCTGAATATGTCCATCAGATTTTCCTTTTAAAACTTATTCAAATCATTCTGGATTTGGCTTTGGAGATGTTGACCTCTTACTAAAAAGTCCAAAAGCTCTTTAGGGTCTATCAGTGCCATTTGTGAACCAATAACAATGTGTTACTTTAAACAAAGCTCTCCTTCCAAAATACAAACACCAGTTTCTACAATGACTGCTGGGTTTAGGCAAACGTTTTACCCATTTCCAATAAACTCTATAAAGAATCCCATTTATATTCATTATAACTGACTCTTGTCTCTTTTCTGCCATGAGAAATGTTGCTGTTTCCATTGCTCATTCTTAAGGAATGAAGCTGCATGCAAAATTTAGACTTAGGTGTCTTTCCTGGCAGTACAAGTAGCAAATGCTTCCAAGGCCATCCTATGCCACCTTTTCCACCTGTAACTTCAATATCTTCTCCAGCTTTGAAGATAGAACATGGCTGTACATGAACTATCTGCTCAGTTGGTGCCAACAAGGGTAGCTCTGTTGAAGTCAATGGAGTCATACCATATCATACCAACAAGTATATGGCTCCACATATCTATTATTGCTACACTCTACAGCAAAATGTTTTATAACAGGGGTTGACAAAATGGTGGATCCAGCCAGTGGTTAAACTCCATTTCCCAGCAGCCCCTGCAGCCAGTTTCCATGGAGACCCCAGCAGTGGCAGGTCTATGACAATGCAGGGCCAGGGTTTCCACAAAGACTGACCCCAGCAATGCTGACAGCGTGAGCAACTGGGTGGGGAGTTGCTGTGGGCCAGAGCATGGTTTGGAGCCAAAGCAGAGCTGCAATCCACTGTCTGTATGCCCCTGCTCAGGGCATGTGGGTAGTGGATCACAGTTCTGCCGCAGCTCCAGACCATGCTGTCACCATCACAAGATCCCAACCCCAGAGCAGCTCTCTGCCCAGCTGCCTGCCTTGCCTGGCTGCTGGGGCTGATCTCCATTGAATCCCTGGTCCCACGCTGTCAGGTTACTTCCCCTGCTGCTGGGGTCTCCATGAAAACCGGATGCAGTGATGTTGGCAGGGGATGCTGGGAAATGGAATCTGCCATGGGCCAAATCTGGCCTGCATCTGGGACCTCGGTGCACACAGCTTGAGGCCCTGGGAGCAGCTTGAGGTGGCTCGGGTCTGAAATCTCTGGCAAGCAGCCAGGGAACTCGGTGCAGGCGGTGCTGCATGGAACAGGACCCTGGGAGCTCCTTGAGGTGGCTTGGATTGGCAGCCACCGGCATGAGGCCAGTGGTTCGGTGCAGGCGATGCTGCATAGAAGGTCCAGGAGCAGACTGAGCCCTGGAGCTGCATGAGGTGGCCTGGGCCTCCAGCCCTTAGCATAAGGTGAAGTAGATGTACATAAGGCACTGCACATGGCCCAAAAAATGGGGCCAGTGGCAGGGAGCCTGGCAGAGGAGATCCCCTCACAATAGTTCCCTAATATCCTTGTGAAACCAAGTGGGTCTCTTGGTTTCTTTTCCTGCTTTTTGTCTGCATGGGAATGGCCTGTTTCTGAGCTATGAGAATTGCCTCCTTAAGGAAGAACCACTGTTCTTGGACTCCCAAATCCTCCAGTTGCTGGTTGCAGAGGGCCTCTTCTACTAGCCTCTTGAGCCTGCCAAAATCTGTCTTTCTGAAATCTAGAACTTCTGCTTTGATGACTGATTTCCCAGTCTTATGGTGGATGGTAGACCTTATCAGGTCATGATCACTGTTGCCTAGAGCACCACCAATTCTCAGGTCACCTATGATGTCCACCCACTTCATCAGCACTAAATCCAGAGTGGCCTTACCCTTAGTAGGCCATTGAATAACCTGTGTCAGAAACAGATCATCTATTTTTGCCAAAAATTGGCTGACCTGCTGAAGGTGGCTGAATGGTCCTACCAACAGATGCCATGGTAGTTGAAGTCACCCTTGACAACCACATCTCTAGTGTGAGCCGCCTCAGTCAGCTCTCCAGCAAATTGCTAATTGCACTCCTCCTCCTGGGAGGGAGGCCTGTAGTAGATTCTCCCTCTCCTGGTCCCCCTTGTATCCTGACCCAGAGGGTTTTGAAGGACCCTTCCTGCTGTCAAATGTGACCTGCAGAAAGGGATACTGCTCTTTCACATAGACGGCCACACCTCCTCCCTTCTTCCCAACTCAATCCTTCCTGTAAAGCCTGTAGCCTCAATATTGACTGCCCAATCATGTGCATCATCCCACCAGGTCTCTTCTATCCCGGGGAAGATCTTAGAAAAGTTTATTAAAGAGGCCGTCCTTAATGGACTGGCCGATGCCAACATCCTAAGGGATAGCCAGTATGGGTTTGTTGCAGGTAGGTTTTGCTTGACCAATCTCATTTCCTTCTACAACCAGGTGACCTATCACCTGGACAAAGGAGAAGAGATTGATGTCATATATCTTGATTTCAAAAAAGCCTTCGATCTGGTATCCCATGATCACCTCTTGGCGAAACTGGCCAATTGTGGCCTTGGGTCCACCATGATCTGCTGGCTTGGAACTTGTCTCCGTGGTCAGACCCAAAGGGTGGTTATTGATGGAAGTCACTCATCATGGTGCCCTGTGACCCGTGGGGTTGCCCAAGGCTCTGTCCTTGGACCCATATTGTTCAACATCTACATTAATGATGTGGACACTGGAATCAGGAGTGGACTGGCCAAGTTCGCTGATGACACCAAACTTTGGGGCAAAGCATCCACACCAGAAGACAGGCGGGTGGATCCAGGCTGACCTGGACAGGCTCAGCAAATGGGCAGATGAGAACCTGATGGTGTTTAACACCAAAAAATGCAAGGTTCTCCACCCTTGGGAGGAAAAACCTGCAGCATCCTTATAGGCTCAGCAGTGCTACGCTGGCT
>NW_017728918.1:23793764-23798178 GCF_001723895.1 Crocodylus porosus | reverse complement strand
TCATTCTCCCCTTGTACTCGGCCTTGGTGAGGCCACAGCTGGAGTACTGCATCCAGTTTTGGGCTCTGCAATTCAAAAAGGATGTGGAGAAGCTTGAGAGTCCAGAGAAGAGCCACGCGCATGATAAAAGCTCAGGAAAACAGACCTCATGACGACAGGCTGAGAGCCATGGGGCTCTATAGCCTGGAAAAGCACAGGTGAAGTTACCAAGATAGGGAGAGACCAAGGGCCTGTAGAGGTTGCCTACTACTCCACAATGACATTAACTGTTTAGATAGTTTAATTACCTATGCCTGTGTTTACTGAACTCAATGAGCCCTACTAAGCCCTGACTATAGCCATGACTTAAGCCATTCCATTTCATTACTATAATTTCTGCCAGGTGAAACTTAAGCTATTTAAGTGTCTAAGCACGGGATAGTTCCCACAAATGAAGTACTCATGTTTTAAATGACCTTAAACCTGCTATCAGCAGTCTTAAATCTCTGGCCCCAGGAGTCATTTGGCCCACCCCTGCCTCAGAAAAACAGCAGGAGATATCTATTCACGACATTTTTTAAATAAAAGAATGAGGGAGATTATAGCACTTCATAACAGCATTTAAGAGTTGTGATTTTAATGGCATATCATTACATATCATTTGTATATTTATAAAGCATAAAGGAGAAAAAAGGTTCCAGCTACTTCAGTTGGCTTATTCTATAAGCAAGGAGTCTCTGACAAAGGGGGAAAAAGATATTCTAGGGCTGTAGCTACAGCTGTACCTTAGGGGGAAAAACCCAGTGTCAGCTAGTTTAATCCTTTCAGACTAAGCTTCAAGGGGCATCAGCTAAGATAACAGGGGACTCCAGTGAGCTTCAGAAAGGGTGGACAGTGAGGAAGCTGCTGTTCTGGGATTTTCAGATGTAGAGATTCAGGTGTTATTTAAACAAAATGAACTGCTAGCAGAACTGTAGAATCACTAGCTAATAAGAATGGATTCAACATTGCCTGGGGGGCTGACAAACTCAAAGGAAATTCTTTCCATCACTCTACATTTATCTTACATAAATGCTTGAGTTCTGATTCACTGTAGTTGAATTCTGACCCTCTTGGTTTCCATTATCACTTACCCTACTAACACAGCCCATTGATTTTACTGCCACCTCTGTTCTCTCTCACCTTCCCTTATTTGTTTTCTAGGGAACTGTCAGAATTATAGCCATTGCTTCTTTAGAATTGCAAAAGAGTATCAGCCTCTTCTTCCATTAATGTTTCTTATGCCTTTCTCTAGCCATAGAAATAAAACAATTATCCCTGCCCCCCCCAAAAACAATCAAACAAAACAACCTAGGTTTTGCTTGACAGCAACAGCCCTTTACATTTTTCTCAGGTCAATTCACTCACTCCTTTTCCTTTCTTTTTGTTGTCCACCTATTACTGGCTGGTCTGGATGTGAATGCAGGCAGTTCTCATGGTGCAATTGTAATTGGCAGTTCCTCAATATGAGGAGGATAGTTTTTTGGTAAATGAGAAAGTTATTGATGAGTCCATAGATTACTATGAGGCCAATCCAAGATCTGTGTGTTCAACTGCAGACATGCTAAACAGTTCTAAGATGAAGGATTGGATTCAGGTGACACTGGGTCACACTCTTTCCCTTTGTCTCTCTCATCTATCCATCTCCAGTGAGGTGAGCTTGCTTAAAATGATTAATGCCTTGTTGTGTATCACAGTGCCAGATTCACAGATTCAGTATTGATGTTAATATCACATTTCTTCAGATTGGCCTCATTATCTCCTGACTGAGTGTGTTGTGTGTGGGCCTCTAACTGTTGCTCTTCACAAAGCTCCCCATGACATAGCTACCTACAGATCAGGGGGGCTGGACTCGATGATCTTCTGAGGTCCCTGCCAGCCCAAATGTCTATGAAATCTATGAAATCCATGTAGGAATGAATGACACAGCCCAGAGTAGTGCAGGCAGGGTCATGAGTGACTAAATGGCACTGAGAGCCAGGCTCAGAGGTTTGGGGGCACAGGTGGTCTTTTAATACATCCTACTGGTCAGCGGTCGAGGACAGCACCACAGTAATTGCTATAGAAAAGTCAACTCACACCTTCAGAGCTGGTGCCATCGTGCAAGGTTTGGATTCTTTGACCACAACCTGCACTTCCAGGATAAGGCCTTGTTTGGACAAGATGGGCTACACCTCTCTTCTCTTACAGGTTGGCTGATCTTGTACAGCAGGCTTTAAATTAGGTTCGTTGGGGAACGGGGATGTTGATGACAAGGAATGACGAACCTCAAGCCAAGTACTGGAACAGTGCAGGTAAGTACCAAGGGCCCCGCTAAGCATCAGAACGGGGAACTAGCAAGGGCACCTACTGCAGGGCTTAGATGCCTCTATACTAATGCTAGGAGCATGGGAAACAAGCAGGAGGAACTTGCACTCCTGCTTTCAAATATAGAATTTGACTCGGTTGGGCTAACAGAAACTTGGTGGGATCCTACCCATGACTGGGCAGTGGACATTGAGGGCTACAGGCTGTACAGACAGGAGAGGGTGGGAAAAATTGGGGGGCATTGCTCTCTCTGTTGAGGAGCAATATACATCTTCCATAGTTAAATTGGGCCAAGAAGAAGGGCAAATTCAGGTACTATATGTCAGGTTACAGGGGGGTTGGGGTGAAAGGGACTCAGTATTGGGGGTCTACTACAGAACCCCACACCAGGGGTTCATGTTAGACCTAGAATTCTCGAGGCAGCTCTCAGAGGAAGTGCACTCAAAGGACCTGGTCATCATGGGTGACCTAAGCTTCCCAGACATATTCTGGGAGAAACAGGGAGCCAGGTCTGCCCACTCACAAAAGTTTCTGACCTCCTTACAGGACCTTCACCTATCGCAGGAGGTGCATGTTCCCACAAGGGGAAATGCCTTACTAGACTTGGCACTGGCTACAGGGGATGACTTGGTGGGGGATCTGCAGGTGCAAGGTAGCCTAGGGGATAGTGACCACCTATTGATAGGATTCATAATCTGGAGAAAGGTGGGGAAGATAACTAGTAGGTCAGATGTGGCCTTCAGGAAGGCCAACTTCAACAAGCTCAGGAGATTAGTTAGGGAGGGACTGAGTGGTAAATGCCTTGGAGAGATGGGAGTCCAGGAAGGGTGGGCATTTCTCAAGGGACTAATCCTGCAGGCACAGAAAAGGACCATACCATTACACATAAAAGGGGGCAAAAAAGCAAAGAAACCCTCTTGGTTCAGCAGAGAAATCCAGGAGAGCCTGGAGGGGAAAAGAAGAGCCTACAGGCTGTGGAAGCAGGGGGCTGCCACTAAGGAGGAATATACCTGCTTGCCTTGAGCTTGCAAGGAAACAGTGAGGAGAGCCAAAATGGAAATGGAGCTTAGGCTGGCAGCAAAAGTTAAGGATAACAAAAAGGCATTCTTTAAGTATATAGGAAGCAAAAAGAAGGTGCAAGGTAACTTAAGGCCCCTTCAGGATGAACTAGGGCAACTGGTAACAGATAGGATGGCCGAAGCAAAGCTTTCTGTAGGCTTTTAATTGAAAAAATGATTTCTTTGCATCCATGTTCCTGGACATGAATACAAATACGCATCCTATTGGGACTTTCAGTAAGCCCAGTGTAGATACCAACCCACCAACTGTTCGTGCTGACCTAGTAAAGAGGCACCCAGAGGGGCTGAGTGTATTTAAGTCAACAGGCTCTGATGATCTTCATCCTAGGGTACTTAGGGAATTAGCTGGAGTCATAGCGAAGCTGCTGGAACAACTGTTTCAGAACTCATGGTGCTCAGGACAGGTCCCAGAGGATTGGAAAAGGGCCAGTGTGGTCCCTATTTTCAAGAAGGGAAGGAAGGAGAAACCAAGTAATTACAGGCTTGTCAGTCCCACCTCTATCCTTGGCAAGGCCTTTGAGAAAATTGTTAAGGATCACGTTTGTGGGGGGCCAGTGGGTAAAATAAGGCTAAAGGGCAATCAGCATGGGTTCATACCAGGCAGATCCTGCCTTTCTAACCTGGTTTCATTTTATGACCGGGTCATAAAATGCTTGGGTGAAGGAATAGAGGTAGATGTTATTTACTTAGATTTTAAAAAGGGCCAGTTCTTATAAATAAACTAAATAGTTGCAATGTAGATTATTACGTAGTCCGGTGGGTAGAAAATTGGCTTATGGGACACACCAGAGAGTGGTAATGGATGGGTTAGTTTCTACCTGGAGAAATGTAGGCAGCAGAGTCCCCCAAGGCTTTGTCTTGGGACCAGTAGTAGCTTAGTTTCATAGTTTCATAGTAGCTAGAGTCGGAAGGGACCTAGGTAGATCATCTAGTCTGACCCCCTGCCTTGGCAGGAAAGAGCACTGGGGTCAGATGACCCCGGCAAGGTGCTCATCTAACTTCCTTTTAAA